>NC_142130.1:46049749-47250463 GCF_024610735.1 Ursus americanus
AAGCCCAGTAGGTTCATGGATTCACTCTGTAGCCATTTCCTCAAAAAGACTTCTCTGACTTTTGGAGTAAGAATCATTATTGTAGGAAGAGCTGAGTAAAATGTTGGGCCCACCTAAAATTATAAATTACAATCAATATTCTATCTTGGGTAAATGTCACAGGTCAGTTCTTTCTCAAGGAATGAAAGTACGCCTGGGTTAAGATTCCCAGCATCTACCACGTTTCTCTGGGTGGCAGAAACCAGACAGATCACAGAAGGTAAGGGTAGACCATAAACTTAATAAATGGTAGCCCCAGTAACAGTTGCTGTACAAGATGTGATATCTTTACTGAAGCAGATCAATACAGCACAAGAACTTGGTATATAACTGCTGTTATGGCAAGTGCATTCCCTCCTACCTTGATAAGTACAGAGAAGTAAAGGAGTTTGTTTTTATAAGTGAGTTTACAGTTCACTGCCATATCCCAGGGCCATACTGAGTTTTCTGCTGTTTGTGACATATGATCTGCAAGGACCTCAATTGCCCTAACAGTCTTCAGAAAATCACATTTGTTCAGTATACTAATAATACCATGTTAATTGGACCTGGAGATCAGTGAGTGACAAGAAATCTTGACACCCTAGAAAGACATATTGTGTGTCCAGATGGTTGAAGATACACCCCCAAAATATTCAGGGCCTACCCTATCAGTTAATTTTTAAGAGTTTAAAGATATGGAGGATGTTCTCTCCACGGACACACCCTGTATCCCTTAGAACTAAAGTAGCAGTTTCAGGTATACCTCTTTGGATTTTAGAGATAACACATACTACACTTAGGACTAGTCTCTGATTCTTACTCTGTGACTTAGAAGGCTTCCAGATTTGGTGGAGCCCAGAGCAAGAGAGGGCTCAGCATCAGGCTGCAGTGCAAGCTGTCCTACCAAATAACTCAGTAGATTCAATTGAGCTAGATGTACCTATCTTAGAAAAGGATAACTTGTGGAGTATCTAGCAAATCCTGAAATTTGCAGCATAGACTCTTAGAAGTTTGGGTATAATTTTGGGTATTTTTAATAGTTGCTTGAAAATCTGGTCCTGTTATGTTCCTGGGGCACAGCAGAACCTCAGCAACTGACTGAGATGTCAAGAACCTCCAACTGGAGCTGTTCACAGTGGGCTGGTATTGTCCTATCTTCCAACTCACATTGTTGAGCAGGAGTATCACCAATCTGTCATATGTTAGAAATGACACATTTGGCATGGAACCTGTGCGAGTTCAGAAGCCAAAAGTAAATTACATGGATAGCTGGCCCAAACCAACTATGCCATCCAGCATTATTGTATTACAATACCACCTTCAGCTTACACGTAAGGCTTCAAGGGGTGGGGGTGGTAGTAGGGGTGGTATCTTCAAGCAATGGAAGTATCTTCAAGCAATGGATGGAGAATAATACAACTCTGCCCTGGTTCTTCTCTATATGCTGGTGTGCATAAAATAGACTGCAGTTTCACTTAACTTCACTTGTAGGTAGACAGATACTCTAAGGACAGCAGTGGGGGAAACTCCTCTCAGGAAGTAGAGAAGTACACTTGTTCATTAGTTTTACGTAGGGGGAGAAATAGACCAAAGTAAAACTTTCCGTCTTGTGTGTATGTTCAGTATATGTATCTTATGCATATATACTGTATATGGGTGTGCATATATAGGTATGTATACAGTATATGTATCATGATACATATGATATATATAATATATACACTGGTATATATATAATATATACACTAATACATATTTATGTCTATGTATCTTCATGTAGATATAAAATACATATGTGATACATATATATATATACATAAGAGAGAAATATATATATTTACAAATAAGTTAATATTGTTCTTACATAATAGAGGCAAGGAAGAGTATCTCTGGAAATGAGTAGATTCACTGATGTAATTTTTGCCTTTTTTCCCATGATAAAAGTAAATGGGCAATCATGTCAATGCAATCTGACAAGGTCAAGGCAATCAAGGATCAGCAATAAAAGTCTGGATTTCTTCACCAGGCAAATAACTTCGATCAATTGATGTGGGTTTGGGTGAGTGAAATCCAAGTGATGGAAAAGGCAGATGATGAGTATCAATTACAGTCACAAGACTATAGCTCATCCCATTAACCCTCTTAATGTAGGTCTTTTTTCTTAGCAATCACTATGAACCATGAAGACAACTGATTAATGTGCAGAATAGGCTGTTTCAAATGGTTGTTATGCATCACCCACATCCCCATTACCCACCTGAGTTCAGCACAGTACATAGCCATCACTACTCATCAGATGGGTACCATGATCTCAATCTACCTCTCTGTCTCTGTCTGTCTCTCTGTCTCTCTGTCTCTTTTTCTTTCCCAAGTTTGCATCTTTCTCTGGCTACTTAGGTAGATGAAGTCTTAATCTAGAGCTTCAAAGGAGTTAACATTCATGAGGCAATCCTCAACAATGTAATTATTTATGTATTGTCCAAATAGGATTTCTTGACTGCATAGCCTCAAGGAAGTGAACTATTATAGCCAAAATTTCTTACTTTTCTCTTCTTTCTGAACTGAATGGAGCAATATAATAGCACTTGAATTCTAAGCCAATCAAATAGTAAAATACCGTTAGTTTTCTATATTAGAAAAAAATTAAGGTATTACATATGTAATTCTAGTAGTATAAATGTGGATGGAATACATAATTAGGCAACATAATTAGGTTCAAAAAGTATGATTAAACAGAAACTTATGGTAAATTACCATGAGGCTATTTGCTTCAGGATGTAACTGACTTTCATAATGCGATCTTTTTCTTTTGTTTTTAGACAACCTAATATGTTTTCTTGGATGTGGCTCTCATGCATGGAGTTATGCAAGGTTTTCCATTTTAGCCAAGATTTAGAAGCCAAAGACAATTACTCAAAGTGAGGCTTCTTCTTTTATTGCATTGAGTCTTTAGATGGCAACATTCAATATTCTATGGATAAAGGCATCAAGAGTATTGGCAGAATCACAAGCTGTGGAATCACCCAGATGTGTCTCTGAATGCCAATTCCAGTTGTCACCAAGTTTTAGCTTTTATAATACATGAATTTTAATACGTCCTCAGTAGTGTTCAACCTAGTTGTCTAAGCCTTAGTTTTAGACTTTATAAAAAAAGCAATAATCAGACTTCGTCATGTTGTTGTGAGGATCATATTAAAAACATCACAGGAGCATAACACTATCCATAAAATAATATAAACATGTTAGAAATATTAGATCATTTATCCCACTATATCTGAGGACGGGTATGGATGAGCCACTGTTCATGGCTAGGCAGGTTGTTGAACTGAATAATGTTAAGAAGTAATTACTTAAAACTAACGATTAATTAAACAAACACGTTATATATATTTGTAATGATGTGGAAAGTCAGGTCCAGAATTTATAAATTTATTTGCTATACAAAGGAAGGTTAGCATGAATATTTTGAATGAGACGAGGAATAAACCATTTTAATTAATTTTTGTTTTGCATACTGTGTCCAACTTCTAACTTCTGAATAATGTCTCACAGAGGTAAGTACTTAAGTTTTTAAGAATTTTAAAAAAATAAAATCACTGACTCTCACATAATGTTAAAATACACACTTGACAATTATTTTCTCCTAAATTATAAAGACACATTGCTAAGTAAGGGGCTTGTTAATGTCTACCAAAGTGACCACTTACCTAAGCAATTAGAACAACTGCCAGATATTTTCTAGTGATTAAACTTTGAAAATAAAATATTTCTTAGCATCCTTACAAAGTTCCAAATCAGTTTCTTTAATGCTAATAATATAATGTAACCTATAAATAATCATTACTATTTACAAATACTTACCTGTATGAAATAGGATTTCAGAAATTTCATGTAACCAAACCAACAAATAGAAATAATTAGATGCCAAAATCTACACTCTAAATGTCAGTAGCAGAGGTCTAAACCAGTGCTACTCAAAGTCAATGATCCACAGACTGCACTTTAAATAGCACAGGTCTGAAATACCCAACTACTTACATAAAATGGTTGAAAGTACCTAGATAAGGTTAAAACTTAAGTCTGTTTTTCTTAGACCTGGACAAGTTCTTATTCAATTATTACAATGTGTAAAGTGAAAAAACAAAACAAAACAAAACAAAAAACCCAAAACCCCTAAAAAAAAAAAAAAACACACATGACAAGGCAGTGGAAATTTCGTAAAACAAAAACCTGAATTACAGCTTCCTACATGCTAATAATGGGATGCATAAAACTACAACTAAAACAGTCTGGAGAAAGGAAAGAAGAAAAATCATGAAGAATCATTTTCCTGACAAATTAAAACTGTGGAAGACCTCAATGGATACATTCCCATAGTGACAATTAACTTTATGTGTCAATTTGGCTGAACCATTGTGCCCAGATGTTTGGTCAAACATTATTTTGTATGTTTCTGGAAGGTATCTTGAAATGAGATTAACATTTAAATCAGTGGAGTTGAGTAAAGCAGACTCCTCTCTGTAATATGGGTGGGCCTCACCCAATCAGTTGAAGGCCTAAATATAACCAAAGACTGACCTCCCTCTAGCAAGAAGGAATTCTCTGGCAGATGGTCTTTGGACCTGAATTGCCACATCAGCTCTTCCCTGGGTTTCCAGCCTGTCAGCCCACACTGCAGATTTCAGATTTACTAGGGTCCATAAGCACATGAGCCAGGTCCTTAAATAAAACTCTCTCTTTTTATCTCTCTATAAATATACATCCTATTGCTTCTGCTTCTCTGGAGAACCCTGACTAATGCACCTATAATTAAAATTTCTTCCTATTTACAATAAACAGATCCTAAAAGTAGATTCAAGTCATTAAAATCACCTTCTTGCACCTATTCAGAAAGCAAATGGCATTAAATAAATTATAAATAAATAAATAAATAAATAAATAAATAAATAAATAAATAAGGCTTACAGGCAGGGAAAACACAGACATTATCAAAGGAAAGCAACAATTCTTAAACATAAAATGAAATATAACCCATTCTCCATGTTGGGTTATATGCTTATTTTCTTAGGTTATTGATAATGAGTGGCTTTTACTGTAGGATCCAATCAGTGCTGGATCTTAAGGCATAGTACTTTCTCCTCCCTTTGGACATCACTGCTTCCCTCTATAGATATTCTAATATATCATAGTACTGATTATTGATAAAGAATGATGACTAGTCAGTTAAAAAATGTCACAGATAGAGGAAGAAAGGCAACCTGAAACCATTCAGAAACCAGATCGGAGTTTGGAAACTGGAGGCTTGGTTCTTAAAGAATTCTAATAACAGAATCTTAGAGTTTTAAGGAGTTTTAACAGTTCTCCGGTCTAATATCTCATCTGGTACTTGAGTCCCATCTAGGACATCTTTCCCAAGATTCTGTTTGTCATGCTTAATGGAGGTCACCCTATGGGAAATCTGCTAATATAGTAAAATATAGTATAAATATAGTAAAAAATCATCTCCTTTTCTCCACTGACTCATTTGAGATAAGGGAAATAGACATAATTCTTATCTTCAGATGTTCAAGTATTTGAAGACAGTCTGAAGAAGTTTCGGAAGAGATAAGCACCCAAATATTTCCAGTTTTCCATTCTCCAAAATGTCCTTCTGAGTGTGGTCTTATGGATTTAAGTTTATTTAGGCTTTACTAGACAGAAGCCCTATGAATGCCTTTTTCATAGTAAATCTTAGGAATCTGAACAAAATTTCTAGTATTGAACAGGATGATGTATACGAAACTTTTGGCATTACAGATGCATTCTAGTTATTTTTACCTGACAGACAATAGTGGCAGATACAGGACAAAGTGTGGGAGAAAGATCATATTGTGAAATACAGGTACTTCACTTGAGACCCAAAAGGGCATCTTTGATAGCACTTAGTACTCCAGAACACATTTTCTCTCAGTTAAAATGGGTTGTTAAATAACAGTATATTATACGTGCTTTTTATATGGAAGATAACACCTCTGATGGGATTAAATTGTAAATAAATGTTTCAAATGTTCTAAAGATTAACTCAGAATGAAACCATGCTCCCATTGAATGAGCTTTCTGAAAGAGCTAAGGAAATCTTGTGTCTTTCTCCTATTGGTAGATTTCAACCTATATCTTCAAGCTAACTGTATATCAGGAGGTGTATAATTAGAAGTTTAACTGGACTGTATCTTATATTTCTTTGTTTGAGTAGGCCTAAGCCTTCTTTTATTTCCTTTTTTATTTAATATTTCAAGTGTGTTCATATTCTGTGACACAAATATAACCAGACAAGTCAAAGATTCAGCAGCCAAAAACCAGTATAACACTTATTTAAAAAAAAAAAATGTGATTGAGTTATTTGTACATTTACAAAGGAAAAGGAGATAAATAACTAGATTATAGGCTACAGAATGATGGCAACAGCCCGGAAAGCCCCTGGGAACAACTGAACACGCAGTAGAACATCTTCCCGCCTGTCACCGCTAGACAGCCACTCAATTTAGTGCATATGCACGTGCAAAACTTATGGAAAAACTCCACTTCAGCCAATACACAACAGACTGTACCAAAATGGAAATTACCTGAAGAACATAAAATAGGATACTAAAAAAGTTAGTGAATTTAAAAAAAAAAAAAAAAGAGGCATTTCTTTTCTCTCCAAAGTGAATCTGTCTTAATGTAAATACTACTTTGCCAAAAACATTATAGGAAGGACCCTCATGAAAAACTAACAGCTTGTATACATTTGAGGAATGAAGAGAAAAATGTTTGATAATGATCATTTTAGATGCCAATGTCATATCAAATTCAAAAGACAGCAACTACAGGGAGCAAAAAAGACATTTTGTGAGGGTTAAGGAAATGGTATTTCTACTGTCATTCGACGGCACATTTTTATTCCACAAATGCTATTTTTGTCTTTTTTTTTTCCAGGCTCAACTCTGTCTATTCTGTAGATGAAGAAAGTCATATAAATCATATGAAAGAAAGATATAGGGATAAAGCATAATCATGAGGAGGACTACGGATTGTGTGACTGTGTCCAGAAGGAATACTGTAATTGAACGGCAGTAATAAAAACATCCTCCACCCTTTACCTTGCAAGTTAACAATTCTGCTTAGTATTGTCTCTAGCCTCATCTTTCTTTGCAAAAATCAAATACAGAATATCTCAGATCTCCTCATCCATTCCTACTGTCATGTTGTGACAAAGTTTAAAAAAAAAAAATTGAGATAGTTATAAAGAAAAGCAATCCCCGCACAATGGAGGTGGTGCATCTGGAGGAACAGAGTAAGCATGTATCAGAAGTTTCCGATCTCCAGTATCAGTTAATGTCTGGCCTGCACTGGACACTGATGGAGCTTGATACAAATGAGCCCAGGGAGGGAGTCCAAAAAGACTGACAGTGTAAATACGACAGATCCTCAACTGTTTACTTAGATATGTCTTCTCTCCTTTAGAAACATAACTGTAAGTCACTTTATACCTCAATCGTGGCTGTTATATTTTTAAGACATGAAAGGACACAGAGGGAGTGAGATTATGATTCTTGTGGATAAATGTTTTATACAGAAGTTAAATCTGAGCTGGAGTTTAAAGTGGTCGGTATTATGGAGATGAGTGTGAAGGGCATTCTGGAAAGAAGGAACAGGAAAATTAAAGGCACAGAGACTAGGAGCCAAAATGATTATTTGGAAAAGGAAGGAAAGTAAAGAAGAAGGGAAATTAATATTTATTGAATGTCTACAATGTTCCAAAAACTGCAGTAAGTGCTTCCATATGTCATATAATTTAATACTCACAAAAACTTGTCAAGTATCATTATCCCCATTAGTGTGAAGATAATCGTACACCAGTGAGTTACTTAATATCTGCATTTTACAGATAAGAATCCTGACTATTCAGAGAATATCTTGTGTGACAGGAATACAACAAAGAAGAAGCTAAAAAGGCAACTAAATTAAAGAAACCTTTGATTTCTGTATTAGTTTTCTATGGCTGTGTAATAAATTACCATAACTTTAGTGCTTAAAACAACACACATTTATTATCTCAAAATTTCTGTGAATTAGGAATCTGGGCACAGCTTAACTGTATTCTTCGTTAGGATCTCGTAGGCTACAATCAATGTGTGGGTCAGCTGCATTCTCATCTGGAGGCTCAGTTGGGGAATATTCCACTTTCCTGACCAAAGTGCTGTTGGCACAATTTTTCTTGCAACTGTCGGATTGGGGACCAGCTGCTTTTGCTGGCTGTTGGCTAGAAGCCACCCTCAGCTCCCAGCTGCTGCCCCCAGTTCCTAGAGAACACAGTTCTTGCCATGTGGGTTACCCTGTTATGGACATTTACTTCAAGGCACCAAGAAGAGTCTCTAGAGTATTACACTAGCAGGATGTAACATAATCATGGAAATTATATACCATCACCTTGCCATATACTATTGGTTTACAGCAAGTTACAGACTCCACCCACATTCAAGGTGTACACGGACGTGGGGATAAGTGGAGTCTGTCCTAGAGTCTGTCCACCATGATTGCTGTTAGGAAACTTAAAATTCTGTCTCAGACAATTAGGAATTCATTAAGGACTTTTGAGTAGGTGTGAGAAATAATCAGAGTTGTGCTAAAAAAAACAAAAAAAAAGGAGAAAATTCAGCTTGCTTTCAAATAAATACAGGCATTAAAAAAATAGAACTTGAAGGTACTGATTGCCTCTCTAATGTTAGGCCATAGCTCATGGACTGTTCCAAAAAGCACTCTTCTCCAGTCATTTGCAAATTGAGGAGCCCAAGAGTTGCCTATGAAATGCCCATTCCATGTGAAGAATTAACACCATCTCCTCCCTGTGTGTCCTGATGACCACGAATAACAAGTGTAAGAAAAGTAATAAATGAAACTAGCATGCTCCCTTGAGAGACTCCTGGTTGCTAAGATGAATGATGCCATGGGAATTCAGCATTGATTGAATTTTGCACAGTGGTACAGTTTCTAAATTGGTCTGTGGGGTCAAACAAGACTCAGGGAAAATAGCAACTTGTAGCAAGGTGACATGTGAAATTTAACCAGGGGACAACCTCAAGTAAAGTCTTTGCCTAGGTTCCCAAGCAAGAGAGTAAAGTGTACCAGAGGAAGACACAGACTGAAATCAGCTAAGGAACCGATTAACCTAATCATAAACCAAGCATGTGGCAACTATACTGATAACTGCACTCTAGTGAGTCACTTATAATGCCATTACAGTGCACATTAGTCACCCTGCTGCCCTACTTGCCCAAAATATACTGCAGATTGCCAGTGTAACAGCTGTTATCTGCTTTGTGGAGGTTATAAATGTTGTGGAAACAAGAATAAAGTATATACCTTCTTGCACTCTGTTAGCTTGACGGCTAGGAGTAGCTCAGTATTTTCTCTACCTAATAAATAAAAATACATCTCGTGGAGAGCCTCCCTACTTTTACAGATGTTTAGGATTTTTAAAAAGATGTTTCCCAAGCATTAATTTTAGTTTCTGTTACCCAGTGTAACTTTTCAGTGACAGGAAGGGTAGTGAGACTAATGAAAATGCCTCCATAATGGGGGTGATGACGTAGGGCAAGTTGCTGATGTAAAAACAAGGCAAGGATCCAGAATCCTCTGAAATATGATTAAAAAAGAACCTAGATGATACTGCACAAAGTGTGAAATAACTGTAAAACGTAACCTCTATCGGAGGTGGGAACTGAGTTTTGAAAATAAAAATTTGTTCATTCAACAAATTTTTCCCTTGGGCCTGAATTTTTAGACACACTGTATTATACATGGGAGCTCTGAATGAATTAAACATGGTCATTGCTCCCAAGGATTCATAATTTAGTAGCAATAATAAATTTGTAAATAAATAATAAAAATAAATTACAGTAGTATTTCAATCAAGTATGCACATAATACACCAAGTAAGCTGTTCCTGCTGTAAACACATTTCATGAAAAAAGGTGATATCTGAGCTGGATTTGAGGGAAAAGTATGGTTTTCACAGATAGGAAAGACAGGGGAACAGAAGGTAGCATTTCTTATGCACTATTTTATGGGACACCAAGCAAGATCTTTTTGCTTACATAATCCCACTTAATCCTTATATCAGATGGTCAGTGCTGTTCTTTGTCCTTTCTCAATAACTTCCAACCAACAGTTTCCACACCTCTAAGCCTAAGGCCTCTATTCCACAACCGTGAAAGACAGCTCTTTCTCTTTTATCTGAAAGGAATAAAGACTAAAAGGAGTAGCTTTTAACTGAAAACACTTACAAGATGGCATATAAATACCTCAGCTCCCTGTCCTTCAGGTGGTATAACTTTATCAGGTATATTTTTTTTCACAAAATCTCTATTAGTGCTTGTTACTCCTATAACAAATTACACCAAACTTAGTAGCTTAAAGCAACTCAGAGCTCTGGAGTTCAGAAGTCCAAAATATGTTTCATTGGGGTCAATATGAGGTGTCAGTTGGGCTGCATGCGTTCCTACTGGAAGCTCGAGGGGAGAATTCTTACCTTGCCCTTTCCAGCTTCTAGAGACTGCCTGCACTTCCTGCCTTGTGGCCACATCACTCCTCCCTGTTTCCATCATCACACTGCCAAGCAACGCCCTGCAGGTTTCAGCTCCTGCTGCGACGTGGTGGCTGGTTTAATAGTGCAGTCCTTATCAGCAGCCTTTCCTCCCTGTGTCACTTCCCCACTTCCCTCTAGTGTTCTTGACACTTCCCCCAAAACAAACTACTTCCACTGGGATCAATTCTTACTTCTGGAAAAACCCAAACTAAAATAAAAATCTATGTGGTAGGCCACTGCAAATTTCTTTGTGGTGATGGGGAAATAAAATGTAGAGAGATTAAATAGCTTCCTTAAATTTTCATGGCTGGCAGCTGTAAAGCCTACTCCCAGGCCTTTACTCTATGAGCATATCACTCTGCTGCTTAATACAGCAGTAGGTGTAGCAGTCGCTTCCGTAGTAATAATAGCAATAGTATGATAGTACTACTAATTAAAATTATTAAGAAGCACAACAATAATTACAATAACAAAACATGGGGCAGCTCTTCGGAATTGACACAGTCCTTTCATATGCATCCTACCATCTGGGTTTTGCAACAAGTGTATGATATCACCAGGTAAATTTTTCAGAGGGAGGAAACAGCACCTATTCTGGTAATTTAAGTTATGTAGCTTCAAAGCACCGAAGCATGAAAGAGAACTTTGTCTTGTCCTTTTCATACTATTTGCAGAAACCTAGCTGAAATGCAGAACATGCAGTAGCTTGTGCCAAGTAATGAGACTGAAAATACACACATACAGTACAGCAGTGCAATGCAGGGCCCCGGGCATGCAACTGGTCCACATCTCAGAGCACCAATGTATTCTTTGGGACACAGTAAACTCCCCCCATATTCCTGCCTCAGAAGCTCTTGAATATTTTTCTTTTTTTTTTTTTTTTAAGATTTTTATTTATTTATTCGACAGAGATAGAGACAGCCAGCGAGAGAGGGAACACAAGCAGGGGGAGTGGGAGAGGAAGAAGCAGGCTCATAGCAAAGGAGCCTAATGTGGGGCTCGATCCCATAACGCCGGGATCACGCCCTGAGCCGAAGGCAGACGATTAACCGCTGTGCCACCCAGGCGCCCCTGAATATTTTTTTTCTTAAGATTTTATTTAAATTCAAGTTAGTTAACATATAGTGTATTATTAGTTTCAAGGGTAGAATTTAGTGATTCATCAGCTGCATATAACACCCAATGGTCATAACATCAAGCGCCCTCCTTAATGCCCACCACCCATTTAGCCCATCCTCCCACCCACTTCCCCTTCAGGAACCTTCAGTTTGTTCCCTATACTTAAGAGTCCCTTCCCCTGTTTTGTTTCTTGAATTCCATATACGAGTGAAATCATATGGTATTTGTCTTTCTCTGATTGACTTTTTTCACTTAGCATAATACACTCTAGTTCCATCCACATAGTTGCAAATGGCAACATTTCATTCTTTTTGATGGCTAATATTGTGTGTATATATATATCACCTCTTCTTTATTCGTTCATCAATTGATGGATATTTGGGTTCTTTCCATGTTTTAACTATTGAGGATAGTGCTGCTATAAACATGGGGGTACATGTGCCCCTCTGAATCACTATTTTTGTTTTCTTTGGATAAATACCTAGTAGTGTTATTGCTGGGTTGTAGGGTAGTTCTATTTTTAACTTTTTGAGGAAACTCCATACTGTTTTCCACAGTGGCTGCACCAGTTTTCATTCCCACCAACAGTGTAACAGGTGTTACTATCCTCACCAATATCTGTTGTTTCCTGAGTTGTTAATTTTAGCCATTCTGACTAGTGAGAGATGGTATCTCATTGTGGCTTTGATTTGTATTTTCCTGATGATAAGTCATGTTGAGCATCTTTTCATGTGTCTGCCCATTTCTTGACTGGATTTTTTATTTTTGGGGTGCTGAGTTTGAGAAGTTGTTTATAGATTTTGGATACTAACCCTTTATCAGATATGGTCATTTGCAAATATCTTCTCCCATTCCATGGGTTGCCTTTTAGTTTTGTTGATTGCTTCCTTTGCAGTGCAAAAGATTTTTATCTTGATGAAGTCCCAATAGATTGTATTTGCTTTTGTTTCCCTTGCCTCCAGTGACGTGTCTAGTAAGAAGTTGCTGTGGCCGAGGTCAAAGATGTTGTTGCCTGTGTTCTCCTCTAGGATTTTGATGGTTTCCTGTCTCACATTTAGGTCTTTCACCCATTTTGATTTTATTTTTGTGTATGGTATAAGAAAATGGTTCAGTTTCATTCTTCTGCATGATGCTGTCCAATTTTCCCACCAATTTTTGAAGAGACTGTCTTTTTTCTATTGGATATTCTTTCCTGCTTTGTCAAAGATTAGTTGACCATATAGTTGAGGGTCCACTTCTGGGTTCTCTATTCTGTTCCACTGGTCTATGTGTCTATTTCTGTGCCAGTACCATACTGTTTTGATGATTACAGTTTTGAAATAGAGCTTGAAGTCCAGAATTGTGATGCCTCCAGCTTTGGTTTTCTTTTTCAACATTACTTTGGCTGTTTGGGAAATTTTCTGGCTCATACAAATTTTAGAATTATTTGTTCCAGCTCTGTGAAAAATGCTGGTGTTATTTTGATAGGGATTGCACTGAATGTGTAGATTGCTTTGGGCAGTTTAGATATTTTAGCAATATTTGTCCTTCTAATCCATAAGCATGGAAATGTTCCATTTCTTTGCATCTTCCTCAATTTCTTATGTGTTCAATAGTTTTCAGAGTATAGATCTTTTACCTCTTTAGAATCTCTGGGATATTTGATATCTCTCCTTGGGCCAACTTCTAATTTTGAGAGCTTAAATTAAGCAAATCAAGTTAAACTCCATTCAGATTGGTAGAAGAGCATCTCAATTTAAAATATTTCATTAAAAAAACAGAATTTGTGTCTTCCAGTTTGTTGTAATAGTTTCCGTGAAAGCTTCCATGGATCCCAGTCTAAATCCAGAATTAGATCACATGATTACTGAGAAACTTCTCTTATTCTAACATTGTAAAATAGAGACATACTTAATACACTCAATTTGCTTCCAAATTCCCAGGCCCATGAAATGACTTATGTGAACATAAACCACATCTTCCAGAGGCCCTAAGACACTGTTCCTCAAACTTTAATGTACATTGGAATCACCTGGGGATCTGTTAAAATGCATATTCTAATTCAGTACAACTCTGGTGGGCACTCAATTCTGCACTGGTGATGTCCATTGCTGCTGCAAATGTCACATTTTGGTCCATAGACCTCACATGGCTTTCTTAACTTTGCTCATCGTCTCTGTTCTACATTCAGGAGTCTTTCAGCTCATCATAAGCAGGGACTAAGGGGAAAAAGGTAGTAGTTGGAGGATAAGAAGGGTGCCTTCAGAATAACCACCCCAGACAGAGTGGAGCCTTCCCATATTTGCTCATCCTTATGCATGCGCAAGCCAAAAAATAGGTGGGAACTGTCTGGAGACTCCTGGCACTAGAAGCCACCAAACACAGCACAGGACAACCCGGAACAATCACAGAGTCCCTCCAACAATGTGTGTGTTGCTCCAGTACTTAGACTTCCTGCTCTGCTGCTCAGAGTAAGAATGAAATTCACTTCAGTATCCCCAGTCATTAACTTACATGTTCATTGAACATGACTTACTTACTAGTAGGAATACCATGTTGGCCTTGGTTTAATTCACAGCTAAATCCTCAGTGCCTAGGGGGAAAATCCCTGCCCTTCTGAAACTCAGCCGTACAGAGGCTTGCACACAACCAATACGAAGTAAGTGTGAAACTAAAAGTTAATTCACTATGCAGAAAACTGTTTCCTCATAACCACCTCTCATGTATGTCCAAGTAGTAGCATTTTAGCAACCAAGAAGTAATGACATCTTATCACTGATATCACTTAGTAAAGAAGGGCATATGAGTGACCCCCATATAGTTATTATCATTGTAAGTAGGAAACATTGTGCCCTGTGTGTGTCATGTTTTTTTTTTTCTCAAAGTTCCTCATATATAAAGTACCATTTACCATTTTGCCAAAAAAAAAAAAATCCTGGTTTCCATGGTGCCATGCAGGTATTTAGTAAGAAAACTACAATCTCTTTATGATCATGTAGACATTTAAATAATTGGAATTTTCTTCTCAGGTGGCTATCAATAGCATATATTCCAAAGCAGAAATAGATGAACCTTTAATCTAGAAGTCAGGCTACAGTATTAAATACAAGAGCCTGAAAATAGGCTCTAGGCTTACTCATAGCCCTGGTACCTCTTACAGCTGGCTCTCTGGGCTTCTAGAGAAAAAAGAAAAATGGTAGAAGTCATGTATATAGTATATACACACACACACACAGCTTTCCTACTATGTGCGCGTGCGCACCACACACACACACACACACACACACACACACACACACACACACACACAGGAATATTAGCCATAAAAAAAGTATGAAATCTTGATATTGCAATGACCTAGATGGGGCTAGAGAATATGATGCTAGGTGAATAAGCCAGTCAGAGGAACACAAGCGCCACTAGTGAGAAATTGGATAAAAAAAGAGAGAGAAAGGCAAAACATAAAACAGACTCTTAAGTATGGAGAATAAAGGGATGGTTACCAGAGGGGAAGCGGGTGGGGGGTGGGTGAAAAGGCTGATGGGATTTAAGGAGTGCACTACGTGATGAGCACCGGGTGTTGTATGGAAGGGCTGAATCACTGTATTGTACAACTGAAATGAATATTGCACTGTATGATAACTGGAATAACAATAAAACCTTACAACAAAAGAAAAAAATACTACTCTTCACCTTCAGACCTCAGATCCGAGTTTACCTGGATCCCCAAAACTTGACTCCCCTCAACATAAGTATCTAAATGTCTTCCCTCTCCTTTACTTGTATTCTCTCTACATTAATTCTTCAGTTATTTAACCAAGCAGGTTTATATTCAGGCAATGGTAAGGAAAAAATATCATTTTACAACTTAACGAAGGGCCCAGTAAGTATTCATTTAGTCATCCCTTCATCCAACTTATTTATTTAAAGTATACTATGTCCAAAACACTGTGATAGCTTCTGTGAGGAATAAAAATATGCAGATGATGTAGCCCATGTAATCAATATATATTGCCTATTAGGCAGCCGGAAGGAAATACTGTGGAAACATGTTATTCTAACATTTGGGAGTTTCTTTGCTTCAAATGTTTATTTTAATCTGCCATGATGCAGAAAATAAGTAATAAAATGGGAAAAAATAAGTACTTAGCAATGGCAACTGTTCCAGGTAATAGTGACAGCTGCATTAGTAACTCTAGTTAAGTCTTACAGGAGCCATTTTTCATTGCAATGACTTTTCATATCTCCATCTTCATTTATTATGTGTTGATTTTATAACATGATGTTCAGAGGACAAGACTTTTTCTAAGGTCTGCCCCACTTTTCTTCTTACTTGACAAACTTACTGAAAGATCATTTATGGAGTTCTTTCCATGTTCTAGTCATTACTCCAAGCTTTATGTGTATTATGTTCTTTCCATGTTCTAGTCATTACTCCAAGCTTTATGTGTATTAAGTCATTTTTTAATGTATTATAGGTATCACTTTAACTTTTCCCTATAAGCAAATGATGACCAACTCAGACCTCAATTCTACAACCATATCTAAACTTCTTTCTCCTCAACAGGCATCTCTACAAGAT
This sequence comes from Ursus americanus, assembly GCF_024610735.1. Classification (NCBI taxonomy): domain Eukaryota; kingdom Metazoa; phylum Chordata; class Mammalia; order Carnivora; family Ursidae; genus Ursus; species Ursus americanus. The sequence continues at coordinate 46,066,057 of NC_142130.1, forward strand.
ACCCCATAGCCCCTTCAATCATATGGTGCCCCCAAAAAGATTTGTCCTCTTCTCGGAAAATTTGTCCCTCTTCCTTTAGTGCTATCTTGGGGGAGGATTTCACCACTATTTAGCTACCTCACCATAGCCTTCTTTCTCCCCCTTTAAGTTTGCATTGGATGAATTTATCACAAAGTTCTATAGACTCCAATTATCAAAAGGCCTCTTCATCAGACCTCCCATCCTTCCACCACCACAATGCCTAACTGGATTATTTGAATAGTATTGTATAAGTTTCCCCTGACTCCTGCAGAAAACTTTCACTGCCAGAATAATTTTCCTAATATATTTATATCACTCTTTTGCTTGAAAAATTTCCACATTTCTCCATCCCATACCATTCACGGATTCAATATACAAACTGTGTATGTAGATATATGCTAATTCATGCCCACCTGGCTCTAGCATAAGGCTAGCTTAACTTGTGTGAGTCATAACTTTATAACCTGACTTAATTACTGGACCCCAAGCATGAATCTTTGTCTGTTTATTTCTACTTTAGATTCATGAAAAAAAAAAAATCTTTAAAAAAGTTAGGATTTGAAACTAAGCACTAGCATACACAGTATAAGGGATGGTTTCTGTGATTCACTCACTATTCAGTGGATCTTTAAGGTCCTCATTAGAGTATAGACAAACTCAATGACTTGATTTTCAGAATTTGATTATTATTAAGACTAAATTATTTGGGTTAAAAATCCATATTTTTAAAATTTAAACGTTAAAATTTTAAAACATTAAAATTTAGCATCATGAATTACTCATCATTTAATACAATACAATCAAGTGACATTTAAGAAAATGGGTTGTACTATTCCAAGTATTTAGCTAATATTCTCAATATTCTTATTTGCTTAAAAACAATATTTTAAGTAAAATAATTAAGCTTCCTTTGGATTTTTGATGTGGTTCTAAAGAAGCTAAAATAGCAAATGAGACATTATTTTACACTATGAAATTCATATACTTCTCTTTCTACATTGAAAAATACATGCATTGTACTTTCGCTGAAAAAATAATACAGATAACTTTGGATTGAGATATTTTGAAAATGAGGGTTTTTTTCTGCATGATAATTACTTACGTAAGATGACATTTATAGGTTGTTGACTTTATTGTATTTTTTATACATAGGATTTTCCTATAATGCATAAGCAGAAATGCCTCCTCCTCATAAGACTTGATGCAACCTGTGCATCTCTTGAATTTCTATCCCTTTTTCTTTAACATAGACTGTTAAAGTGTGTCTCACTACGATATATGATCCAGTCCTTGATTTCAGTTCCAGGCAAGTTCTCACTTGGTTATGCTTTACAAACATTTCAGTGAAGCTTCTATCGATAAGCTGTTACAAATACTAAAGGATCAGAATATTGTTTCTAACAATACATAACTTGTTCTTTGTGAAATATGTAGAATTTGTCAACAACAAATCTGCCTTAGATACCAAACATAAGAGACTACAGTCACCTGTAGGAGCAGAAGCACTGTAAACAGAAATATCAACACTAGAGAGGGCAATCCAGTGGGCTCCTGAAGGTACAGTGTCAGTTTTTAGCTATGTAGCTGTATAGTCTTATTAGCTCATCTTTACTATATTCTGACCATTTTTCAGAGGGGTAGTATCAATGTGGTGAGGGGTAGGAACCTTGGTAGAGGTTTTGCCTCATAATCTCTCTCACTAATGCCCCATAAAGCCTCATCTCTTCATGCTCCCTTTACCCACTGTTGTCCCACTGTCAGTATCTGAATGTTCTGTGCCAAATGAGGTGGAAAAGGAAATTATTCTGAAACTAACTGAGCTCAAGCAACAGAAAAGTTAGGATTGGAAGTCAAAGCACATATTATTATACCCAGGGTGGGAGGTCTGTGTGTGTGTGTGTGTGTGTATCTAATCTCTTCCTTATCTCTCTCTCTCTCTCTCTCTATCATCAAGAGGGATGGAGTGAGAAGAAGAGAGAAAGAGAAAGACAGAGAGGGTAAGCAAGCTATTAAATTATACATAAATATCCCCAAAAGGTGCTTGAAATGTGGATTCACTTATGATGCACAGACTCAGTTATGGGGTAGAGGGAAGAAAAAATGTGTTCACATGTTAAACCGAGGACAACGTGCTCTTCTTCATTGACTATTATGTAGTTTCATCAGTGCAATGTTCTGGAACAATGCTTACCTCCTTCTCTTGATAGGACTGGGGTGCTGAGGGGCAAGTGGCATAGAACTTGCATTTCTCATGGATGTTGGACATTTGGGTGAAAAAGGGACGTGAGGGAGACGTGGATTAAAACTGGTTAATCCAGGTTCCATTGTAATGCATAAAAATTAGAATTCTATTGTGGAAAAATTCCTGCGTGTGGAAAAATGGTCTATTTTAGCAAAGTGAGGGTAATTTTTGTCCACTGTTCATGAGGGAATTTATGTTATCTTGAGTGCTCCATAGCTATTGCATTTCTTTTAAATTTTACATTTTGAGCTGATTTCTGTAAAAATGTTTTCTCCAAATGTGTTTTTAAATGAAGGATTTAATTTTAACTAAATAAATCTATTTTAAATAATTTTGGTACCCAGTTTTGACCCAATCTGAACTGAATATGATTTGGGTTTATTCATAACCTTCTATTACTTCCAGTACCACAATCATCTGAGAAATAATTGTAATTATTTTTCAAAATAGTGCACTACTACTAAGATGTTTATTAATAGTGATTTATAATTTACAGAGCTATTTATACACATGACTTCATTTCATCTTCACTTGCGTTGACTGAGGTGAATAAGATTATTATTTCCCTTTTACAGGAAACAAACCAGAGACTCAGAAAGATTAAGTAAATAGGGTACACTTTTCAGGCTCAGAGTGAAGCTTTAATAGTGAAATTAGTGACAATTAGACAGCAGCAATGCAATTTTGTGGAAAGGGTCAGAGAAATGTGGATTCAGCGCCATCCTTTGAAAGTTACTGTGACCTTGGTCAAGTGATTAAACCCAGTGAACTTGAACTTTACTGGCTGTCACATAGAGATAATAATAATTATCTCACAGAAATATCATTAATGTAGAAACAATATATTTAAAGCAAATAGTAGGAGCATGGTGCTTATTATGCTATCAATACATTTTCATTCATATTACTGTTACACCCTTCCTGTGAACACACAGTAGTGTGTCTTTTCTTCACATTCAAAAAACATGTATATCAGGCTTCTCGTTGTGGAATCCCACTCTGTCCCAGTGCTGGGGTTTAATCAAATAGGCCTAGAAGAAAAGCTATTGGCTTTGACACTTTCCTAGAAGAAGGACAACTCTTCTAAAAACCTTCAGTTGAAAAGTCTATAACTCAATGGACAGGGGTAAGTTCTCATTCTTTTTAATAATAAAAAGTACAACAGAGTAAAGCTGGGTCTTAGACATCTTAAAGTCTAAGACATCCTGCACTTGGTTGGTTCCAAAGATGTTTATGGAGGAACCCAGAGTAGACCAAATTTAGAGACTTCACAGCAGGGTTCTTAGACCCAAGGCCACCAATGGCAAAGTCGTATAAGCTTAATGGAGAAACAGTCTCACAGGCCTGTGAGTTTCAGAGAAGCCATTATACCACCTTGGGGCCAACAAGAGAAGAACTTCTGCCAGAGGCTTTAGTGTTGCTGGAGAAACAGAGAATATACTCCGAGTTTCTTTCCTTTTAACAAAACGTCCGTAAAAACGTCCGTAGTAGACATAGTATTCAAAACATTTCAAAGGAGAACTGTTGTCTTTCTCCCTGGCTACCACATGTTTCTGAAACCTAAAAAAGCTGATAGGTAAGTACCTTGGACATTCAGTGCCACAACTGTTTATTTTCAATTAATCAATTAATATTGAAAACCCAACAAACAGAAGACCAAAGTAAAGAGAAGTTGGATACCCAGTGAAAGAGAGCCCTCTTTTAACTTTAGTGAATCACACCATGCAAACACAGTAAAAAATTCAAACATTACTAGCCCACCTAGTCGTCAAAAACAGCAAAATCTACAAGTAGTGTTGTTTTGATATTCTGAAGAGGTTTCTCAGGTTGAAGTGGCAACCTTGGACTGAAAGGCATTCAATTAACTTTCCCAGGTCTTAGCTTGTATTCATTTATCTTAGAAAAGAACAGAATTAAAAAAAAAAAAAAACCTTTACTCTTTTGTAACATCTTATTTCCTTATGCACTTTATTCTAGATAGTGCTTCAGGTATCATCATCCCATAATTCATTTGTATGTTAAGTCTCCTTAATATCTTCACTAGATTACCTGTGTCATTATTTAATTAAACAATAATTATAGGACGATGACATAATAAAGCACTCAGATGAATGAGCAATTCACTGTCAAGTAAAAAGCATTTGGACCCATCTGTGCAACAGGAAAGTAATCTCTTTGAATGAGAAGAGCACTGGCTTGGGGAATGATAGTGATCTTCAGAAACAATGTACACACATTTGACTTTGAAAGGGTAGAAACATTCAGAATCTCTTTCTCATTTACAGAGGAACAGAAATTCCTAATTATAAGCATAACTTAAATGTGCCCTATTGATTTGGATACAGGGATGTTCAAGATCTTTTGTACGTTTTAGAAATGACAAAGCGGGGAATACAGAAGCAGATTATAAGATTACAGAGCAAAAAGTGTTCTACTGCAAGAATTAGGTTCGCAGACAGGACATATATATCAGGAATCATATATATATATATATATATATATATATATATATATATATATATATATATATATATATATATATATATTAAACTAAGCCTGTTTATATGGGTTGACAATTTTTGTGTCAGAAGCAGAGATTCCAACCTAGTGGAAAGGATTCATGAAAAAGCATAGAAGCAGATTATACATGTTCATCTGATTTTAAGTAACAGTGTTAAGAGATCTCTATTGTGCCTTTGGAATTGAAGATAGGATTAGCATTTTTAAGTATGACTATCAGGGGTATTTCAGGATAATCACACTCTTTGGTATTAGTTCAGGGTTGGGTCCTAATTAGTAAATTTTGATGTCAAAGAAAGCTATTTAATATAGATTCTAAGTAGCTTCATTTTTAAAATCAAGTGCATGTTGTATTTCAATATGATTATGAATATGGTCATGATTAATTTCACTCCTTACAGTGCAACTGTGAATTTCTGTTTGGGGACAAGAATGCAAAACTTTTCACTGTTGGGGCACCTGGGTGGCTAAGGTCATGATCTCAGGGTCCTGGAATCAAGCCCCACAAATCAGGCTCCCTGCTCAGTCGGGAGTCTGCTTCTCCCTCTCCCTCTGCCCCATTCCACTATTCATTCTCTCTCTCTCAAATAAATAAAATCTTAAAAAAAAATTCACTGTCTTCACCATTGGGGAATGAATGGACCTAGAGAATAACATCATTTTCTATAAATAAGATTCAACCAATAACGATCACTATGTAAGTGGTAGAAGTATGATGCATGTCATAATACAGGTTTTCTGGTCATTTCTAAATAGCCTTCTCTAATTTGTACTGTTTGTCATACTGACTTGGAGTCAATATTAAAAATCAGGTGTGATTATCTTTAAAAATCTACTGCATCTTGATTGAATTTTGAAGGGTCTAAAGTCATGCATCCTATAGGTAAAGAATCACAGGACAAAAACAATTTTGTCATTCATGTCCACTTAAGAAAAATCCTAGGTGTCTATATTGCAGTTGACCATTAGTACAGCTAAACTTGTGCTTATTAAACAATCAAAGAATGACTGGCACTTTGTAGTCTGATGGCCTATCAAGCCCTAGCCCTTCTCCATGTCTACTACTCCTTCTATCCCCTACTTCCTGTCTACTATCTACTAATCACTTTCAGCAAGTAGGAATTAAGGAAACAGTGAGTCAAAAAGAAGGAAACACACACACACACATCAACCAATGTCAAAAGCAGTAATACAATACTAACATTTATAACTTGATTAATCTTACGTACTAGATATTGGATATAAACTTTATACCACAGTATTGTTTAGTAAATTAAATGTTATAAAGAATGTACATGGTTTATTATTTACTAGCCACCACTTATCAGAAGAGGATATTGAATGTAGAGGTACTGAATGACTTGCCAAGATCCCACAAGTTGATGAGCTGAAATCAAATGTTGGTAGTATGACTCCAAAATTCAGATTTCACCACTATACTTGAATTTGAAAATATCACAATCAATTTTTTAAACTGCCTGAAAATAGATTGAATGGTTAAGTGATTTGTCAAGGCCTAAAATATTTTTGGCCCTCTCAGTTATGTGGTATACTTAAAAGGAGACCTAGAAGAAATCTGGTAAGTTTCCCCCTAAAAAAAAAAATGTTGTGTATCTTTCACTCAGTCCAATGAAAATATATTCATTTATTCAACAAATACACTTTTAGAACCTATTACACACTGTGCCACATACTACTCTAAGTACTTCAGATAGCACTTGAGTACTCCCCACCTTTGTAAAGTGACATTCTTCTAGGAACTCAGCTGCCTTGATGTTAATATTTTGCTAAGGGCAAAAGGCAATCTTAGCCTGACCCACATAAAGTATGTCTATTTTAAGATATAAAAAATTCCTTTGGAAACTTCCTTTATCTCTACCCCCTAAAATATATGTTGGCAATCATCCCCCAAGCATATGACCCACCAATATACATCTGAAGGGTCTCATGACCAAGGTTTGATTACACAGTATTAAATGACCTTTTCCTAACAATAGCTAGCCCCCTCAAGGTCCTGGAAAACGTGCTTCCAGAATTCCTTAGATTTACACTATCCCTAACCCCCTTTCAACTTGAAAGTATATAATCAGCCACTCCTCATAATCCCAGTGCAGCTTTTTCTGCCCACGGGTCCTGTCCCCATGGTTTAATAAAACCACCTTTTTGTACCAAAGACGTGATAACTACAATGGGCTTGAAATCAAAAAAGTATTTTTAAGATAAAAATATTAGCATATTTGAATGTTTAATGGGCTTGACCCAGGAAAGAAAAAAATTTGCTGATATAGAAGAGATAAAGGAAAATTGCTTGAGCAACATCCCTGAGTAAGAGAGAGGGGCAGGATCTAGTACCCAAGTGAAGAATGTACCCTTGAAGACCAACACAGTTGATAACACAAAGGAAGCCAGAATGTGTGGGTAGGAATGCTCATAGGAGAAATGTGCTGGTGGCCATTCAGTGGCTTGATTTTTCTCAGCAACGTAGAAAGCAAAGACATCCCTGAAAGGAAGAGGACTATAAGACCTCGTGCATAAAACAACATTTTTGGTTTTCCTTTTGTCCCCACCACAGTTTGGCACTGTTTTTATTGCTACACATGTTGTGTTTTTTTTCCTCATCCACTTCAGTTTTAAATGCCTTTAACACCGTTCTAAATGACTTGAACGCATTGGGCCTTTTGGTAGTAAATGCCCTCATTGAGAACTGCAGCACCAGAGAAGCTACAGCCAAACTGGAATTCAGCCAGAGGCACCAGGAAACCCTCTTAATCTCTTACTCTGCATTCTTTTCAGCAGTAGCAACTTCCCACAGGGGGTGAACACTGGGGTTCCTGGCAATAGCTGCTTAAGGTGAACATAACAAAGACAAAAAAAAAAAAAAAAAAATCAGGGGAGGCACTGTTGCTCAACAGGAGGTGTCCCTTCAAAAAAGCCCTCTTCTTCTCAGTGTTAGTCAAGTTGGCAGAAGCACCAAAAAACATTATAACCTGAGACAGACGCTGTGCTGTTTTATTTATTCCCACTATTAACAGTGTAGAATTTAATTCTTCTGACCCAAGAGGTAACTGTAGCCACCACTGAAAATTATCCAGTTTTAGCCTTGTTCAGAAGTGAGGATACAGAATTTATTGAATTTATTTATATTCAAAATAAACTTCAGAAGCAAATGTAGCCACTACTTCCTATGAAATAACTTAAATGAATCTTCCCTTGTTTATGTAAAGCTTCCATCTTACTGGAGAGTTTGAATAACGATGGACTCTTAGTCCTTTATTTAAGAAAAATAAATATCTTTTCTGGGTTTACAAAACCCATTTGCTGTTTTGCTAAGGGCAAAACTAAAAGATGATCTCCCATACATTTTTTAAAAATTTTCTTTAAGCTTTTTTGGGGGAAGGATATTGTCTCTGGCACAAGATCCTTACTGCAAACCGCTATTATGTTCCTGTTCTGCTAACAGTTTGGTCTAAGGAGAGAAATAATATGCGTCCTCACCACTGACAGCTATAAAGAAGTGAAATGTATCTGTTAAATTCCCCTCCATTACCTCCATACATTTGCATATTCTTAAATGATTGGCCTAATAATAGGAGCATGGGAAATACTCTAATTCTATCACAAATTATTTTTAGCCAGTTTTTAAGCTTATTCACTGCATATAGACGTGGATGACTAAATATGACATAGAATTAAGCATTCAATCTACAGTTATTAATAACAAAGAAGGTAAGACTTGACTTATACTGGCCCATTACTTATCTTTAACTTTTCTCTACTGATATTTTTTTAAAGTTCAAATAAGTAATATAAAAAAAACACTGAAGTTCAAATAAAGATTTAAAGAAATTTTACACCACAGTGAGTTGAGTTAAAAGGAGAAAAACACTTTTACATTTACATAAAACACCTATGAATCATCAATGACCTTTCAAAATTTGGGTCTTAAATATCTACTCCAAGACTCTTCTGGCTAAGCCATGATCAAAGAGCAATAAATGGCCTGCATGAACCTAACTATAATTTGAAGAATTTTAATAATTCTATTTAGATGCTAATCTACCATCTCAATAAATTCATCATTATTTAGATGGGCCACATCACCATATCACCCTAGGAACCACCAGAAATTACTTATTGGGTGTGTGTTGTTTTTCTTATATGGGTTCTAGAGCATAGATTAGAACCCTTCAGTATAAATGTTGTTTGTAACACATAACCTATAATTGCAATACCTTTTTATATACCTGTTTCTAAATATACTAGATTGGCCTCAATCACCAGTGAGTTATCTGGTGTGATACACATCCATTAACTTTTTTTTTTTTTTTTTTTGAGATTCTTCTTTTGTTTATTGTTTTTCTTTCGGAATCTCTGGTGCAGTGTCTAACTTTGGGATATGTGCTATGCCTGTTACACTCCAAGCTTCTAGGAGGATTTAATCAAAAAAGAGAAGAAAAATGTTATTTTCAAATGACTTACTATAACTCTTGACAGTATCCTATGCAGTGTTTCCATGTTCTTAGCAAACTAGTAGACACTTGTTTTTCAATACACCATGATTTCTCATAACATTCTTTTATAATCCTTGTATATTTAGCAAATTTTTCCTGTTTTATTTTTTTCTACCATCAAACAGCTATTCCCTTCTCTCTTTTTCCAATATCATTTAGATGAGGCAATATATGTGTTCAATAGCTCATCCCTGTCTCTCAGTCATCTCTCTTCCCATTCTTTCATGTAAATCATGTTCTCTTGTTCATTTTTTTTCATTTAGATTCCCTTTCTACCTACCATTCACCTTATGCCTCTTCTCTTTGGTTCTTAGTCAATACAGAGAAGAGGGAAAGGAGAGAAAGAGAACTAACATTTTGAACTCATTCAACTAAGAAGGTTCCATGCTAGGTGCTTCCTGTCTACTGTGCAATTTAATTTACATGGCAAACACATAAAGTATGCAGTACACAACTGTATATTATGTGTGTGTGTGTGTATGTATACAAGGATTAAAAAACTCACTCAAAATTGTAATTCATCCAAGTTATCCATGTATTAAGTGGACAGAACAGAATTCAAACCCAGGTCACTTGTCAAAACTTGTTCACCTCACTTTGCCATTGTCCTACCACTATCACTAGGAAGAATTCAGTCACAAACCACTTGTTCTGGTATTTCTGTTCCCAACACAGTCCCTCTGCTACTGGAGTGCCATTAGGACTTCCTCTTTTAGACATGGCTGCTACCAGGTAGTTGCTGCTTGGAGGCTCTAGATGTCAGAAAGTGATGCGCTCTTTGAAACCCTCCACATGATCATGACCAGGCTTATTCTTCTGTCTTGTGGTAAAGAAATGCTTTTCTCCATTTTATTATTTTACTTTTCCATATGGATATACAAAGAGTGTTGTCCATGCCCTAATATTGTCATAGAGTTGGTTTTTTTTTTGTTTTTTGTTTTTTTTTTTTAAGTGAAACTTCTTTTAGCACATAAGACTAAAACATAAACCCAAAGAGATCTGGGTCTGGCAACAAACCTAAGTGACCATCACTACATTAGAAACTAAGAATTTGTAGGAGTCATATTTGTTCACATGACTCTCCCTTTTCTTATGACTCCACTCATTGTGGTGTAAAATTTCTTTAAATCTTTAATTTGAACTTCAATGTTTTTTATATTACTTTAAAAAAAATTTTTTTAAATGGTGTATTTTCTTCTAGAAGACATCTCAGTCCCTCAAGTAAATCTGCTTCTGAGGAGACACATCTCATATCTATCATTTAGAATAAAAATTACTAATGGTAATTTATTTAAGTAACAATCTATGATAATTGCAATTTTATATCATAAAGTGGGAAAATACAGTTCTTAGCCATGATAAATCTCTAGTATATATAGAAACAGGCTTCAGGAACATAAATATATTTTCTTTCAAGATCCACATACCAAAAGCAACTCAGCAATGAATCTAAGCCCATTCTGTGTGAGAAAGACATAAATGGTTTCTCTTGCCTCAGAGGTAAAACCAGCCAGGACCTTATTATTCTGTTATTTTCAAGGCAGATGAAACCCTTCAGGAAAGCTCAAGGATAAAGCAATCAACCAAATTTTAAGAGTAATGCCACATGTGTGCTGCATACTTTAAGTACTGGGTAGTATATTTTGGTTTTTTAAATTAAGTCATTGATTCCAAGCTCTGACAACTCCACAGCTGATTTTTGTTTCCTAATCAAAGAGCAATTAAATCATCTTATGCAAAAAATTCTCATCAATTAATGATATAGCATAAGATTGTCTATATGGGCTCAACTTTAAGAATCATCAGCATAATTGAGAAAACAATCTTTAATATCAAATATGAAAAAATTGACGGGACAATGGATGCTAAGAGATCACAAGAATCAAAGGCATTCAAATACAACTGTACTTAGAGAAAAGACTGTGACCCTGATTTTGGTTCTTTCATCTGGTGTCTTGAAAAACCATAATTCACATAATTTCATACCACTTTTCCATGACACATCCCACCATTCTCTACAAGTAAGGAGTAAGCTTTCGTATTCTATTCACGAACCCCAGGACATGAGCACACAGCTACTCCTTACATCTGAAATCAATACATGTCGGTCCATATGGAGAACTCTGCAGGAGAGATGGTGGGGATGGACAACACTGTGGCTCCATGTGTTCACAGAACCAAAAATGTGTTACTGTGTTATTAAATTTGTGAGACATTTCTCACACATTTTAAACCACCTTTTCAAGTACTATCCTGTGAAATAAGTATCCTAAAAAATGTCTCCACATACCTACCTTCAGGACTGTAAGAACTAATTGTGCCCACTAGAATGAATGCAAGGTTATGGGAATTAATAAACGGAGAGGATAAGGTCACTACCAACCTCTCAGAGAATGCCCCAGACTGGGATGGTGGTGGGGGGAACTCTTCCTGAAGAAGGAAAGAATCAAGGTCCTTTAACTCTATCCTGGTAGAATTTATGAGGAATAGCATTGAATGGGGACACTGTAATGTGAGAGTATCACTCAAATATCCTCATGCCCAGATACAGGAAAACTTTCATAGGTTTAATTAACTTTTCTATTAACAAGTTCATTCATTTATTGATTCACTCATTCATTTTTGTTGTGAACCCACTGTCTCAGTAAATCACAAAACTCCATATAGTTGCTCAAGCTAAAAAACTATATACCAGTCCTGATTCCTTTCTTCCCTCATTCTTCCCCTACATTCAGTTTTCTGGTTTCTGTGTCTCCACACTTCAAACATCACTACCTCTTGAGAGGATCTTTAATTAGCATCCTGACCTAAAATAGCTTCCCACACCCAGTATTTCCATCACATCTCTTTGTTTATATATTTCCTTCTAATTGTTATCACCATCTGTCAGTACTGTGTTTGTTTTTGTTCATGTCCAATATTCCCCCAAAATGACCTAAAAACAACTTTATGTATTATGGGTATTGTATACATATTTATTGACTGGATGTTTTTGCTAGATGTCTCAAGTTATCAAATTATTTAAGAGAAGGCTATAAGGCTGAAATGTTGCTGTTCATTTAGGAGACAAAAAAAGTGAATAAATCTATTAAGGAGAAAGCCCTCTGTCTCCTCAGTGGGAACAATACCTGGGTCAGTGTAAAGAGAAATGATACTATGTCAAATCCCAGTAGTAATGTCTTGTTTACTTTCGAATAGTAGTAGCAAAGTCAGTCACAAATGCATATTGAAATATCACCTCATGAATTTAGAGTGTTATACACGATGGAAGAGGTGAAAGATAATGGCAATCAAGGATCCTACGGAGGAAGGACAGGCCCAGAAGTTCAAGATGATTCCACCAGAAGGGGACTTAGAGAGAAAGGCATTTCCTCACACCTTGTGATCTAACCAAGTAAGAGTTATACTTCAGCATAATCATTTATTCAACAAATATTTATTTAGAATCCACTATATATTATTCATTGTCATATCCCTAGTATTAGCTGATATCATGAGGCATATCCTGCCCTGAAAAAATGCACAGATTTGCTTGTAGTCTGTATTTTCTTTTGCTCAATTTTTAGCTAATTATAGTATCTAGCATAAAGTAAAGGATGTCGGCTTTACCTATGTTACAATCTGGAGAGGATACACTATATAATCCTTCAATCAAAAGGCTTATTTCTTAAAAAAAAAAAAAAGAAATAGCTTGTTTCTTTTTTTTTTTTTTTTAAAGATTTTATTTATTTATTTGACAGAGAGACAGCCAGCGGGGGAGTGGCAGAGGAAGAAGCAGGATCCCAGCGGAGGAGCCCGATGTGGGACTCGATCCCGGAACGGCCGGATCACGCCCTGAGCTGAAGGCAGATGCTTAACGACTGCGCTACCCAGGCGCCCCAGCTTGTTTCTTACCTTTAAATGAGGGTACTTGTTTAAAATAAAGTATATCAGAGGGATGGGTGAAATAGGTGAAGGGATTAAGAGTACACTTACGATGAGCTCTGAGTAATGACATATAGAATTGTTGAATCACTTCATTATACTCCTGAAACTAACATAATACTGTTTGCTAACTACACTGGAATTAAAATAAAAATTTTAATTTAAAAAAAGACCTATTTCTGACAACAGAGAATCCCTGATAATTTTTATATACTTATATATGTAAAAAATTTAAAGTAGGATTGGGATGCCTGGATGGTTTAGTCGGTTAAGCGTCTGAGTCTTGATTTTGGCTCAGGTCATGATCTCAGGGTCATGAGACAGAGCTCTGTGACGGGCTCCTGGCTCAGCACAGAGTCTGCTTGGGATTCTCTCCCTCTGCCCCTCCCCTGACTCACACATGCTCTCTCTCTCCAATAAATAAATAAAATCTTTAAAAAAAATTAAAGTATGATTTGTACACATCCAATTGAAGCCTTAACTTTTACATAGGTATCCCTGGTATGTTTCTAAATTACAAACCTTAGGAACACAGCTGTACATATACATATATATATATATATATATATATATATATATATATATATATATAATAACTCAGCTTCCAACTGATCAGAATTGGAGCACAACTATAATTACCAACTGTGAAGTGAAAAGCAGACATCTGCCAATCTAATAAAATAAGGTAATGCTGCTAAACTTTAATGTACAAGAGATTAGTTCAGGATCTTATTAAAATGCAGACTCAGGAGAGCTGGAGTGGAGCCTGAGACTGAATTCCTTACAAACTCAAAGATTCTATCAGTGCTACTGATCCAGGACCATATAGTGGTTTGATATTTGGGTTACTGGCCATCGATGTGAAAATTAAGAAGTTCAAAGGTGAGGTTATTATTAATATTTTTAGCTAATTTAGATAAATTGCTAAATCTTACTGAAAACACATTAAGAAAGAAGACAAAAAGAAACAACATGTGGATCTGCTCCTATACGAAAGAGCTCCATTCCAATACAAGAAAAGTGGTCATAAGTAAGTTTGCATCCAGAAAATGCATGCTTCTTAAAATTCACCTTGTGACTTATTTGAGTGATTTTCCTGTACACCTCCTACTTGGATTTCAATTTCGATACAAAAATTTGGGTCGGCATGAGAGACAGAGAAGGCCCACAAACGTATCAAACAACCTGAGCTGCATCCAGTTCTCACTGAATAGTTGCTTGCTCCTACAGAACAGTGACTTGTCACCAGTAGTCACTTCCCTCCTAAGTTTGTTTGTTGACCTTCTTCTCCCCCCCAAAAGGGATTTTGTTTAGAGATCCTTGTTTAATGACAAATCTCCTGTGACATCATAGGAAGAGGTAACTTACTGAAATAGTTTGAGAAAAAAAGACTACTAGTGAACTTGGCTAACATTTTAATACTAGGAGAACCCAGAGTATTATGTTTTCATGAAGTTACAGGGGTCAAATTCTCTGCCAGAACTAATAACTGTTCAACTGAAATATATAGAGATGTATATTCCTTGGATTTGGGGACCCATTCATTCCATTTCAGAAGCCACTGGTGTACTTATGCTGTGGCTCAAGCACCGTCCTCACACTGGAAAGTTAACGTGGTTTAATACATGAATTGACAAGAGATTTCCGTTTTGTTTCTGCCTCACTCTGAGAAGACCAGACTCCTCCCTAGAGAGTAAAACATGACAACCCCAGAGATCCTGAGTGAAATCAGCCTGTTTATAAAAAATCTTCTTCTATTAAAGACCATGTTTTCTATGTCCTCTAGGACCATTCTTGTAGTCTTGCAATTTTCCAATTACTGTTTTAATAATGTTATTGGGGGACAAAAGCACACACAGATGTTGCCTATGAGTTCACAAGAACTATCACAGTTTAAAGGTATTCAGAGTGCTTACGAGTATTTTCAACTTGGCCATTTTACTTACAAAGGACTTCTGAGACTAAAGACAGGAATTCTGAGCAAAGAACACATACCCTCACTTTCCATTTATTGCAACATTTTATTATTTGATAAGAGGAAATATGTGAGGGAATTCTATCTTCCAATCTGGTATCCTGAAGAGTATTTTCAGATTTCTTTTTTACCTGGCAGACTCTATTTCTCAAAGCTCAACCACAGTACTTTTATCATTTTTTTATTATTATTTTTTTGCTTTTCCCAGCTAACCAAAAAGCTTCTTTGCAGAATGATGACTAAGAAAATATTTCTGCCTTACTTCCAAGAACTTAAAATGTCCCACACATTAACCATTTATCAAAAACTCTCATAATGTAAAATAATAATAATAATAATAATAATAATAATAATAATAATAATAACAATAATAAAATTTAAAGGTGATTATCCCCCTTTCAGGCATTTGGGGACTAAGATAATTAATTGCCCAAGGTTGTAGAGGCAAATTGGTATCAATGTTGAGGCAAAACAGAACGCCTGGCTTGTAACAAGTTTCAAAAATATTTACTGCCTAGATTATTTGTGAACTGTCTTGAGCCCAAACTCATGCCTGAATAGTTTTTGTTGTTGTTGTTGTTGTTAATTTACCTCCCTCTTACTTAGGAAGGTTTTCTTTTCTTGGATGTCATTAGATACTCAATGCATAAGTTTCTAAGCCTCAGGCTATGTCTCATTTAGACTTTTCTTTCAGAAAACCTCGTTCCATGTCTACTTTCATCTTAATCCATGGATTTATATATAGGTTTAGCTGAATTTGACATTTTCCCACAATTTCTCTCCTCTGGTTGTTGCACATTAGGGATTTTTTTAAACAGTATTTTAACACCAAATATGCCTTTTGCCTTGATAGAACATGATCAATAACTCATTCATATTGGAAATATCTAATCCAAATTTATATATGAATTCTCTTGCTGATTAGATGATTTGACTGGTAGTATTTCTAAAGAACAATTTGATAGGTTGATATAATTTAATTCACTACTTGTTTAGGGATTCTTTGCTGCTTATATTCCATTAACATTAAAATATTACGATTAGAACATTTATTGAAGCAAGGTGCAAATATTTCAGGATAATATAAAATGAAATATAAAAACTTACTTACTTTCTTAACTATACTGGAGAATACCCACTTTGATGGGGATGTAGGTGTTGTGGGGAAAAGAAAACTAGGGACTTTGGTTCCAATCAAAACTTCCCTACTATTCAGATTATGGAGCTGGGAAAAGTTAACAAATTTTTTAAACTTAATATTTTAAATTAAATTTAGACTTAGAGAAAAGTTGCAAAATAGTTGCAGAATTCCTGTATATCCTCACTCAGCTTTCCTTAATGTTAGCACCATATGTAACCATTATACAACTATAAAACCAGGAAATTAACATTGGTACTACACTATTAACTACATTGCAGATTTTATTCAAATCCCACCAGTTTCTTTTTACTATGCCTTTTTTTCCCCTACTAGTTTTTCCATGTCTTCTTGCTCAAGGATCATATCTTAGATCATACATTGTATCTCTTATTTCTCTTTGTTCTTCTCCAGTGTGTGACTTCGCCTTTTCTCCCCTTTCCTTTCATGAACTTGACATTTTGAAAGAGTACTCATTATTGATTTTGTACAATGTTTCTCAATTTAGGTTTGTCTGATGTTTGGTCATAATTAAAATCAGGCTATGATATTTTGGTGTAAGAACAGCACAGAAATGATGTTCAATCTCATTTACTTCATTGTTAAAATAAGGTAAATTTGGGGTGCCTGGGTGGCTCAGTCGGTTAAGCATTTATCTTCAGCTCAGGTAATGATCTTGGGGTCCTGGGATTGAGCCCTCCATCAGACTCCCTAGTCAGCGGAGAGTCTGCTTCTCCCTCTCCCTTTGCCCCTCCCCCTCCGCTCATGCTCTTTCTCTCGGTTTCTCTCTCTCAAATAAATAAATAAAATCTTTACAAAAAATAATCTTAAAAAAATAAGGTAAATTAAAATAAGGGGGTTTTTAAAATATCTTCTATTATTTTGTTCTGTTTTGCTTTAATTATTTTTTTTTTGTATTGTTAATGTCTCTATAAGAGAAATTGACATTTAAAGAAAAACAGGGGCGCCTGGGTGGTACAGTCGGTTAAGTGTCCGAGTCTCGATTTTGGCTCAGGTCATGATGTCAGGATTGTGAGATGCAGACTCATGCGATGCTCCCTCCTTGGAGCAAAGTCTGCTTGAGAATCTCTCTCCCTCTCCCTCTGCCCCTCCTGCTCATGTGCGCGCGCGCTCTCTCTCTCTCTCTCTCCCTAAAGCAAATAAATAAACCTTTAAAAAACAAAGGAAAACACATTTTAGTATTATTGTTTCCTTGGGATGGAGACACCTTATTAATCAATTGCATCTAGGCTTAACACACTATTGGCATTTTTTAACAGAAAAACGCATAGGTTTTTCAAGAAAGCCATCTTTTAAGAAAATGCATCCAGAGATCTTAGGAGCCATGCCATAAAACAAAGTTACTAAGTTCACCTAAACCACAGCATGTCTATGTATTAGTTTTTCTCTTTCTGTAGCCTATTATATTTATAGGTTTCTTCTAAATATTGCCCGTCAACTTCTTGGTCACTGTCAATTTGACTTTATATCACTTAATTTAGTATATTTGAAATGGTTATTGTTTACTATTGTAATACATCTCACAAAATGCCTTATCTTTTGGACAGAGATACAGACATTGTTAGTATTCCTTTAGGCAAGAATTGTCAATAACTAGCAAGAATTGAGCATACAATACTTTTCAAAAGTGAAGAATAATGCATATAAATAATTATATGCATTACTAATGTTGCAATATAAAGAATGCCTTTAAAAAATTAGGGAAAGTCTAATACAAATCCAAAAATTTCCAAACACCTATCTAAAATTAAGAGAATAAATATTGTTTTTCAGTGGAAGAATAATTCTAAGCATCTGCAAAAAATTACAGGAAAATATAAAGCGTTTCTGAATCTGTTCTTGCTATTCTTTCATGCCTCCTCTCATCCTTTCTTCCCTCTCTTACTCCTTCCATTCTTATTAAAAGAGACATTACAAAACAATTACAGTGTTAAAGGTATAACAGAGCTCTTCAGAAGACACTATGAGAACATTAAAAAAAAAAGGAATATTTTTGGGACACGTGGGTGGCTCAGTCACATAAGCGTCTGCCTTCGGCTCAGGTCCTAATCCAGGAGTCCGGGGATTGAGCCCCCCATCAGGCTCCTTGCTCAGAATGGAGTTGGCTTCTTCCTCACCTGCCTGCCACTGCCCCTGCTTGTGCTCTCTTTCTCGCTCTGACAAATAAATAAATAAAATATTTTTTTAAAAAGGTATATTTTATTTTACCTGAAACCTTTGATTGTCACTGCTGGAATATTAAGGGGAGAGAAGGTTATAGCAGGGACGAAGGGGGTAGCTTTTATAGAATTCCTCACTGAAACGTGTAGAGTAATGCCTACTCTTTGTGGCACGGTAAACTTCTAGTATCCATATACACAAATGATTACAGCAAAAAGTCTATGGACAATCTTTACCTATGCTGCATGTGTGGGATGATCTGATTATGTAAACAATTTACAAACTACATCCATCCTGGCTTTCCTACAAAAGTGAACTGCCTTGGGGCGCCTGGGTGGCACAGCGGTTAAGCGTCTGCCTTCCGCTCGGGGCGTGATCCTGGCGTTGTGGGATCGAGCCCCACGTCAGGCTCCTCCGCTATGAGCCTGCTTCTTCCTCTCCCACTCCCCCTGCTTGTGTTCCCTCTCTCGATGGCTGTCTCTCTCTCTGTCAAATAAATAAATAAAATCTTTAAAAAAAAAAAAAAGTGAACTGCCTGCTTAGTAACAGTTTTAGTAGATAACTTTTTTTAACACTCACTATGCAACATAACAAAGCTGAGCACATTATATTATATCAATTAAATCTCAGAAAACCAAACTGAGATGAATATCGTTATGATGGCAATTTTACAAATGAGGGCTTGAATTTGGAAAGTTAGGGTAAATTGCCCAGAGTTGCATGTAAGTATCTGGGTTGATATGTGACTGAAGACAATCTGACTCCAAAGACAAAGATTGTCTTCTTAATAACCATAAGCTATAGACACATTTCTTCTCCAAGAAAGCAAGTGTACTTACAATAGGTACAATCATGGTATCTAAACTCATGAGTTTTTGGAGTCACTAGATTCATAATGTTTAAATTTGGGACTTGGTAGAAGAAAGATAATTCAAAAAAGTTTTTTGTTAGTTTATTCAGGCTAAATAAAGATTAAAAGGCAATGTAATGGATGAAGAAAATCATTTATAAGAAATAGAGGGGAGAAATAAACTTGCATTAGAGAATTCAAAAGTCAAAATCTCTCTTTAGTCTGATTAATTTACTTTCCATTCTTTAAACTCTCAAAATGGAGGCTGTTCAGGATTTGGTCTCTGTAATTTTTGGAAGAGATCAGGGAAAATCATTAACTTTCACAATCATAATAAATAAAAAGATAACTCTATTTTGATATATGTATATGATTTTCATGTGAATGCATGAAATCACACTGTATTTCTTATTCAAATACTTAAGTTTTATGGTGAAAATTTCTCTTTGCTCAGAACTCAATGCAAAGTATGTATGTTAAGTAAAGCCACACTTCCTCAGTATCAGCTTGCTAATGGCACTGCGTTCAGAGATGAGTACAGGGTTCCTTATTCCATCTCACTGGGAGAAGACTGTGTTTCCATTATTTGCATATACTACCTGTATTAGTGAGGAAGGAATAGCCTGAACTTTTCCAAAGTAGATGAATAGTTTCTTTGAAAAGATAATTCAGGATTCGTGATGCATTTAAACCCCAGGCTTTGTACTTGGTCCTGCAAGCTGAAAGACTTACATTCTTCAAGAACTATTTATGCTGGGTATCTGTCCAAATTATCCAATATGCTGTGCCCTTAGTTTAAATAGTAAAACTTTCTTGGAAGAAAACCTTAAGGAGAAATAAACATTAAAAACTGCAATAAATAATGATTGTTATATGTTTCTCAGGTCAAATATAAACTTTGCTGTAATTCCCTATCTTATGGCAAATTCAGCTTGTAGGTTTCCCTCACAGTTATAATTAAGTCGTTGCACATTTACTATCTATTCCATGACTTTGCTATGCTGAGATTAAAAAGACAAGTGAAATACGCTATCTGCCAGCACCAACACTTATGATCTGGTAATGGTAAGAATAATAAGACAGATACACAAAATACAAAGAAGGTAAGTGGCTTAAGAAAAATACAGATAAAGAGGAATTTAGATATAAAGAGAGAAGAGACAGAGAGAGAAATAGTTAACTTTGGGGTAGCCATAAGAAGCTTTCTTGATGGGAGGTGTTTAAGATTAATGTAAAGGTAAGTAAGGAACAAAGGAAGGCATTCTAGAGAGCAGGAGGGGAAGGGCGAGAAAGGAGGAAGTATAGCGTACTGGCGTGTTCAGGTCCTTTGACGACTAGAATGCATAGGTGAGGTAGGTGATGAAGTCAAAAAGGCATTAGTAAGAATTTATAGGACTTGGTGGCTGAAAGTGTAGAAGGGAAAATTAAAGATAAATTTGTGATTTAAAACCAACATGTATAATGCTGGATTTATTTAAAGAAAGAAGCAAGGCAGGATCATGAACTGATTTTAGGAGCAGGAAAGTGATATATGCTGCTATCAAAATGTTGAGATTACACGCAACTGATGAATCACTGAACTCTACATCTGACACTAATGATGTACTATATGTTGGCTAACTGAATTTAAATAAATAAATAAATAAATAAATAAATAAATAAAGTAGCTGCTTGAACATTTGGGCTTTTGAATTATGATTCGGACCTTAAGAGACAATGTTGAGAGACTAAGAGCTGGAGTTACGAGATTTGATTTCACGCTCTGGATCTTCTAAATTGTATGGCCTTGGGCATGTCATAGACTCTTTGTGCTTCATTTTATTTACTATTAAAAATGGAGATTAAAAGTGTATTTCAGTCCTCCGTGGAAGCGATGGAGGAGCAGCCACCATGGCTCTTCACTACCCCATGGCCATGGGCCTTAACAAGGACCACGGGCCTCAACAAGGGCCACAAGGTGACTAAGAATGGGAGCAAGCTGGGGCACAGCCATCGCTGCCAGCACCTCACCAAACACACCAGGTTCGTGCGGGACATGATCCAGGACATGTGCAGCTTCACCCCATACAAACGGCATGCATGGCGCTGCTCAAGGTCTCCAAGGGCAATCGGGCCCTCAGGTTCATCAAGAAAAGGGTGGGGACATACATCTGTGCCAAAAGGAAGAGAGAGGATCTGACTAACGTCCTGGCAGCCATGAGGAGAACAGCAGCCAAGGACTGAACCCTTCCCTTCTGTATGTAATAGAGCCTTTTGGGGGGGAAAAAGTGTATTTCAATCTATGAAATTCAACAAATCCAAGATTTTACTGTTGATAATGCCTGCATAAAAGCAACACTTGAAGCCATTATTAAAGTGAAAGACTAGAAGAAGTCTAAAGAGGGGTTAAGGCAATTGATAAATGGAAAAAGGAATTCTAGCCATCATATGGAATTTTGTTTGTTGACACTTGCTTTTATAGTTTCATGACCCACACATATATACCTACACAATATATGGCTTGATTTTGTTTTTGAAGTTCTTAAAACGAACACCATAGAGTAGGTCGTCTTCTAAGATTTGCTTTATTGCCTTATTCACCTCAGATTATGATGCTAAGTTCATCCACGATGTTTAATTACAGATCAATTTTTATTGCTGCATGCTATTACATTTTATAAAAATTCTGTAAAATAGTTATTCATTCTACTGTATATGGATGCTTTTGCTGTCTCCAGTTTTTTGCTATTATGAACAGTGATATGATGAACAGTTTTGTTATATCTTCTAGCACATCTTCTGCAAGAATTTCCCCTGGATATATACCTAAGGATGCTATGTATCCAGAAATATTCAACTTTATAAAACAATGCCCGAATTGTTTTACAAAGTGGTCATGTCATTTTATACTCTTAACAGCAGTGTATAAAAGATCCATGTCCTCTCCAAATGACAGTTCCATAAGATTTCTTAAATTCTACTGGTGAGTGATGGAGAATGACATCTCATCATGTTCTTTATCAACACTCTCCCAATTACTAGTAAATTTGGGTGATTTTTCAGAAATTTATTGGCTATACACATCTTTTGTGATGTGTCTATTAATATTCTTGTCCATTTATTAATTTTCTATGTTATTTTAATTTATACTACCTATGTATACTTGATCATGTCTTCTGCTGACTATAAGAATTTCAAATAACTTCTTACACTCTCCTCACTCTCCTTAAAGTGCATCGTGAGAAACAAAGGCTCTTAATTCTCACATCATATGATTGTTCAGATTTTTTAAGTTTTGTGCTTTTAAAGGCTTTTATAAAATATTCTCTGACCCAAAGGCATGCAATTATATTTTCTTCTAAAAGCTTTAAAGTCTTTGATTTTGCTTTTTAAGATTCTTAATCCAGGGACGCCTGGGTGGCTCAGTCAGTTAAGCATCTGCCTTTGGCTCAGGTCATGATCCCAGGGTCCTGGGATTGAGTCCCACATGGGGCTCTCTGCTCAGCGGGGAGCCTGCTTCTCCCTCTGCCTCTGCCTGCCACTCCCCCTACTTGTGCTCTCTCTCTCTGACAAATAAATAAAATTTTTTAAAAAAAATAAAGTTCTTAATCCATATAAAGCTGATCTTTGTAGAGCTTGTGTGATACACACAATCTCATTTTTTCCTTATTAATGACCTATTTTTAGCTCTATTTATTGAATATTTCTTCCCTTCCTCAGGAATCTGAAGTAAATCTCAGTGATACATCAAAGTTTTATCTACACAGAACTACCATATGATCTAGCAATTCCACTTCTGGGTATTTATCCAAAGAAAATGAAAACACTAATTAAAAAGATCTATACACCCCTATGTTCATTGCAGCATTATTTACAACAGCCAAGATATGGAAGCAACTCAAGTTCCCCTGATAGATGAATGGCTGAAGAACATACACACACACACATACACACACACACACACACACACACACTAGACTATTACTCAGCCATAAAAAAGAATGAAATCTTGCCATTTGAGAGAACATGAATGGACCTGGAGGGTATTATGCTGAGTGAAATAAGTCAGACAGAAAAAGACAAATAATACGATTTCATTTACATATACAATCTAAAAACAAAACAAATGAAACAAACAAAATAGAAACAGACTCATAGATACTGGAAACAATCTGGTGGTTGCCAAAATAAGGGAAGAGGACTAAGAGGTACAAACTTCCAGTTATAAAATAAGTTAAGTCACAGGAATGTAACGAAAATGAAACCAAAGTTTGATCTAAGAATGAGTCTTTTCTTGGATCTCGATTTAGTTCCTGTAGTTGGTTTTATTCTCTCCCCAAAGCAGTATCGTTCTGCCTTAATTAATGTGCGACACAGGGCAATTTCTCCCAACCTTCTTCTTTTTTTTTATTAATACATATGAACCCATTTTGTGTCAAATATTATTCCTGATTCTACAGATGAGGAAACCATGGCATAGTGAGGTTAAGTAACATGTTTGAGTTACAGTGAGTAGGTGGGATTGTAAGGTAGGCAGTCTGGCTCCCAAGAACATTATTATCATTAACATGCTATACTGCTTCTTTGTCTCCAGAAATGCTTTGGTCATTTTTGGTCTTTTGCTTTCATATAAATTTAATAATCAACTTACTAAGTGCTAAGAACAACCCTTCCATGATTTTGTGATTCTTACCAAAGTCCTCTCTATACACACATACACAATTATTTCGGTATAATCAACCACAATAACATTTCTGCTGCAAAAACATACTTAGGAATATTATTGGGAAAAGCAGGATAAGTAGTATCATAAATTTCTTCTGATCAGTTCAGATCCAGTTTTGTTGGCCAAATGAGTTTGGTGCCAAACTGATGAAAAAATCTTGCTGTTTAGACCTCTTCAGATCTTTGGAATTGTGGGATGTGCCATTGCCATTTAATAAATGAGGGGGAAAAGTCTCTGGGAGGTTAAATAATTAGATCAAATCAACCTGCATTCTTAGTTGATAAAACTGCCTGTAGTTTGCTCCAGGCTTTTTTTTCCCCCCTAAAGAAATGTTTTTATATGAATTTTAAACCTCAAAGTAAGAATATAGCATTTTCCTTTGGATCTGGATCTAAAATGACTCCAGATCTCTGCTTAATTTACCTTGTTCACTAACCTTTCCCTGACTGATTATCTGTTCTTTTTATTCATCCACATCCAAGCATCCTCTGCTAGCTAGTCTGTCAGAAACCAATGAAACAAAGTATAATTGCTAAGTAAGTAATGAAAATGCCTTTGGAGCCTGCATCTAAGACAAAAGATGACTAGATGTCAAGCCCATTCACAGAATTTTATTTAATCTACAATTCTAATTCTAGATTTTGTAACTTAAGTAAAGGCTTATTTTAGGTAGTTTACCCTTAATTTGTTCACATTTCCAAACTGAAATTCTGTTTTCTTTCCCATTCTCTCATTCCCTGGCTTTTAATTGATTTTTCTGTGTCAAGTTATTAAAGTTGTCCCCTTTTAAAGCAGTAACTTATTTTTCCATTAAGGTGAGCTGGTTTTGTAGCCTCTTACATTAGAAAAAGAGCATTATTCATGAGTCACCGTTCATTTGTCTAGTGCCTGGCACATTGTAGGTATTCAATAAATGCTTGATAAATGAATAAAATAGAATGGCCTCTTAAAATGTTGATGTCCATTCCTACCAAATTGAAGTTTAATTTAACAATAGCTTCAGGATTATATATTAAAGGTCCAGGAAAAAGTAATAAATGGAAATACTTGTTATCCTGCTACAGACTGAAATATAGGTACTGAATTTTTCATTGAGATACAAGTGAAGCCCGAAATACAAATGGGTGCAAGGGCAGAAATATAATAGACATTCAATAACATTGTTGATTTAAATTGAATACCTGAAAGTGTTCAAACTTTAGCACTCATTCATATAACACTCTATAGCTGTAATACCCGAATGTAATTATTATCATTCAGTTATATGATCTTGCCTACATTTCCTTATATCTTACCAATAAATTTACATCCCTTAGGCCCATGTGCACAGAAGGGTATAAATCTATACAGCATACCTTAGACCAGCAGTTTCCAAACCACACTCTATTTAGAAAAAAAAAAAAATACAGATCTCTGTGCCTGCAACATAATCTGTGAATGTGGGGCCTGGGACTCTGTACTTTCTTTTTTTTTTTAAAGATTGATTGATTGATTGATTGATTGATTGATTGATTTTAGAGAGAGAAAGAGAGACAGTGAGCATGCAAGTCGGGGGAGGGGCACAGGGAGAAGGAGAAGGAGGAGGCAGACACCCCGCTGAGTTGGGAGCCCCCTGCGGGGCTCCACATGGGTCTCCACACAGGACTCAATCCCACGACCCCGAGATCATGACCTGAGACGAAATCAGGAGTCCATCGCTCAACTAACTGAGCCACCCAGGCGCCCCTGGGACACTATGCTTTCTAAAAGCTTCCTCAAATGATCACTAAGTGCCAGCTGGCATTGGCCTATGGAGCAATGTTTGGGAACCATTGTTTATGTCTTAAGTTGAAAAGCTATCTCCATCACTCCATAGAATGTTACAGATCTCTTCACTGATACAGAGAGTTCTAAGATGCCTGGTTTGGATCATCCTTTTTAATCTTAGAGTGAAGAAAATCAGTTTGCAAATGATATAAGAACAGGAGATATTCAATGTTGATTCAGCATTCTAGGGAAGTAGAATAACAACATATGCTCCAAAGCTCTCTTCTGACTTTGACCCATGTCACTTGTAAGACCCTTCCAATCATTCGAGAAGGATCAGTGGGAAAGACAGTTTTGTTCAGATGGGCATTCATCTTAACTATGATCCTGAATCTGGTCCTCCTAGAAGTATCTGGGGCTCCTTTTAACATTGGAGTCATAACATGGAATGTTTACTATAAAATTGGGCCCCACCTTTCAAAATACACTTGTGGAAATTCACTATAGTCACAAGAGAAAACTGAGAAGAAAATCAGTTGAATGTTTTTGAAAAATTCATAATCACACTATCAGTAGATACCTTTGTTGACAGACTAGAATATTCTGGAAACATGATATTCACTCCCCATCTGTTGTTTCCTGACATTGTTTAACCATGAGTGTCAGAGCAAATAGCATGAGCTGGTTTCATCTCACCCCTTTATTTGCCATGAAGTCACAAGCCTGTAGCTAGGCCCAAAGAAGGAACTTCCAGTCCCAGAATGACACAATTACCTGCACTTTGTTCCTGATGATTCAGCTCTGCCAGGGGATGCTATGAGAACCAACCACAGTACTTCTTCCCTCATCCAAAGAGTATACTATCTGCCCTAGAACGGACACAGCACACTGCAAAACAGAGAAAATTTGATGCTTCTTTCATAATACTTTTTCTCTTTGTCTGATTTTTATTAGATCCCAGAGCCATTTTTTCCTTTTGGAACTCCATTTTAAAAATTGGTAGAAGGCAAAGAGAAAATGTTTCAAACGATAGATATTCTCTTTTTAGCCTTTCTTTTTAGGATACACCCACTTCATAAAGCACCTATATCAACTGCTGAAAGAACTACATTCACCTATCTGACTAAAATGTATTCTACTGCTTGGCCATAATCTCAAATGTACATTCCAAGTGAGTTAAAATATTGATATTCAGATTACAGGATCAAGATAATCAGAATACTTAGTCTGTAATATCCAGGTATGAGTTTACATTATTCATGTGTCTTACCTATTGAATTTCACGTACATTTTAACAACTACATGTCACATGATATTCTAGGCATTTTAAAATTTATTATCATCTTTAATAATCTTAAAACTCCATATGTGTGCATATTTGAGTAAGAAGAGAAGATGGATATAACTGCCTCCATATTATGGATGAGTAAACTGAGGTTCAGGAAGGGTTAGTGATTTACCTAAAGTCACCCCATCAGTCAGAGACAGACTGATAATTTAAGATTTTCTCACCCCAAGTCTACAACTCCCTCCTCTACTTTCTACCCTCCCATCTGTTGTGATGTTGATAATAAATAATCACATGTGAATTTGTCTTTGCCTTTCTAAAATGCATGATTCTGCCCATTGGTATTTTTTCAATTAAAGAAATAAATCGCCTTAGCTACTGGCTGTGTCCACTTTTCTTTGAACTCAAATGTTAACATTTAGATCATAGTTCCTTCCCCATCCTTTGCTTCACAACGTGGCAAAGCCCCAAGGTTTGAGTTAGTGACCTGAAAATGTAATGTTAGCAGGTTTATGGAAGAAAGAATAAAGAGAAGTTGGACTGAACAAGATAAGACATTTAGTCATTGTTTTAAAAGTCACCTTTTTAAAAGTGGGAATCCTGGTCCCCTTATATGAAAACTAAGTGAGGATTTAGATTTTAATTATAGACTTCTGCAAAGTTCACTCTTTGTACTAACCCAATAGGAAGCAGCTTTTTATAGATACCAATTTATTCAACTTTCTTTAACACTCCAAACTGAACAATCACTTTCATGGGTTTTTTTATTATTATTATTAAAAGAAGTTTCTTTTTGATCTGCTGCTATAATAAATAAGGTAATGCTTCCACTGACTTGAAAGTTATAGAACAATATAAACCCCCTGTGCTCAAGACTTAACTTACTGTGAATAGTGTCAGAGTGACACAAAGAATGGGTAACCATGGAGCCCAGAACACCAGCAATTCCATTTGTCTTAACCAAGTAATTGGTACATAATAGTCTGGAAGTCATCTGCAGAGGTTCTACTGCCAGCTCTCCTACAAATCACTGTGCAACCTTTCAAAGTCATGTTTTCCTCTGGGTGTTGGCTTCCCTCATCTGTGAAGTGAAAGTTGATCTATATGTACTCAAATGTACCTCCTTGTAAGATCCCAAATGCTTATAAAGAGAATGATTTAAGAAGATCTCAGCAGTGATTAAATAAGGTGGAAAAAACAAATACCATGGAGGCTGGAAGCATTCAACCTCAGATGTGAAGTCCTTTAAAGATTTATTTTCCCCCCGAGCAGGCTGGTGTTGCTAATAAGAGGATATGTGTCAGACTCTAGACATAATTTTACCTTGATTAAATGTTTGTGATGCTGCCTCAAATCATGCTACTCATGTTGCCTGATTTGATTGTCTGGTTTCTGATTTCACTTTCTACTCTCAGGAAAGTGTATCTTGGTGCTATTTCATGGGCTGATTTTTAGAATAACACAGAAATTCCATACATGAATTATTCTGCAAGAATATCATATTTTTGAGAGTCCAGTACCTAGTATAATGTGATGAATGCACTAAAAATACTGACAAAATAGATGTAATTAATATGTGATTTCTTGCATTGATGAAAACTATAATATATGGGTGTCTTTATTTATTACTATGATTTGGTGATTATTCATGTTGGACATATTGTGATAACTTAATAAACCATTGCTACATATTGTTACCATCCTTCTGAAAGTCAGCAATGCTAATAGCTCCTTTTAAAGCTTTTAACTATTCATTGTCCAAGTATAACAATGAGAAGGTTAAAGAGTGGAACCTACAGATAAAAAGAAGAGAACATCTTCTATGTTGTTTTCCAATATAAGACTCATATCATTTTTACTTGGCACCATTCTTTTGAATTTATGCTTCTGAAATGGGGAGTGAAAAGAACATAGTTCTAGAAATCATAATTCCTGGGTTCTAATTCAGGCTTTCTGCCAAATTGGATGTGTGGAACATGTCATTCAAATTCAATGTCCTTTTCTGTAAATTAGATGATTCATTCTACAATTTTTAGATTTCATTTATTTATTATCCTATAATTAGCTTCAATCCCTTTTCCAAATTCTTGAACCTAAGTTTCTATGAACCAAAACAAAAAACATCATTTTATAACCGACACTTAGTATGTGACAGTTATCTAACTTGCTATCTCAATAATTCTAAAATTCACTTTATCAATAATGGATAGTAAAACAGTCATTTTTGGAAAGACAAAAAAGTCATAAAATCATGATCATTAAGATTGCCTTTGGAAAACAAAGGTTTGAATACATGTCATTGTGTATTTATGGGATGTGAAAGGGGCTGTCATTGTATGATTGATATTTTTCATGCCTAACAATTGAACTCAGAGAAACATCAAATGTCTCATAAAATTAAGCCATGCTTATTTCCTATAAGTGATATAGAGGAAATCACATGCCTTATCACTCTACTTTATGTGAATCCAGGGCATTTTATAGTATATTATATTTATATCTCCAAGTACTACATAAATACACTGATATTATTATGATTAAATATGGTGTATGTACACATGTGTATATTGTGTGTGTGTGCCCACATACATGTGATTGTGTGTAGGAAAAAGAAAACGACAAAGAAAGAAATAAAGGAACGGTAGGAAGTCTAAATTAGCATATAACAGTAATTGAATCTGTTAAAGAAAGTAATCTTTTATAAAGTTGTGTTTCTTGATGAAAAGGCTTTAATTAATAATCTGCATTTAAATTTACTTCCATTTAGCAGTAGAAAATAGTACATCTATTTACATATCACAGTGCAGGCATGTATTCAGGGCAAATTCATAAATCAGACCCAGTCTGACAAGGAAAACAAACAGACATAAAACTTGTATTCGAATATAAAGGCCTAGGCTTTCCTAGAATAAAGAACCTCTTGTGGAAGAATTATAATAGATGTAAACTGCATCATCCCAACAAACATCACTGTTACAAGTACAGAAATTAAAACACTTAAACATAATAGAAAAGCAGTATTTACAATTCATTTTTCAAGGGCAGGCAGTCAGCCAAGCTAACAAATATATTTACCACTTATGAACTAGTTGCCTAAAGAACCAGCTCTGTTCTGATAATATGGTTTCCTGAAGCAGGGCTGCTCCAAACACCATCTTAACCACCTGGGAACGTCTTAGAAATGCAAATTCCCCAGCCCTAACCCAGACCAACTGAATCAGAAAATCTGAGTGAAAGCCCACCTTCTAGGTGATTGTCGTGTGCATGAAAATTTGAAAGCACTAGCTTAGTGATACGGTAGAGAAATTGGAAAGTAACTCTTCTGTCATCATGAAACCACTACATATTGGATTTCATACTTACCATTTCTGAAGAACCTTCAAAAAATTCTGATATTGCTATACAAATAAAGATACTTCTTTAGATTATTATGTTTTATTATTGTATAACCTAAGTCATCAGATGATTAGGAAGCTTTTTTTTTTATTATGGTAGGTTAGTCACCATACAGTACATCATCAGTTTTTGATGCAGTGTTCCATGATTCATTGTTTGTGTAAAACACCCAATGCTCATTACAACACGTGTTTTTAACTGTTAAACAACAGTCAATAGTTCAGTGAAAAAAAATATGTGCAGGTAACTTCTATGTACTGGGCATTAACCTTGCTTGCAGCCAATATCCCACCATCCCTCCTTTTTTGCATAAACCCCATTAAGCTGGCCAAGGAAAAGAGAAAGGAATGGGGACAAAAAGGGCAGTGAACTGGAGTCCATCTAAATGTATTTATACTGTTATATAAAGTAAAAGTTAAGTAACCTTAAACTTCCTTCAAACACTTTCTTGTGTGTCTAGCTGTAATAATACTGGATGGCGACAACTTGACCAATAATCTTGTGAGAGTATCTAGTGAGAATCTAGAAGTGACATCAATTTTTGTGTGACAGGTGAATTTTTCATTCAAAATTCTTAGCAATCTATGTAATTTTTGTAATAATGATTATATGTTATATAAAAAAAAAACCCCTTCACCACCATAGTCAGAGTTTAAGAAATTCGCAGCGAACAATTTTTATGGTTCAAAAATAGTGTGACTTATAACCTTTAAAAAAAGCTGTTTAAAAAGTGTGGGGGAAAATGTAAGTCAAAAAAGTTTCATAGAAGCAAAAGTTCATCTTCTGAAGATGAGCTTATTCCTTGCACTTAATTATTACACCTCAACACATCTTCAAATTTTTATTAACATGAGGTTTGCTCAGCATTATAGGCTAAGGCACTCAGTCATTTACTAGATCCTTTAAGGGTGTGTACGTACTTCTATTTGTCATGGAGGCCCTCCCATATATTTTGTATATGTGTATTTAATATCATGATGTCTGAAGGTATGTTTATTCCATCTGCTTGTATTCTGGACACTATATGTCGAGAGACTCTATTTTGACTGGAGAAAGACCTCACACAGAGCTCTAACTAGAGCTGTGCAGTGCTTGGTAGGATTTTTAAGAGTATACTTTAGAGTTTCAGGCATTCGGGGATTTAATTTTATAAGACGCAATCACTAAGAAAGAATGGTGTTGCAGCTTACATTTTGCTTTTTAAATATCTATTTCAAAACTGAATTGATAGTCTATTACAGAACTTCCACCTGAACCCTGACTTGCCCTCTCACCATAACCACAAACTGGGCAAAATAAATAGAGCCACTGTTCTGATACATTGGGCAACATGCAGCACACACCTGCAATCCCTGAAAGAAGGAAAATCAATTAAGTGAGCCCAAAACACACCCAGACTTTCTATGTGGAGACACCTCCTGGACTGGACTCTAAGCAGAGCATTAAAGACTCACAGTGAATACACTAGAGTGTTCAGAAGTGGTAGAGGCACCATGTCAATAACTTAACTCAAGTGATTTAGGAACTTAAAAATAAGAAAAACTCTTGAAGAGCTAAAGACTGGAGTTCTGGAAGGCACAGCCCTACAGAGCACAGAACATCATAGAGAAAAAGCTCCAGAATTCTGCCTACGATTCCCACTAAGGCTGCTGTTGAATACACAGAATCTTTCAGTAAGAACACACACAGGGGAAAAAACCAATCAACCAACCAACCAACAAACAAAAAACATTAAAAAAAAATTGAATTGGACTTCATCAAATAAAAAGCTTTTGCTTTTCCAAAAACACATTCAAGAAAATTAAAGACAAATGAAGAAACAGGAGAAAATACTTATATATATACGATGAAGGAATTTTTTCCCAAATATTAAGAATTCTTACAACTCAGTAAAAAGAGAATGAACAACATGATACAAAATGAACAAAATATTTAAATGGACACATCACAAAAGAAGATATATGTATAGCTAATAAACACATAAAAGCATGCTTGAGTCATCAGGGAAGTACAAATTAAAACCATAATGAGATATCACTGCACACAATCTAGAGTAGTAAAAATTAAGAAGGCTAAAATTATCAACTATTGATGAGGATTTGAAACATCTAGAACTCTCAAATGTTGCAGGTAGGAATATTAAATGGTATGTCCACTTTGGAAAATAGTTGGGCAGTTTATTATAAACTTAAATATATATATATAAATAAAGTTAAATATAATCATAAGACTTGGCAATTCTAACCACAATACTTGCCCAAAAGAAAGAGCATATATCCAGTCTACAAAAAGACTTATAAATGAATGTTCATGGCAGCTTTATTCCCAACTAAAGATAACGAAAATGTCCATCATCTGGTTAATGGATAAATAAATTTTGGTATACAAATGGCAAAATTTACAACAGTAAAAAGGAACAAACTGATACACTGAACTTCACAGATAAGCATCAAAATCATTGTAATGAGAAAAACAATCCAGCCACACTAAAGGGTACATATAGTGTGGTTTCATGTATATAAAATTAAACAACAGGCAAAACTGTACTTTAGTGACTGAAAACAAAAGAAGTTGTCAGCAGTCATGTTATGTGGGTGGAGAGGTGGACTGGAAAGGAACAAGACGGAATGTTTTAAGGGGAAAGAAATGGGGGTGCCTGGCGTATAACTCCTGATCTCAGGGTCATGAGTTTGAGCCCCATGTTACTTGTAGAGATTACCAAAAAATAAATAATGTGAAAGAAATGATCTATATATTGATTGGTTTGGTAGTTACATGGGTATATATATATTATCAAAACTCAGAACAATACACTTAAAATAGTTTCATTTCATATAGGCATGTTATATTCCAAAAAAGTTGATTTTAAAGCAAAGCATGTAGTTAAATAAATAACAGTAACAGTAGTCACTAATTCTCACTAAAGAAAATAGATATCCAAAGTCCACACTGATAATTAATTGAGACTAGTGAAACTGTCTCTTACAGTAGAATGTCAATGTCTAAATACAGAAGGAACAGTTCATTCAGAAAATCACCATTTGGGAGTGCCTGGGTGGCTCAGCTGGTTAAGATCTGCCTTCGGCTCAGGTCATGATCTCAGGGTCCTGGGATCGAGCCGCACATCGGGCTCCCTGTTCAGTGGGGAGCTGCTTCTCCCTCTCCCTCTGGCCCTCCCTGCCACTTGTGTTCTCTCTCTCTCTCTCAAATAAATAAATAAAATCTTAAATAAAAAAAAAAGAAAAACACCATTTGGAAATTTTATTTGAAACAATTAATTCTGCCAAAAAACATCAACAGATGTCAAGTTTAGTATGTAAATATTTGCTGACCAATGTGATATTTATATGGCTTCCAATACCTCAAAATAAAATATGTATTGAATACCTAGGAAAGAAAGAGTGATTTAAAATGGAGAAACCTGACAAACACTACCTTAATAAAGTGATTAAGGTTAACAAATTGTGTAGTACCTGATAAGATACAATAAAAACAAAGCATCGTTTCTGGGATGCTCCTGGCAAAAGTGCATACCATGAATCTAATCATGAGGAAACATAAAACAAATGCAAATTTTACAAAACTACTGGAGAAATGAATCAAAAGTAACACGCAAGATGTGATCATGAACTGGATACTTTGCTATAAAGGATACTATTGGGAAAACTGGCAAAACTTGAGGGGGTTCTGCTTATTAGATGATTATCAAGTATCACTGTTAATTTCCTGATTCTGATAGCTGTAGTCTAGTTATGTAAGAGATCCTGTTTGTCGGAGATATATTCTAGAGTATTCTAAAATGTTGAGATACATTGTCAGTAGGGATTCAAGGGATTCAAGATAAAAGAAAAAAAAAAACCTCTCAGTACTATTTTGGTTATATTTTACTAGCTTCCTAGAGGGTTCATTAGAGCCATAAAATAAACTAATATTTTTCCACACTGAGAAAAAAACATATTTCTATTTTACTAGATACAAGAAAAATATATTTCTATTTTTACTAGATATAGCATAGAGTTATCCTTACAAATGCACAGGAAAGTAATTTATGTGTGTCAATATAAAACTAACAGTAATTATCAACCATGATTGGGAAGATAATACGACATATATACTATGCAGAAATAGTTATTGAAACCTTATTCACCAGGATGTTCAAAACTCGTAATTGAAAGTAATCATTGTGAATTATTATTTTCTTAGGTTACATTTAGCCGGTTTTTTAAATTTAGTCACTTCCACAAAGTACTTAAGCAGTTTTCACCCCCTTCTCCAGACCAATTTAACAGGTTAAACAGTAGGTTGTGAAAACCACTGAACTATTACTATCTTGTGAGATTACATGCTTGTCTTGGATCACTTGACTCTGATTTTTATTCTGAAATTTTACAATTCAGTCCCTATAATTGTATTAATCCCTCCAACTTTCCAGAACCTTGATCTAATTCAAATCCAGATGTCACATTTTATGACATTGTTATATTTCCAATGTAATGTATTCAAACTAATTAAAGTTGGCAGATGCATGTGATCATGAACTTTTCAAAGCCAATAAAACATAGTCAGAACTGATCTTCATCTGTACACAGCAGTACATCCAGGCTAGTTGTTGAAATACTGAGATATTACTATTCCAAATGATATTCACTGGGTGCTCTGAAACCTTCAAGTATCTCATTGTGGTCTTTGCCACCCAGTGCTACCACAATACTGTCCCTCCTCTCGTCTCTCATCATCTAGAAACCAAAAAGGCAATACCTGGAAAACCAGAGAGCATTTAGAATTTAGTTTCAGCACCATGGCCAGTGTCTCCAAAGCCTTGCCCATGTGTAACGATACCATATTGTATATGTGAAAGCTGCTAAAAGAGTAGACCTTATGAGTTTTCATCTCAAGAAAAATGTAATGTAACTATGTGAGGTAACAGATGCTAAGCTTATTTGGAAATCACTTCAAAGTACATACATATACCAAATCATTATGTCATACACCTTAAACATACAATGCTATGTATCAACTGTATCACTGTATCTCAATAAGAGATAGGAGAAAAAATATTTTGAATAGTAACCTACGGGAATGTCCATTTGTCCACATAAAACAATCTATATAACTTTTTCACATTATTTACAGTGATCACTATCTTCTAATTTTATTTGCATTACTATTGGGTATCTTTTAAAAGATGAGTATCTTATAAGGGTAAATGTAAAACAGTATTGAGCACTTTTTGAATTCCTAGTTATACTAATTTTATTCATTTTACAAAAAAAAGATCACTACACTACGAATTTTATTTTTAGTGGGGACCAGAGATTACCCAATATTAATCCAGATTCTGGTTTTTCCTATTAAGTAAGGTGAATAAAACACTACACGAGAATTTTTTTGAAGTTTCCAAATTATAATGATACTGCTAATTCAAGGACACACCTTGAGAATCATTGGTATAGACAGGCGCAATTGTTCTAAACTCTGGTTGCAACACTACAATCATCTGGGATGACTTTTTCCCTTGGATTTGTATTCATTTATAATTGTGGCAAAATATATATAACATAAAATTTATCTCCTTAACCATTTTTAAGTGTGCAATTCAGTGGTGTTAAGTATATTCAAATTATTGTGCTAATCTCCAGAAGAGTTTTTTTTCATCTTGCAAAACTGAAACTACACCCAATAAACAACTCCCCATTCTCCTCTACCCCCAGCCCCTGGCAACCACCATTCTACTTTCTGTCTCTATGAATTTAACTACTCTATAGACTTTTCATGTAAGTAGAACCATACAGTATTTATCTTTTGTGACTGGCTTATTTCACTTAGCATAAAGTTCTCTAGGTTCATCTATGTTGTAGCATGTGTCAGGATTTTCTTCCTTATTAAAGCTACATAATATGCCATTGGACATATATAACACATTCTGTTTATCCACTTATCCACTGACAGACACATGGTTTGCTTCCACTTTTGGCTATTGTGACTAAAGCTGCTAAAAACATGGGTGTACAGTATCTTTGAGGGCTTGCTTTCAACTCTTTTGAAATGGAAAAAACTGGGTCATCTGGTAATTCTATTTTTAATTTTTTGAGAAACCACTATATTGTTTTCCGTAGTAACTACACCATTTTATATCTTTCCCAACAGTGTACAAGTATTCCAATTTCTCTAAATCCTCTCCAACACTTGTTTTTTTTAAATAACATTTTAATGGTTGTATGAAGTGACATGGAATATTTTTTATGAAACCAAAGCATATTAAAATTAAATGAAAAATGAAAAATTCCATTCATTATGGAATTTTTATGAAATTGAAAAATGATTTTTTCTTATGAAAAATGGCTCAAAGATAGTCCTCGGTGTCCTTGGTCCTTTCTTATTTCCTGATTTAAATATTCAAAGCTAGAATTTTATTCTAGCCATACAGTTATTTGGGGAAATTACACATTATTCTTTAAATACAATCTTTAGTTTGGCACACACAAAAAATCAATATTCAATAAATAATGCTTTTACAATGTTATTAAAATAGCGAGGGTTATTAATGCCACTAATAATGCACCCCACGTAGTAAAGGCCAAAGAAACATAAAAATGAGAGACTTCCTCAGACCTCATTTTTACAAAATCTTCATGTTGTTATCAAATGGTATTTCCTAGGTAAATTTTATAATCTAACCTCCATTACTAACTAGCTGTGTGACTTGGGGGAAGACTCTTATTCCCCCTATATTTTGGCTTCTACAGAATCTCCCAAGAAAAATTTTCACCTCCACTGTGTGTGTGTGTGTTAATAGCACTTTCTTGCTTTCTTTCTTTGCATGTAGTTCGTTCTTTTTTATCACTACATATGTTTGATTTATGAACGTACCTATTTCATCTTTTTTTAAAAATGAGATACAATTGGCATATACTATTGTATTATTTTTATCCACCTCTCATTTTGATGACCTGTGAGTTCAATCCTGGGATGAAGAGTATTTTACCTGCCAGAATTTTAAGATAAAGAAAGATAAACCTAAAAAGGCCAGAAAGTTACCTTAAGATCCCACAATCGCCTGGGTCAGCAAACAAACAGAGTTTCTATGTACACCCTGGGAAATCTACTTCTTTGGGGTACTCTTCCTACTTTGAGCTACTTGTTGAATTGATAACAATTCCTTCCTAAGTACCCATAAGTGGAGAATGGATATATTTAGCACTGAGAGGAATTACACATAAAGGATTCACTATATGAAAATTTAAAATTGGATATAGGCTCTGAACAAATCAGTATGTGCATGTGAACAAACTGGTAGATACTATTTCCCATATAATTTGTAAACCAAAATTGTATTTCTCTTCTTGAGACATTTAAGAACTAATTTTTAAAAGTGAAAATATTTTTAAATAATAGAAAGTATACACATGTTGCTGGAGAATTCACTTTGGAGATCGATACTGTGAAATCTTTTTTAAATAAAGGCCCTGGCTGAAGACGGAGGGGAAGATGGAGGAGTAGAAGGATACTGCACCCACTCTCTTCCATGGACACAGAAAGGTTGCAATTACATATATAGTACAACTCACTCTGAGAACAAGTAGCAGAACAGCACTTCCACACCTAAAGATATAAAGAAAAAGGCCATATTGAGAAGGGTGGTAGGAACAGAGAAACAGGAATCAACTCCCCAGCACAACAATCCACATGCTGGAGGGATGTCGCAGCAAAAGAGGCCCTCCCTGAGCAGTGAAAGGTTCAACGCCCACATCCACCCCTCCTGCCCTGTGCACAATATTACTCATCCTAAGACCCAGTGCAGATGCAGCAGTTTAAAAAGTGCCTGGGTCATACATGAAGATCTACTGACTAATTTTAGAGCGTATGCTAGAGGGACAAGGATCTGTAGAAACTTTCTCTGGGAATGGAGGCAGGTGCCATTTTGCTTGTGTCCCTTCAGCCTAGCTGGCTTGATGCTGGTGGGCACTAGTTTGGACACTTTCCATCTATTCTGCCAGCCCTGTTTGTCCTGTCCTACATCCCCCTGAAATCTTTCTTTATAGTTTCAATTTGGAATTTTAGAGAATGAATTCCCATTCCATT
The DNA here is from genome assembly GCF_024610735.1 of Ursus americanus. Classification (NCBI taxonomy): domain Eukaryota; kingdom Metazoa; phylum Chordata; class Mammalia; order Carnivora; family Ursidae; genus Ursus; species Ursus americanus. Next base: position 46,104,636 of record NC_142130.1, read on the forward strand.
CTTTTGTTTTATTCAGCTCTAGGAAGTATTTTTGTGTTTGTGGGTTCTTATGCAGATTTGGATGCAGTTTTTAATGGCTGACAATTCATATATAAATGGTAATAAAGATAAAAATAATGTAAATTAACATTAAGCCTTTCAAATATGCCAGATAATGAGTTCTTTTACATATGTTTAATTTACAAATATTGTAATTTACATATTTCTCTCTTTTTGCCATCACAAGAACTCTTTGAGGTAAGTACAATTATTGTCCTCATTTTTTATAAATAATGAAACTGAGGCATAAAGAAGTTAAGAAACTAGTAGACCACATAGTAAGTTAATGATGGGGCCAGGATTTAAATCTATCTAGCATGACTCAAGAATCTGGGGTCTTAATTGCAACTTTATACTTTGTGCTTAGGATTCCTTCCTTTTCAAGTGGCAAAATACCACATTTAAATGAAGAATAAAAACTTTATGGCAAATGTGGCTTTAATCACAAATAAATCCATTGGTTCAAACAATATCCTTGTGACTTGATCAAGCCTTCTCCATATCTCACACTTATTTCTGTTTTGACTCCACTCTTAAGCAAACTCTCCTTGAGCTGGTAATGTCTGTGATTTTATCCTCTCAAAATACCTCTCAGAGATGGGGGGGTACCTTTTTCTTCCCAATAGATCCAGGGATATATTCAATACCATGCTCATATTTTAAGCAATTGCTATTACCCTATAATCAGCGGGTTTGCGTCACCAAGTCTTGGTCACCTGCTCATGCAGAGTTCATAGAACACACTTAAAAATGTGCACACTAAAATACCTGTGATGGAAAAGTATTCACATTGTTCACGGTATCCTTCAACTCTGAATGGAGATCTATTGATGACAGCCAGCCTTTTCCATACATAAATAAAGGAATATGTGAATTATCATTTAGCTTTAATCTTTCAAAAATGTGTCATTACTCTCAATTCTTGCTGCATAGATAGCTGGTGCTCTATTAGTGTGATGCCACTGCACCTGTTCTAGTCCACTCGAAGGCTCACAAAATAATCACTAAATGGATGAATTAAGAGAAAACCTTTTTCTTGTATCATAGATTTTCAGTGATAAACAGAAGAAAAAGTGGTCAAGCAATTCTCACTCCTGTAAACAGATATAATGAGCTGATTCATTTTCAGTAAGTCAATAGTTCTATTCAAATTTAAGTAAAATATATATAATAATTTTATCCTTTTATATTTTATATCATATATTGATATTACATAATTTCCAACATTATCATCTGAAAAAAGGACTGCTTTTTTTTTTATCATATTAACTGTATTCCACTTTTTAATATTCTCAGCAGTTATGTGACTTGTGACCATCTTTTTGCCCTCAGGAGCATATCTTAGAATGATGCATTTGTATTTTTGATCTTTTCTCTGCCTTTTACATCCAATAATTAATTTCCATTGTTTTTGGAAAATTTGATTATTTTGCCAAAGAGGTTACTCTGCTACATTTGAAAAAGACATGCCACTAATTGACAGCATTTTATTTTAGACACTGATGAACAAAATAAAAAAGATTAGAAGCCAAATACATTTCAGTTTTCAGTTATTCATAAGGTTTTCCTAGATCCACTTTCCTTTTACTTTATGCATACAGATTTATTTGTCCCCGCACATAAAAATTCATCTTCTGTATTTACACTGCAACACCGAACATATGACCTTTTATAATAGTATTCCAAGTTGTAATATTTATGTAATCATTTTCGTCAGGCAGCCAGTTAGTCAGTAAACCAGTAAAATTAAATTCCTCCAAAAGTAACTATTCCAGTATAAATGGACAGCATAAATGTAATCAAGTTGTGCAATAGAACACTGATACACTGACCACTAAGAATAATACACCAGGAAAGTACCATTTGGAGCAACTTATACACCCAGAAGCTGCAGAATGCATGGATCCCTTATTATCTTGTCATCTCTGTGGAGGTGTCTTCTTTGATCAAGCTTAGCTGCATACACCATAGAAAGTGTCTGAAAAGTGAGCTGGAGTCCTGTAACTTGTGTATTAAATTAAGAGCATGCAGATTCTTAACTGCTGAATGAGGACACAGAGCCACCTACACAGAATCAGCAGGTAGCTCCCTCAGCATCTGAACTCACATTTTGAGGAAGGGAAAACCTCGAGGTTGATTTAATTGAAGGCACAGTGTCAGTACCCCCATGCAAAGGAAATACAGTCACAGTTACTTACAAATCCTAGAAATAAGGGGGGGTTATGAGGCTTAGTGAGCTGGGGGAGGGACAGTCCTCTATCCCAGGTCATGAGGGGGTGAGAGGGAGCAGGGTAGCAAGCCCCTCTTACTTTTAAGGTGGTTGGGGCAGGAGTCACTAACTTTACATGGGCTCAACTCTAAGTGGTTATTTTAAAAGGTGACCCAGGAAAAGCAAAGCAGCAACTTGTGGCAGGAATCCCAAGCTCAGGTCCTTATCCGAATGTCCAGACTCGGTCTGATCAGTGTTGTCATACTGTAAAATACCAAGCACCAATCGAAATAGCTGTTTTCTCATCACATGAAGTGAAGAGGTAAAACAGGTATGAAATATTATTTCTTCCCCAATTACCAGTGGGGTAAAGAAGCGATGTTCCTGGGGGAAAATAGGGCAGATGATCCAGTATAATTTCCTTGTAAACAAAACTGGATCTCCAGGCAAAGAGACTAATAGTGTATTTTAGGAAAAGAATCTTTACCTTTGGAATGCTTTGAGTAGAATGCCCATGATTTGGGATTGCCTAATGTAAACACACTTAAAAATCTATATAGGTTTATAAGCCATGTCTCTCTGGAGAACATCACATACCCTGAGGTGAGCCTTGAACCTCATTAGAGTCCTCCTCATATTGTATTCTGGGCTAAAAAGTGTGTGTCTGATGCAGAAAACAAGAACTGGGGAGCCCTGCAATATATACCAGACTTTTTTTTTTTTTATTGTTCCTATTCTATTTGATTGCTTGTAGTGTTGAAATTATTAGCAAAGTTTGGTACTCAGTAAGTTTTTAGATTTGTTTGAGTTTGATTTGACTATCTAGTCCTTTATTCTACCTCTGAGCCCTTTTAATTTAACATCCAAATTCACATGCACACACACACACACATTTTAGTAACACACAGTGATGAAATAAAACTATAAAATTTAAACAAAGAATAAAGAACAGAGAATTCGGGATGATGGGTAACTTGGCTAATGAGAGGTAAAGGGATGGGTTGATAGAAGGGCAAAACCAGGTGTTTAGAAATAGATTATTGTCAATATCTTAGTTTTTGTTTGGGGTGGTGATTTCATGGGTGCTTACTATATTACCAAAAATAATTATTAAGTTAAAATCACAATGAGAGATCACCTATTAGAATGGCTATCAACAAAAAGATGAGATAACAAATGCTGGCAAGAAGGTGGAGAAAACGGAGCCCTTGTGCACTTTGGCGGGAATGTAAAATGGTGCAGCCACAATGAAAAACAGTATGCAGGTTCCTCAAAGAATTAAAACTAAAACTACCATTTGATCCAGCATTCCTATTTCTGACTATATACCCAAAGGAAATGAAAACAGGATCTCCAAGAGATATCTCTACTCCTATGTTCATTACAACATCATTTACAATCGTCAAGATATGGAAACAATCAAAGTGTCTGGAAACAGATGAATGGATAAAGATGATGTGATATATGTATACAACAGAATATTATTCAACTATGAGAAAGAAGGAAATACTGCCATTTGCGACAACATGGATGGACCTTGAGGGCATTATATCAAGTGAAATAAAACAAACAGAAAGACAAATACAAGACAAATAGTGTATGGTATTACTTATATGTGGAATCTTAAGAAAAAAAAAGCCACACTCATAGAAACAGAGAGTTGAAAGTAGTTATTTTCAGGAGCTGGAGATGTGGAGAAAATAAGAAGAAGGTGGCAAAAGAGTAAAACTTAACAGCTATAAGACAAATAAGGTCTGAGGATCTAATGTAAAACATGGTGACAATAGTTGGTTACATTGTATCATTAAATTTAAGAGAGAATTTAAATATTCTCAACAAAAAAGATAAATATGTGAGGTGATGGATGTGTTCATTAGCTAAATGGGGGAAATTTTTTCACAATGTATACATAATCAAATAACCATGATGTACACTTTACAGATTTCATAATTTTATATGTCAATGAATACTCAATAAAACAAAACTAAACTAATATAAAATAAAATAAAAAGGATGGAAAGAGAAAATAACTACTTACAAATACAAATAAATAAATAAATATCAAAAGTGGGTCCACCCCAGTACCATTATATAGTCACATCCTAATAAATCAACGAAGTAACTAAATGGAAACAGACATTTTCAGAATCAACTACAAAAACTATGATGAGATATAAGACAATATCTTAATTAAATTTTAATTCTTAATATTTAGTATAGTAGCTTTTTGGTATGAACTCCTTTTATAAATGATTTAATTTAATGGAAATGAACATTTAAGAAGAAGCTATCGTATTATAGAAAAAATCAGGGGATGGGAGGAGTATGAACAATGTTCCTCTATCTTCATTCAAGTTCATTTAATAAAGTAACATGTAACAATAAAACATTTAAATTGAAGCAGTCGACTTCAAGTTAAGTAGAGCAAATTGACTAAACATATTCACTTTTGTCCTCTTTGGAACCATCACTGGAATATAATAAAAATCTGGCATAATTTATAGCACTCAAAGATAGTGTTGGCAGCTCAGAAAAAAAGATTACTATACCTGGAATTTAGGATTACCCTCAGGAACATCCTTTTAGGTAATGTAAGTAGAGATTTGACTACAATATTGCCCCAGTCTGGGGGAGAGGACACATAAACAAATATATGTTTAAACAGTAGACTTTGTAATAAAAGTGTGATCATGGTAACAGAAAATTTTTGAGATAAACTAATCAACAAACTCAAGACTGTTGCATAGACATTAAAAACTACAGCCTCAAATAAATGGCTCCTTTTACAATGAGCACATAAAATTTGGTAATTAAATAGCTAAACTGGAAAAAAAAGAACTCACTCATCAAGATGTTAGGCAATGTATAAAAGATATCAACAATAAAGAACAACTTTACACAACTGAATTAACATAAAAATAAATACACAAATAATCACAATACTCAACATTTGCCACAAATGTGAAAAATGTATATTTATGGATTGCCAATGGCAGAATACATTCATACAACTCTTTGTTTTTTTGGTTTTTTTTTAAAGATTTTATTTATTTATTCGACAGGATAGAGACAGCCAGCGAGAGAGGGAACACAAGCAGGGGGAGTGGGAGAGGAGGAAGCAGGCTCATAGCGAAGGAGCCTGATGTGGGGCTCGATCCCATAACGCCAGGATCACGCCCTGAGCCGAAGGCAGACACTTAACCTCTGTGCCACCCAGGCGCCCCTCATACAACTCTTTGGATGACAATTTAGCAGTATATTTTTTATAGCCATGAAATCACTCATATCCCTTGACTCCAGAATCTTACTTTGGGAATCTTATTTTATAAATATAAATTAACTACTTCTAATGCTAACTTAAATAAAAATGTTGAAATTTCTAAAGTAACCACTAAAAGAATAGACATCAACTATGTAACTTCCAAAGCATTGGAGGAACAAGAAAGCAAAATTAAATAGAATTCAAAAGTCAATCCAAAACAAGGCAAAACAGTAAGGGGGTAATGAATATTGAAAAAGCTGGGTGGAATGAAGGAAGGAAGGAAGGAAGGAAGGAAGGAAGGAAGGAAGGAAGGAAGGAAGGAAGGAAAGAAGGAATGGAAAGAAAGAAAAAAGAAAGAGAAGGAAAGAAAAGAGGGAGGGAAGGAAGGATAGAACAAAATAGGATGCTAAGATGACAGAACAAATCCAAGTGTATCAGTAAACAAAGTAAATAAATTTAAATTTCCAGTTTAAAATAATATCGCAAAGGTCTTATTAAAACAAAATCCAGTCACATGCCATACATGAGAGGTATACTTATAACAAGGTCAACGAGAGATGAGAAAAAAAGGTAACTATACAAAGGAAAATTCCTAGAGCAAGCTTAAGCTGGTACAGCTACATAAAAACCTTAAAGATGAGCTTTATGAAAAAAATGCATAATTGGAGATTTAAAAACAGGTTACTGTACAAAGAATTATACCTTTCTAAATTTGTAAATACCTAATACAGCTATTCAAAATTATAAAGAAATATGAGGGAAGGATAATCAGAAATTTCAGCATAGTAACCAATTCTAGAATGAAAGGTGGGGCATCACCAATGGTTACACTGATATTGAAGGTAAGTGGTTACCGATATTGAAGGTAATTAGTGACACCTCAGATGTTATTTATTATCCCTTATAAACTGAATGTACAATTATTTATGATATTTCATAAAAACAGTATTGTAAAGGAATAACAGTTATATGGACAGATGTGAAGATATGAGCAATAGTTACATATAGTTTTAACAGTATAAAATTAGTTGTGTTAGAATGGTAGAATGTTTGTCTTCACGTATAACTGGAAAATAATTTCAAACTACTCCTTGTTCCATAGAAATTATCAAAACAATATAAGCTGAACACTAGTTATGGGAACATAGATGAGAGATGTGTCCATTATTAAATAGTTAATGAACAGAAAGCTTTTAGAGTATGAGAATGATTTTCCTATTAACTTGTTTGGCAATTGGAATTTATGTCACACAGTTGTGTAGTCACTACAAAACAAAAGAGGCCTAGAATTTCCAAAAGCAGAAAATGACAGCCCCAAGTTCAATCATCTCTACAAGTTTGAGTCATAAATTTTCTGGCATAATAAATATTGATACAGCCTTTTACCTGCACTTAAGTTTAAAATTCTCAGCATAAATAGTCCAAATAGAACTAGTCCAAATTAGACGTATAGGACAGCAGAGATTGACTTTTTAGAAAAGAAACGGAATGTTGAAATACAGATATTTAATTTTTTCATCATTAGTATTTTAAATTTTTCCTGAAAGCTTTTACTTAAATATAATTAATTCCTTATAATGTCAGTTCCTCTTTTTGGTGGATGGCAAAGAGCTCTTTGAAGTACATTTTACTTGAGATGTATAATCAACTGTATTTTAATACTAACCATGCAAATATTCAACTACAAATTCTTAGACAGGATAGGTATGTTTATTCACTTCACTTCTACTAAAAAGGCTAGGGAATAAAAAGATCCAAAAGATTCTATGAACCTGTAACTAAAAATAAACACTTTTTCATGGGAGTAGATAGTTTTGTGGTGTACATTACTGAATTCTTTATCTAATCGAATCTTGGATGGGTTAGGTGATAAATCAGCATAAGTAAAGTAAGGGTTAAGGGTGGTACTGCATTATTCTGTGGAATGTAGTTGCAAGCATTTTCCATTCAGTATTATTACTTTTGTACTTATTTGTCAAATGTGTGGACTGTGACCCCTGTTCTGAGTTGATTGTAGTAAAATCTTCTGAAGGATAAAAAATATTAGAAAGTTCTAACAGAACAGTATAAAATATATTAAAGCCCTTCAGTAATTACGCTATAATTCTGTTGAAAAAAGCAATTCTATTACAGGCTCAGTTTTCAGACACTTGCTTTACCTTTCTGGAAAAAAAGAAAACTATTCCTTTCAGCTAGGGTTTTTTTTTATTATTGTTCTTGCATATACTCAAAAATGACTAATATTTCCTGCCATGTTTTAAAGAAGAGAGGGCACATTATATGCACACATACACGCACCTACGTGCACAGGTGTGTAGATGCACATATATCTTTATGCTCTGACAACATTCTTTGAAACACATCAATCTTGTCATTTTCATTCACAGAAGCATAAGGTACAACAGCTTACTAAGTCTGAAAAGGGATCTCTAGAGCTCAACTGAGCTTCCAGACAAAAGTGTAAAGGTTAGTAAGGTTCTTATTTTATTGTCTGAGAAAGATTCATGACCACATAGTACAAGTCAATCTCACTTGGAATAAAAATAATTGCTTTGTATTTACTCACTGAGTAACAGCACAGAATCAGTTCACATACTTTCTCAGCAGCAATTAGAATACTTCAGGAATCCTGATGGGCCAAAACATTCTATAAATAATGAGAAAATGAGAATCTTCACTTGGACTATGACAATTTTATTTTATTTTATTTTATTTTTTGGTCAAGATTACTAAATGTAAATGGTACTTGGATGCTCCTAACCAGAACCCAGTACCAAGGATTTGTTTATTCATCTGCCAGAAGTTTCCCCTCCAGTCATTTGCTGATTACCTTTAGAAGACAAATGAAATTCTCATTTTTACATTTGAGGTAAGGTGTGTTCTTTCAGAAGACAGGGATGACATGTAAGAGCTTTAAGGACCTTTTTCAGCGTGGTGGGTCTCTGTAGTATCTATAATTCCCCAAAACTGTATCCTACCAGTGCTACCCTTTATGAGGATGTAATAACAAGGCATCCTGCCCAATGACAAACTCATGCTATAAATAACAATTTTGACTTTTTAATATAACAGTATTGCCATTTCCTAAGATCTGGATTCACTGATGACGTTCTGATAGCTAATTCTGTTCATTTCCCAGACATTCTACATGACCAAGATCAACTATTCAGAGGTAATGGCCACCATATTTCAACTACATGGTAAAACACATCAAAAGATTGAAACTACTAAATAAACTCAATATATCTTTTAAACATTTATCTTTCACAAGAGTTAATATATAGTAACAATAAGTCAAACTTACTAAACTTGGCAAAGAGTCATTTAAGAACAACTACATATATCTGTAAGCATTAAGAGATGCTAGGATAATATAAAGGGCAGGAGATTTTGGAACCAAACCTGGAGAGAATCTGGCCGCCTTACCTAAGACAGGTTATATAATAATTCTGGCCTTGATTTTACTCATTTATTAAATTAGATAACTTCAGGTTAAATGGAACAGTGCATATAAATCAAAGGGCAAACAGTAGGCCCTTGACAAAATGGTACCTTTATTGACAACAAAGATGAAGAATTTGTTCCTTTAAGAATGGATGAACTAGACTACTAAACTATTGGAGAATCTTAAATTTGGAAGCCCTTTACTTATGATCACTGAAGAAAGCACCCGCCTCAAAAAAAAAAAAAAAAAAATCCTAAACTGAAGAAAAAAAACCCAACCACTTACAGAGGGAGACCATGAGGGAGACCATAATTACAAGTACATATTAGATGAGAATAAAAATAAAATTAAAATGACACAAATCAGCTCCAGGTGGGGGACAAGGGGAACAGGACTTGAAAAAATAGAATTCAGAGCAACTTACTGTCCCAGAAAAATTGGACAATAACCCCAATTCAAATTAACTTCCCAAATATAGGCACAGGTGTTACATACTTCCCATAACTTTACCTCATACATTGGTTCCAACTATTAAGGAAATGAAATTAATTCTATAGTTATATGCAAAATGGTAACTCATTTCTTCTCATTTGCGTTTTATAATTTAAGATAGGTGTTTGGAGCAAAAAAATGAGTGTGTCTAATGCAGATATCAGTGAGTGAGATTTGAATTGACACACTTCAGGTACTAGGGATATGTACAAAATGAAATCTACAGATACAACTACCACTTGAAATAATTGCTGTCTTGATCAAGATGCACTTTGTAATTCAGCTGGACAATTAAGAAAGAATATTGCATACAGTACAACCCATGGCTCAGGACTAAGCTGCCTGTAATTCTCAGCACTGGAATTAGTAACAGTGAGGATTACCATTGCAGGTTAGAAGAAAACTCCTCCACAAAGATGACTGTTGTAGTTTAAAAGCCAACATTATAACCACCCAATAGAGGCTATGTAGTTGATCCTAACATCCAGTGCTATGAAGACAACACAATCCTTAAAATATTAGGGACGTTACCGTTGGATGTTTTTGTGAAACTAAGGACAGTGAAATTTCCTACTAACATAGATGAGAAAGGTTCATTTATTCTCAAGGGAATATGTATCTCTCTTTCTGACTGAATTAAACTCCAGAAACTCAACCACAAGTGGGAAAATTACCATATTGTTAAAGTAATTTGTTGAAGAACATCAGTTATGCTTACTCTGAATCTCTGAATTGAATTTGAGTTTCTTCATTCATTTACTCATTTATTCAACAAACTTTGATTGAGTTCCTATTGTATGTCAGGCCTTGAGAAAAACGTTAGTGATTAAAAGAAGAAGCAGCAGCAGCAGCAGCAGCAGGAGCAAGTTATATAAATTCTCATTAGGAATTGAGCAAAAATCCAACTCTCAAACAGACAAACTGGCAAAATATTGCTTTGACACTTTTATGTCAGGTTGCAGGACCATTTCTCTGCTAAACATGTAAGAAAGATAAACTACACATGACAAATAAGATAAACTAAGTATAACATTCAATTCTTATTGAATAGCATGTAAGAGATATGAAATATGAAAAAATGTTTAAAATTTACTAGAATGTAAGATGCATAAAATATCTAACTAAAGTAGTCGCCATACTACTTGGTTTTATATTTGAAAAATGTGAAATGCCTGGCATGCAGCTAGCGTTATAAGGATAACAATTAGGACTATGGGTATAACTTAAGGCTCAAGTAAGTGGACAAGTCATGAGAGATTTATAAGGTAGGATTTTTAGGGGAAAAGTATGCTAAAATTTTGTAGTGATAAGATGTCTACATCCAGGGACCAAGAGTAGAAAGCGCCAGCAAGTGTTACAGAAATATGTCCGAGAGAAGAAGGACTAGAGTGTTAGTGTTTCAGGGAGCTGGAGACCAGGAGGTGGATGGCAGTGGGCTGGCAACAGCATTAGAAACTACGGAAAAGTGTAAGTTGGTTTAAGTCAGCCTCTGATGGACACAAAAAAAGTGTGCAAAATCATGATAATTTACAACAGTTTACATCAGTTTCTATGTGTTTGATTATAATAAAACGGCATATATACATGTGAATATGTGTACATTCTTACGTATGGGCACACATTATCTTTCCAGGAATCTTAAGAGCAGAGAAAATAAGATAACACTACAAAAATGTTGTGCACCTTACTTGCTAACCAGAAGGCTTCAGAACTCAATGAGCCAGCCACATCCCTCGACCACCAATACAAATATTTATTGCATAAACTTATCAGAGAAATAGCTCACTATGACTTAGCTAAAACTTCACTTTGAGAAGAGTCAGAAGAAGCTGCTGCTAGTGGGAGCCAGGAAACAGAGTGTTCTTCAACCATGTCACTCAAATTCGCTTTGCAAACACTGCCTTGGACCGTCTTCCCTGGAGCAAGAGTGAAATTCCGTTGCTGTCTCCACTTTTGTGTATGGAGGAAAAAGTGAAGTCAGAGGATGTCTTGTAGATTGTACAGAAACACAGAGGGAATGAACACTCGTGGAGCACTTTTTACAGTTGCTGTGTGCTAAAGCTGGGTTGTGCCATTTCATCCCCACTACCATACTGTGCAGTAACTAGGATGAGAGGAGGAAATTGAGTTTAGAGAGGTTCTTCGAAATGAACAACAAAACCAGTTAAAGGCAGAGCTGTAATTCAAACCCAAGTCTCTCTGTCTTAATAAATGTCCTTCTCTTCACAGCCTTATCTCAATGACATAAATTCCAGAGCCCTTGGGCAGGAGCTAAAATAGCAATGAAGGGTTAAACAAGTGTAAACTGCAGTATTTGCCTATCTCCTTCCCCAGCCCCAGCCTAGCACTTGATTAGCCTTGTAAGTTAGTGTCACTGATTTTTTACTTCCTTTCATTAAAAAAAAAAATCCTTATAAAATAGTCTTACCCTCAGCGAGATAAAATTATCTTTCCTAAAGATAAGCTAGAATAGCTACATACATGCGAGAGTTTACCCACTCCTATGAGGTCTGAGATGAGATGAGTTTACCCACTCCTATGAGGTCTGGGGCGGGGGGGGGGGGGGGTTCTAATATGCTAGCAGCCTAGAACTGCTTGCATATAAATATACCTGAAAGGAAACGGAGATAATGAAACCTAGATAATGCCTCGGTCATCTGTGGATAAAGGAGCAACACATGTCCAAATGACATTTTGTAATTTAGAATTCTCCCCAGATGAATTAAAAATTCAGATCTGAATATTGTTTTCACAAAGCTAATGGTAATTAGATGTTGAACATCGATGTAAACAGAGACACACATCTTGTTACTGAGATACTTGGAATTTGCTAGGTGATAACAACAGACAAGCAATCCACTAGCTAGCTAGACACCACTGGTCAATAAGCATACTGTAACACAATGGAGCAATGGTACCCAGGGACCTAGATTATCAATCACGGTATGCTCCATCCAACCCACCTGGAAAAATTAGTACCCACTCAACAACTGAGCAGTGTGAAACCTTCATGCTGAAGAAAAACAGTATCCTATAAATGGAATATAACAAATGCCAGGGTGCCAAAGCTCTAGCATTTTGGACAAGGGTAGTATATTTGCTAGCACAGTATGTCTTATTTATTTATTTATTGGTTTGTTTGTCTGATTTCTTTTTGCTAATTCAAGTGAGTGATTTATGCCATCTGGAACTAGGCCAATGGCTGAAGTCTTATTCTTAGTGTCTTGCTTTGGATTCTGAACAGGTCCAACATACTGAAAAATTTGAAACATAAACTTGGAACCCTATCATTCAGGTGGCATAGCGTCGTTTAAAATAATTCAAAAAGAACTAGTTAAAATTAGACAGCATTGATGGATTTGAAATTCCAAATGATTCAGCCTGCCATACCTGACAAAGAACTGTATTCTTCAGATACAATGACATACTAAGGGATAACAAAGGCATTACTTAAAGAAGGGAATCAAAAGACCTGCACTTCTGAGTGACCTCGTCTTTGTTATTCCTTTTAGGAGGTCAATTAATTTGGAAGATATAGATGGGATTTTTTTATACTTCATAGATGCACCTAAATTAGAGCTAAAGTTATCTATAAAATTCTATGATTTTATGACGTAACATTGCTATTTCAGTTTCAAGATGCTCCTGTGCTTTCTTTAACCCCAATTTATAGATTCTATACAATTTTCCTCTTTGAGTTTGTCAAATTATATTTTTCTCATTATTTTCCACTTTCCAATAAGAGTTTTAATGATGGTTCTAGAAAATATTCTGGCTTTTAATTTTAGCTTTTCATAGCCAACAGTTAATGTAATTGCCCTAAAACAATAATATTTTAAATAATAAACTATGGACACAATAGGAACAATTTCATGTTTAGCATACAGCTGAAAAGTTTACAGCAAAAACAAAAGTAAAATAAAAGTAAACAAAATACACTTGACAGATCACAAATTTTTAGTTATAAAATCATGGCCTTAAAGTCCCTGAGTAGAATTTTTTGTTGGTCTGGAATCAAGAAAGACAAAACTGCAAAATTATTTAACATAATATCTTTATTGAAATATGATTAACATAGCATATAATTCACCCATTTAAAGTGTGCATTTCAATTTTTTTTAACTATATTCACAGGTTTGTGAAACCACAACCACAATTATTTTTAGAGTATCTTCATCCCTCCAAAAATAAATCTTGTACCAGTTAATAGTCACTTCCCATTTCCTCCCAGAAACCCTCGATGTATGACCACAATGAATCTACTTTCTGACCCTATAGGTTTGCCTATGAAGGGCATGTCATATACTGTAATGGTATTTTGTGAGAGGCTTCTTTTGTTTAGCATAATGTTTTCAAGGTCCACCTATGTTGTGGCATGTATAAGTATTTCATTCCTTTATGTTGCTGAATAATATTCTATTGTATGAATATACCCCATTTTATTTATCTATTCATCAGTTGATGGACATGTGGGTTGTTTCTACTTTTTACCTATAAATAATGCTGCTATGAGTATTTATATTCAGTTTTTGAATAAACATAGATTTTCATTTCTTTGGAGTATTTGTCCTAGGAACAGAATTGCTGGGTTGTATGGTAAATCTATGTTTAACCTTTTGAGGAACTGAAAGATTGTTTTCCAAAGTGGCTACACCATTTTACATCCCTACATACACTGTTTAAGGCTTCCAATTTCTCTAACTACATCCTTGTCAACACTTATCTATGCTTTTTATTATTATTATTACTATAGCCATCATAGTGAGTGTGATGATGAGATCTCAGTATAGCTTTGGTGCATTTCCTTTTTATTTTTTAAAGATTTTATTTATTTATTTGAGAGACAGAGCACGAGTTGGGGGGGCAGAGAGAGAGTGACAAGCAGACTCTCTGATGAGCAGGGAGCCCAATACAGGGCTCAATCCCAGGACCCAGAGATCATAACCTGAGCCAAAGGGAGACATTTAACCCACTGAGCCACCCAGGAGCCCCAGTGGTGAATTTCCTTATGGGTTAATACTGAGCATCTTTTCATGTGCATATTAGGCATCGTATACCTTCTTGGGATAAATGCCTATTTGGATCCTTGACCATTTCTACAAAGGATTATTTGTCTTTTTGACTTTTAAGAGATCATTATATAGTCCAGATCTACAAATCTCTTATCAGATGTTATGAGGAAATATTTCCTCCATTACACAGGTTATAGTTTCACTTTCTTGATGGTATCGTTTGAAGCACAAAACTTTAAATGTGATGAAGTCCAATTTATTTATTTTTTTCTAATGCCACTTGCACTTTAGTGTCATATCTAAAAAAGATTTGCCTAAACCAAAGTCACATGGTTATCCCTGTATTTTCTTCTAAGAATTTTATAGTTTTAACTCATACATATCTCTATAATTCATTTTGAGTTATTTTTGGATATGGTGTGAGGAAGGGATCTAACTTCATTCTTTTGCATGCAGGTAGTAATTATCTCAGGTCATTTACTGAAAAGACAATGTTTTTCTTTATTGAATTGCCTTGGCACCCCTCTCCAAATTGATCATAAATCTATAGGTTCCTTTTGGACTCTCAATTCTATTTCATTGACTATATGTCTATCCTTGATCAGTGCCACTGTTATCTTAATTATGGTAGCTTTGCAGTAAGTTTTTTTCCCCCAGATTTATTGAGGATTTATGTCAATAATCATTGACATACAACACTGCATACACTTAAAGTGTACAATGTCATAATTTGATATACATATATACTGTAAAACAATTACCACAATAATATATTAGTTAACACATAGGTCACCTCACATAATTATATTTTTTCTGTGATGAGAACATTTAAAATTTATTATCTTGACAACTTTTAAGGATATAATATAGTATCATTAACTCTGGTCACCATGCTGTATAACTGATCCCTAGAACTATTCGTCTTAAAACTAGAAGTTTATACCTTTTGACCAACATCTTCCCATTACCCCACCCCCAACCACTGACAACCACCATTCTACATTGTTTCTATGAGTCTCGCATTTTTTAAGATTAAACATATAAATGTAATCATGCAATATTTTTCTTTCTCTCTTTTATTTCACTTAGCATAATGCCCACAAGATCGACCCACGTTGTTCCAAATGTGAGTATTGCCTTTTTTTTTTTTAGATTTTTTATTTTTATTTATTCGACAGAGATAGAGACAGCCAGCGAGAGAGGGAACACAAGCAGGGGGAGTGGGAGAGGAAGAAGCAGGCTCATAGCGGAGGAGCCTGATGTGGGGCTCGATCCCATAACGCCGGGATCACGCCCTGAGCCGAAGGCAGACACTTAAGCGCTGTGCCACCCAGGCACTCCAGTATTTCCTTTTTTAACAGCTGAATGATATTCCATTTGTGTTTGTGCGTGTGTGTGTGTGTGTGTACACATCTTTTTTTATCCATTCATCTGTTGATGGACACTTAGGTTGTTTCCATATTTTGGCTACTGTGATTTCATTTACTACAGATATATACCCAGAAACGGAATTGCTGGATCATATGATAGCTCTATTCTTAATTTTCTGAAGAACCTTTACACTGTTTTCTCTAGTGGCAGTACCAATTAATATTGCCACCAACAGTGCACAATGGTTCCCTTTTTTCCACATCCTCACCAACACTTGTTATCTCTTATCTTTTTTATAATAGCCATACTAACAGATGTGAAGTGGTAACTCATTATCATGATTCAATAGGTCTGGAATACAGACTAAGATTCTTCCTTTCTTTTTTCTTTCTTTCTTTCTTTCTTTCTTTCTTTCTTTCTTTCTTTCTTTCTTTCTTTTTCTTTCTTTCCTCTTTCTCTCTCTCTCTTTCTTTCTTTGAAAGAGAAAGCCAGGGGAGAGAGAGAAAGAGGAAAGAATCTCCAGCAGATTCCACACTGAGTGCAGAGCCTGACACAGGGCTCTATCCCAGGATCCTGAGATCACGACCTGAGTCAAAATCAAGAGTTGGACACTCAACTGACTGAGCCATCCAGGCACCCCAAGATTCTGCCTTTCTATTTAACTTCAAAGTGATGCTGATGCCACTGATATGTGGGGCAACACACTGAGTAGCAAGGCTCTAATCTCTTTATAAACCCTCTTCTTTCCATTGCTTCATTGACTGCAAAGCAAGATGCTAACATGTTACCTCCTTATCCATAGATTTCTCTTGGTGTTTATATTAACTGATTTCATTAGGATAAATAGCAGGGTGATTGGAATATGACTTTCCAAGAATATCACATTCCCTAAGAATCAAATGAATGTGAAATATTTCATAAACTAATAATTATTATACATAATTGTTTTAAATGTTGATACATAGCTGAGTAGCATAATAGTCATAAATATAAAGGTAAAACAAATGATGCAGGTTTCACTGATACTAACTTAGAGATTTGATATTAAAACTCCGGGGGCAGATCTACTCACTTCTTGTGTCAGCTGGCTTGAGTTGTCATCACAAAATACCACAGGTTGGGTGGGTTAAACAACAGAAATGTATATGTCCCCCAGTTCTGCAAACTGGAAGTCTAGTATCAGGGTGCTGGCAGGGTTGATTTCTGGTGAGACCTTTCTTCCTGGTTTCCAGATAGTTGTCTTTTCATTATATCCTAGCATGGCTCTTCCTCTGTGTGCATGTATTTCTGGTGTCTCTTCCCCTTCTTACTGTGACACCAGTCCTATTAGATTAGGGCCCCACCCTTATGACCTCCTTTAACCTTAATTACCCCCTTTAAAGGCTCTATCTCCAATACAGTTACACTGGGGGTTAGGGATTGAACCATGGATTTTTGGAGGGATGCAATTCAGTCCATAACAGACATCCTCTTATCTTTCTGTTTAAATCTCCTTTGTAACTGTTTCAAGATTTTTCTCTAATTTTAAGGCCAAATACAGATGGAAAAGTACTCACAGCAATAGATAGAATTGGTACAGATGGAAAAAAAAATTAAGTGTTTTTTCCTCTCAGCAGTTTTACCTTTCTTCAACTGCATAAATTATTGTAATCTACCCTTTTTATTAGATAACCAGCTAGTAGTTATTTGCTAATTTATAGCATCTACATAAAGCTGCCCCTTATAATTTTGAAACCTGTCCTTAGACACAGCTAGCCCCCTGAAAGGGAGCATGACCCTTTCCATAAAATGAAACATTTTAAACAACATTAAACAAAGCATAAGAAGATTATTAAGCTATGATAGGGTACTCTACAATTACAAAAAATTTCTCTTAATTATATGTTGCTCTGACACTCAATAGAAAATGCAGATGAACCATTTAATGCATTTATAAGTAAGATCAAATTTGAATATTCCAACTAAATATGCCAGTTTTATCTGCTATTAGCTCCTTGCTTGCGTCTTGTATTTTTTCCCTTACCTCTGGCCAAACCTTATTACTAAAATACAGATACCGGTTTCAGGCTTTTAATCCTATAAAGCAATCAAAAGAGAAAACAGCCAAAACATCATTTAAATATTCATTTTTGAATTATAAGCCTAATTTGACATTACTAGAGTCAGGCTATTGGAGTTTTGCTCCAAGGTAATAATCTTTTCTTTAACACAAAGTCCATACATAATCATTCGTGCACTCTTTTTCTTTTTTGAAAGATTTTATTTATTTATTCGACAGAGATAGAGACAGCCAGCGAGAGAGGGAAACAAGCAGGGGGAGTGGGAGAGGAAGAAGCAGGCTCACAGCGGAGGAGCCTGATGTGGGGCTCGATCCCGTAACACCGGGATCACGCCCTGAGCCAAAGGCAGACGCTTAACCGCTGTGCCACCCAGGCGCCCCCATTTGTGCACTCTTATTCATGAAATAAAACCACAGGAGGTATTGGTCTGATTAAAAGACACGTGCATAATGGTGAAAAGAAACAAATCCAAATGGAGACTGATTTTTTTTCTTCAATGTCTCCCTTTAAGATTTGGTGTTAGAATGAGTCATGCAGGCATATTATGTTTGTTCTCTGTTGTCTGAGGGTCAAGACAATTCGGAAGGAAGGACAGTGACAGGATAATTTCTGTTTAAATGCAAACACACATGCATAAATGCACTCTCTCTCTCTGTCTCTGTCTGTCTGTCTCTCTCTCTCTCTCTCTCTCTCACACACACACACACATTGCCCTAAGGAGGAACTTCTTATGATCTGAGATTTTCTTTTTTTTTTTTAAAGATTTTATTTGAGAGAGAGAGAGAGAGAGCACGAGTGGGGGTTGCAGAGGGAGAAGCAGACCCCCATTGAGTGAGGAGCCGAACCTGGGGCTCAATCCCAGGATCCTGGGATCATGACCTGAGCCGAAGCCAAACATTTAACCAACTGAGCCACCCAAGTGCCCCTAATCCTAGATTTTCACTTTGATTTCACTTTACAGATGTATTTTTTAGTTCAATTCCAAAATGTTGCTTTTCTTGAGGTGGTTTTGTTCTCTTAGCTGGCATAGTCTTATTTTTTAAAAAGTCATTAAGGGTATAATTTGGAAAATCTACATTTGAAAAGAAATACTAGTTTAATTTACAAAAACTTTTCATCAAAGCTAACCAGCAAAACAGAGTTGCATTGCCACTGCAAATATAGTTTTTGAAAAATTAATTACATTATATATGTGTTATTCTTGGAAACATTAAATAATAGAAAGTAAACACAAAGATCTTATCTTTGGTCTTTTATGCAATGATATCTTTGTAAATTAGGCTGACAAATTTACCTAGCCTCCTTCTTTCCTACTGCTTACTATCTTTATAAAATTGAGTGATGAATTGTTCTTAATCAAAATGAAAGATTCTGCTCACCAAAAAAACAACACCAAGAAATAAAAAGGTATAGAAAAAGAAAAATGTCATTTTCTTCTATCCTTTTAAGTTCTCTGCTGAGAGCCCTGTAACAGAAGACAAATTAATAACAGAAAGGCATACAAATTTATTTAAGTTTCACAGAACAGGATTTTTATAAGGAAATGAAGAAGTGAAGAAACGGTTAAACCTTTTCTATGTGACCTGAACTTCCTTACAACATGGTTCCCAGGGTAAATGTCCAGAGAATAGCCAAGCAGAAGTCATAATGCCTTTCATGACCTAGCTGCAGAAGTCAAACTGCATCACTTCACTATATTCTACTGGTCATTTACAAAAGCCCACCCAATTTCAAGGGGAGGTAATAAAGACGCTTTACGTCTTGATGAAGGTACATCAACATTGAATTTTAAGAAGAGCATATTGGATCAGATACACACACACAGACACACACACACAGAGTAATCTTTGAAGAAACAATCTGCCATGGACATCACATAAATCACAAATTCCTTTGTATCTATTTTATGAGTTTCATTCCCCTAAGACTGTCACCATATGAAAACACTGAGCACACAAAAGGAAAATGACTGAACAGAAGCACAGGGAATCCACAAAGGGAAGGGCAATATGAAAGACCAACTTCACCTGCTCTTTGCCAGCCTTTCCAAAGCATGTGGGTGAAAAAATACTATTCAAAAGTTAAAATTTTACCGTAAAGTATGATCTCAATCATATAGAAGTTACTAATAGTTAATAAACACTTTTAATTAAATACTGATGTTTATTTGCCTACAATCACAATAATCACCATTTACGGAGTGCTTTTTTGAATGCACACAGTCACTAAATTTTGTCCTTAAGACAACCCCATGATATAGGCTTATTTTAATCTCCATCTTAGAGGGGGGAAAAAACAAGTTAAATAATTTATCCAATGTCATACAACTCGTCCGTGGCAAAGCTGGGATCTTAGCCTCTGAGTGCACTATAACTTTTCCAATATGTATTCTTGCACATGATTAAGTTCCTAAGGTCCAACAGGAGGATATCATCAGTATTCTAAAAGTACACACGCCACTAACAGCAACATGTACAAATTAGGCCATGAATAAACTTAAAATCAGCTTTTTGTTACCATCTACCTTCCATTAAAGAGTTTCTAAAGAGAAGATATGGGTTAAGAGAAGGGGGTACAAATAAGACAGAATGCTTAAAAGATTCTTCAGGCAAAGTATTCAAATTAGTAAGAGAGTTTAAAATGATTGCAGAAATATAAGATTACTATATAAAAAGCATTCCCCACCCACAACAGAATTTTCATTTCAAAAAATACTTACATATAATAACATTAGAAATTTAAAGTACCTAGAAAAATATGGCAAAAAATATAAGACCTATTGGAGGAAATTTAAAACATTATTGAAAAACATTGAAGAAATAAATGAAAAAAATAAATAAATCAATAGAAAGATACAATACCATAATGATGTCATTGCCCTAAAATTGGTCTTTAGATATAATACAATTCCCATCATGATATCAAGACAGTTAGTAAAGACACTGCAAAAGTTGATTTTAAAATTTGTATGGAAAAGCAAAGACCAAGAATAGCTAAGATAAAGAAAGGAAAGGAAAGGAAAGGAAAGGAAAGGAAAGGAAAGGAAAGGAAAGGAAAGGAAAGGAAAGGAAAGGAAAGGAAGAGAGAAGAAGGAAGTAAAGAAGGAAGGAAGAGGGAGGGAAGGTAGAAATTAGTTGCCCTTTTTAACATTGTTTTGGCTATCTACTGCTTTGTAGCAAACTATCCCAAATTTTAGTGGCTTGAAACAAGTATTTAATTAGTTTCATGATTTTTTGGATCAGTAATGTGGGCAGGACTTGGCTAGTATATCAGTAAAAGTTCAATCAGGAAGTAAAACCAGTAAAATTTATTACAAAAATTTTTTTATTTCAAGGAATTGGCCTACTTAATTCTGGGCGTTGCCTAAGTAAGTCTGTATGGGAGAAAAGATTATATGGAGGTCTGAATTCTGTAGACATAGGCAGAAACTGCTGTCTGAAGGCAGAATTTCTTCTCTCCCTTGAGAAACATAAAAGCCTGCATTTAAGGCAATCCATCAAATTAAGTTCGGCCTACCAGGATAACTACCCTTACTTAAAATCAACTGATTAGTGTCTTTAACTGCATCTGCAAAATCCTTTCACAGCAGCACCTAAATTAGTGCTTGTCTGAATAAAGGGGGATGGTAGCCCAGTCCAATTGGACATATCAAGAAGCTAACACAGCTAGGTTATTATTTTATTTATTTATTTGTTACTTCATGTGGTGTCTACTGGGATCATTCAATGGTACTCAGCTGGATACTAATTGGTCTTAATAGTCCAAAACAGCTTCACTCAAATGCCTGGTTCCTTGTCAGGAATAGCCAGCAGAGTGGATTTTAGCTGCTCTCCTTGCCCTCTCCATGTACTCGCAATGTTCTCACCCATCTGGCTTCTCCAAAAGGGCAGTTAGACTTCCTTCTTGGCAGCACAACCATCCCTTGAACCACACTGAAAACTGTCAGTTATCTCTCTAGTTCTGGAGCTATATTCCACTGGTCAAAGCAAAGAGCAGAACAATTTCTAGTAGAGAACAGACTCTGTGTCTGATGGGAAATGTGTCAAAAGTGTGCTGCCATCTCTAATCTGCCACAGATATCCAAACTTATTATACTATAGTACTAAAGGGAGTGTGGTATCTGCATAGGGATGGAAAGTGACTAAAACAAAACAAACAAAAAACAAGAAAGTCCAAGTTAAAAAGGTTTTGCACAGCAATGAAAACAGTCAACAAAACCAAAAGACAACAGACAGAATGGGAGAAGATATTTGCAAATGACATATCAGATAAAGGGCTAGTATCCAAAATCTATAAAGAACTTATCAAACTCAACACCCAAAGAACAAATAATCCAATCAAGAAATGGGCAGAAGACATGAACAGACATTTCTGCAAAGAAGACATCCAAATGGCCAACAGACACATGAAAAAGTGCTCAGCATCACTCGGCATCAGGGAAATACAAATTAAAACCACAATGAGATACCACCTCACACCAGTCAGAATGGCTAAAATTAACAAGTCAGGAAATGACAGATGTTGGCAAGGATGCGGAGAAGGGGGAACCCTCCTACACTGTTGGTGGGAATGCAAGCTGGTGCAGCCACTCTGGAAAACAGTATGGACGTGCCTCAAAAAGTTAAAAATAGAGCTACCCTATGGACCCAGCAATTGCACTATTGGGTATTTACCCCAAAGATACAAATGTAGTGATCTGAAGGGGCACCTGCACCCCAATGTTTATAGCAGTAATGTCCACAATAGCCAAACTGTGGAAAGAGCCCAGATGTTCACTGACAAATGAATAGATAAAGAAGATGTGGTATACATATACAATAAAATATTATGCAGCCATCAAAAAAATGAAATCTTGCCATTTGCAATGACGTGGATGGAAGTAGAGGGTATTATGCTAAGCAAAATAAGCCCATCAGAGAAAGACAATTATCATATGATGTCACTGATATGTAGAATTTGAGAAACAAGGCAGAAGATCATATGGGAGAGGAAAAAATGAACCGAGAAGAAACCAGAGAGGGAGACAAACCATAACAGACTCTTAATCTCAGGAAAGAAACCAAGGGTTGCTGGAGTGGAGGAGGGTGGTGGGGATGGGGTGGCTGAGTGATGGACATTGGGGAGGGTACGTGTTGTGGTGAGTGCTGTGTATTGTTTAAGACTGATGAATCACAGACCTGTATCTCTGAAACAAATAACACATTATATTTTAATAATAAAAAACCAAGAAAGTCCAGGCACAAATTTGTGCATACATGAAACCTGATATATAACAGAGACAGCACGGCAGTTCATTAGGCAAGAAGTGCACTAAAAATAAATAGTTCTGGTTACTGATGGAAAAAGCTAATTTCGAACCTCTACTTCAAACCACAGACAAAAACTCCAGGTGGATTAAAGACTTAAAGGTGAAACCAGAAACTTTAAAACTATTACAAAAATTGTAAGAGGAATATATAGTTATAAACTTTAGGTAGAAAAGAATTTTTCAACAAATTCAAGAAGCTTTAATCATAAAAGAAAAAATTAGACTGCATTTGAGAATTTCAGTTCATCAAAAGATTCCATAAAGAACGTGAAAAAACCTAGCCAAAAACTAGGGTAAGATATTGGCAACATATTTAACAAATACATTATTAAAATCCAGAATATATAAATAAATTCTATGAAATAATAACAAAAGACAAACATTCCACTAGAAAAATAGGCAAAAAGACATATATTGTCTTTGCATAGAAGAGGAATAATGAATGGCAAATAAATATAAGGGAAAATGTTCAATCTCTTTAGTACATTAGTAATCACAGAAATGCTATTTAATAAAAAGGTGTAATATTTTATATCTACTAGCTGCCTAAAATTAATAAATCTGGTAATAAGTATTGCCAAAGATATGGAGAAAATGAGAATTCTTATACCATCTGGTTGGTGTTAATTTGGACAATTATTTAGGTAAACAAATTGGGAGTTATCTTGTAAAGGGGAAAAGGGCATATCCCATGACTGAGCAATCTATTTCCAGGTATTTATCAACGGTCTTCAAATTGGGCATGCATAACCCTGGGGTACATGAGGAGTCTCTCCTAGGCACAAACACATTTAAGGGAATAAACTGTAGACCCTCAGGTCCCCTATGCAATGTATATATTCTGAAGCTATCTGTCTGAGAATATATCTTGAGGAGAGGCTTCACGTCATGACAATCACTTTCTCAAAATCATCCTTTCTTCCATTTTGTTAAAAAAAAAATACCTCTCATTCACCTTCAATTTCATAATGATGCAATATCCTAAACAGAGCAAAGCTGAAGGAAGCCAAATAATGGGAACAATCCAAAATATTAGTGACAGAGAATTCTCCTTTAATGATGATAACATCAGCTTTGTGGGTTTATGGCTTTGTATCTTCCTAATCTTCTGTAGAAATGTTTCTATTAAGGACAAAGTGGGCATTAGAAATATCCCCCCCCCACACACCATATTAGGGTGAAGTGAATACTTTTATATTATAGGGTGGGATTATGGGAAATGACAACTGTCATTTAGTAGCCTCACCTTCCCATGCCTTGCAATTGTGGAAGAAGACACTGCACCTGAGAGAGAAACCCCTCATCCATGACAGGAAAATAAAACAGGGTGAGGGTAAGAAATACAAATGATAGCAATAAGCATGAGATAAGGCTACATGCCTTACCAGTCTATCACAGAATTAATATATCCATAATATTTTTAAAAGCACCATAGAACTAAAACAATGTGCTCCAAATCTCATGCCTAACTTTGTCTAGGGCTGTGTTTCAATTGAATATTTTACATGATTTCAAAGAATAAAAATGAAAATGTCTAAGTTATTTCTGACGTCTCAGAATTCCATCTCTGAGAAAATGGAACATATAGAGGAGTTAAAAAGTGTTTTATATTTTCTGGAATACTTATTACTCATAGGAAAAACATTTCCTTGCATTTAAAAAAAACCACTAGACACTTACAAATGGTATTTGTTTTTTTGGTTTTTTTACTTAGTAATAAATATCCTTTCTGGCCCTTATCAACAACTTCTGTACTTATTGATTCCTTCCTATGAGAATAGAAAGCAGATTTTACTATACATAATGTGTACTTAGCAATGATCCCTGCAACACTTTAAATACTGCACATACTGGTGGCCTAATAAATATCTTCTCTTACTGTGGATTTCCAATGAATCCTGCCTCATTTTAGTAGTCAGTGATAGTCATCCAAGAACCAGAACAAATAGAAAAATGACAGTCCCATTCATCTAAAGAGATGCATTTCCAAAGTTTTGCTTTATGTTCAGTAACTATTTTTTGAAATGGATTTAACCAACTGTGTACTAATAATACTTGCTATGAAAACTACATTCAGAAAAAAAAATCACACTTAAAAGTCTTAAAAGAACACGAAATTTGCTAAAAATCAGGTTTATATACATAACTTTGCTGCAAAGTATGATAGGGTAGCCAATAAAAAAATCTAAGTGCAAATATATATTGCACTACAATAAATTATGTGGGAATAGTGAAATAGAAATACGAGTTTGGGAGAAAAGTATAAAATTTCTCTCTTTTTTCTTTAAAAAAACTTTTTTATCTGCATTTTATAAGTAAATGATGGTGGGTAAAACATCACAATGGCATTTAGATTCCACTGGACCTATTTAAAATAATGATACTACAGTCTAAATTTAAAATGCCAATATACAACTATACCAGAAATTACGGAATTTATAATTTGTAATTTGTAGCTTATCACTTAAATAGTTGTTAAAAAAAATTAGATATCAACTTAAAAATGTATGAAGAGACACAGGTTTTCAAAATTCTACTGAGGGAAAAGTGAGCAAAATTACAAACAGAAAACCTCTTGCATGGGCGCCTTTAGACATCACATACAGTATTTTTTGTTCTTTTTTTCTGCCCAACAATGACAAGCATTTATTGAGCACTCATTATAAACCAAGCACCTTTCTAGGTTAAAAAACAAATCAATAGACAAACATCCCTGCTTGGGCACAGTTTACACTTTAGGAGCATATTTATAGCAGCATGGTAATAGCAATCAATCAATAAATGAAAATAACCATAGCCTACTCAAATGTCTGTACAAAACGAATAGGTCATCCTTTATAAATATTATAGAGTGCTAAAAATAAATATACTCAGATACAGGCAACAGTTTAAGTCAAAAATATCGATTGTAGTATGACAGAATTTTTATAACGCTCAAGAAATCAAAATAAGACAAACACAAAAACATAAATATGTGGTAAAACTATAAATATCTGGTAAAAATTTGTGGGAAAAGACGTAATAGTTACTCATATAAAAATGGCAGAAGGATGGGATTAAGGAACAACAAGCAAAAGTAGTTTCAACATTTAGAGGTCAAGTTCTTGTCCTTAGGTTCTTAGATCCTTGGGTTCATGAGTACTTATTTATTTTTCTGCACCATTTTTAAAATGTATCAGCTACTACACAGAATGTGAATGAAGGCAAAAAATAAATGTGATTGAGGTTCTTTAGGATTGTCTGCAACTATTCAGAAACTGAGAGGCAAAGCAGGTTCACAATCATCAGAGAAGAATCACAGCACTTTCTCCCTAACATCAAATACTGCTCTCCGAGGCCTCACTTAAATCCCCTTCCTCATTCTGTCAGCTGCTCAAACATCCACTCCTTTAGGTGACACTGATTCACTACTATATGCTGAACACCAGACTAAGTGTTAACACAATCAGTCTTCACAGCCACTCAAGACCAAGGAATTTGTCTGAAACACAAATGGCTGTTTCGTTCTGTCCCTTAGGACTACTGTGTCAGTGCTAGGATATTCCTTATTTTGTCTCTATTTTAATAAAACAAACTGATAGTAAGTAAAAGTGGAGACTTGTTTTTAATTCAAATATTGAATATGAAATGCACTCTTATTGCTATGAAATGCACTCTAAGTCACTGAGGAAATCGCTACTCCTTCTGACCAAGATCCTTTCTATTAATCTGTCTTATTGCCCCCAGTAGCCTGATATATGGCCTAAGCTATATTTCTCTGTATGTCCCACATCATTCCAAAGCACATTTAAAATAGATAAGGCTTTGGGATTTAGTAATTACTGAATAAACAAGACATAAAATTGAGCAATATTCCTCCCCGCCAGCTGGTATACAACTACCTTTTCTTCTTTAGCATATGTAACATTTTGATTGGTAAAGGGATACTCATTAAGCTGACACGTTCAGCATTAAAATAATTATTTAATTATTTAATGTGGAATTTTTTACGTTCAATGGCTTCAAATTTGTTACAGAAAATCATAAGCTAAAGAAGAAAACTTATATGACAGGTTTCAAATTTTCAATCGCATAATTTCAAATATTCTGTCCCACATACGTTCATGTTTACTCATCTGAAAATACGTGCTTATAAGTGGATGCTAAAACAGGTGCTCTATGGCTTTCTTACCACTGCCTCCTTCACCTCTCCCTCCCCCACACCCCCGCCCTAACAGTGTAGAAAGGTGGCAGAAAGACAAAGGAGGTTTCAGTATGTTCCAGAACATCGTCTACAGAATTCAGACTCACTCCACAGGAGGGATAATCTTGGATTTAGATGTTTTGTAATATACACATTTATTTTCATACAATAGAATTACTTTTATTTTTGATGTTAAAAAAGCGGGGGCACCTGGGCGACTCAGTCGTTAAGCATCTGCCTTCGGCTCAGGTCATGATCCCAGGGTCCTGGGATCGAGCCCCGCATCGGGCTCCCTGCTTGGCGGGAAGCCTGCTTCTCCCTCTCCCACTCCCCGTGCTTGTGATCCCTCTCTCACTGCCTCTCTCTCTGTCAAATAAGTAAATAAAATCTTTAAAAAAAAAAAAAAGTAGCAATTAAAAAAAAAAAAAACTAGAGAGGAGCTGAGTTTTAAGCTTGGAAAGAGAGAAATTAGTGCATTAATTAGAAGCATCCTCCCATTAGCAACAATACTACTTAGCTTCTTGTAGTAAAGAGTTTCTTCCAGTAATTACTACTTATGTGAGATAATATTCTTGAAAAAAATGTACATAAAAATCAATCGCAACATTCCTGGTATCACTGTGTATCAATCACTCCATTAATGACAATCAGGGTAAAAACAGAAGCTAAGACACAAGGTAGAAACAGAGTAAAGACACAAGGTAAAAACAAAAGCTAAATTGCTATCCTTCATTATCCATCACCAATAGAAACACCAGGATGATCCTAACTGATTAATTTGCTGAGAGTTACTTCTTCTTTATGAATAGTATTCCAACTTTAGTCTTTACCTATATAATATACATTACACGTTTTATTCTGACATGTCCTTATGAACGGTAATTACATTTTTATGCACAAAAGGTAGAAAGACTAGTGTCATGGTCAGCAATTGGAATAAGAATGTTCTGCCCATGATAGGATTTAAAAGTAAGAGAATGGTACAATAAGAAGTAACTTAGAAGAAAAAAGAGGGGAGAGAGAAAGGGATTTTATCAGCTTAATATGCATAGATTCATCACTCTGCTGTTACAGCTTATATATATTAATTTTTTAAAAGCAGTTTAACTTCTTAAAGATGGTATTTATGTTTGCTCCCAATTTTTCTCCTACTGAGAAAACAAAATAAACAAAAGAAAAACAAATGAGATTTCCAGAGGAGAATGAACATTCTTCAGTTTTGTCTCTGGGTTCTTTTGGGGGGATGGGGGTAAGGGAGTGGCAGGGAGTGCAGGGGAAAGCAGGCAACTAGT
Source organism: Ursus americanus (assembly GCF_024610735.1). Lineage (NCBI taxonomy): Eukaryota > Metazoa > Chordata > Mammalia > Carnivora > Ursidae > Ursus > Ursus americanus. The sequence goes on from NC_142130.1 coordinate 46,133,309, forward strand.
GATGTTGAAAAACAAATGGGTCAATACTAAAAGAGAAGATTTCTAGATCTGATTTCTTTACCTGAAGAAAGTGTCCTACACCTGAAAAAAGCTAATGTAAATAGTGAATGCAGTACAAACAGTGCGCACAAGGGAGAAAACTAATGATCCTGTCTGGACAGGATGCAAGACTTTCGGAGTTTCATTTGACTTGTTTGGTTTGTTGTTGTTGTTGGGTGCGATGTTCTTTACCTTTGTCCCTTAATGAGTCTAGGTAACAAACATCTAGACGAGAGGGACTAAAAAGATAGGAGATAAACATGTCCTAAGAACACTTAAAGGACCATGGGTGCTTAGTAGGCAGAAGAATTAGGACACGGACCAGGCACAGTCAAGTTGATGTAGTGAAGGTGTCCACTGCTTTGTGATCTAGAAATGCATTAATATGTAATCACTTACTAAGTACACAGTCTATGTAAGCACTTTGCTAATCACCAGACATGGCTTGGTCACACAACCCACATTTCCTGCCCTCATGGAGCTTTTTCTCATGCACCTTGCATGAACAAAATATGGTTACCATTCTCATAATCACTTCTCTTCCTGAGGAATTTCCCACTAGCAAGTTTTCATAACTAATGCCCAGAGTGATAAGCACAGTTAACATCTTAGATCAGAAAGACCTCAATTAAGTCCAATAAACTGAGCAAGTTTCTCTAACATAACCTGAGAGAAAAGAAGCTAAGAGACTGGGGATTTTAAACGAGGGGTTTTTTAAATTTCATCCCAGGAGGAGATGCTGTGGGATGTCCTTATTATGAGAGGAAAGAGACCTGGATAAGAACCAAAGAGAATTTCCCAACATTGTAGGATTCAGAGTCAACTAAAGCTCTTCCCAGATTCCTCTGACATTTAGAACCAGATTCCTCACTGAGGATACTTCTTTTTATTTATGCTTTTAGAATTTTCTCTAATCATTTGTTTTCAATCTCTCAATAATAAAATCAATAAAAAAGCAATAATACATTTAATAATGATATATACAATTATCATTTATTGAATCATCTATGTTCCAGTCATTGTACTAAGTGATCTTTTTTTTTTTTTTGAGGTAAGCAATACTCTGAGGTAATCATCATTTCCTCCATTTCCACAAATGAAAAAAAAACTAAACTTCATAGAGATGAAATGTTTTTTCTGAAGGTCACATAGTTTTGAGTCTGGCTCTGCCATTTATTAAGTCCCTGCTAAGGCCAAAGCTTTTTTTTTTTTTTTTAAAGATTTTATTTATTTATTTGACGGAGAGAGAGACAGCCAGAGAGAGAGGGAACACAAGCAGGGGGAGTGCGAGAGGAAGAAGCAGGCTCCCAGTGGAGGAGCCTGATGTGGGGCTTGATCCCAGAACGCCGGGATCACGCCCAGAGCCGAAGGCAGATGCTTAACCCAGGCGCCCCAAGGCCAAAGCTTTTGATCATTTCCAAGTAGCCAGACAGAATACCATCATCTGTGTATAGTGAGAGAAGCGGGGGCAGAAACTGCTTGCGAATGCACAAAGAAGTAACACTGCCTATTTTTGAGAAGGAAAACTGCAATGGGGGCAAGCTTTATATTCTATACTTTTTTACATATTTGAGTGCTATGACCTCTTCATGTACAACTTTTCAAAAAATTTTAACAAAAATGCTAAACTCATTCCTTTCTGTTCTTCTCAGTTGTACTAAAACAATCCAAGAGAAGGGATTTGGGGTCCATGCTCCCCTGAACTTAAGGGTTGTGTTAATATGTTGGGGGCCTGCCACAATGAAGGCAGAGCTCATGCAAGAGTGACAACAGTCCTGCAGAGGTGCGTGTGAAGAAATGTCAGCACTTAGCCTCAACCTCCAGCCTGGACAATTGCCTTCCAAACTTCTTTCTGCTAAAATCTTGGATTACTTTTTAATTTTAATACTGGAGGTAATATGTTTAGTGATTTTCATTCAAAAGGGAAAATACTGTTCTATTATAATCCTGAACTAAGCTAAACAGGAGTGTGTTATAATAAACAGATCTCACCATATCACAAGCATAACTTTCTAACAAAGTGTTTAAAGGTATAAGGCCTTCAAACATTCAACTCTCTACCAATGATTTCCAATTAAATAAAAGAAACTTGATAGCTGGGACAAAACTGAAATTGATGGCGATATCAAATGCTGACAAAGTTTAAATGGAACTTCTATACTCAAATATTGTTGGTGGCAGGGCAAGTCAGTTCAACCACTTTGAAAAATAAAATTGGCAAAATGCATCAAAAGCTATAAAATCATTCACAGCCTCAGACCTACTAATCTCACTTCTGGAAATGTCTCCTTTGAAATAATAAACATTTCCACTTCAACTGTGCAAGCGATGTTTTTAAGAATGTGTAGCTGAACCTCTGAAAGTTTATTTTGAATGTTTTATATTTATACTGAAATAAAAATATAAAGACAGCACAATGAATAAAAAGAATAGTTTTTCACAAGTGAGTACTCTATGTTAAGTGCTGACCTAGAAGCTATACATACAGATGTTCATCCAAAGGTGGTTGATTCAACAGTTACGAACCGGGGTTTTATTACTAGGCAATTTTGTGTTTTCATAGTTCAGAGATAAATGATGCTATAGGATAATCTTAAACATTATGAAGGCAATTCAAAAGTACTTTCTAAGTCATCAAAGAAATATTACAGTTAGTTCAAAATAGTTATATACTTAAGACTGTATGATCTAACTGGACCACTGAGTCATCAACATTTATTGCTGAATACTGTTATAAGTCATTTACCCAAGGACTAGTCCTTGTAAGGAATGATATTTTTAATTTCTTGAGAACAAGAATCCCCCTCATTTTGTATCCACCTTATTGCTGATTGAGTCAGCCAACTTTGAAAAGGTTTTTTTTGCCTAATATTTGAAACTTGGTTCTGAATTTATAACTTCTAGAGAATGGACTATTGTGAAACAGTGAATTTTAACCCATTTCCATATAACCACATATTTTAAATGCAAAAAACAGAAAGAAAACTGTACACACACCACAACAGCAACAAAGTAAACTATACCTATGAAAGAAGACTAGAAAGGAATAAATACAAACTAGAGAACAGCAATGATGGAGTAGCATTATGAGTGAGTGATTTTTCTTCTATTTTCTGGAAGTTTGAGTGAGTGATTTTTCTTCTATTATGAATGAGTGATTTTTCCTCTATTTTCTGGAAGTTTCTTACAAGCAACATGCAGTTGGCTCTTCCTTTTTTATAAAATTTTTATTTGAGTATAATTGATATACATTGTTACATTACTTTCAGATGTACAAATAGAGACTGAACAAGTTTGTAAGTTATGCTATGCTCAAAACAAATGTAGCTACCATCAACACCATACAACACTACTGTATTTATAGGTTTATTTCTGCTTTTTGTTTGTTTGTTTATTCATCTGGGGTTTTTTATTCCACATATAAGTAAAATCATATGATATCTGTCTGTCTCAGTCTAACTTATTTCACTCAGCATGATACCCTCTAAGTCCATCCATACTGTCCCAAATGACATAACTTCATCCTTTTCTTTTTTTTAAAGATTTTTATTTATTTATTTGAGAAACAGCGAGCAAGAGAGAGCATGAGTGGGGGAGGGGGGCTTGAGGTTTAGAGGGAGAGGGAGAAGCAGACCCCCCACTGAGCAGGAAGCCTGATGTGGAGCTCATCCCAGGACCTGAGCTAAAGGAAGATGCTTAACTGACTGAGCCACTCAGGTGCCCCTAATCTCACCCTTTTTTATGGCTGCATAATATTCATGTGTGTGTGTGTGTGTGTGTGTGTGTGTGTGTGTGTGTGTGTTATTCCTTCTTTATCCAGTTTGACTCTCCCTTTTAAATTGGGATATTTAAACCATGCATACTTAATGTAATTTTTGATATGGTTAGGTTTAAATCTATAAGCTCATCATTTGTTTTTTATTTGACTCATTTATTCTTTGTTCCCTTTTCCCTCTTTTTCTTCCTTTTGGATTAATTGATTATATTTAAGGATTCAATTTTCTTTCCTTAGTTGGGTTATTAGCTATAATAACTTGTGTTACTTTAATGCTCGCTTTCAAGTATATAATATACATCTTTAACTTATCTTTAACAGTCTACCTTCAAATGACATAACGCCCCATTACATCTAGTGTAACAAGTTTACGACAGTATTCTTTCATCTCCTTACTCTAGTATTATTGTTATCATATATTCTACTGCTGCATATGCCTTAAAGTGTGTAATACATTGTTATTAATTGTTCTGTAAACACAAAATTATCTTTTAAAAATATTTAAATAAGAATTATTTAAATATTTAAGTATATTAAATATTTTAATTAAATATAGTATATTAATTAATATATTTAATTTAATTAAGTATATTAAATATTTGATATTTAAGTATATTAAATATTTAAGAAATATTTAAATAAGAATTAAATAAAAACTATCGATACTTATCCATATACTTACAATTTCTGATGCAAAGTAAATGGACACAAAGATATCTATATTGCATTTAAAAAGACAGTGTTCGGGGGCCTGGGTGGCTCAGTCGGTTGAGCATCCAACTCTTGATTTTGGCTCAGGTCATGATCTCGGGGACATGGGACCAAGCCCTGCATCAGGTTCCACACTCAGTGCAGAGTCCACTTAGGGTTCTCTCCCTCTCTCCTTCCCCCTGCTCGACCTTTCTCTTACTCTCTCTCAAACAAATAAATAAATAAGTAAATAAAGTCTTTATAAAAAAAAACAGTGTTGGAATTTTGTTCTTTGCTCTACTTTATAATTTTTAATGGATTTATGTTAATTTTATAAGGAAAAAAGTTAATATAATACACCTTTGGTTCATTCTAAGTTTATGGGAAGTACGAAAATGTTTAGGGTATAATAAAATGTTAAGTGTAAAGATGAAGAATAAAATATGTTATATGGCCATAATTACATTATTATGTTAAAAATACAAAGCAATCCTTTAAAAATTATACCATATAAAAACTCAAGCTGTATCACTTCACTAAGCTGCTGCAGACAGGGACAGGACAGGCTGGAGTGGGGCAACAGACTACACATGTTACATCATCCACCCGCTAAGCATTTCAAATCCTAAAGAGGAAATTATTCATCCTGCTATAAAATACCTAAAATATCCACTTTCCCTGATATACAAAAGAAATGCTGATTGAGAAGAAAATAAAATGGCAACAGTCAGAGAGCACAGAGGTGAGAGGGGAAGCTACAGCATTAAACGGGTAGAGCAGATGTTGCCAGGGCGTGTAAAGCAATATACAGCATCTACAAAATGTAGAAGAGGAAGCACACTAATTAGGAGAAGTGGAAGCACACTAATTAATTAAATAAAGACTCCTTTGAGTAACTTCGATTATAAAGTGCTCAAAGATTAATTAAGAATCTTAATTTTTTTCAAATAAAAGTGTACATCACATCATAAACCAGCATAGTACACAAATGGTGTAAAGCATATCAAGGAGGGTTGGTAAAATTTAGAGGAATAAAAATCCAGATGGATTATAACAATGATTACTTTCTTAGCCACAGCTCATAGGGTTTTTTATATGTTCTTTGGTGGTGAGGAATAAAAAGTTTATAGCAGACTCTTTTACACACTCATAATTTATAAAATACATTTGTACCAATGTAATCTTCATAATAAACCATACATAGATTATTACAGGGTCTGTGTCCAATCATTTGCAGTAGATTCTTTTGTTCTTTTTTTAAAGTTCCACATTGAAGCAGCCTTTAAAATTGGTATAGAGTTATTGGCTTGCTAGACTCCATAGGACGACTGCAAACAAGAGCATTTTGCCTAGAATGGGACAAAACAGTTAAGCTTACCTTTTATGGAACGTTGCTCTAATAAGATTTATTTTTGTTGAATACAACAAAAAATAGGAGATAATCCAAAGTGTTAATAGAATTTGTTATTGAAAGATGAGCTTTTGCGTATTTTTAGTATAATTATTGCTTTTCCCCAAATACTTCTAATAGATAACTTTGGAATAAAAAGTGAACATCTTTAAAAGGTTGCACACTTTCCAAACTTAGTAAGAAAGTTATATAACATATATTTAAACCACCCCTTCATGTCTAGGAACCATCTTTATGATTCTTAGTACAACTTCTCTGGAGGAGTGGCACTTCCCTTAGGACTAACAGGTGTAGAACACAGTTCACAAACAACTTCAGGAGGCTATGATTCTTCTTCCTTAGTTACAACTGAGATAATCTACATGACAACTCCTATCTTGTAATCTGGTTTTTGGTATCTGATATACCATCCGTTGTCTACTGGAACTAGTCAAGCTTCTTAAAGCACCTTATTTTACATGTTACTATAATCCAATAGTGTTTTCACTGAGGTGTGTGAATATATACACATACATTGTCAGGAAGTTATTTTTCTTAGAGCTAAGGTCAGTCTCCCTCTTGATCTCTCTCTCCCTTTCCTCTCTCCTATTTCCCTTCTTTCTCCTTTCCCTCTTTTCTACTTCTTCCCTCCCTTCCTGCTCCCTCTTTCCCTCTCTCTCTCTCTCCCACCCTCCCTCCTTTCTCTTCTTTTCATTGGAGGGGCTACTTTTGACTCCAGAAAGAAGCAGCTGCTGCTAGTGCAAGACATTAGAGAAAAATTATTCCAATTATGTTATCAGTATTCCTTTAACCTACTCCAGACTAATGAACCATATCTATAGGATATAGATATATGGAACCATATCCATCCCAGACACTCATATCCAGGAAATCCACATGCGAACTGGGCTAGCCAGAAACACAAGGTTCATAGCACTCTGTCCCTGAATTCCTGGCCAGCTGTTCCCACTGCTCAATTGTCTGGGAACCCTGAGAAGCACACAGGCAAGAAAAGGGATCTTAGGAAGTAGCTCCTTACTCCCCCAGTGTACTGGCCTGCAGGCAGCTCCTGAGGATCACTCACTATCAATTGTTAGGACTTGATATTTAGTTTAAGGGCCTTTTAGAGTTCAGAAACATTTAGAAAAGCAATGGTGGAAACAACTTAATGAGTTACCTTTATGAGAGCTCCAGTACCCACTAGCTAAGAAGTGCTGAAGTTCCTACAAGTTCACTGTCTTCTCGTGTCATTGATGACTGGTTAACTCAGATTCTCTCTATGCCCTCAATCTTCCATTCATCTAATCAGGAAGATAGAGCCCTTAGCTTTCAGGTGTTTTCTTTCCAAAGATAAAACCACTGTATTTTCCCAGAGCATGTCCTTCATATATAACAAATGTGATTAAGAGGAAAAATAATAGGGTTGTGTTTTAGTTCTCAACAGGAGGCATATCATAATTACTAGGAAAATTTTTCAAAATCTATATTTCCTGCATAAAGACATGCTCTGCTGTAAAAGGGAACATGGGGAGGGGAGGGCTCATGCCCTTTCATCACTCATTGGCATAATGGAAAGAGACTGCACTTCTGAATCAGGAAACCTAGGTTTTAGTCAAAGCTCTGACATTCTCCTTTAACTTATTCATTCAACTAATACTATGTGAGCATTCTCTCTGTCAGGCACTGGACTAAGTTCTAAGTATAGACTGGTGAATGAAAAAAGTTCGCTGACCGCTTGGAGCTCAGAGTCTAGTTGGTATGATGGATCTTAAAATAATTATCTTAAAAGTAATTAAATTTAGAATTATAATTTCAAAGGGAAAATGCAGTGTGCTCTGAGAATCTTAACTGTGTGACCAGAGAGGTAACCAACACCTCTGTGCCTCAGCTTCCCCATCTGCAAGATGGCATAAACCATACTTGAAAAATGACCATGATACATCTCATAAGAATAACCAGAGACAATACATGTAAATGTGGTTCGGAAAATTCCATGTGGTAAATAAACATGGATGATTACCATCAGTTAGAGACTTTCTTTTTCTTTTTCTTTTTTTTTTTTTTAACACAAGAGTAACCCATTATCTTCCTCTTTAGCTAGCATGGTAACCATCAAAGAAAAGAAAAGCACAGTATATCCAGTCAGCCTCAATGAGTCCTGCAGTAGATGTGGAATCCCTTGAAGTAATTGTTAAATGATGACTAGTACAAACTGTTCCAGTAGCCTATTACTGTCAATAAATTACCTCAAACTTTAGTGGATTAATATAGTTGAAGAATTCAGGAAAGTTTCATCTGGAAGATTCTTTTGCTCCCGGAAGAATGTAGCATCACTTGCTATCACTCAGTGTTATTCAGCTAGTGGCTGGTCTGGTCTTGGAGGTGGCTCCTTGAAAGGAAATCTAGAAGATTAGGCTCAGTGGGCCCCTTTCCCCTCCATGTTGGCACACTCTTTACGTGGTCACCATGCTGTACTACTCACATGATAAATCGGAGTTCCAAAGTGAAGACCCAGAAAGTAGCAATTGTCAATGTATTAAGGGCCAGGAAATTAGCAATGTATCCCTTCTACTATATCATATCAGTCAAAGCAACCAGAGTCTGCTCAAATTCAGGGGAAGGAGAAATAAACCTCATTTCTCTATGGGAAGAATGTCAAAGAATTTGTAGCCATCTTTAATCTGCTGCACAGACATCGGCAAAAATTAGCCATAGCTTAACTCTGTTCTATGTTTGTCTCAGCCCCTCATCATCCATTCTTGGGGAAATCTTTCCCTATAGACCCCCATTAGTAGAGTGATTGACGAGAAAACGAAACAGCTTCTCTCAACAAACCAGCTCCTGGTGCATTCGATCCAGGAGCTTAGAGAAGGGCTGAGAGCACACTGCCCCTTTCTCCTTCATCCATCCACTGCAAAGCCTGATTTTGTTTTTCCATCTGATTATTAATTAACAAACAAACAAAAGAAGTAAGTGCCTGTTTTCATATGTTCAGATCCTGACTGTAAAAGGGATTTTTAACAATACGCTCATCAAGTGACAAGTGAACTTGGAGGTCTTACGGAGTTGATTATGACAGAATTTAAGCTGCAGGATATTCTTAGTTGCTACATAAAATGTACAGGATATTATTCTGTATCCCAGATGAAAATGCAGGGCATAAAAAAAGAGCATGGGTTTTGGAGTCATGTGGATCTGAATCTGAGAAGTATTTCTGCCAAGATGTAAGACTGACAATATCACAGCTGAGCTGGTGTTTCTTCAACACCATTGTTGCTGAAGAAATGGAGAGTGAAATGTGCCTAACGTAATGACTGACACATAGCAGATTCTCAAGAAATGTTTGCCACAGGAATGATTAAAATCTACATCATCAAAGTAATCCTCTGAAAAACAAGATTTGATCATAAAAGGGATAACCTCTAAGATAAAAGAAGAGGGAAACTAAAGTTTATTAAGTACCTACTGTGTGGCAGGCATTGTGCAAGTTGCTGGGGATAAGATGAAAAACAGGCTTTCCTCTCAAAGAAAAGCACATTACACAAGAGCTATTAAAGCGCAAAACACAATGTCTGTGGCAATGCAGGGCGTGTGCATCCGGCCTGCAGGTCCCAGAGAGGGACAGGTGGGCAGGGGCCTGGTCAGATTTTTAAGAACAAGTATGAATCAAGCAAAAAGTAGGAAGGAGGAGAGGTGGAAACAAAGATTATTATTCAAAAAGGCAAAAGGGCCTGTTTAAATATCCTTGACATTAGGGCTAAGAAGTGGGGAAAAATGATCCCATAGGTCTACATTCCTTACTTGTGGTCGGATCCTGGCAATGAGCCCAGGTCCAGATACACAGTAGGCACTCAATAAATGCTCATTAAAGGAAAGGAGGGTAGGGGAATGTGGGGTGCCTGATGAATTTTGTACTCAATCTTAATGACTAAATGTTACACTGAAGGCCACAGGGTATGTCGAAGGATTTCAAGTAGGGCCAATGTGATCAAGGTTCCTCTTTTCCAACCGTGCATCTGACAACACTATGGGGAAAGAATTAGAGTAGGTCACACATATAGGTAGGGAACAGTTAAAAATCTATTAGTGTAATCTTCCTCTGGTATGTTCTAAACTTTTAACAAAGATTAAGGCAGGTGTAATATCTTCTGACTGTTTCACCTGAATCACACAATGTCAAATCTACTTCCACACCTGGTTTGGGTATGAAAGTCAGACGGGGTGAAAGTACCAGTCAGCTCACAATATATTTCTATTGACCTGCTTGGGTGTCTTCCTAGCTAACAAAACTCTCTCCTAATGAAGCAACAATTTGCCTTCTAAGCACGTGTGTGCTAAGAAGATGTGTAAAGCACAGGCCAATAGAAAATGTCTTGTTTGGTGGGAACTTTTTTTCCCTCATGTCTTTTCAGCTTCTTTTTTGGATTTTGCTCTAAGCTGTAGATATCAGTAACCTCTCACACTCAGAAGTTCAGCTGAAGAAAACACTAGCTTGTACATGATTCTCATCATGGAAAAATGGCATTATCTGCTTGAGGCTGTAAGATTGTAGATGAAAAGGGGATTGAACATCAAGTCACTAGTATATCTGGCTGTCAGGCAGAAAAGGGCAAGTGGTCAGTTGAATGAAATGACATACAAAACTCCCTTATTAACAAAGTCAAATATTTACCTAAAGGTGGTCAGAAGATAATCCTGACCCACCCAGCCTTACCTCTGCCTTTTTCACTTACTTGAATTTACATTCTTTCATTCTTTCAACAAATACCTCTTGGGAACCTACTTTATGCTAGGTATTGGAGGTAAAATGATGAACCAGTAAAAGATAAGTCTACTTTCTATGCACTGCCCTTGGACAATTTAGAATTAGACCCACCTTCCCATAGTTTTCAAAATATAGTCTAATTAGTCCTGCTCCCACACTTGTTTGTGGCTTCAATTTCAGGATAAATATTTCTATCGTTTAAGGATTTACTCATAATCTATGTCTTCCGTGAATCTTCCTTATTATTCCGGCTCTTTGTGTTGTAGTTGTTTCACAGATTTTAGCCCTTGACCAGACAATGTGCCACTGACACATTACTTGAAAGAATATATATAAATATATTGATATATAAATATCACCGCATAACATCGTTTTCCAAATATCCATTTACACCATAAACAAAGATGAGTGCCTATAATTGATGATGTATGTCAAACGCCCTCAGCAGGACTGAATTCCAACTAGTTCATATGAACTTTACAAAAGATGAACTTAAGTGACTGTTTTATCCTTCGGGTCAGAATCCATTTAAGAAGTATGACAAGATGCATCCCACATTCAGTAGGAGGATAATGTCAGTGCCTGGACGTGACAAGTCACATATTTCAACCATGAATTTTTAAAAGTTGGCATATGAAGAAATGAAGAAAAGAGAAGAAAAGAAATTCTACCGCTCGTCAGCCTCTACAGAACACATAAAGCTGTCACAGAAGAGAACAATGGAATTGTTCTCTACCCTCCAGCGGAAATATTCCAGAAACAAAAGATTAAAATGTGATTTGATCCCCAATGCAATGTCTGGGAGAAACTGTGCTATGGATTTTATGAACAACTTGCCAGTAGGGTCAGGTTTAGAGGAGAGTCTCAAAATCTTATCTACCATTATCTATAAATCGCTAAACACAAAAGAGGAAGTAAAGTCAAATAGGACATGGAAGGCTCAGTATATACTCAGACTTTTGTAGTGTAAAAATTTTTGTTCTACTTCCTCATCTCAGTTCCCCATCCACTATCTAAATGCTCCCCCTGAACTCCCCCAAACTACAAAATGTTTCTCCACTATTGACAGGGTAAGATTTCCAATCCCTCTTTCTCTTATGTCCAAATATCAAAGGAATTGGTGTCTTTCTATATTGCACTGTCATATAAACACTCAAAATGAAAAGAGAAAGCTCTATTTTAAGTAGTGAATTCCCCTCAGTCCATCAAGAGTTGAGCAGAGCATAGGCTTGATAATTAAAAGGTCAAATATTATGAAGGCATACTGTGATCCGTATATTTATAAAAGATTCCATTTAACCCAATCAGTTTAATCACAAAAATTTGTTTTCCACAATCATCAATCAATTCAACTAAGTGTTTTGTAACCTATCCCCCATCTCTGAAAAGCAAATCAAATTACTGTTATTTCTAACTATAACTCTAGGAATTTTCATGTTATACATAACAAAAAAACTTTTTAATGCTGGCACTAATAAAAGTTCACTTTAAATTAAAAATTAAACATAATAACTACTTGAGACTGTTCTAATTTTCATAAGGTATGTCAGTAATTTTGAATGAGGATGGGTGGTAAATTAAATATAAATTGCATGGAGTCCACAGTAGTCACTTAAAATATACTTATTGAGTAAATGAATGATAACTAATATTTTTAATATTTAATATTAATAACAAACCACTCTAGGCAGTTTGCAAAGGGCAATATAGGAGAAACTTATAAGAGATTGATGAAAGTGGGGGAGTACTGTGTTTTTTCTTGCTTAACTATTTGTTTCTCACTCAAGGTTAAAAAAATAAACAAAAAACCCACTTCTTCAGGGGAGCAAAAATCATTTGTAATTTATACTTCTCCAGTGTCATAAGGAAATATATATGAAAATCTGAGTGAACTTGCCCTGTTATGGATGTTTGTGCCCCCTTCCCATCATTACTAAGTTTATACGTTGAAACTCTAACTCCCAGTGTGGCTTTATTTGGAGAGGGGGCCTCTAAGGAAGTGATTAAGTTTAAATGAGGTCATAAGGAAAGGCAGATGAGGACATAGTGAGAAAGTGGCCACCATCTGCAAGCCAGAGAGAGAGCTCTCACCAGAAAAAACCCGATCTTGCCTCCAGAACTGTGAGAAAATAAAATTCCGTTGTTGGGCCACTTCATCGGATTGTGGCAGGTGGGTTGTGGTTAGCCCAACTAACACAGGCCCTGCAGCTCCTCTTTATTCCAGTGAAGTGGTAGTGGCCCTTGGAGACAGCACTGGCGACATCACCTGGATGATCCACACCATTATCTCAATCTGCATCCAGACAAAACAACGCTTTTGGCATCCAGACCCCCACAAAATGGCTTTGCCTCCTGCAGGAGATGCTCTGATGTGCTGGCCAGACCCTCCTCAGGACTAATGACTTACTCCTCCCAAAACGGCAACAGTGCTAACAGCTCGGAGGTCTCGGCCCTCTCAAGAAATTGCCCTCAGCTATAGAAAGCTGTCTCAACCCCAATCCCTCTCCTTCCTGGCCCCTCACCACATCACCGCGTGTGTTAACTAAGAAATGTCACCCCCCTTAGAACAACCTCCGGGGTTAGCTGGGACATTCAGTAAGCCTGCATCAAGACTGAAGTTCTCCCTCAGCTGAACCCTGCTTCTTTGCCTTCTCTTCCACAGATGTTGATTCTAAGAGCATTTCCTAACAAACTTTTTCCAGTCTTCCTTTCACATCAAAATCTGCTTCCAAGAGAACCCAACCTCTAACTCCCCCCAATGGGAATCACCTCTAGTTTTATTTTTCTGGTATGGTTTAAATACATGGATATCCACTGAAAGACTACAGGGAGGATAAAAGTCATAAATACAGCCCAAACCAAGGAAAACCTGAAGGGAAAAAATTATACTGAGCCTCTGGTCATGCCTGAATTCTAGTTTTGGCTATTTCACATGCATTATCATGTTTTTCCTCCCTAACATTTTTTAGTGGCAATATATCCATATCACTCCCAGAAACACCATCAAATTAAAATATGTTCACTGCTAACAAACTTCATGTAAGAATAAACAATGCTCATTTTTAAACAGAAAAGAGATTTATAATAACTTCAAGAACTCTGAATGTACCATTCCTATTCCTGCTTCCTCTATTTTGTTCACTCTCTCTCCTCTTCTCATTTACCTTTTCCTCTACAGACAATGGCTACCCTTCCCTCAAAGCCCAACTTGAGTGTCAATTTCTTTATAAAATCCTCTTTGTTCAACCCTATTTCTTCCATCTGTAGAGTTTGGGTGTATTATTCAATTAATACATTGAAGTTTTTCAGCCCTATAGTTTATGCCTCCAAATGTCTCATAAGCTTTTAGACAGGGGAGTATGTGTTATAATTCTTCAAACTTCTCAATGAGCCCAGAGCCTTGAACATCACCTACTGAACAGAGGTACAAGGAGCGTAATACTCTCCACTGCAAATATTTAAAGAAAAATGAAGGCAATCTTTTCATAAAGAATGTCTAAATTGTTTCCTACCTATGGAACAAGGGAAACATTCCCAACCCATAATTACATGGATAAATTATCTACATCAATAGCTTTCATCTATATTTAATATTGAAGAGCGAGGTTTAGAGATAACTGGTAGTCCTTAAGCATTATCCAGACATTCTACAGGTTAAACTCATGTGATTTTAATAAATAAAGAAGGGCTGGCTTAATTTTTGGTATTAATTCAACAAATATTTATAATGCACTCACAGTATTCTTGGAATTATGGATATAAAGCTCATTGCCATCTAATCGACACATCATTTCTTTTATTAGTTCTAGTGATGAAGTAAGAACAGGTAATCTACATAGCATGAGCTAGCAAGGTAAAGAAAGGAAGACACATTTAAATCTACAAACTGAAATCCATGAAAAGAAAACTTTCTCAGGGGGCGCTGGGCGGCTCAATAGGTTAAGCCTCTCCGTTTGGCTCAGGTCATGATCCCAGAGCCCTGGGATTGAGTCCTGCATCAGGTTCCCCACTCAGTGAGGAGTCTGCTTCTCCCTCTACCCATACCCCCACTCGTGCTCTCTCTCTCTCTCTCAAATAAATAAAATCTTTAAAAAAAAGAAAAAGAAAAATTTCTCAGAATATTAAAACACTCAGAATATTAAAACTCAGAGTATTTTTTTTTACAAAAACCTACCCCCTTTTTTAGTGTTTACTGGGCACCAAGCGCTACCACATGCTGTAACATTGCCTTATTTAATCCTTATTACAAACCTATGATTGTGCATTTTGCAAAGGATAAAACTGATAATCAGATATGCTAAATAACTTACCCTGTATTACACTAAGGTGTTGTCTGCTCTTAGCTAGTGTACCATAATAGTGGTACTATTACTCTTACAGGGTCAATGAAAACAACATTTAGAGATACCTTATCTGTTAAAGCTTTCCTATTAGGCATTTCTTGTTTACATCTTTATGAGGCATAATCTGCTCTCCATTTTAATTTTCTTTTTTGCCTGTAATAGCAGTTACAACCTTAGCTAGCTAAAAACTATACTCAAATAGACCCTAGTGGAATTTAAAAATAAAACTTTAATATGTTTTCTCCATATCTGTCCCTTTTCTCCTTCTAACCACCTAATTTCATAGATACTGAGTTTTCTTTTTACAAAACATTGCAACTGATATTTTGCTGTAGGACTTTTGCATGACATTAAATATTTAGAAGGCAAAATGTCAGGAAGTAATTGTTTTGGTCCTTCCTGAAACATAGCATTGGGGAACATGATCAAAAAGACATGACCGCCAATTGACCTGTGAACTAGACCCTGACACTAGGAGACTCTTTACTCACTCCACTGTCTTCAGAATTGGGTTCTGCTTGCCTTTACCCCTCCTAGAGGCTGCTCCAACAACATAATCTTGAGATGGTGATGTGATGTTGAAAATACCTGCACGGTATATATGATGGAGTCCAGGTAGGGCCTCTTTATAAGCTTTAAAGATTTGGAGGGCAGTGCAGGGATCCATGCTTCTTGCTGCTGTGCAGGACAAATATCATATGTAAGCTCCCTTTGCTAGTATTAAAATTGCCACCTACCAACCTGGAGCGGCCTACCTCTCTGGTCTCTCCCTGCTCTCTGTGAATAGGGCTGATTTTGGATTACACAGGAAGGCTCCTGAAAGGGTTGTGAACCTACACATAGTAAGCATGACCAACCAGTTATTTTTGTATTATTTTAGCAACTATCTCCAAAATGTGACTTCACTCTTACTGAACAGAGCTTATCATATTTGGTGAAGAAATGGAAATGTTGTACATAACATTACTGTTTTAAATTTAAATAAAACTATATGAAGTGACCATTTAAAATGGTGTCTTGCAAAACACTTAAAAATATCTCAACTTCCCTACTGAAAGTATTTAGTTAAGACATAAAGATGACCAGTATTTGAAATAACACTGAAAATTAACAGAAAGTCACCATTGCCAGCATTCACTGGAAATCCCCTAATAAAGTTTTACATTCACTGAAATTTAATCATTGGTCCACTAGTGCTATGCTCAGTACTAGGAAAGCAGGAACACCTTTACCATTTATCTCTTCCCTCCCAGCACACAGCACAGTAATACCTGTACAAACCCAAACACTGGAAAAGGTGAACCATCTGTGATATTATGTGAACACTGTTCTAACAGTCCTCTGGGGTCAGTCTGATACACTTAAACAGACCAATAAATGCTTCAGTTCTAGCCAGAAAGAGACAGTGAATTGCTGAAAACTATCTGGCAGGAAGTAGTGGGGGGCTGGTAGTGCTGTATATGATCCCAGCAGAAAAGTAGGAAAGGGAGAAAAGAAGAAGAGAAGAAAAAGAAGAAAACTCATCAGAACTACAATGAGATACCACCTCACACCAGTCAGAATGGCTACAATTAACAACACAAGAAGCAACAGATGTTGAAGAGGATGTGAAGAAAAAGGAACTCTCTTACACTGTTGGTAGGAATGCAACTGGTGCAGCCACTCTGGAAAACAGTATGGAAGTTCCTCAAAAGGTTAAAAATAGAACTACCCTACAATTCAACAATTGCACTACTAGGTATTTATCCAAAGGATATAAAAATAGTGATTCAAAGGGGCACATGTACCCCCATGTTTATTGCAGCAATGTCTACAATAGCCAAAACACTGAAAGAGCCCAGATGTCCGAAGGATGAATGAATAAAAAAGAGGTGGTGTGTGTATACACACACACACACACACACACACACACACACACCCATACATACACATACATATGGAATATGGAATATTACTCAGCTATCAAAAAGAACGAAATCTTGCCATTTGTAATGATGTGGATGGAGCTAGAGTGTTTTATGCTAAGTGAATTAAGTCAATCAGAGAAAGACAATTATCATATGATCTCACTGATATGTGGAATTTAAGAAACAAGGCAGAGGATCATAGGGGAAGAGAGAAAAAAAAAAAATGAAACAAGATGAAACCAGAGAGGGAGACAAACCATAAGAGAATCTTAATCATAGGAAACAAATTGAGGGCTGCTGGAGGGTAGGGGGGGGTGGAGGGATGCGGTAAGTGGATGATGGACATTGGGGAGGGTATATGTTATAATGAACACTGTATATTATATAAGACTGATGAATCACAGACCTGTATCCCTGAGACAAATAATGCATTATATGTTAATTAACTGAATTTAAAATTTTTTTAAAAGAAAGATTAAAAAATTGTATTCAGCCAAAAATGACAGAAGAAAATTAATGAATAATAAATATTAAAAGACAGATATTCACTATTAGGAAGACAATATTCACTATTAGGAAAGAAAGATTATAAGAAATCGACTTTTAAATTAAAATATAACTGAAATTAAAATCAGAAATACTGCTACATAAAGCCAAGTAAACCTCAGAAAAGAACATGGAAAAGATAAGATAAACTACTATGATAGTCTTTGAAAATCTATCTGAAAGGTTCAAAATCCAACAATTATAAAATTTCACCCTGCTACTCCCTCCAAAATAAAGAACTGAAAAACTAGAGATAAATTAATTATGCATATGAAAACTTCTCAGAATGACTAGGCTAATGACTTAAATAAAAATTTCAAAACAAGAGGCATAAAAGGGACTCTAAAAGCTTCCAGAAAATTATGCAAAAACAAATAGCAAAACACAATAAAAGGAAAGGGAATCATAACAGCTTTGGGAATTTTCATCAGCCAGACTGGACACTAAAAGACCAAGGTATGATGCCTTCCAACTTCCCAGGGAAAATGATTTTTAGCTTTGTACTCTATTCTCACCCAAACTACCAGTCAAGTGGGAAGGGTAAAATTAAGGTATTTTCACACAGCTAATAATTCAGAAGTTTACTATTTCCCTTCCCCCTTCTTCGGAGGTTACTGGAGGTCACATTTCAGCAGAGTAAATGAAAGAGAGAGGTAGACGTGTCATAGGAAACTGGGGGTTCAATGTGGGAGATTTACTAAGAAGCCCCAGGGCAGCAGCTGTGCAGCATGCCTGGAGAGCAAGAGCCCATAGCAGAGCATGAGGTTAGAGAGTTGGGAGCGGGCAGTTTCCAGAAGAATAACAAATTGAACTACAGACTATCTCTGAATGTGTGGGGAAATTTTATTACTAGGCATTCCCCAGCTCTGTTGAGCCATTTAGTAAATGATTGTTCTAGGCACATAGAAAACCATGCAAAACAAAAAGCAATTACCAACTCCAAGACAAACTAAAGGTAGTATACTACTGAAATAATAGGATATTCTTTGGCTCAGTAATGACTGATATTTATATAATCATAATGATGTAAACACTGTTGATACAACCAAGTTTTTGGAAGACAGAGAATGGAAAGGATGATGCTAAGAGCCTCAAACCCAGCTCCTCAATAGGTCATATTTCAAATGGATATGTCAATATATAGCAGTATAAAAATACTACTTTAACACATAGAGTTAAGTAATAGAATTTATAGCAAAAAGAGTTAAATGAGAGTAGAACTATGTATAGAAAAGGAGGGAGAGAGGTGAGAGGCAGGGAACTGCTAATCTTTTAGGGTCTTGTGGTTCTATTTGAGTAATTAATCGTACTCTTGTACCACTTCACTTTTTAAAGATCAACATTATAAAAAGATGTTTAGATGTTCTAAGAAAGAAATGAAAGTAACAGAAGTGAATCAAAAGATATAATCAACATAATTGGAAAAAAGTTGTATGCTTAAAAAAATGGGTATAGAGAGCAAAGCAAAGTTAAAGTAAGTTCACCCTTAAATCATCACGGAAATTTTTTTTAATTAACAAGTATTAAAAGAATGCTAAGTCTCCAGGCATTATGGAACTTTTTGAAGTTAAAGGCTATGATCCAGTAATTTAGTATTGAGACAAATTCTTGTTCCATTCATAAAAGCAAGTGATACATATTCTTAGTCAAATTTTAAAGTGTTCAGAGCTGAAATATTAGTTACCTATGTAAGCATTCTTAAAAGAAATTGCTTGAAGTTTTCAGAGAGTCCAAAGATGACTTAAAATCAACCTGAACAGAAGTATTATAATATATATTAATAAAAAATATTCCTGCTTCACTGTGGGAAAATCAATAGGCAAAATAGAATATTAATTTTAAGATTCCTGAGGGGAGTGGCTCCCTAAACAAATTTTACCAAAATGATAACAAAACAAACAGTGTGGAGGAGTTTCTGCCATCTTTCCTTGGGACATCTGGCTGAAACTTAAAAGCAAACAATGCCATTATTAAGCTTTATCTCTTTTAATGGGAAAAACCCTGTGGTTAGACCAAGAAATCCCCAGGGAAACATCTATACTTTCTGAAGTCCAACTAAAATTGATTTTCAATTCTTTAAAAAAGCAAAACAGCAAACTATGACATGCTGAATAGTTGTTCCTTTATCTTGTCTACATTTTCTAAATCTTCCTTAACAATGAAAATGTATTTTATGTAGGA
Organism: Ursus americanus; assembly: GCF_024610735.1. NCBI lineage: Eukaryota > Metazoa > Chordata > Mammalia > Carnivora > Ursidae > Ursus > Ursus americanus. Next base: position 46,152,945 of record NC_142130.1, read on the forward strand.
AAGAAAGAAAATGTAGATTATGAAGAAAAATTCCAGAAATAGAAATAAGTGTATACTGAAAAAAGTGGAATTTTTTACCACTGTAAAATATTACTCAATTAACAGTATTCATTTAAATATTTAGAGATAACTACTATGTGCCAGGCACTGGGTATACAGCATATATATGTGTTCCCTGCTTTCCTGAAACTTTCAGTCTAGAAGGAGAGATAGGTGTTTAATACATACTTATGAAAACTGTTAATCAAAGTTTAAAATTCAATTAACACTTGCCATTGAAGTCTCTGTGTTGAATGATAAAGAACTATTTGTTAAGGTGGCAATCTTGATTCTATTTTTATTTAATTCATTTACCTTTGGTGTATGCACTGTGAAAAAATGGGCACCACATCTACCCTAGGGGGTGACTGAGAGATGGATCTGAAATGCTGGAAAATGTATGAAAATTCCAATGTTTACTTGCTCTAACAAGTAAGAGGTTATTTGGCTGTCCTGGTGATTATTTTTTACTTAACATACCACTCCGAACTTCAGATTCTTCTTCTATAAAATATAGATAATTTCTTTCTCATACTGCTTATACAAGGACAAATAAAATAAAACATCGATATCTGGTAGCAAGTACAATGCTAGAAACTTTACATAGCTTTTATCATTTATTTCTTACAATCATTTATGAAGCTGTTATTATCCCCATTTTGCAGATAAGGAAAAAGAGGTTTGCAATGATTTAAGAAAAATTACAAGTTGTACACAGGGTCAGAGATGAAGTTAGGACATGAAAATAAGTCCTTCTGATCCCAGATCCTATTCTCTTTCCACTAAACCTTGCCTTATCTCATGGCTATTTAGATTTTAGAAGAATACCTCTACAGATAATACATAACCCAAGAGATGAGGCTCTATTGCTGGAATGGATAAGATCATGACATGCAAATGAATGTCTACCAGAAGTAGGTGAAACTTCTTGGGAAGAAGGGAACCGACTGGATATTTAAGTCTTCCTCAGACCTAAGACTCTATGTGTCGGTGTGGTTATTTATTTATTTATATTTTTATATATATAAAACCACTTCTCTCACCTACTGTAAAGTTCCTTTTTATTTTTTTAGGATTTCATTTATTTATTTGAAAGAGAGTGAGTACAAGTGGAGGGGGCAGAGAGAGAGGGAGAAGCAGACTCCCCACTGAGCAGGGAGCCCAACATACAGGGCTGCGTCCCAGGACCCCAGGAGTATGACCTGAGCCAAAGGCAGACTCTTAACCAACTAAGCCACCCAAGCACCCCCGCAAAGTTCCTTCTGAAAAGCCAAAAGCAGTACCAGTTGCCAAAAAACTATCTTGCATTTATTTCTAATGCAGGTGGTTGAAACTTGAGCTGTGCTGAAATACAATAGCAATTTATGTGTTGGAAAGCTCCCATGTCTGTCAAAACATGTTAGACACCACATCAACAGCAGGCTGCTTAAACTGTCACAAAGAATTTCTTAGCTATTTGCAAACTGTTTGGAAGTATGAAAGGGAAAAGTGTAAACAATTCATGAAATTTACAAAACTGTTTCAGCATCTTAGAAATACAGCTATTTTTAAACTCATGTGTCTTTTAAAATTAAAACACAATAAAAATGCTTAATTTAAAGTACCTAGATTCAAAATCATCAGAAGGTTAAAGCTGGGCTTGAAGTCAGGGGTAACTATTTTATGTTGTCTTCCATTGCAGTGAACTTGGGAAGAAAGCAAAGATCATGACAATCATTCTTCCATTTAGAAACTTTGCTTCCTCAGAACAATTTAGTTTTGGTTCAGCCCCCCCCTCCAAAAAAAAAGCAATAGTACCAGTTTACATTCAAAAAGATTTCCTCTTACTCCCAAACCTTCTTCTTCTTTTTTTTTTAATTTATTTTTTTAAGTAGGCTCCAAGCTTAATGTGGGCTTGAACTCAAGACCATGCCAGGCACCCCTCCCAAACTTTCTTCTTATCAAACCAGCTCTGACAAACAAAGAAGGAAGGGCACTGTCACCCTCCCTTCCTGGCTCAGTACAGTCACTTTGCTCTTGTGATTTCCTGAGTGTGTTAAAATCTAGCTGGAAAGCAAGTAAGCTGATTAAGACCAAAGAACAGTAGAAAAATTTCTTTTGGACAATCTACTTCCTCCAATTTAAAATGTGGTTCTAAAATTAGGAACTCTAATCCTGGTTTTCTGCCTTTTTAAAGTCATTACACAGTTCAGTGTCTCAGTTTCTCTATCTCTAAAATAAAGATGGTAATATTTGTGTATTCTATAACTTACATAAGAGCAGAAAAGCAAGTATCTGTTTAATGCATTTCCTAAATCTCTTTAGGATAAAAGGATGACTTATGCAAATCATCATCATCAACATTATTAGACAAAAGAATAAAACAGGTTCAATTCATTTTCACTTTGATATTCAGTTTATCTAATTTTAAATTAAAAAGAAAAGATGTTCTAAAGCCACTAATTATTAAATGTCAGATGCCAATCAATTCATTTGGATATCTTCTGTGCGTGTATGTCTGGTTGCAGACAGAAGCAGTTTGTGCGTGTGCGCGTGTGTATGTGTGCATGCGCGCACACACGCTTTAATCCTAAGTGGCACAAAGAAATAAAGTCATCTGGGAGGATCCACATGATATCATCTTCACTAGAGTTCTTTGGAATCCAGGTGTTGCTCAGGACCCTGTCTACCTACCTTCTGCTGTAACCTGACCCTGGATCCCGTGACTTGCTGTATTTAGTATCTGAACTTAGTTATACCTCCAGGTGTATTTTGTGTGGCTAGTTTCTCATCTAGATTACTAAACAAATAAAGCACTCTATGAGATACAATTGAATTTTCAAGGTGATGAAAACAAGGACAGAGGCTAGGTTTTATATTCATCTCCTATCCCCCTCCAACACCTAATACAATGCCTGGCATTACATAAATGTTTGTTGAAAGGAAATTAAATACTAAACAGAGATTGAGATTGTGAGAATGGAGAGGAGACATGGTGGTTGTTGCAACTAAGGATGGGGCCCAGAATACCAACTAGGAAAACTGCTTTTGTGTTCATTCAATTTCTAATTGTGAGACGGAAGATCGACTGATAGACAACTCAGGAGCAGAGTGCAACCAAAGAGAGATCTTTTTCGCTTATTACATTAGGCAGAAATTAAAAACCACTGAGACTTTCCTGACAGATACTGATCACGGAGATTCCCGAACAAAGGATGTGGGGTGCAGTGTCTTCCTGTGAGTTCCAAATCCCCGATATTTATCAAAGCTGCACCTTCAAAATTCCCTTCACTCCTGCCACCATTATCTCCTGTTACTGCTAGTCACACTATCATCAAAGAAAAAGAAAAAGAAAGAAAGAAAGAAAGAGAGAGAGAGAGAGAGAGAGAGAGAAAGAGAGAAAGAAAGAAAAGAAAAGGAAATCAGAAAGAGTCCAGGGTTGTTAATCTATAAAAAGTCCTAAATAAGCCAAATACAGTTAACACTATGTCTTATTAAATTGAACCCTCCCTTACCAGAATGATAAAAAATGATAGGATCTATAAGACTGAATCCATTTTACACACCACTATTCAAACTAATCCTCCCTGTGGTTCAGGGAACAAAGAATTCTGCAATAGGGAAAACAGGGGTCCTGCTTTTTATTCCCTAACTCTCCTGTTCTTGCTGGTCAAAGAAAAAGCCATTAATCTAATATTCTGCACTGTATTCAGAGCCACAGTATCACAAAGCAATTGGTGGTCTGGCCAACTAGCTATTAAAAAACAAATAGTCTTCCTAGCTTTAGAATCTCCTCCCTTAGACAGCATAACCACAGAGAAAGCATCAACTAATGGTAATAACTGGGCTGAGAGGCCTTCTATTTTGGACTTCTGGCTTAGTCTTGAATTTAACTAAAGCTCTTTGAGGAGTTTTAATACTTTCAAATGTGAATTTTCTCTCTCCTGTGAAGCTATCCCAAGTAGTTTTATTTTAACTTGATAGGCATTAAGTCATCTCCGTAAGATTTATAATAAATCCTTCTACCAAAGCAAGGTCAAAATTTTTTCCGATATTGAATGTTAATGATATGTACAAGAGTACAATGGGAATAGTTATGGTTTATTATACAGAAAAATATCAGGGTTATTCTGGATAAATTTTTCAGACATTATTATCTAAGGCTTTCTAAAACTGTATTTCAATTTCTTTAATGGCAGTCCTCTACTATTCACCATTCAGCTACCTGACTCAATAGGTTAAGTGTAAAAGAGCACAAATTAACCTTTGGTAAATTAGCAAGTATTGTGATGTGCTAAGGTACAGAAGTAGAGGCAGGGGGTCATGAATGAGGATGATACAGATCAGAGAGCCAAGGGGTAATGACCCCAAGAGAGAACCAAGAATGTGGTACCTTTCTTCCCATCAATTCAATAATGATTATTTATCCTCAAGTTGCTGAGTTCTGGAGAGATGAAGAATGAATAAAAGAGAAGGGGGAGGGGACAGAAAAAATGAATTATATAGTACTCATTACGTAGTGAAAGTTTAGCAACAACAGGGGTGCCTGGATGGTTCAGTCGTTAAGCGTCTGCCTTCAGCTTAGGTCATGATCCCAGGGTCCTGGGATCGAGCCCCCACATCAGGCTCCCTGCTTCTCCCTCTCCCACTCCCCTTGCTGGTGTTCCCTCTCTCGCTGTGTCTCTTTCTATCAAATAAATAAATAAAATCCTTAAAAAAAAAAAAAAGGAAGTTTAGTAACAACAGTTTTAGACAATTTAGTGAAAGACGATCCTGTCCAAGGGAAAAGAAAGAGTTTTATTATTAAGTAAAAAAAAAAAAAATTAAGAAAAGCTGATTGGAGCCATATCAGACAGGTAGGGTATCTAGTGGTACACAATTTAAGAACATTTAAAGTGGAATGACAGTAGAGGAATTTTAAAGGAAGGAATAATTTCGGAAAGAGAAATACTACAAGAAAAGAATATATCAGATTTTTAATGGATTGGATTGCTGGATAACATGGGAAAAGTCAGAGTAATGCGTGAAGACAGAAGAATGATGCCATTACAGGAAAGGTTAAAGTCCAACATCCAAGTGGGAGATGCCCAGCACCCAAGTAGATGTTGGAGAAAGATTACAGCCATATCTATAATGGGAGATCACCTGCCTACCAGTGAGAAATGAGAATCCACACTCATTAAGGTGGTGAATATAAAGAGAAAAGCGGAGATTAAAGAGTGGGTTCCATAACTGACTAGTTTTGTTCCTTTCTTGGTCACTTCCATTTACCCTCTTTGTTGTTCATTTTTTAAACATTAACTGATCAGTTAGATGCTATGGAGCACTGGAAAATCACTGGTGAAATAGGAATGGTCTTAGACTTCAAAGAATTTCTTGCAGAGTGAAGAAGACAAACATAAGCAGGTCATCGCTAATGGAACCCCAGACACACAACACCAAGTCCAGCAGAAAAGGCTCAGGAAAGGCTTTCCGGAGGAAGTGAAGGCAAGTTGAACTTTAAGGGAGGAATAAGAGTCCTGAGGAAGAGTTATGAATAAGGTTATTGAATGCATGGGAGCAGGGCTGCCCAGGAAGAGGAAACAATGAAGCACAAAGTATAAAATATTGAGGATTTATGTAGGGGAGGATGGATGCATACAGCAGGGAGAACTACAAGCGGTTTAATGTTCTTGAAGTTTTGAGTCAGGAAGTGGAAGCATACGATCATGTAGGGTTTCATATGCCAGTTTAAGAAACTTAAACTGTAACCTCTGAGATAAATATATCACTTCGGCAAAGGTACAGGATGAATTAGAGGGGCAAAATAAGAGCAAAGTAATTAGCTAAGAGAAGAGAGCTGACACTAAAGTAGTAGTAATGGCAGTGAGGACTGAGAACAGGAATGCATCCAGGAAATATTTAAGAGGTAAAATCCATGAATCTTACTAGTAGTAGGACATGGAAACCTGAAAAAGTTAAGGATTGCTACAGATTTTCAGGTTAAATGACTATTTAGTATCCACATAATTAACTGAGACAAAGAATCCAGAAAAAGAACCAGGTTGTATTGGTGTTTTGTTAGGATGATGGGGGCAAAACATGCCAAGTTTAGTCTTGGATATTTTGACTTTCACACAACCTGTCAGTAATCTGGTTCCACATTTTAATTCATGGCTAAAATTCAGGCAAGAGTCAGTGCTAGCTATATAAATGATGGATAAACATAAAATTCAAGGGATAGAATTTCAGAAAGAATTTAATTTTCTACTTTATAGGTAAGATCTGCATTGTTTCTTTTTATTCATGATCCTGGTTGCTTTTGGCCTCAGGGGGAAAAACATCATATTTATTTTCATTTTAGGGGGAATAACAGAAGAATAAATGAAATTCTACAGAATAAATATGTCATATGAGAAGTGTAAAGACAGAAACATGGAACACCAAAATTTATGGGACATCTAGAAAAAGAACAGACTAGAAAGAGGCGAAAGAGCAACTGTTAGAGAACAGGAAGTGGTTTTTAACTTTATTTTTACATTCACAAGATGATCAATAATACTTTTCCTGCCTTGCTTGTTCTTCACCCTCTACGCCGATATATTTTTAAATGCAAGTCAATAGACTATGTGCTGTAATGCTAGATACAAGGAACTGTAGGAAACGCAAGTTAAATGATGGAGATTTATTTGTGCTAAGCTGATTCCCATGGCATTTCTCCATGAAGAATCCAATAGCTGTTCTTCAAGCACAGATTCTGTGATTTTTGTTGCTCTCCAATGAACTCAACATCTTTCTCAGGCATTACAGTCATTATGCAAAGTGTGTGGATGGTTCTTTCACTGCTAAGTGTAAGTTATTAAATATTTACTAAGTGCTGATCCAATCTAACCATGGCACAGTCTACGTCTACAGAAAATTAGTCTGAGGGAGATGTGCATGCCATCTCCTAGGTGAGCTCTGGAAACATTACAAGGTCACAGAACTTTTTTACTGGCAATAATCTGCAGACAAAACATTCATATTTTTATAAATATTTTCATCAATATTTTTTTGGATTTTTGAACATAAATATTAATAGGTAAGGGAATGGGTCATTTGTTAAAATTTATGACAACTTCTAGTGTGTAGATTCCGAAGTTTGCTAAGTTAGATTTTTTACTGAATTCCAAGTTCATACACCATTTATGTTTGTCACCCCCACTTAGTGTCTGACACTGTTTTGTAAATGACAGACACTCCACCAGCTGACGTTATTACTGAATTATTTTCAGGGACAGTGTTTCCTTTATCTTACTTTTGGCTTATAAGATCCAGGTTCCAAGTTTTATAATTTTTTCACGGTATTTATAGTATTTTTATCCCTCAAATGAGCTGTCATACTAATTCAAATATTGATCATTCATGGTTTACTTAAGTATTGCTTCATAACCTGGAGAAGCACTTGCTGAAAAAAGACTTGACTGAGGCTCTCTTGCTGTACTCCAGGATTTTGTCAGTTATGCAGTTGGGGAGCTGTCTTCCCTGGTCTCAGAAATATATGCAATCTACCAATAATGTGACCCAATTTTATTAGGGAAAAGGGAATATTTGTTTTATTTTCTCCCAATCTCTGTGAAAGCTCTTTCTTCTTTCTGTATTGTTTTCCTTGTTCATCAACATCCTTACTACTCATCCAAGGGTCGGTCTCTGTACCCAATCAATTTTCTAATCCTAGCTTTTTGACACTGTCTTCTTACATAAAGACTTCATAAATATTTTAGAAGTTATAGTAATTCTTAAGATAACTTGCATTCAGTGGACAACAGCCTATATTTTAGGGTGGAGGAAATGTATCGCTACTGCTTTTTTGTTCTGGTATTTCCTTATAGAATGAAAAAGAGTACAGAGGACAGTAAAGAGAGACTGTTAACTCTTGTGAGCCGAGCGGAGATGTGAGAAGGGAGAGAAGTGATAGGTGAGGTTTTCAGAGGGGATAAAGAAGAGAACCCAAGCACTACTGAAAATGAGCCCACATGCCATCTTCCCTATATGTGCCTTAGATTTGCTTGATACTTTACATTTAAACAATGTTTTGTAACTTTCAAGGCTTCTTAATGTACATTTTCCCTTTCTAGCTCCTAAAAGTCCAATGTTGCATAAAATAGAATAATATGGTACTGATCTAAATACCTGCTGATATGGTATATTATATTTTTTTCCTAATGAAATTTCTTTATATAAAAATAATTTTGCTTGGTTTGAGGAGTTAAAAATCTGCTCTGGGCTTAAATTCCAGTTCTAAAATAGAAGGATGTACCTATATTCAACCTGGTAGACAACTGGCTGTCATTGACTATGATGCAAATGACTTTTTTGTTGAAGAAATAATACCAGTATAAGTTTTGAGACATTTTCACGATGGTACTTAGGGAAATGTTAACATTACCTTTGTTTTTAGCATACAGATCTTTGTTTGCATTAGGAACTAAATAACAGAAAGAGAGAGACAGCACAAAGCAAATAACATTACTTGGAATCACTTCTGCATGGCAATCAAAGTTTTATTTTTCAAATTGGAATAGACTTGTTTTAAGCTAAGAAAACCTCTATTGATGTTTATTGAAACAGAACACCTAAAACTAATGTTTCTTATGAGATAATGCAAAAAACACTTGGGAGTACACGGAGGAAGTTATCTGAATTTGGAAAGGAGTGTTAGCTGTTATGAACTGAAACAAATCTGTAACTGTAAATTATGATTCCTGTTTCAAAATCTTCCACTGTAGGTCATATCACAACTCTGGCTCAATGCTTCTTTTTAAAAATTGGCCAAAAATGAATATAAAAATATAACTGAAACATACAGTCCTTTATAGATGTTATTTTTTCAAGTAACGTTTAGGAGTACTTGGGTTATTTATGGCCGAGAACTAAAACACAAATAAGAAAAAAAATTTGCATTTTTATGTTTTATAAGTAATAAAACTAAAACTGATGAGTTAAATTACAGTGGCAGCCACATAACCTGTCATTCCTGGAACCAGAAAATATAATGCATCAAACTTTTATTCTTTCTTCCTTTTGGGGAATTTAGTGGGAATGTGCTTCTTCAGAAGCAAAAGACACTGTTAAAAGAAACATCCTTAGAGTAATGGTCACGTCTTCTCCAAATATAGATGTCTCTGAAGAGCATCTTTGGTGTAGATGAGTGAGAGGGTGACAGGCAGTGGATGATTCTTTATGGTACTCTAGAATCTAAGGGGCAGAGTGACAAAGTCCTCCAGACACCAGCTGCTGTTGTTATAGGTGTGTATCACTGCAACAGTATTAGTAACACTCACATGAACAATGTCACCCACTGTGCAGCCTTCCTATGTGAAAACGTAAGGGAACATACGTAAAAATTCAAATATGTTGAGTATCCATATACCAGCTATTTCTTACAGATTATTTCAGATTGTATTTTCTAAATGAACAGCTATTCCAAAAGAAAAGAGAAAGGAAGAAAGGTGGGAAGGGAGGGAGGGGAGAAAGGAAGGAAGGAAAGAAGAAAAGAAAGAAAGAAGGCCAACCTTGTAAAATTGCATCAATATTTTAAACTGTTATCGTAAGAAATAAGCAGAATTGGTTATTATGAAGAAACCAGAATAGAAATCCTGGATGGCATTTCTCTTTATATCCAGTATGAACAAAACAAACATATTCAGACATACAGACAGTTGGGCTGTGAGGACCATGCAAATTGTCACCAGTTTCTAGAGCCCCAGAAATGAAAATAAAAAGTGTGAGGTAGAGACAAAGCACTGTAATCCCTGGAAGAGGAGAATGAACCCTGTGAGAACTGGCAAGAGCTAAAATTGTCATCACAGGGAGTCAAGCAGACATTTATTTCTTTAATAAATATGTATTAAACAGTTCCTACATGCCAGAGACTATTCTAACGTTAGGAATACAGAAGTGTACTCCACAAAGTCATTGTTCTCAGAAACGAAATCTAAAGGGGAAAGCCCAATGTAAACCAGGTAAATAAATAAATATACAATAAGTTAATAGTCATTTTGGGGCACCTGGGTGGCTCAGTCAGTTATGCGTCCAACTCTTGGTTTCAGCAAGTGTCATGATCTCAGGGTCATGAGATCGGGTCCCACATTGGCCTCCATGCTCAGTGTGGAGCCTGCTTGAGATTCTCTTTCTCCCTCTCCCTCTGCCCCTCCCCTGCTCATGCTTGCTTATGTGCCCTCTCTCTCGCTCTCAATAAAAATAAATAAATAAATAAATAAATAAATAAATAAATAAATAAATAAAATCTTTTAAAATATACACATATATTATTAGTCATTTAAAATATTATGAAGAAAAAAAGAATAAGAAGTTAGAGGAGTAACTACTCTAGGCATATTCTAAGTGAAGTGATTAAAAAAAGGTCTCTTTAAGGAAATGATATTGGAGATAGATGTAAATGAAATGAAGGGACCTTGCAAAGATGCAGGGAAAGAGCACTTCCAAAACAAAAAGAGCAAATCTATACCCCTAAGGCAAGAAGGAGTGTAGGAGATGATGTCAAAGATGTAGACGGGGACAGATAAAGGAGGCATCCGTCATTTACTGTAAGTGTGATGCACGGAGAGTTTTGAGCAGAGGGAGACATGATTTGATCATGATAAGACTGATGTGTTTTCTGACTGGAGAATGCATTTTTAGAATGACAAGAGTGGAGGAGGTAAACTAGTTAGATAGCTATTGCAGAAAACAGAAAGAGAAATAATGGCTGGAACTGGAAAGGTAGTGATGGAGCTATGGTGAGACATGGTGGGATTGTGAATGTATCTTGGAGGTCGAATTCATTTCTGACTATGTTAAATTAGAATGCTATTAACAATGATGATTATAACATGTGAGATATTGCTATACAATCACTTTACTTCATTTCTTTCTCTTCCTGGGCACACGGCTAGACTACAATCCCCGGTGTAATCCCCTGTGTGACCTGCAGTTAGGTGGGGTCATGTCACTGGACAATGGCCAATGGAATAAAGATAAAACTGATACACAGTATTCTAGCCTAAGCTCCTAAAGCAGCAGCCATGTAGTCTTCCATAGGCTGGCACTCTTTCCTCATCTGCCAGAGGTTACAAAGGATTGATTGAAGGACTCCAAGAGAAGGAGATGGACTCTCTCCAATTCTGGTAATACTAATAATGATAATATAGTAAACGTTTTTTACAAAAGCTGTCAGGCATTGTTTTATGTTCAGATAGATCAAGTCATCTGATATTTCTGAGCGCGCTATGAGGAAAGTGCAACATTATCCCCATTCTATAGATACAATTATCTCCAGGTGAAAATCTCTGAGATAGCCAATCGTTAGACATGGAGTTTAAGCAGTGGAGCACAGTGGCTAGGAGTGTGAACCACAGAGTCACAGAGACATGAGTTCCAATCCTGGCTCTTCAGATCACCAGTAGTAGGATCTTCTGCAAATTATTTAACTTTTCTAGTTCTCAGTTTTCTTATACTTAAAAAATGAGGACAATGATATCTACTAATTGTGAGAATAAAATAACTTTAAGCATATTGTACAGTTTTTGCCAAAACTGCTTTATAAATAGTAACTGGTATTGTTGTTGTTGTTTTATAGGTTGGAGATGCCTCTTAGAACAAAGCAGAAGCTCAGTGGTAAGATCTTGGCTAAAATGGCAGGGCTAAGAGGCCATCAGACTATATCACCTTAAAACAACCCTGAGCCACAGGCAGGAATCAACTCAAAACGTAACATGGACTACATGAGGGAATCAGGGAACCCATGGATTATACATGCCTCCAGCTATCAACTTAACCCTTTCCTATTTTTGCCACTTGATAAAGAAAAAAGAGAACCTTAATTTGGTTTCCCCTAAAAGAAGACCCTAAGATGAGGACTCAGCTTCTTTGGGGGATGATCTCAGGCAACAGCAGTGAAAGCAGAAAGGAATGGGAAGAAGCCCAATAAAGTGTAGGTGACTGAGCTGGTTACCACTGTGAGCAAATGAACTCAATCCCTCTGAGGACCCTCTGAGGAACCGAGCAGACTGCACCTCAGGATTATCCACCCGAAGGACAGAATCTGGGACATTCATCTGTCCCCTTACTGACTGGGAGTTGTCACTCAGAGGTTAATGCCCCTTCCAGACCCTCTGCCTCAGCATTTTTAGGATGCCTTCTATTTGGGATAAGTGACTTACCACACTTCACAAAAATTCCTGAGGTAGAGAAGTGGAGAAGGCAGGCAGGAACAGAATGCAAAGTTGTCAGTGTGCAAAAGAGCTGTCCACAAGAGCCACAGCTGATGTCAGAGTTGGGCCAAGGAACAGTTTTCAGGGTTTCAAAAGAAATGGATGTGGAAGGGTGCCTGGGTGGCTCAGTTGGTTAAGTGTCTACCTTTGGCTCAGGTCATGATCCCAGGGTACTGGGATTGAGCCCTGAGTCAGGCTCCCTGTTCAGCAGGGGAATCTGCTTCTCCCTCTCCCTCGGCCCCTGCTCATGTGCTCTCTCTCTCACTCACTCTCTCTCTCAAATAAATAAATGAAATCTTTAAAAAAAAAAAAAAAAAGGAAAAGAAAAGAAATGAATATGGAATATCAGCTTCTCCTTGGGATCATCTCTCTATACTTAACCTTCCATACTCTACCTGTAATAGGTGAAAGATCGATAACTTAGACCCAGAAGGAAACTAGTGATTCACTTGAATTCTATTTGCCGGATGCTTTTGCACAAGAAGACAGTAGCTGCACCACATCAGAAATGTTCCTTAATCGAATACATTTTGGAAATCTTGACTTAAAAAAGAGTTGAACAGAAATTGTTAGTCTGGAATTTTTCCCATCTTTTATTATGGGAACATCTACAGTGAATATGCAAGGGGATATAACATTTGGTATTTTCCAAATTTATTTAAATACTGGCTACTTTTTCATAATAAACCAGAAAAGTGTTTTGGAGAATCTACTTAAGGGAATATTCAATATTCATACTGTCTAGTAGAATAATAAAATAGATGAACTTCCTTGCGATGAAAGTGGAAGGAAGTTCTGAGAGAGTCCCCACCAAATTATTAGACTTGCTAAAAGTATTCTCTGGAAATATGGGCTTGAGACACATAATCGCCTAAGAGAGGATGCTTTCCCACTTTCATGTTTAGGTTTGGCCTAAGTGTGGAGAAGGGGTACATGGATGCTACTGCTTTACTCTTAACCTTTCTTTTCTCTCCAACTTCAACTTTAACTCAACAGCCTAGCTGATGGCCCCCAAATTCTGACCTTGCCAGACCTCTGAAGTGTGTGGGAATCAGAATGGCCTTTACTCCAAGAATCCAATTCTCTTTACATCAGTTCCTAAATAAATGTAATAAGCTTTAAAATAATACAAAATGAAGAAGTGAGACAAAATTGTAAAAGACAGGAAGGCTCTACCAGAGAGTCTAAAGAGGACTTTAAAATGTGATTCAGCCTGGGAAACTGAAAATTAATACAATGAAGAGAAATTGAGCAAGATGTTAAGTTTCAAATGTCAGGAGAAACTTAGAGATCAGTAAAATTAAAGAGAAATGTGTGTGCGACAAAGGGACAGTAGAAACAGTTCACAGCATGGTACGAAAATTCTTTGCCCAGGTTGTTTTGACCACTCTACAAGGAATAATAAAATGAGGAATACTGGTATAACTGAGTACTCGATTTTAGCAGTCAAGCTAAAGCAAAAGTTGAGAGGTATGACTTTAGGGAATAGTCAGAATAGTCAGATAACTTAAGACCACGTGTCCATAGACTATATTTGCAAATAACATCAGTTCTGGAAGACAGAATCACTTCAATTTGATGCAACTGAAATGAACAACAAAGTCATTAGCAACCTAGAGCCTAATAACAAGGAGAAAAAAGCATAATAAAAGCATGTTATTTGAAACCTGATCAAGGAACAGGTCAAGAAGACACTCTGTAAGTCTAAAAATAAAGGGTAACTTCTGGAAACCTCTCAATGAGGATCAAGATTTTTTATAATGTTCTGCATAAATGAAAGCCTCTTTATGAGGACCGCTGAGGACAAATCTCATCATCATTATTTCCTCTACCTGAAATACTGTTTCTTCCTAGGCACCCAGTGGGCCAGGATCTCTGGGGTTAGGTGCTGCCTTCTCAGCAGGGGTGAGCTCAGCTCCTCACTGCTCTCTCTGAGAAGTTTCTTCCCCTTGGCCACAGCACTTAACATATCACCTATTTTCTCATTAAACTGTTAACTACTTGAAGGCAGGCTCTATCACCTTTCACATTTTGCACACCTGGCAATCAACACAGAGTTAAGGATCTGTACAGGAATTTAAAAAATGAGTAGAAACAGAACAAAGGAATGCATGAATGAACAATATAATCATTACCAGAATCAAAGTAGATACCTTCTCAAAATTCACTTTATTTAACTATGCTAGAGCTTAAGTTAAAAAAAAAAAAAAACTTTTAATATTTCAATATCTGGTAATTAGCTTTATAAAATCAGCTATTTCTTTTAATGGCCTTAGACACAGTAATAAAAAACTAATACCTCCTCCTCAGGGCTCTCAGAGCTGTTCCTGTGCTCACCTTTAGCCATCATCCACGTGAGCTCTATTTCTTGAGCTTGCTCTGTAAATTACAATACTAAAGTCTGAAGAAATACCTTCTTCTAATCTGAGTTAAACTCTGTTAAACCACAAAATAGTGGTTTCACACTTCCCAATGTCTGTTGTGCCTCTAGTGACACTGTTTTTTATTTAACATGCTTTAATATATTTTTGTCACTCTTGACCTATCAATTCTGAGAGGGGGGTAATACATAAAAGGAATTTTGGTCAAAACATAATTGAGACTGGTGACCCTGCCTTCAAATATTAGTCCTCCCCTCATTTCCAAATTGGATTCCCCACACCTAACTTATTTCCCTGAGTTCTTCTTAAATCCTGCCTGGGAAAAATGGGAGGCCACTGTCTTGAAGTATTAGATGGTCTCAGCCCAAGGCCCACCTTACTGCCAGAGACCATCTAATCAGGATGTGTCCTATTCAGCACCAGGAGCCCTCTGGCAAAACACTGGAGTCAACATCGCCCAGACAATCCTGGATATGCACAAATTCTGAATGAGAATACAGTTTAGACTCTAAATTCTCTCTATAGAAGTATTTTTGTCTTCTGGTTCAATTAGAAGCAGACTATGACAGGCAGAAAATACTCATCTGGTCTTTGAAACTTAGATTTTAAAAAATCATCTCCATCACAAATTAGAATTAGGATAAGTCCATTTTTTTTATTGTGGTCTTCATTTCCTTATCTCTAAATTAAGAATATCCATTTCTTTTGGATCAATTTTACAGAGTTCTCATTGTAATCAAATGAAGTAACATAAAAAATAATAAGGCTTGAAAACTTAAGATGCCACCATGGTAAAGAGGGAGAATCCTCAAACTTCAGGTCTGAAAGACTAAGGTTTATAGTGACACTCTGCCCCAGGTTAGGGGGATGGAACAAACTGGGACAAGCTTCCAACCCATTTGAGCCTCATCTATGAAAAGAGTGGCTTAAATGGTTTCCTCTTAGAGTTTCATGATTATTGAACGAAACAAGAAGCATCAGGCAAGGTTCCTAGAACACAGAATGCATCCACTAGCAGCTGATTCTTCACCTTTTCCTCCGAAACAAGTATACAAATGTTAAATATGTTTTTATTATTCAAGTATAACAGGAATATAAATACATGGCCTTTAGTGCATATAATAGGTTTTATTCTGATATATCATTTGAAATAATTATCCTTTCAGTTCATTCCTTTCCTTTAAATCCATGACTCTCTTGGTCACATTCTCTGGGCAAAGCAGAAAATTTAATTTCTTTTTTAATTTTTGTGTTTCTATAACACATCCTAAAAAAATTCCTCCTATTGCTTCTTTTCAGTTTCTCCACTGCCCTCAATTTCAGTGTTTTTCTTTGACCCGTACGTAGCACATGATGTACGTGCCTAGCTACATGACGCTTTAGAGGCTGTACCTACAAATTCCTAGAATCTCTTACCACGGCATTTATTAAAACTCCTCTCAGGTGCATAGCACACTGTGGGGTACTTATTTATTTATTTACTTCACTCCCTTCATGAGAGCTTAATTTTTCTTATTTTATCTATAGATTCTTGATATGCTAACAGTTTATGGGAAGGCAAAATCTAGTGTTTTATTGAACAAGACTTCCTGAACCTGCAATGTGAAATTATTTTTGAGAAATACACTGTTTTTCTTCTTATAAAGACATTCAAGGTAGGAGTTGTGTTCTACCCTTCTATGCAATAGGCAACTGGAAAATTTTTCTTTTTTTTAAGGTTCAAAATAATAGCATAGGCACATACAGAGTTCTGTGGCAAAGAGTCATGGTATCCATTTAACTTATTCTGTGGGTTTTGAAAATACATTTAAAAACATTTATCACAATGTATGTGATTGTATATTCAACATGTACAATATGCTTTTCAAAAACATCTTCTTTGTTTCACAGCTAACCTTGTTGCTAGTCGCGCTTATCACACCAGGAAAATTCTTTTGTCTCTCCATACAAACTCTTTTCTTATCAACTTCAGTAACTATACACATCAAGGAGGTAAAACACCTTGAAAATAAGGTACTCAGCAGAAGGCTTGTATGCTTTCCAATTCCACAATCTCTCTCAGTCTCTTTGAAAAGTTTCATTTAAATGTCTATATTAATGATATTTATGTGTGGGCGTCTTTTTCAATTTCAGGGCAGCTGAATGAACTTCCTTAAAGGTACTAAAATTCAAGTGCAACTGAGTTAAGGACACTGGAAACTGCGGCGCCCGGGTGGCTCAGTCGTTAAGCGTCTGCCTTCGGCTCAGGGCGTGATCCCAGCGTTCTGGGATCGAGCCCCACATCAGGCTCCTCTGCTGGGAGCCTGCTTCTTCCTCTCCCACTCCCCCTGCTTGTGTTCCCTCTCTCGCTGGCTGTCTCTCTCTGTCAAATAAATAAATAAAATATTTAAAAAAAAAAAAAAAGGACACTGGAAACTACAGTATGAAAATAATTTATTAAAAGATTTTCACTCAGGGGCGCCTGGGTGGCACAGCAGTTAAGCGTCTGCCTTCGGCTCAGGGCGTGATCCCGGTGATCCGGGATCGAGCCCCACATCAGGCTCTTCCGCTATGAGCCTGCTTCTTCCTCTCCCACTCCCCCTGCTTGTGTTCCCTCTCTCGCTGGCTGTCTCTATCTCTGTCGAATAAATAAATAAAATCTTTAAAAAAAAAAAAAAAAAAAGATTTTCACTCAGCTATAGCTTAAAAACTATAGTTTTGATGCAGAATGTTTTGTCATGGATATGTCCCTATAGCTGCAAGGAGAGCCAAAGGTCTCTATATTCCCATGCTGAAATGAACCAAATTCATTTTTTATTGTTATACATACATTTTACACATAGATATTTCATAAACGTTTGGTTCAAAATGCATGCATGGGCCATCTCTAATTATTACTACTAGATAAATATTTTATATTTATGTGTTAGATCTTCCAATCATGTTTATAGTCATTGGTACTGAACAGGAACTTTAAAAATCCAAGAGTAGGTTGAGTAGAATATTGATTGGAATTGTACAGATAAACTTACAGACTGGAAAGCAGACACAAGCCATATCTGTATGCCATAATTTCATGGAATTTGGCAGTAATCTGTGCAAGAATGTTTCCCGAGTTCTTGTGGAGTTAATGTTCTATTACATTTCATATTTGAGGTTAACCTAAAATAATGATGTGTTTTGAATAAGCCAGTGCAAGAACAAAATGGTGGATTTCAAAGACAGGGGAACCAATGTACACAAGACAAATAAAACTTAATTCCAAAGTCATTAACATTTATTGTACTTTTTGAAAAAAGTTATCTTCAGAGGCTTTGCTAGACACCAGAAAGAGGCTCTAGGTCCACACAGAGATTTTTAGACCAAGAAAAAGGTCAGGGAGCCATGGTCTCTTTAAGTGTCTGTATTACATACAAAATAAACTACTGTGAGTGGATTAGATATATTCCCAGGACACAGGACCACTTATATAACAGGGTTTACTGAATTTTTTAAAAAATGACTCAAAGCTCCTATGATCAGTAACAAAAAGAGCAGCATTACAGTCATAAAATGTCCTCAGCGTCATGTCAGTTGTTAATACTGTATTTTGAGCAAACACCATCCTTCTGAGGCACAACTTAACTGCAACTGACATCAGCCAAGTGAATACCATGAAATTTCCCTTTTTTCCTTTTAATGGCAATTTCGATAATTGTTTTCTTATAGCTATACAATAAACATCATAAAATAACTGGATCCTTAGGCCAAAAGGTATCATCTAGGAAGATATATATAGCACCACTTTATATGTATATACAATATGTACATATATTTATTTTATATATGTATATACTTATATATTTATCTATATTTAGCACAGCCCAACAAAAACAAACATTTAGTCATGGTTTTCATTCTGTGGCAGATTCACTAAGTTTATCAGCGCAGTGGTAGTAAGGCCTGTCAGCCCTCTATTGACTAAGTTTTGCATTCTTGCATACTGGCATGCACCTTACAAGATAAAGCATCAATGACAGCCTAGACCAACCTAACAAAGGCTGACAGATTTCTCCCCAAAACACTTCACATAAAGACACACCCTCACTACACACACACACACACACACACACACACACATTATAGCAGGTCAGTAGTTTTCTTCAATATTTTTCTGACTCCATGTCCATAAAAAACCATTGACCTTAAACCAATGAAAATCTATATTTTTGAGCAACAGGAGCTACAGAACATCAAAACAACATATTGGACCTTTGAAGATAAAGTGAATTAAATCCAGCTCAGTCGTGTTGACATTTTTACCTTAGGTTGTACCTTCTATTTGTTATTAAAAACACAAGCTCTGGAGTGCCTGGGTGGCTCAGATGGTTAAGCATCAGCCTTCAGCTCAGGTAATGATCTCCAGGTCCTGGGATCAAGTCCCGCATTGGGCTCCCTGCTCACCTGGGAGTCTGCTTCTTCTCTCTCCCTCTGTCTCTCCCCCAGCTCATGCTTGCCTGCTCTCTCTCTCTTTCTCTCAAGTGACTAAATAAAATCTTCAAAAAAAAAATAAATTAAAAAAAACCCACAAGCTCTCAGGATGTGTCAACTAGTTTTTCTAATAGTGAAATAATTTTGATTTAGTAAACAGGTCAACTATTGCTTTTGTAGTCAAGCACAATTATAAAAAAAAGGGAAAACAATGCAATTGTAATAAAGTAATATTTGAGTTAATTTAGAAGCTAGAAAATATTGTTTATATTAATCCCATCCCATATACTGGAACTCAGTTTTTGTTTTTTTAAAATGAAAATTAGGGGCGCCTGGGTGGCACAGCGGTTAAGCGTCTGCCTTCGGTTCAGGGCGTGATCCCGGCGTTCTGGGATCGAGCCCCACGTCAGGCTCCTCCGCTATGAGCCTGCTTCTTCCTCTCCCACTCCCCCTGCTTGTGTTCCCTCTCTCGCTGGCTGTCTCTATCTCTGCCGAATAAATAAAAATAAAAATCTTTAAAAAAAAATAAATAAATAAAATGAAAATTAATTTTTCTAAGCATATATTAACACAAGCTAGGTAGTATATGATTTGGTTTTTAAAGAAGAATAAAATGAAAATAAATGGAAGTCCCCTTCTACTCACGTAAGCACTGACATTCTGACATTAAACTGAAGCAAGACTAGCCTTCAAATCAGTGCACTAGATGGATATGTGGTGTATTTCTGAAGAGTTCATCAGGATTTCTCTTCAGACTTTCCTAGTGAAGGTCAAACACCACCCTTATTTAGTACCCATTCATTACAACAGATCTAGAAGGAATAAAACCAAGTGTTGAGGATTTTTAAACATGATTTTCAATTTACTGTTAAGAACTTCTTCATCTATCCATCCAGGAAGCATTATTCTACCTCATCTATATTTCATACGCTTATAAACTTCCTTTAGTTTTCTCAAATGCTTTTCAACAAGCTCCAAAACATTTCACTGTGAGACGATGTTCATCTTCTAAGACGTATCACTTCTCTATCATTTCTGTTTTATTCTTTTTTTATAATATTTTTTATTATGTTATGTTAGTCACCATACAGTACATCCCTAGTTTTTGATGTAAAGTTCCATGATTCATTAGTTGCGTATACCACCCAGTGCACTGTGCAATACGTGCCCTCCTTACTACCCATCATCGGCCTATCCCAATCCCCCACCCCCCTCCCCTCTGAAGCCCTCAGTTTGTTTCCCAGAGTCATTTCTGTTTTATTCTTGGTCCGCCTCTTTCCCATGGTGAATATTTGAAATATCACTAAGAACTTCATGTAGCATATAAAATAAGATTCCTATTTAATAACACGATATTTATTAAAGAGCAGAAAAACAAAAATCCTTCTTGTTAAAGGTTATCAGAATTTCACTCAAAATGCATATGAAAAAGAAGTTTGGAGATGAGACACAAGGATTTAGGAGTTTAACAACAGTCACTAGAAAATGATCTGTTAAAGACCATGGATAAGCCAAGTTTCACTTACCATAAGGTTCCAGCTGGATCACCAATGAATAATTATCTTAAGTCATTTTTCTCCTAAATTACATTGATCTGCAATGTCATCAAATAAATTCTCTCCATACATCCAATAGGGAAGCTGGCTTGCCTATGTGCTCCCCTAACTTAAACAGGCTACCTTTCCCCAACCCCTATTTAAAAGAAAAATCTGTTGAGAAAAGATTTACACAAAGTTAGAGGAAACACCTACTTAACTCCATCATAGTTTCTTCAGTCATAAATACATACAAATATATACACAAACAATAAAACTTATAAGATCTTTAAAGTGTATCAATAGTTTCAAAGGACATATAAAATAATGGATCCCAACAGAAAAATTTTAATCACTTTGAATAATATCTTTAAATATTATCACGTGACAAAAAAAGAATATTCAGAGAATTATCTGCAATTTATGAGATTTTACAAATATGGAGTAGTGATAGAAAGGGAACATGGCTGAAACTCAGGTATGTGATTTTAAAGATAAATGAGAAGATGATAAAGTAAAAACAGACACAGAAAAATTGAGAAAAAAATTACAAAGGATCCAGAAAATCTGACAGTCACTTAAAAATACTGTCAAAGAAGAAAGTAGAAACAATGAAGGGACCAATCAGAAATACAACAAAATATTCCCCTAATTTGAAGAAGTTTCAGACTGAAAACACCTGGTGGATTTGTGAGAAAAAAGACTAACTCCTAGACATGACACTGTGAATTCTAAGGAAAAACAGAAAATTCTGAAAGCTTCTACAAAGAAATGAAATTTCCCTACATGAGAGGAGGTGTTCACTAACTACATCCAAACCACTTGAGTGAAAATCATGTAATGATATTTTCTCAACAAAAAGAGGGTGAAAAAAATATCTTCAAATTCTTGGTGAAAAATGTCTGGAATATTATTCTCTACCAAACTGCCAAAAAATGTGAGAACGATAAAGAATTAGTTTTAGATTTTAGTTTTATGCCAGAATTCAGAAAATTACCATTCTTGCACCATATATAACCCAGAAGGTTTGCAGGAAACTGAACAGAAAATAAGAGAGTTCATTCAACATTAACATTTAGAAGGGTCTTTCATTAACATTTAGAAGGGTCTTTCCCCAAATGTGAATTTTTAATTCCTTAGGATATTTTCTATGAGTCCATTCAGATTCTTGACATAGCACAAAATATTTAGAAAACAATATTGTAAATGCTGCCTCCTAGCATATGATTTTTTTTTGAATCAGTCTAGACATAGCATAAAAGACTTAATGTTAAAGAACAGAATAAAATGCTATAAAGTTTGGCAACACAAAAATGGTAATATAACTAACAAAAATTGAGAAAGAATTAAGAATTGAAAGGAAAACTGCACAATTTCTTATTTTTTTCATAAGGCACTGTATTAATTTGACAAGTCTATAAATCATATATCAAATGAATATATTACTTGAAATTTGAAGGGCAACTTAAAGAAAAATTAGTTAACAGTGGTTTTCTTTGGAGAGTGAGGTGGCTAGGGATGGATATTGGGGAGCAAAGAAGTCAACTACATTTAAATTTTATTTAATCCACTATATAGTGTGAAATTTTTAACCAAGCAAATGAATCAATTCTATAATAAAGAGTTTAATAAGAAACATATAAAAATAGTCCCTGACATCTCTTAAATAGTTTAAAAAAAAAAGTATAATTTTGCTTAAGCATTACAAAAGGCAGAACCTCAGAAATGCTTTAACATCATTAATGTGTTAAATGAGAGCTTTGAATAACAAAACCTTTTAAAACTCAAGGGTCAAAAACACTAGTAACTTACTGGAGGTCTAGATGTTGTCATTCTTTCTTTCAACATTATTATTGTCACCTGGACCAGGTTCAGAGGAGGGGTACTTAGTAAAACCAGAAACTGTCATCTTTGACCAAACATAAAGCCTGAATAAGCCCAGAAATGCCCACCCCAGAAATGCCCAAATACCTCACTTTGAGGTGCCACCAGTAGTCTCTCCCTCTAGCCACAGTGATTATGTAGAATGCAAGATATATGAGACCTCCTCTTTTTTTTTTTTTAAGATTTTATTTATTTGAGAGAGAGTACACAAGAGAGTGCAAGTGGGAGGAGGGAGAGGGACAAGCAGACTCCAAGCTGAGCGCAGAGCCTGATGTGGGGCGATATCTCACAACCCTGAGATCGTGACCTGAGCTGAAATCAAGAGTCTGAGGCTTAACTGACTGAGCCACCCAGGAGGCCCTATACTCCTCATTTATCTACTCAATGTCACGCAAAGGGAAGAAACCAAGCTTCAACAGGGAGTAACTTTCATGGTAGTTTCAATTGTAAAAGAAGCTTCAAAGCTAGCTGGTGTTAAGTACGTGGATATCTTGTCCTCATAGGAAGTGTTATTTTTTATGGGAAACAGGTATTTGAAATACAACTTTACCTTGTGGAATTAAGAATATCTCGATAGAAAATGCTTCAAAGATAGCACTGCTCTTAACTTCAGTTTCTTCATTTGCAGATGCAGATAACAAAAGCAACCACTCAAGGTTGTTATGAGCTGGAAATAAATACACTCTTATCTAGGATCTCCTACAATCTTTTACATAGTTTAGAATGAGCAAGTAAAAATAATTAATGTGAACGTTTTCACTGTCATTACTAAACCTAAATACAATCCAAGGCACAAACAGCAATTCCTTTCTTGAGAAATCATTAGAAACTACTCAGATTTTAAATTTCAGTGCCACTCACGAATTAGAGGTTTATGAACAACTACTCATCATAGATCAGGTTTTAAAGAATCACATATAATAGTTCAAAAAAAGTACCTAAAATCGTTTGTCATCTGAGCTCTTCCTACATCAATGAAGAACTGCCAACTAAGGGACAACAGATACTGGGGTTTTTTTACTGTGACTTTCTTCTAAAGCTTCATACTAGGGAATCTGTTACATTGTCTCTTCCATCAGAGTGACATAAAGGACATGACTGTTAACTTTCACACTTGATTTTTCAGATGCTAAAGATCTTACAATTAAGAGGTAATTTTGTTACAAGAGGTTATTACTCAGAAACAAAAAAGAACGAGATCTTGGCCATTTGTGACAACACGATTGGACCTAGAGGGTGTTAGGCTAAGTGAAATAAGCCAGGCAGAGAAGTACAAATACCATGATTTCACTGAAATGCGGAATATAAAAAACAAATGGATAAACAAAAAGCAGAATCAGACTTATAAATACAGAGAACAATCTAAATATTAGGGGTACCTTTTCATTCAAGTTTTTATCATTAATTACCTATTCTTACATGAGGGGTTTTTTTTTTTTTTAATGTGGACATTTAAAGGTCTCTGGAGTTTGTTCATCCAGTGAAGTCTGTGCAAGATAATAAACACATATATGTACATATATATACACACATATGTATATGTGTACACACATGTATATGTATAAATATTTTAAATGGTGTTTTAGAAGCACTTTGTCTACCTAAGCTTTGACAATTTGAAACAACGCTACGGCACTGACGTTAAAAAAAAAAAAAAGTTCACTTTCATTTTAGAATGCAAAGTTGATTTTTTTTTTAAGGAAACAAGGAAACCTTTTAAAATATTTTTGATAAAATATTTTGCAATTGGGGCACCTGGGTGGCTCAGTTGTTAAGCGTCTGCCTTCGGCCCAGGGTATGATCCCAGATTCCTGGGATCAAGCCCCGCATAGGGCTGCCTGCCCCACTGGGAGCCTGCTTCTCCCTCTCCCTCTCCCACTCCCCCTGCTTGTGTTTCCTCTCTCGCTAGCTGTCTCTCTCTCTGTCAAATAAATAAATAAAATCTTCAATAATAAAATAAAATAATAAAATATTTTGCAACTGCCAGAGGAGAGGGGAAGGGAGATAGGCAAATGGATGAAGGGGAGTGGGACACACAGGCTTCCAGTTATGGAATGAATAAATCACAAGAATAAAAGGCACAACGTAAGGGAATATAAATATAGTCAAGGGTATTATAATAGGGTTGTACAGTGACAGATGGTAGTTACACTTGGGGTGACAAAGCATAACATACAGAGATGTTGAATCACTATGTTGTGTACCTGAAACTGAGGTAACATTGTACGTCAACTTCAATTAAAACTTCAATTTTTAAAAAAAGGTAGTTTCCTATAGAAAGACTTTACAAATGCCCTGGCATAAAAAGGTGTGGTATCCAAATCGAGTTTTTTCCTCTCTCTTACATTCCTTTATTATTATAACTCAATTCCTTTTTTTGACCACATGCATCAACCAGTGCACAAATCTGTTCACTGGTTATCTGGCTCTAGGAAAAAGACTACACTTAAAGAGATGATATGATCCAGCATTTTCCCCAGTAAAAAACTGGGCTATTTATAAACTTTAACTTGTTTTCACATTCTCAGTGAACAGAATAATATGCATGTTGACATCTAGTTTTATAAACTGGTTTTCCCAAATATCACTTGAGGGATTTGTGGTAGATGTGCTAAAGGATATGCACGATTAAACCCATCCTGGCTTTCTTTTATTCCAGGTTGTTCATAGCCTCTGTGCTAACAGAAGGTCACTTTTGCTTGAGGCTCATCTGCAACTACATTCTTGCTCCCCTCCACCTCTTTGTTGTAATTCAGTATCCGTTCAAGTTCCACCCTGTTCAATTCATTGAGTGTCTAATGAAGAAATGTCCTCATTCATTTTTCTGAAGGTCTAAGTTAGAGAGATTGGGACATTGTTTTTCCAAGAGCAATAGTATCGGAATGATTTCTCTACTTCTCCATGCTCAGATTATTTCAGAGAGACCATTATTTTATTTGGTTTTGCTTCCTGGAACTTCCTTTAGCACAGACTGTCTCCCCAACTCAAAAGTTTTTAATTATTTACAGTGATAAGTGTTTCTAAGTAGCATTAATGTACCAGCACTCAGTCAATTCCCCAGTTCCCCAAGGAAACTCTCCTCCTTACACACCATACTTCGCTTTTACAGACTATAAAAGTATCTGTAGTTAACTATACTTGGCTCCTCAACTTTTGCTGTTATTTTTCTTGTTTATGTTGGGTAATGAGGATATGAGCTTTTCTTAATGTTGCTGAAATGCACCCCTCTTTACTACTTGATTGACTTGTTGGAAGGGATTCTGAAGAGCCCTCAACTGAGGCAGCCAAGCTACTGGAAAAAAGACTTTCTGTACAATGAGCTCATCATCTTTCAATCTTGTGTACCTTTTTGCATTCTGCACACTCTTTCCAAAATGGACAAAATGATTCTCTATTCAATGTGGCATGTGGACAAGCTGTCTTAATTGCATTTCACACTTTTCTCATACATTTTTTTAGAAATGCTAAAATATAAAAAATTTAGCAAATGTCAAAAAAAAAAAAAAAAGCCTCCCTTCCTATTTCCAATGTTCTACTTTCTTCAGCTTTCAATCAAGACCTGAAAGTTCTGTTGCAACCCTCCCCTCAAGTTGGAACAAAAGCCTGGAAAGTCACTCTGCTTCCGCTCCTTTCCTCACATTGTTCTCTTCCCATATTCCACTCTTGTCCTCTGCCAACCAACCCTACATCTGATTCCACCAAATAAGTCTTTCTTTCTTTTTGTGGGGGAAGGGCTGAGGGAGAGGGGGAATCTTAAGCAGACTTCAAGCCCAGCATGGAGCCTGACGTGGCTCAATCTTGTGACCTGAGCCAAAATCAAGAGTCGGAAACTTAACCAACTGAGCTACCCAGATGTTCCTCCACCATTAAGTCTTTCTATATGGACTCCGTATTATCTTTATTATTCTTCTATGTCCCAAGATCCTCCTCCCCATCTTCCTAATATAATTTGTTCTCCATTGTCCACTATTTGAGAAGTGTTTTGACCTTATGTTAAACTGTGTTTCAATAAGACAAAACTGTGTTTGTTTTTATTCACACGTCAATATGTAAAACAGCTGGCACATCATCAAAAAAATATTAAGTTTAGTTCAGAACACTTGGGTTTAACTCGTAACTCTGCCACTTGCTAATGATAAAAAATTTGTAAAATTATTCAATTTTTAAGTCCCTGCTTTCTGACATCCAAACTAGAGATAATATTTGTTTGACATGACTGAAGTTAAATGAGAATATTTGAAAAATCCTTGCAATTTTCCCAGAATAAAGTAAATATCCAGTGAATACTTACTCATTCTGAACCAGCACTGTGCCTCTTTTCATGCTGAGTATCTCTGTCTCTTTCAGTCCAAGTTATAATAATTCCATTTAAAAAAATGCGAGGACAAGTTCTAATCCATTCCATTAGAGAGTCATCACTCTTTCACCTTTCTTTGAGCTTACACCCTCTCTCCCTTGGACTAAGGGTCAGAGTGTTCTGGAGCAATGGAAGTAAGGTTCTTAAAACGTCTTCTTTTCTAGGAGTCTAAGAAGCATATCTTTAAAATTTGTTGAAAGAATAATGTTTTCTGTATACAGACTACCCTTATAGATCTTTTCTGTGTACTTTCAGTATGAGTACTGATTTCTTTCCTATTAGAATGAATCAGCTTACACACTCATCCCATCATTCAGAGACTTCTTCGGCACTGAATTCGGTCCCATTTTAGGCACTGATGAACATTTAAAATGGAACAGACGATGGTCCCTGTGCTCAAAGAATTTATGCTCCAGTACAGGGGTCAGCAAACTTTTCTAAAAGGGCTAGATGGTAAATAGTTTAGGCTTGTGGACCATACAGTCCCTGTGGCAACTTCACAGCTCCACTCTTAGAGTGACAGCGGTGGCCATTAATAACATAAACAAATGGGCATGCCTGTGTTTCAGTTAAACCTAACTTGCAAAAACAAGCGGCAGGCAGCTGGCCCATTTCTCTAGTCTACTAATTCCTATTCTAAAATATACAACCAAACAATGACCGTTGCTTTCATTGTTTAAATACATATTTGATTTTTGAAGAATGTGAAGATGAACTTACTGCGAAGTATCAATCTCAAGAAACATCCACAAGAAGCTAAGGCAGTTATGATTAAGTATAAGAGCAGAGCAGGAAATAAAATTGAGAGAAAGGAAGAATAATATCCCAATGTAGAAAGTATATTCTAAATTTTGGTGGAGTACTTAGCTGCAAAGATTTCTTTCTTAAAAATGAGGTACACACACACAAAGACACACACACGACAGAATATTACTCAGCCATAAAAAAGAATAAAATCTTGCCTTTTGTGACAACATGGATGGACCTAGAGCATATTACGCTAAGTGAAATAAGACAAAGACAAATACTGCATGATTTCACTTCTACACGGAATCTACAAAGGAAAACAAACAATGCAGAACAGAACAGAAACAGACCCACAGACACAGGAAAACAACTGTAGGTTATCAGAGACGACAGGGGTTACAGGAGTGAGTGAAATGGGTGATAAAATATCACGTTTTAAAATAAATAAGTCACAGGGATATAATGTACAGCATAGGGAATACAGTCAATAAAATGATAACTTTGTATGGTAACAGTAACTAGACTTATCATGGAGATCATTTCATAATGTATAAAAATACTGAATCTCTATGCTGTATATCTGAAACTAATAGAATATTTACTGTAAGTCAGTGAAATTTCAATAAAAAAAGAGATTTCTTTCTCCATGCCCCATCCCCACCCCACATACTCTGTCTCTCTCTCTCTGTCTCTCGTAACTCTGCAGCGCTTGAGGTAAACATCTGGTATATCCCATCCTTGACTCAGATATAAAACTTGTGAATTAATTCTTCACATTTTATTTGGATACACACTGAATAAAAAGATGGCTATAGTGTCATGGTTCTTAGAAGCTTCTTTGCCTGACAGAGAGTCTATATGGACCTGCCTCAAATATTTCCAAAATCTTAACAAAGGATCTTTTAGCAGCACCCTTAAGATCTCGACCCTAAAATCATGTTTTACTGGCAAAAGCCTGGATTTGACATTTTCCCTGAGGCTATTTCATTCTTTGAAAATCTTTCTCCATGAGAGACTAGTAACAAGAAACACTGTCATTTCTGAACCCAGCAAAACTTGACTCAAAAATGTTTCTCTATTCAAATTCTATTTGAAAACTAAGCAATTTCTTCTTTAGTTTTATATATATATTGATATATATATCAATAACTTATCACATGCAGCTTAAATAACAAGGTGGTACTTTCAACATTCTTTCTGAAAATTCCCTCTCAAAACTTCATTGCTCAAATCCACATGTATTTTTTTTCTATTTTCCACATTACCACAAATTGTGGTCCAAAGTTACTGCCAAACTTTCTTCCACTACATAACACAGTTCACCTTTTCTCCAGCCTCTGATAAAAGTTTTCTTTCCTGTCCTTCCACTAGCAACCTCCTTGAGACCACTGCAGATTCAGCCTTAACCAAATTCAGAGCCAACATCACATATTTTAGGTCTTCCTTAAAGCATCACCCTACTTCTGGTACCAAATTCTGTTCTTGTTAGCTACTGAGGCATAAAAAGCACCCCAAAATTCAGTGGTTTAAAACATTATTTATGCCAATTATATCTCAATAAAAGTGGGGGGGAAAAAACCAACATTTTTTCATGGTGTATAGACTGATTTGACTCAACCAGACAAGTTTATTTCACTGAATTTAGGTAAGTTAAATCATCTATAAGCTTGACTGGGCTTGAACACCCAAGACAGTTTATTCACATAGCTGGTAGTTTATGCTGGCTCTCGGCTAAAAGTTCATCTTGGGACAGTCAACCAGAATGCCTACATATTGTCTCTCCTTTTCCTTGTTTTTCTCACAGCACATTAGCTGTATTCCAAGAGGAAATATTATAAGATGTTTTAACTGGTCGAGAAGCAAAAGCTTCCAGCACTCTTAGAGACTATGCACAGAAGTGGAAGGATGTCACATCTGCCATCTTATACTGGTTAAAGCAGTCACAAAGCCTGCACAGATTTAAGGGATGGGGAAATAAACTCCCTCACTTGATGTGCAGTAAGAAAACACTGGGGGCCATCTTAATTTAACCATATGTCAGGTCCTGTTTTTCAGGTACTGGAAATACAAAAGTAAACAAAGAAAGTCCTTCCCTCAAGACAACATAGCACCATGCATAGAGATCTCCCCTGAGCTTCTAGATCCTTCAGTGGGAAAAGAAAGCCTAGAGGGGACAACCAGCCCCTCACACCTCAGCACTGTGGGTCACGTTGCAGGAGCCCCGACTCTAATCACACACCACAGGGATGGCAGGGAAATCTGTAGGGCATAGCCACTGGGACTCTCACTGTGATGAAGAAGTGGGGAAGGGCTTGCAACAACCAGCACATAGATCTTGGTAGAACAAGTTCATAAATTCAGTGCCCAAGTACAATCTCAACTAGCAGCTTTGCTCATCTGCAAAACCAAGTTCGAGGGCACACACTGACCATGGAACTTGGTGGGGTGCAGATCTGTCTGACTAAGAATCTGAAATGAGCAGTTTTGCCACCCTCAGGGCCTGGTTTGCCCACACTCAGGCAAGGTATTGAGTCACAGCCCCGCCTGCTGTGGAGAATGCCTTCTAGTCCCACCTGACCAAAAGGGCTGCTGCCAACTCCTAGAAGCGACACAGCTCAAGCCAAGAGGCAGGCAGGCAGAACAGACCACCCCCAGAGCAAAGCCAGTACCAGCTGTGGAGGCTTCCCATGGTACACACAGGAAAAGAGATAAATTCATAGTCAAGGCTGGGGGTAGCCTCCAGCTGTCCTTCAGAAACAAAGGAGGGATAAGGACTTTTCCCAAACAAGAGACCTGCCTTACAAAAGATGTTAAAGGAGTTCTTTCAATGGAAGTAAAAGAATAGTAATTAACATAAAAACACAAAAAGCATAAATCTCACTGGCAATGGTAAACATATAGTCATAGTTAGATTCTGCAGTGTGATAATAGTGCCGGATAACCCACATATCCAGTTTAAAAGTTGTGAAAAAAAGAACATAGCAAAAATAATCCATAATATAATAATCTGTTACTAGTTACACAATATAAAAAACATGTAAACTGTAAGAGTAATAACCTGAAATGCAAGGGAAAGAAAAAGCAAAAGTGTGAAGTATACAAATTCTATTGAAGTTAAGCTGCAATCATTTTAAAATGGAGTGTTATCAGATATTTTATGTAAGCCTCATGGTACCCACAAGGGAAAATCTAGTAGTAAATTACAAAAGAGAACATGACAAAGAAGTCAAAGCATATAAATACTAAAAGACATCAAAACACACACACACACACACACACACACACACACACACACACACACAAAGACAGCAAGAAAAGAACCAAGGAATAATAAATCTACAAAACAGAAAACAAGTAACAAAACATCAATAGTAAATCCTTACCTATCAATAATTACTTTAAACAGAAACAGATCAAATTCTCCAATCAAAAAATAAAGAATGGCTGCATGGATACAAAACAAGTTCCAAACACTATACTGCCCTCAAGAGACTCACTTTAGCCTCAAAGACACACATAGACTAAGAGTGAAGGAATGGAAAAAGACATTTCAAACAAATGGAAAAACAACAACAAGGAAAAAAAAAAAAACCACCAAGGGGTAACTATACCTATAACAGACAAAATAACCTTTAAACTGAAAATGATAAAAAGAGGCTAAGAAGGTTATTATATACTGATGAAGGGGTCAAGTCATCAAGAAGATGTAACAATTATAAATATTTATGGGCCCAATATCAGAGCATCTTAATATATAAAGCAAAAACTAATGTAGCAAAAAGGAGAAATACACATAGTACAGTAACAGCTGGGGACATTAGTACCACACTCTCAACAATGGATATATCACCCAGACAGAGAAATAATAAGGAAACAGAATATGTGAACAACATATAGACCAAATGGACCTAACAGACATATATAGAACATTCTATCCAAAACAGCAGATTACACATTCTTCCCAAGTGCACATGAATACTTTCTAGGATTGACAATATGTTATGTTACAAAACAAGTCTTAGCAAATTGAAGAAGACTGAAATCATACCAAGTATCCTTGACCACCATGGCATAAAACTAGAAATCAATAACTAGAGGAAAACCAGAAAGTTCACAAACACACAAAAATTACACAAAACTTTCCCGAACAACCAATGGATCAAAGAAATTAAGGAGGAAATAAAAAAAATGTTCCTTTAGACAAACAAAATGAAAAAAATACATACCAGAAATTATGGAATGCAGCAAAAGCAGTCCTAATAGGAAAGTTCAAAGCAATAAATACCTACATTAAGAGGCAATGAAGATCCCAAATAAAAAACCTAACTCTACATCTTAAGAAGCTATGAAAGAACAAAATGAGCCCAAAATTAGCAGAAGAAAGGAAATAGTAAAGATTAGAGCAAAAATAAGTGAAATAAATAACAGAAAAACAAGAGAAAAGAGTAACCAAACTAAAAGTTGTTTCTTCAAAAAGAAACAAAATTGGCAAGCACTTAACTACGCTAACCAAGGAAAAAAGATAAAAGACCCAAATCAACAAAATTATCAATGAAAAAGGAGCCCTTACAACTGATACCTCAGAAATTCAATACCAGATTCTAAGAGGTTACTAGGAACAAATACCTTGAACAACAAACTTTACATCCTAGAAGAAATGGAAAATTCTTAGAAACATGCAACTTACCGAGACTGAATCAGGAGGAAATAGAAAATATGAATAGATCAATTATGAGTAAGAAGATTGGATCAGTAATCAAAAATCTCCCCAAAATAACAAAAACCTCAGGACCAGATGGCTTCACTGGGGAATTTTACCAAACATTTAGAGAAGAATTAACATCAAACTTTCTCAAACTCTTCCAAAAAATCAAAGTACCAGAAACACTCCCAAACTCATTTCACAAGGCCATCAATATCCTGAACCAGAAAGACACTACTAGAAAACTATGGGCCAATATCCCTCATGAATATAGATGGATGCAAACATTCTCAATAAAATACTAGCAAACCAAATTCAGCAGCACATTAAAAGGATCATTCATCATGATCAACTGGAATTTAATCTTGAAATGCAAGGATGGTTCAACATACACAAATCAAGCAAGGTCATACATCACATTAATAAAATAATCAGAAAGAGGCATATGATCATCTCAATAAATGCAGAAAATGCACTCAACAGAATTGAACATCCATTCATGATAAAACTCAACAAATCTGGCATAGAAGAAACATCAATATAATAAAAGCCATATATGACAAGCTTGCAACCAACATCATACTCAATGGTAAAAGGCTGATAGCCATTTCCCTAAAATCAGAAATAAGACAAGGGTGTTCACTCTCAACACAACTACTGAATGGTATGAAGTCCAAGACAGAGCAATCAGGCAAGAACAAGAAATAAAAGGTACCATAATTGGAAAAAAAGACATAAAATTGTCTTTATTTTCAGACAACAGGATTTTACATATAGAAAATCAACAAAATAAACTTGTATCTAATCGATGAATTCAATAAAGTTGCAGGATACAAATTAACATACAAAAATCAGTAGTGTTTATATACACTAAAAACAAAAAAAATCTAAATGGAAAAAAAAATCTATTCTGTTGACAATAGCATCAAGAACAATAAAATACTTAAAAATAAATTTAAGGAGGTGAAAGAGTCCTACGCTGAAAACAACAAAACACTGATGAAAGACAATGAAAAAGATACAAATAAATGTAAAAGTATCCCATGTTCATGAACTGGAAGAATTAATATTATTAAAAGGTCAGTATTACCAAAAACCACTAAGATTCAATGCAATCTCTATAAAGATACCAATGGCATTTTTTACAAAGATAGAAAAAACACTCCTAAAATTTATATGAAAACACATAAGACCACAAAGCCAGAGAGCCAAAGAAATCCTGAAAAAGAAGAACAAAGCAGGAGGTATCATACTTCTTGATTTCAAGCTATACTATAAAGCTACGATCATCAAAAACAGTACAATACTGGCATAAAAACAGATAAGACCAATGGAACAGAATCAACAGCATAATAATCAACCAGAAAGAAACACAAACATACACAGTCAACTAATATTTGAAAAGAGCCAAAAATACTCGGTGAAGAGAAAACAATGTCTTCAGTGGTGCTGGGATAATTGAATATTCACATGTAAAAGAATGAAACTGAATCCATATCTTACACAACCAACAAAAACTAACTCGACACCAGGCTTCTCACAGAACTCCGGAATCCCGGTGTGCTCAGCGGAAATAGTCTGAGACCGGGAGCTCCGGGAGCGCGCGCGGGGCGGCTGGCGGCTGGCGGCGTTAGAAACACAAAGGACAGAGACGCGCCGGCCCTGGAAGTGAGGGCAGGGACGCCGGGTGTGGGGCGCACATCCCGGGACGCTGCAGGGTTGAGCAGCACCAACAGTAACAGAGTTAAAGTGGCCAGAACATCAGTGGAGAACGGGCCGCAATCCTTCTGTTCCGTGACAGAGGCTGAAATTCGGCCGCTGCTGCTCTGACTCTCAGAAGACGCACAGCAGACCGCCAGGGAAAGCCGCCAGAGAACAAAAGCCTGGAAATACCGGCTCACAGCGTGCCCATCCCGATCCCCCCTCTCAGGGGACACGGAGACGCTACCCAAACAGGGTTGCCTGAGTATCGGCGCGGCAGGCCCCTCCCCCAGAAGGCAGGCTGAAAAATCAAGAAGCCCACAACCCGGGCGCCGGTTGCGCAGTCATTTGAGCGCCTGCCTTCGGCTTAGGGCGTGATCCCGACGTTCCGGAAAGGAGTCCCTCATCGGGCTCCTCCGCTGGGAGCCTGCTTCTTCCTCTCCCACTCCCCTGCTTCTGTTCCCTCTCTCACTGGTTGGCTGCCACATAAATAAATAAATAAAATCTTTAAAGAAGAAGCCCACATCCCTAAGATCCCTATAAAACAAGGGGCACGGCCTGGGACCCAGTCAATAATTTGGGCTCTGGACAACCCCGCAACCTCTCCTCATCAGAATGACAAGAAGGAGAAGCCCCTCCCCCCCAGCAAAGAAAAGACAGTGAGTCTGTGGCCTCTGCCACAGAAATAATGGATATGGATGTAACCAAATTATCAGAAATGGAATTCAGAGTAACGATGGTCAAAATGATGAGTAGAATTGAAAAAACTATTAACGAAAATGTTACTGAGAATATAGAATCCCTAAGGACAGAAATGAGAGCGAATCTGACAGAAATTAAAAATTCTATGAGCCAAATGCAGGCAAAACTAGAGGCTCTGACGGCCAGGGTCACAGAAGCAGAGGGTTAGTGAATTGGAGGATGGGTTAATAGGGGAAAAAACGAAAATAAAAGCTGGTCTTAAAAAAATCCACGCCCACAAATGTAGGTTACGGGAGATTACTGACTCAATGAAACGATCCAATCTTAGAATCATCGGCATCCCCGAGGGGGTGGAGAAAAACAGAGGTCTAGAAGAGATATTTGAACAAATTGTAGCTGAAAACTTCCATAATCTAGCGAGGGAAACAAACATTCGTGTCCAAGAGGCAGAGAGGACCCCTCCCAAGCTCAACCACGACAAACCTATGCCACGTCACGTCATAGTGCAATTCACAAATATTACATCCAAGGATACAGTATTGAAAGTGGCCAGGGCAAAGAAATTTCTCACGTACCAAGGCAAAGGCATCAGAATTACGTCAGACCTGTCTACACAGACCTGGAATGAGAGAAAGGGTTGGGGGGGCATTTTTAAAGCTCTTTCAGAGAAAAACATGGAGCCAAGGATCCTTTATTCAGCAAGGCTGTCATTCAGAATGGATGGAGAAATAAAGACATTCCAGAATCGCCAGTCATTAACCAATTTCGTAACCATGAAACCAGCCCTACAGGAGATATTACGGGGGGTTCTATAAAGGTAAAAAGGCCCCAAGAGTGATACAGAACAGAAAGTCACAACCAATACAAACAAAGACTTTACTGGCAACATGGCATCATTAAAATTCTATCTCTCAGTTCTTAGTGTCAATGTAAATGGCTTAAATGCTCCCATAAACACCACAGGGTTGCAGACTGGATAAAAAGAAATGACCCATCCATTTGCTGTCTACAAGAGACTCATTTCGAACCCAAAGATGCATTCAGACTGAGAGTAAGGGGATGGAGTACCATCTTTCACGCAAATGGACCTCAAAAGAAAGCTGGGGTAGCAATTCTCATATCAGATAGATTGGATTTTAAATTAGAGACTATAGTTAGAGATGCAGAAGGACACTATATTATTCTTAAGGGAAGTATTCAACAAGTGGATATGACAATTATAAATATATATGCCCCCAACAGGGGAGCAGCAAGATACACAAGCCAACTCTTAACCAGAATAAAGAGACATATAGATAAAAATACATTAATAGTAGGGGACCTCAACACTCCACTATCAGAAATAGAACACCCTGGCAAAGACTAAGCAAAGAATCAAAGGCTTTGAACGCCATACTCGATGAGTTGGACCTCATAGATATATATAGAACACTACAGCCCAGAACCAAAGAATACTCATTCTATTCTGATGCCCATGGAACATTCTCAAGAATAGACCATGTTCTGGGACACAAACAGGTCTCAACCAATACCAAAAGATTGAAATTATCCCCTGCATATTCTCAGACCACAACGCTCTGAAATTGGAACTCAACCACAAGGAAAACTTTGGAAGAAACTCAAACACTTGGAGACTGAGAACCATCCTGCTCAGGAATGACTCGATAAACCAGGAAATCAAAAATCAACTTAAACAATTTATGGAGACCAATGAGAATGAAAACACAATGGTCTAAAACCTATGGGATACTGCAAAGGCAGTCCTAAGGGGGAAATATGTAGCCATCCAAGCCTCACTCAAAAGAATAGAAAAATCTAAAATGCAGTTTTTATATTCTCACCTCAAGAAGCTGGAACAGCAACAGAGGGACAGGCCTAATCCACGCACGAGGAAGCAGTTGACCAAGATGAGAGCAGAAATCAATGAATTAGAAACCAGAAGCACAGTAGAGCAAATCAACAGGACTAGAAGTTGGTTCTTTGAGAGAATCAATAAAATTGACAGACCACTGGCAAGACTTATCCAAGAGAAAAGAGAAAGGACCCAAATTATTAAAATTATGAATGAAAAAGGAGAGGTCATGACCAACACCAATGAAATTGGAAGGATTACTAGAAACTATTATCAACAGCTATATGCCAAAAAACTGAGCAATCTGGAAGAGATGGAGGCCTTCCTGGAAACCTATAAACTACCAAGACTGAAACAGGAAGAAATTGATTTCTTAAACAGGCCAATTAATTATGAAGAGATTGAGTCAGTGATAAACAACCTTCCAAATAACAAAACTCCAAGCCCGGATGGTTTTCCTGGGGAATTCTACCAAACATTCAAAGAAGAAATAATACCTATTCTCCTAAAGCTATTTCAAAAAATAGAAACAGAAGGAAAGCTACCAAACTCATTCTACGAGGCCAATATTACCTTGATCCCCAAACCAGGCAAAGACCCCATCAAAAAGGAGAATTACAGACCGATTGCCCTAATGAATATGGACGCCAAAATCCTCAACAAGATCCTGGCTAATAGAATCCAACAGTACATTAAAAGGATTATCCATCATGACCAAGTGGGATTCATACCTGGGATGCAAGCGTGGTTCAACATTCGCAAATCGATCAGCATGATACATCATATCAACAAGAAAAGACTCAGGAACCATATGATCCTCTCAATTGATGCAGAAAAAGCATTTGACAAAATACAGCATCCTTTCCTGATTAAAACCCTTCAGAGTGTAGGAATAGAGGGTACATTTCTCAATCTCATAAAAGCCATCTATGAAAAGCCTACAGCAAATATTATTTTCAATGGGGAAAAGCTGGAAGCCTTTCCCTTAAGATCAGGAACTCGACAAGGATGCCCACTCTCGCCACTATTATTCAACATAGTACTAGAAGTCCTTGCAACAGCAATCAGACAACAAAAAGGGATCAAAGGTATCCAAATCGTCAGAGAAGAAGTCAAAATGTCTCTCTTCGCAGATGACATGATACTCTATATGGAAAACCCAAAAGAATCCACTCCCAAACTATTAGAAGTTATAGAGCAATTCAGTAATGTGGCGGGATACAAAATCAATCCTCAGAAATCAGTTGCATTTCTATACATGAATAACGAGACTGAAGAAAGAGAAATTAGGGAATCCATCACATTTACAATAGCACCAAAAACCATACGTTACCTTGGAATTAACTTAACCAGAGACGTAAAGGACCTATATTCTAGAAACTATAAATCACTCTTGAAAGACATTGAGGAAGACATAAAAAGATGGAAAAATATTCCACGCTCATGGATCAGAAGAATTAACATAGTTAAAATGTCCATGCTACGCAGAGCAATCTACACTTTCAATGCTATCCCGATCAAAATACCGAGGACATTTTTCAAAGAACTGGAACAAATAGTCAAATTGGTATGGAAACAGAAAAGGCCCCGAATCTCCAAGGAACTGTTGAAAAGGAAAAACAAAGCTGGGGGCATCACAATGCCGGATTTCGAGCTGTACTACAAAGCTGTGATCACAAAGACAGCATGGTACTGGCACAAAAACAGACACATAGACCAATGGAACAGAATAGAGAGCCCAGAAATGGACCCTCTGCTCTTTGGGCAACTAATATTTGATAAAGCAGGAAAAAACATCCGGTGGGAAAAAGACAGTCTCTTTAATAAATGGTGCTGGGAAAATTGGACAGCTACATGCAAAAGAATGAAACTTGACCACTCTTTCACACCATACACAAAAATAAACTCCAAATGGATGAAAGACCTCGATGTGAGACGGGAATCCATCAAAATTCTAGAGGAGAACATAGGCAGCAACCTCTATGACATCGGCCAAAGCAACCTTTTTCATGACACATCCCCAAAGGCAAGAGAAACAAAAGATAAAATGAATTTATGGGACTTCATCAAGATAAAAAGCTTCTGCACAGCCAAGGAAACAGTCAAAAAAACTAAGAGGAAGCCCACGGAATGGGAGAATATATTTGCAAATGACACTACAGATAAAGGACTGGTATCCAAGATCTACAAGGAACTTCTCAAACTCAATACACGAGAAACAAATAAACAAATCAAAAAATGGGCAGAAGATATGAACAGACACTTTTCCAATGAAGACATACAAATGGCTAACAGACACATGAAAAAATGTTCAAAATCATTAGCCATCAGGGAAATTCAAATCAAAACCACACTGAGATACCACCTTACGCCAGTTAGAATGGCAAAAATAGACAAGGCAAGAAACAACAATTGTTGGAGAGGATGTTGAGAAAGGCGATCCCTCCTACATTGTTGGTGGGAATCCAAGTTGGTACAGCCACTCTGGAAAATAGTGTGGAGGTCCCTTAAAAAGTTAAAAATTGAGCTACCCTATGATCCAGCCATTGCACTACTGGGTGTTTACCCCAAAGATACAGACGTAGTGAAGAGAAGGGCCATATGCACCCCAATGTTCATAGCAGCAATGTCCACAATAGCTAAATTGTGGAAGGAGCCGAGATGCCCTTCAACAGATGACTGGATTAAGAAGTTGTGGTCCATATATACAATGGAATATTACTCAGCTATCAGAAAGAACGAATTCTCAACATTTGCTGCAACATGGACGGCACTGGAGGAGATAATGCTAAGTGAAATAAGTCAAGCAGAGAAAGACAACTATCATATGATTTCTCTCATCTATGGAACATAAGAACTAGGAAGATCGGTAGGGGAAGAAAGGGATAAAGAAAGGGGGGGTAATCAGAAGGGGGCATGAAACATGAGAGACTATGGACTATGAGAAACAAACTCAGGGCCTCAGAGGGTAGAGGGGTGGGGGAATGGGATAGACCGGTGATGGGTAGTAAGGAGGGCACGTATTGCATGGTGCACTGGGTGTTATATGCAACTAATGAATCATCGAGCTTTACATCGGAAACCGGGGATGTACTGTATGGTGACTAACATAATATAATAAAAAATCATTAATTATAAAAAAAAAAAAACTCACTCG
Source organism: Ursus americanus (assembly GCF_024610735.1). Lineage (NCBI taxonomy): Eukaryota > Metazoa > Chordata > Mammalia > Carnivora > Ursidae > Ursus > Ursus americanus. The sequence continues at coordinate 46,192,663 of NC_142130.1, forward strand.
AAATGAATTAAAGACTTAAATGTAAAACCTGAAACCATGAAACTCCTAGAAAAAAAGATAGGAACAAAGCTCTTTGAGATGGGACTTAGTAATGATATTTTGGATATGACACCTAAAGCACAAGCAACAAAATAAAAAATAAACACAGGGACTACATCAAACTATAAAGCTTCTGCACAGCAAAAGAAACCATCAACAAAGTGAAAAGACAGCCTGAGGAATGGGAAAAAAAATATTTGCAAACTCTATATCTAATAAGGAATTAACATCCAAAACACAGAAAGAACTCATACAACTCAACAGCAAAACACAAAAAACAAAACAAAAAAAAACAAACCCAATTTAAAAATGGACAGGACCTGAATAGATATTTCTCCAGAGAAAATAACATAAAAGGTCGACAGGTACATGAAAAGATGTTCAAAAGCACTAGTCATTAGGAAAATGCAAATTTAAACCACGATGAGATACTGCCTCATACCAGTTAAAATGATTAGAACTACCAAATGATCCAACAATTCCACTTCTGGGAATATATCAAAAGAAAATTAAAACATGAACTCAAAATGATCCTGCACCCCCATGCTCATAGTAACATTATTTACAATAGCCAAAATATGGAAACAACCTAAGTGTGTATCAACAAATAAAGAAGTTGTAGTGTGTGTGTGTGTGTGTGTGTGTGTCATGCACACACAATGGAATATTATGCAGCCATAAAAAAACGAGGAAACCCTACCATTCGCAACAACACAGATGGACCTTTAAGGCATTATGCTAAAGAAATGTCAGATAAAGAAAGACAAATACTGTATGATCTCACTTATATGTGGAATCTAAACAAAAAAAAGCAACATCAACAACAACAAAAAAAAACAAACTCACAGAAAAGGAGATCAGATTTGTGGTTACCAGAGCCAGGGGCTTGGGGAAGGAGAAATTAGGGTAAGGCGGACAAAAGGCACAAACTTCCAGTTATAAGATAAATAAGTAGTAGAGATGTAAGGCAGAACATAATGACTACAGCTCACACTGTTTTATGATACAGAAAAGTTATTAAGAAAACAAAATCCTAAGTTTTCTCATCACGGGGAGAAATCTTTTTTTTTCTTTTACTCTTCTTTCTTTTTTCTTTTTCATTGTATTTATATGAGAAGATGGATGCTAGCTCAACTTATTGTGGTCATCATTTCACAATATACATAAATCAAACCATTAAAAACTACTTAAAGAAATAAGGGAGCAAGACAAGATCAATGGTGTCAAATACTACTAATAATGAGAATTAAGCCTTAGATTTAGCAATGTGAAGGTCACTAGTTATCCTGATCAGGGCAGTCTGAAGTGAATCTGACTTAAGTTAGCTTTAAAGAGTTTGGGAGGAGAGAAATTAGAATCAGTGGGTACAAACCACTCTTGAAGGAGTTTTGCCCTAAGGGGAAAGAGAGAAATGAGGCAGTAACATGAAGACATTCAGACCTCCCCCAGAAGATATCAAGAATAAATATGCATTATTCCAGCCACCCAAAGGAATACACAAGTTCAAAACACATCAGAAAAAGAAAATATTACCAAATGTGTATATACTCGATATTTGAAAAGCTGGGCCAGAAGTGACAAAAAATAAATCTATCAAACACAGCGGAACACCCATACGACCTCCTAAATGATGTACCTGATAGTCCCACTGCCACTGATTCACATCATCACATATTCTTCACAATAAATAAAAACAGAGCCAAAGAATCTCAGTAATCCTATGATGAATGTGCCATCATATTGTGTCAGACAACTGCTTTATTGCTTACCCTTATCGTTACAAAATTAAATAGTTACTGAAGAAGAGGATACTCGGATCTCAGGGGAAAAACATATTCTCCAGCTTCTATGTCTCCTGAAATCATTATAGAAATGACAGACTATTGCCAAGCATTTTAAAGGCTTATTAGAAAGAAGAACAAATTTGTTTGTCTGATGATTACTAAATTATGAGATGAAAAAAGTGGAGATTTGGGAGTTAGAATATAAATATTTGAGTAGCATACTTTGCCACATATGAGAACAATGATTAATGAATCTATGACAAGAGGTGGTGTAATTTAGTAGTGGGCATAACATAGATATGGGCTCAAATCCTGACTTGCCATTTACTAGCTCTATCATCTCAGGCCAATTATTTAAGGCCCCTAGCCTCATTTTACATGCCTATAAAATAAGGACTATCAAAGCTGCTTTCAAGGGTCATGGTGAGCGTTAAGAAATGTAAAAGAAAAGTACCTACCACAGAATGGGTGTATTAGTCAGCTGAGGCTGCCCTAACAAAGTACTATAGACTGGGGGAATTAAGTAACAAATTTATTTTCTCACAGTTCTGGAGGCTAGAATTCTGAGATCAGGATGCCAGCATGGTCAAATTCTGGCCAAAGCTCTCTTCCTGGCTTACAAGTAGCTGCCTGTTTGTGCTCACACGGCCTTTCCCCTGTATGTACACTTAGAGCAAGAGAGTGAGAAATAGAGAGGGGTAGGAAAGGTTAGGTCTCTGATGTTTGTTCTTACAACAACATTTCATGACCCAACCTCATGACTCCATTTGACCCTAATTATCTCCCAAAGTCCCTACCTCCAAATACATCACATCGGAGGTTAGGGCTTCAACATATGAATTTTGAAAGGGACACAGATATTCGATTCATAATAACAGGTAAACAACAAAAAAGAAAAAATAATGGAATTGTAAAAACTGTTGTTACAGATTCTATTATAATTAAACCTACTGCTAATGATAATCTGAATCCTAGAATTTTACTTATAGTTTCTCTTGCTAATCACAGTGCTATGATGGTTTTTCTTCCTTTATAAGAGTTTTATTTTTGTATTTACTATCACAGTACTTTACACTCAAGGTAGGCAGGGCTGGATTGTAAACTTTTTGAGGGCAACAGCTGTGCCACATTCATTTTTTTAAGCCAGGGGGCAGCTAAACTAATGCCTGAGACATTAAGTGTTTCATAGATGTTTGATTATGAATAATTGGAATTACACTCTCCACATCCGTTTTCTTTCATTTTTATGCCTGCAGTAGACAAACAAAATCTGAAAAGAAAAACAGTAATATAACTTACCATAAAGAAAGGCATATGATATAATTTTTCAGAAAAATGACATGTAAAGGCTACTGTAGAAACTCTATTTAGGGTATTTGTTGATGAAGGCTACAGTCTTATATTTCATATGTTATCTCTTTGCACTCTGACAAGAAAAGTGGTTCTTTCCACAATATGCTGGCCATTGTAAAAATCTAACTCTTATTGGCAGGGAAATTAGCAGACAGATATGGCTCTGGTCTTTAATGGAAATGTAATCAGCAGTCTATCTTTATGAGGGTATGCTGCCATCACTGAATATCCACTTAGGGGCCAAGGCCAAGACTGCAGGCAGCAGTCCAAAAGCATTAACATCCCCCAGGTGACAATAAGAGGATGAAAAATGCTCATGGCGAGAGGATCCATTTCAGATTTCCTATTATTTTAAAAGTAAAACAGAAAGTTGGTCATTTTATATCAATTTAGTCTGCTGAGGTTCTCTAATTTGCCAATAAAAGACTTCACCATCATCCACTCATTGAGAACTCACAATGCATTTGTTAGTTGAAGAGCACGTTCCCCTTGTCGTAATGCAGTTAGCTAACCCACTCCCAGTAAAAGGCTTCAGAATAGTTCTAGGTCCTTCCTGTGACATAAAACACGCTTTATAATTGAACTCTTTATTACCCTGTAAAGTTACCTCTCCTGCTATTGTTCTTCATAAAATATGTCTTCCAAGATTATAGAACTACTTGTACTTTCTAATGATGCAAATGATTATATGTTGCTGTATCTTTGTATACTCTTCTGCCTCATCCTGGCATTCCTTTTCTTCCTGGTGCATCTGGGAAAGTCCTTAATAACCTCCCAGACCAAAGTTGGATATCACTTCCACTATGGATAAGGATTATCCAAGGGGATATCCAAAAAATATACTCTTCTACCACTTTCTTCTTTGGAGTTTCTGCTTTGGGTTTGGATATATTTCTTTGAGGACATACTAGATTTTAGTTATTTATCTAAAAAGTCTATCTCATCCACCAGACTCTGAGCTTTGTGACCGCAGGGTCTATTCCTATGTTGTTTTGTATACCAAGAGCCTAGGACAGCATCAGACACATAAATTTTGAAGGTAAGCTTGGCATCTAAAGGTCTAATTCCAAAGAAGTTTTCAAGAAGATAGGAAAATCATTATTTCTAATCCAGCTATGTATTACCATTATTTCCAGTCCAGCTATATATTACAATAGCCATCCTTAGAATAACAGTACTTCTTATGGGTTAAATTATATAAATGATAACAAAGACATATTAACTGAGATATTCTGATAGTTTAATTATGACCATTCAACCTTTCAAACATTTACTCAACATCTACTCTGAGTCAGGTAAAGTGTCAAGTACTAAGATTTCAGTGTCAAATAAGTCCTTAATTTAAAGGATCTTCCCCACCTAATTTAAGAGATAGATATATATCTAGATAAATGCAAAACAGTTTGCTAAGTATTTTATTAGAAATATAAACAACTAGTTTGGGAAGTAAAGGAGGGAGTTCAAATAGAGTTTCACAGATGACATGGCATTTGAAGAGAATCTTGGTGGTTGACATATAATTTTACTTGAAGGGGAGGAGGATAGGTAGAGAATATTGCAAGTAGTAAAGTTGTGTTTATAAAAGTTAGTTTCCCATTCAACAGCTATTTCCCAAATTCTTACTTACAAAGAAGACCCCAGTTTCATCCGACCTTCTCCAATGAGTCCTTTCAAGAAGATAAGGTTTCCCTCCAATGACTGTGAGTGAACTGCAACTGGTTTAAGCCCATTTTCCTCTCAGCAAGAGATTGGCAAAGGCAAGAGATACAATTCTGGCCAATGGGACAAGAGTTGATGCCTGAAAACTTCAGGAAACTCCTCTCACTCTAAAAAGTGATGTAAGACAGAAAAACTCCTTGCTACTGCCTGCAGACCCTATTGTTTGAAAATGCTATTTGTGGAGCTGGTTCAGCCAACTTATGACCATGAAGAGAAAAGAAGCAACATGTTGAACATGGCACAAAGAAAAAGGGATGAACCTAGATTTCTGATGCCTTCATTATGCCACTGAATCAACTAACAGTAGAATCTCTCCCTCTCTCTCTTTCTCTCTCTGGGTTGTTTTTTGTTTTTTTTTTATGTGAAATAATAAATATTCTTTTATCCAAGCCACTTATATATTTTCTGAAAACATCCTAATTGATGCAGCATAAAAACACATGATGTATTTGGAGAACAGTCAAAATGTCATGTGTAGCCAAGGACCTATTTTGGAGGGAGAGAAGTTGGAAGGACGAATGGTGAGAGAAAAGAAATACAGGTTAAAGCTAAACCCTGAAGGGCCTTCTCTATGTTAAGAAATTCTCTCTCTCACTGTCTATAGAATCATGGACTCTAAAACAATGCATTTAAAGAAGCCTCTGAGACACAGATCTGAGGCTGATTTAAGAAATAACAGAAGTGACATAATGTGAGAAAGGAAGTCAAGACAAGAAAAAGGAAATCTTTTAAAGTATAGAGAGAAATTTTGAATCAAGTAGAAGTAGGAATAAATGATTTTTTCTAAAATAGTCTTGAATGAAGAGAGAATCTATCCAAAATAGCACCGTTTTTTCTTTCTATTTTTCTCTTACAAAGGCAGCAGAAATGTTAGTCAGAAGTGTTTGAAAAGAAAGAAAATTGACAAGTGGCAAGAAATTATGAGAGTTAAACCAAAGGAGTACTGAGTATGTTGTCATGGTGGTCATTATATTTAATCACTCTTATAAAATGTCATTTAATTATAGCTCTCTCAAGACAGATGTAACTGTGTTCTGTGGAAATCCAGGCATCTAAATGAACAGTGGTTCATCCTTACATGAGTGCTAATGCCTGCTCTATCATGGCTCTCAGAAAGACAGGGAGAACAGCCCTCTATTTAATTACCTAATTGTGTTTACCTAAGGAAATTAATCTATATATCTCTCATGACCCTGTGTATCCAATCAATGTCAAAGAAACTTCCATTTACTTTAATTCATTTTCATTTTTAAAACTACACTTCTCATTTCAAGTCTTTGCCAGCTTCTGTCTACATAGTGCTTTACATTTTATAAAGTTTTTTTTCACATATACTCATTCTATCAACTTCATTTATTCAGCAAATATTTACTGAGTGCCTACTATATGTTAGGGATTATGCTAGACTCTGGAGGTACAATGGTGCAAAAAACTTGACATGATCTCTGCTTCACTTACAGCAATAGTTCCACTACTAAGGGTCTACCTTAGCTTTCCTGAAGGAGGTTTTAAAATTTACTGATGCCCAAATCCATGATTTAATTTTTACCCATTAAACTAACCCATTCTGCTACTATTTTCTTATTCTAAGTAGCATATATAACTAGAATTCTTAATCAACTAGAAGATCTTGAGATTTGGGGAGATGGTCCTCTCTCTGTTGCTGTCTGGTTTTGCAACAGAAATGGAAAAAGAAATGACTCAGCATGATGTAACTGGTTTCTCTCAACCTCCATGACTGTCTTTTATTCAGTAAACACTCTTCTGGCACCAACTTTTTCCTTATTCTTTCCCTGCCATGACCAAAATCCATATATTGGGAAACTATTCGTTTTTAATATTATGATTACAATCCCTTCTGGTTTGAAAAGCTTGACTACAGTTATAGACCTTAATTTTTGAAAGATCATAATTGTTTTCCATTTTAATAACATCATTTAAAATATTTTATGACCAAAACAGTTTCAAAACAAAGGATGGGTGACAAGTTTATAAGACACAGGTGTAAATGCAATTCTGCCAAGGAAAAGTTCTATTCTGGCTCACAGATTTTCCCAAATTCTACTTATGATAGTAAAACCCTTCTTTATATTTGTCTGGTAATTGTGTCTTTTCATTCCAAGGTCCCCAGCGGTTTTTTTGTTTGTTTTTGGTTTTTTTTTTTTAAGATTGGTCTCTGTTCACTTTTGTGGTCAAGCACTTTTGTGGTTGAGTTCATTCATAACTAATTCTCTTGCCCTGCTAGGTAAATGAGAGGGTGATTTTACTTCCTTGTCTCCCTGAAACGGAGAGCCAAGTCACTAGTTCTGGCCATTAGTTTGTAGTATGCATCTGACCCAGACTAAAGCATTTTAACTACTGGTGAAAAACTTTTCAGCATTTTTTTTCTCTTGCTCTGCTGAGAAACTATGGAATCATGTGTTCTAGATAATGTAGCTATATAATAGATGGTAGAACCCTCAATAATCTCAGTCTGAGTGACTATGTGAAACAGAAGTCCCCTTCTGTACAGGATAGTAGCAGGAGTAAGAAATCGAGATTGGGGAATTGTTTACTATAACATAAGCCTAACCTAACCTGACTGACATAACCTTGTTGTCTTGGGATCAGAGGCAGTGTCAGTGGTAAACCAGATTGCTCACAGCTTTACTACTCTTTTTCCTCAGTAAACAGTTTTTAATCTGCCTTCATGAAAAGACCTGAAAGGCCCAAGAGGCTAAACTCTAAGGTTGAATCTGTGGACACAACAGCCGAGTGCTTCTTTTTATCTTCCTCACAAAATAGTATACATGGATCCTAGGAAGGTATATAATTACCTTCAAAAGCACCTGTGACAGCAAATTCTTTGTCCACTTGTGTTTTTCAGTCCTGAATTGTTCTTGTTTTTTTTTTCTGAAGTCTTTGGTTACTTATCTTGCTTAGAACAAATCCATTCTTTGGAATTGTTTCCCTGGAATAATGCCCTAGGCTCAATGAAGATGTTATGTGGGCAAGCATAACTCAAAATCATAGATTAGTCAGCCATAATTGTGGAATTTGTGGTTATTTGTACTATTTGTACTTCCAAAGGAAGTAAATTAACTTTAAAAAGAAAAAAGAAAGTAAATTAGATATACCTTCACTGAAGCACTCTATTTCCAGCTGTCATTCAACATACTGAAAATGTTTTCCCTTTGTGTTCAAAGGTCATGAAGAACAGCAGTCTGACCCCTCAAAAAGTGATGGAATAGCCATTGTGGATAGAAAAAAATAACACGCCAATTCATTGTAAGCATCATTATGAGTTCCAATGCATTTAAAATATTTTAATTTTAAAACAAGGACTCCATTTTTCCTCAGGAAATAAAAAGGAAAATGCTTTTCCATTTCTAAGACCATAATATGCCAAAGAAACTATTACTTCTATTCATAATTAACCTTTTGGCTATAGTGAAAAAAATGTTCATTTCTGATTCCGTTAGACAAATGATTTTATTAAGACTACACAGTGATATTTTACGCAAAATTTAATAGTGAATTCAAATTGGCACAGACATTTCCCACTGAAAGACGTTCACCAAGAGCGATATAACCAAATGAAAGCAGATAAAAGTATCTTCGCTGCAGGAAGGAGTACATTAACCAGTCTTTACTAGCTTACACTATAACAACAGATAATCCCCAAATCTCAATGACTTTGAAACAAAAAAGGTTTATACCTTGTTCCTGTTTATTTACAGTACTGGTCAGCTTCAGCTTTTCTCCATTTGCAGTCCCATACTATAGGAGAAATCTCTATCAAGGACATGCTATTCTCTTGGAAAAGGGGAAAAAGACAGGAGTGAAATGATGTAAGGGCTTTTAAACTTTCTGCTCTAAAGGGACACAGCATCAATTAACTCACATTGCATTAGCCAAAGCAAGACAAATAGTCAAGTCTCATGTCAACAAACTGGGGAAAAAATAATTTCACAAGGAAAGGCAGCAACCAATGGGAACAATGATAAAATCTACCTAGACGGTATTTTTCGCCTAATCATTTCTCAGCTGTTGAGGTCTGAGTTAGACTTGGCATGCTTGATATGAAGCCTCCTTCAGTTCTGCTAGACTCCAAACTTACCTCTGTTAACCCTAAGTTCTCTCGTGATTTGTCAAGCTAATTTTCCATCCACATGAATACGTTTTCTTAATGGTGAGGTTCTGCTAAAACCTTCTCTGGGCTCTTTTACCCTAGAAGGCTGGGCACACAGAAGTGGAAACCTCAAGAAATGGTGTTTTGTTTACTTATGTAAAGCTATTTAATAAACCCAGCAAAAACAATACTCCAGGTTTTTTTTCTTGCTTTTTTTTTAAGTCAAAGAAATCTTCCGGATCCAGGGCCCCAACTTTGCACCACAATTCAGTCTAAGGATTGATTCTAAACTGTGGACTCTTGACCATCTCATGACTATCACATGCTTGTGACTTTAACTTCATGTTTTTATTTGAGTTTTTAGGCATCTTCACATTAAACTGAAATAAGGTCGATATTTTTCAATATAATTATAACATTGTTTTTTCCTGCACTGGGTTTGAGTTCTAACTCTACCACTCACAAACGAAGTAGACTTGAGCAAGGCCATATACTTCCTAAGAACTCTGAATATCAAAACTCAAACAGATTTTGAAGTCCTCCACAACACCCGAATCTTAAAGATGAAGAAACTAGTTTCTTAGAATAAAGAATATCATTTGATTAGGATTGGATGCAGGCCACCTGGTGACATCAATACTTCCACTCTGCCCCAGTCAAAGTTAACCACTTACCCTCCAACCACAACTAAAATACCACCGAGTCTAGAGTAGTCTGACACAATGTAATCTAGTACATCCAAGTAAGTGTACGGTATATCTCGGCCCTCTAACTCACCTTTACTATGCCTGAATCTTTAACTGCATTAGGCTCTGTACGCTATTGCCTTAAAAAATATGGCATCCGTGTGCCAATTTCTGCCTTAGCTGACTTCTACAAATTTCAACTCATTCTTGCTTATTCTATGGTAGTGGCAGGAGCAGCACTGGCAAAGGTGGTGGTGGTGGTGGTGGTAGTAGTAGTGAAAGTAGTAAACTCATTCTATTTTGCAATAGAGCTATGGGTTCCTCTAGAGTACAGATAACAAAACTGAGGCACAGAGAGGGTAAGTTTCTTGCCTGAAGGTCCACAGTGAGGAAGTGGCAGAGCTGGGATTTGAACCCAGGCAGTGTGACTCCAGAGCCTATGTCTTAACTACTATGCTTTATTAGTCCCCTCCTTCCTTCTACTAAGTCCGCTGATCTAAGTTATTTCTCCGCCCACTTTGAAACAAGAATGTTGTAAAGTTTCTCGTAAGGAAAATTTGCATTACTAGAATAAATATGTAAAACCAATCACTTATTTCTCCTTATCTTCATTGTATAACATTATAAAAATAAAATCCAATTAGAGGACAAAAAAAATCTGTAAAATTTTGGTTTGAAATGATTAGTATCTTTAACAATATGTTGTTTCTTTTAATATAAATTACTATGGGATACACTTTCAGATGCACACATAAATCTAATTTTATTTTAATGCAAATGTAGTCTGTTTTTAAAGTGTCATTTATAATCATCTATTTATTAAGATGTATACAAATACATTCTCCTTCAAACTACCTACACTTATTACTTTGACGGATGTTAAATATAAACCTCTCCTTTTTTGCCCTTACTCCTAATGTATATTAGTAGGCATGATTATCATTTATTACCCTTTCCTAGATTATATTCAAATTTCCAAGCAAGCAAAGAGATCTGGGGTAGAATCTTTTTTTAAGCAATGTTGAAAGCATGACTGAATTATTTACATGAAATTCCTGTGTGATCATATAACAGGGTTACTCGCATTATTTAAAGACTATTCTGGAATTGTAAGACTGAAGAGTTAATGATTTTTGTAATTACAAGATACAGTGTGAGATGTTAACTTTATCAATGATTCATCACTTATTAGCAAGGAATCACCAGTTGGAACAAACATTTTTAAACCATATTTTGGAGATATTTTGACAATCCTTCCCACTCCAATGTTCCTGACAACCCTTGACACAGAGTATCACTTGCCTAATATTAATAATAGGTGAAAATATTTTTAAATGTTTGGAATGCTGGCAAATGAAGTCAACCTATATGAATTCAAGATTCTATCTATTTAAACGACTATTTTACCAACAAGAGAAAAGAGCAATAAATTCAGGATGCTGGTTTAAAAGTAAACATTTTAAGGGGCGCCTGGGTGGCTCAGTCATTGAGCGCCTGCCTTCGGCTCAGGGCGTGATCCCGGGGTCCTGGGATCGAGCCCCGCATCAAGCCCCACATCAGGCTCCTCCGCTGGGAGCCTGCTTCTTCCTCTCCCACTCCCCCTGTCTGCGTTCCCTCTCCCGCCGGCTGTCTCTCTCTCCGTCAAATAAATAAAATCTTACAAAAAAAAAAAAAAAGTAAACATTTTAAGAAATATTATCCAGGTTAAAACCCAAGTAAAATCCTGATTAAGTCAATTCTTATTATTTGTTTCATCGTACACCCTGACTCACAGGTTTCAGGTGATTTAATCCTGTAGGTCCTTGCAGGGTAAATACTATATCTCCTCATTTTGGAACTGCAAATACCTACAGTAATATCTGCTAAATAATGAACAAATGAAGAAATAAAGAAAGGACTAAATAAAAAGTGGTGAAGTTTTGGAAACTTTAAAATTTGAAAAAAAATTAAGACTTTAAAGACTTATTAAATTTGCATGCTACAAAGAAAATACTGAAGTCATTTAGACCATCCTCTGCAACCAAATAAATTTGTATGTAGAAAAATAGAATTTTCTGAGTACAAAGGAGTATCAGAAATTAGCCAAAGTACAGCTCAACCAGTAGGAAACCGACTCCAGTTTGTGGAACCAAGCACCACAGATTTTGCAATATTTTTTAATTCTTATTTTATACTCAGAAAGACAAAAAAGAAAAAGTTATATGTTATTGGGTTAAATACTATTTCTGTGTCAATCTATGGTTTTCTATTAGATCAGGCAATCACCCTGTTCTTGTTGGGGTTGGGAAATTCTTGGTGTTTTCGAAGAAACAACTAAAATCAGGGGTTCAGAGAGACAGTGAGCAAAGTTCAAGGTATATCAATGCCAATTTAGCACAGCCTTCCTTTAGCTATTGTCACTCTATGCATCCAATCTTGGAGATGAAAGCCCTCTAACTTCCACCTGCAGATGCAGTGCCCCCTCAGGCTCTGAATGACTTCCCTAAAAGCAACTGTAAGACTAGATGAGCGGATCTGCAGCAAATCCCTTCCAGAATTCCTGCCTTAAGGGCCCATTCCAATCCTTCTCTCTGGCTCAACTGACTTTTCTCTTTGGTCTATCTAGTTTACAAGACTGACCAACTCTGTTCTGGCCTCTGGAGTCACCAACTGACATAGACACCCCTTTGCTCGCACTCAGGGTACACAGACACATATGCACAAAGAAGTATACACATGTCATACTAGATTAAAAACCATCCATAGGCAAATCTCCCCTACATAAAATCCAGGCTATCTCTCCCACTCAAGACAGAGGATATGTGTTGGGACAGCTCCATTCTAACCTATGTATTCCCCTTTCAGGTGGATCCTTAGGGGACTGATATTTGTTTTATTTCACCTGTTTATTTTGGAATGAAGTGTATTTGACAATAATCTGCTGCTTTAGGGTTTCTCTTAAGCCCCACATCTAGCAAATATGTTTTCAACTGAATCTAGAAAGAACTATTATTTTATCTTCCATGTATGCTAATATGCAACATACATGGATGCTAAAAATAAGGGTAAAAATCTGAGCATAGAAGGAGATTAAATGATTTTAATACCTCAATTATAGTTTTTTTTTTTTAAGATTTTACTTATTTATTTGACAGAGATAGACAGCCAGCGAGAGAGGGAACACAAGCAGTGAGAGTGAGAGAGGAAGAAGCAGGCTCATAGAGGAGGAGCCTGATGTGGGGCTCGATCCCACAACGCCGGGATCACGCCCCTAGCGGAAGGCAGACGCCTAACCGCTGTGCCACCCAGGCGCCCCTCAATTATAGTTTTATGAATTTCATAATTTAACACCTGTCTTAAGCTTGTTTTGTTTTCTTTTTTAATGCTTCACTCTGATATAACTGAGAAGTAGGGACCCAATTTAATGTCATTTTGCTAATTATTTATAGGCACCCCCATTGACTTCATTTAGTATTTGTAAAAAAAAAAAATAATTAAAAAGTAACTGATTTAACAGCAAATATTTTTCCAAATATTTTTTATTTTTATTTTTTTTAAGATTTTATTTATTTATTTGACAGAGACAGCCAGCGAGGGAGGGAACACAAGCAGGGGGAGTGGGAGAGGAAGAAGCAGGCTCCTAGCGGAGGAGCCTGATGTGGGCCTCGATCCCAGAACGCTGGGATCATGCCCTGAGCTGAAGGCAGACGCTTAATGACTGCGCCACCCAGACGCCCCTCCAAATATTTTTTAAAATGCAAACTTTATCTGCAAACTTAATTTCAATTTATTTTTCCAAGACATTTATCAGTAAACATGCCAGTTTTTCTAAATTAATCAGAATACATTAAGTATTTCATGAATATTAGTGTGTATCAGTCATTGTGTTGCTTACTGCTGCAACAAATAAGCCCACACATTTTACTGGCTTAACACTGTAGAAGTATGTTACTGATCTGCAAGAAGCCTTCCACATGTTAATTCAGGTACCCAACTTCCACCATCTAATGTTCCTTACCTCTTCCAGGGTCTGCTCTTCACTCACCCAGAGGTGGAAAAAAGGAAGCTCTTTGGGACATATGTCACTTCACTCATATTCATTAAGAGAACTAGATACAATGCCCCACAAAATGGGAGAGGAATGAAGGAACAGTCCTGGTTCAGCAGCTGCTTCCCAGCACTTTGTATATTCCTTAGTATGGGGGGAGTTCAAATCTTTATGGGACAGTTGGCTGTCTTTTCCACTGCTAGCATTTATACCAAAGTTCACACACTCGAATGCAAACAGAAGCAGTAATGAAGTGGTTTAGATATAAAACTATAGGAACTTAGGAACTATAGAAACGTAGGAAACTATAGGGAATCTGAAAGAATATTCTCTGACTCAAAAGGGATGATGGTTCCTATGCAGAAAAGCATGCACATCATCAGCAGAGCTTCTTATATGAGAAAAAAAATCTGTATTTTTAAAATGTGTAATCTCATGAGTTTTAAAAGATAACAAGGGGAGGGGGTGGACTGATGGGCAAAATAGGTGAACAGGAGTGGGAGTAACAGGAATGCAATTATGGAATGATAAGACATGGAAATAAAAGGCACAGCATAGGGAATATAGTCAATCCTACTGTAACAGCATTTTTGGTGATGGATGGTAGCTATACTTGTGGTGAGCAGAGAATAATGTATAGACTTATATTGCTATGCTGTACACCTAAAACTAATGTAATATTGTCTGTCAAATATACTCAAAAAATTAATGCAAAGTTAAAATAAAAGTAATCAAATAAGAAAATAAAAACTCTGAAAGCAGCATAAAACATTTCTGCAAACCAGAATTGGCTCAAAGAAAATGTGTTTGCAATCTCCAGTGTATATGGTACCTTCCCTCTGATAAATTCATCCTTCGATAAAGAGACAGAAGGGCTATTGTCTTCACAGGTTCAGTGTTCTTCAAACTTTTTTTTTTGTTTAGAAAAAAAATGTGAAGAAGTACTCTTAGTGCATGCATATATGAATGTTATACACAAAATATATACCATATATATTGTTAATATCTCAAGGCAATGCATTTAGAATGAGGTCCATCTTTAGTGATGTGGATATGAATCCACACTTCAAATAATCTTCCACATAATTTCATTTTTTAAAGAGCTTCATGACAGATATGATTAGGTAATCATTGTTCTACCTCTTAAAGTGGCTGATGAAGAGGACATTGGAATAGAAGAGGCACCATTTTCTCCATTTTATCTTTGTTTATGCTTATATATTCATGCAAATCTGCACAAAGAAATCTTTTTATCTACTTCTTAATTTTATTAATATAATAAACGTTAGCAAAGACTTATGTCTTCTAATTTTTAGACTAAAAAATGCTAAAAGAAGTTCTTCAATTTTCTCTTTGCCTCAATTGCTTTGTATATTTCACACACACACACACACACACACACACAGACACACACTATTTTGTCCAAGATCATACCATCTCTTTGACAATGTAACAGTTCACATTTGTATAGTGTATAGGTCTGTGTAGGTCTATATGACACCTCTTAAGTATTATCTCACCTTCAAAGACCACATTTTCATTTCATTTATGGTTCCTTAATAAGTTTCTATTTACTTAAAACATAGTGATATACCATCAGTACTTGGAAGACTAAGGAAAATTTTATCAATCACATTACCAAGAGCATTTTCTTGGTAATTACAATAGCAAAACACTAGTTTCTATAAAATGAGATTTACAGCCTTTCAGTTGACTGAAACAGAATGAAAGAAAGAAACACAGACTGGAACTAGGTTTTCAAGCAATTTTGGTTTAAAATGTGTAAAAAGATGCAGAAAATAATTCTCTTGGTTCCAGGAGAGTTATGGTTGTGGCTCCTCATACATAAAAATGAGCGTATGCCCTGAAGTTATGTTGCTACACTAAATAACTACTTACATTTAAAGTTCATAATTAGTTGGCAGTCAATCCAATTAGGCTAAAATAGAGCTTTCTTTTTTACACTACAGAGAAAAGAGATATTTTACATTATTGTCCTTATGAGGTGAATGAGAAAATGCAAATATGGAATTGTTTAGACGTTCCTTATACTGTCCATTCTGCAATCTATTTTTTACCTACTGGTGATTTTCTTTGATATTAGAAATCACTTGATGTTTCTGAGATGTATACTGATTGTAACCAGAATTTTTGGTCTATTACATTCTGAGACTTAATTTCACATATTCCCTAGGAAGAGAAGTCCATCAAATAAATTATAAACCAAACTCTTAACAGTATGGGAAGATATTACAGGGACTCTTATTTTTACTTCACATATTTCTGTATTATATGAATACTACTACACTTGTGATGAATAAACATATATACACACATATATACATTTTATATAAAATACTATATAAAAATAAATATATATATATATAAAATAGTAAATAAGAACTAGGATCTATCTAATCTACTTATCTACCTACCGCTCTATCTAATCTATTTATCTTGTGCTTCCTTTATGATAAGGACTTCTCTGATCTCTTTATATTGTTCTTTTAATCCTGCATGATCTGAGCACCTTACTTAATAATCCTATGAGTAAAGTCGTAAAAACACCAATTTTATCTGTCCCATAAATTGGTTGTCAACATTAAGTGTGTGTGTGTGTGTGTGTATACATATATGTATGTATATATGTTATATATGTGCTGAATGGGGGGCCACTGCCCAAGAGCCGGGCCAAAGCTCTCTTCGGTCAGATGGTCCATATTGCCATGGCTGTGGTGTGGCCCACCGGGACCTCAAATGTGAGAACTCCTTGTTGCAGGGCTTCAACCTGAAGCTGACGGACTATGGCTTCGCTAAGGTGCTGCCTAAGTCATGCCGAGAGCTGAGCCAGACCTTCTGCGGCAGCACAGCCTACGCCCCCGAGGTGCTGCAGGGTATTCCCCACGACAGCAAGAAGGGGGACGTCTGGAGCATGGGCGTGGTCCTGTACGTTATGCTCTGTGCCGGCCTACCTATAACATGTATATATAATATTATATATATAATATCATATTTATAACTATATATTTACATACATACACACACACACACACACACACACACATATATATATAATATTTACAACAGTCCTGGAACTCTGTAAGGATTGAATAAGCCTTAGCTATTATTCAGGAGGAGTGAGCTCCATGACAAAAGAGATTTTTACCTTATTTTTTCATTTCTGTATCCCCAGTACCAAGTATGGAACAGTTCGTTAATATGTGCTCAATAAATATCTAGTGAATGAATGATCTTATGAGTTAGAAGTACTGTGATCCCCAATTTGCAGGTAAGATAACTGAAACACAGAGAAATCAACTAACATGGCCAAGACCAAATGGCTATTAAATAATAAAACTGATTTTTAACACAGCCAATTTGACTCCAAGGGCTTGTACACTCAAGCCCTCCTCTCTACTGTCATTCTCTTTAGAACAGGCTGTAAAGGATGTAAAAGGAGAATTAGTCCTAGAAGAGTGAGATCTCATTACGGCCTTCCAGTCCTTGAAGATCTACTACAGCTATCATTAAATCACAGTTTCCAGAAACACATTTCTGGAGCTGAATGTTGAAAAGGGTACTCTTAGGCGGACAGTCTCCCTAAGAAGCTGGAATAATGTACACCACAACTGTACAACGATTTCACCAAGAAGACAGTTAAATTTTAAACCCATTAACAAAACAGTTAATTCCAACCATCCACTCACGCCCTGAAGACATACGCTTTAACCGCATTTCAAAGTTGTATTCTGGCAGAAGGCATTTTAATTTTTCTCCCAGAGATTTTAGAAGATTCTCAACAACTCTTTCCTCTGCCGGTTGTGAAACCGTTCCCAAATGAAGTCATGTACCGAAATCACTTTCCACAAAAAAATTGAGGTCAAAAGTAATATATGAAAAAGTCATGAAAGAAGCTGTGTCTCCAGGTTTTTTCTGGACAGCATCTTGGAACCCTTATTAAAATATATTCATCTCAAACCAAAATCATCACCCTGATCCACTGTTTAATCAGAAAATCATATGTACATTAAAAATATTTCCAGTCATATGACTTATTTCAACAGTCTAGATTTTTATTTACTAAAAACAAGTTATCTGTGAAAAAAAATGTATTATCAAGAAAGCAATAATGCTATTTAAATGAGTGGGAGAAAACCTAAGAGAAAGCTAGGAAAAGAGAGGAAGGATAGGAAGATTAAATATGAAATATCAAATATCAATTGAGTTTTAGAAAAAAACTTTGTAGATTTTGAAACTCAAAAAAATAAATGATATTGTTCATGTATAAAGTTCCCTTTGGGTGGCTTTTGGCTCTGACTCTTAGAGATGAACTCAGTAACACTAATACTTATAGTCTCTGAATTCAGTTATTTTCTTGCTGTCATTTATCATTACCGAGGAATTTTAGACAAAGCAATTCACATATGACTTTCGCTTAAAGAAATGGTCCCTAGATTTTTCAGATTTTATCTTTTTTTTCTATTTTACTATTGCCTTTTGCTTTGAAAACAGAAGTTGTCCCTGTGTCATTACATCAGACTGCCTCTGACTAGGCTCACATAGAAATCCTACTGAAAGGCTAGGATCTCAAAAGAATCAAAGGGAGGCTAAGAAACTAGTCTTGGACGACTGTCAGTAATCAAGGGGTCCCTGGAGGCTAGAGCAGCAAAGGCAAATGAGCAGGAGCAGTATGATCTGAACCCCACTGTGGGCAATGCACCCTTAACTATTGCTAACAGCACCCTCTCAAGATTCAAAGTCCTACAAAGAAGCATTCAATTTGCTAAGCCCACGTATGTACCCAATATGACCCCTTCCTCCATCCATGCAAGGACAAGGAATGAAAAGAATTGTATCTCCCTCTAAGATTATATACAAAGAAAAATGGACCCCGAAGTAAGATAAGTATGCTATTAAGAATATGTGATTGAATATTTACTCTACAGTCAAAAACCTAACAATGCCCAGTACATAAGTAAGGACAAAAGTTGGCTGAGCCTTAGGCGGACCTGATCAAAAGATACTATGTATTATAGTAGAAGAGCACTCACCAATTTACAGCAAACTGGCTGAGCCAAATCTTACCTTCTCCATATCCTAAACATGAGACTTTGTACAAGGAACTTAAACTCTCTGAGCCTGTTTCTTCATCTACAACACTTTCAACAAAAGGGCTGTTCTGAGCATTAACAATAACCAACCTCGCACACAACAGAGACTCAGAAAATGATAGCAATCCACACAGATAACAAGAGCCTCTCTGCCATCATCTGCTCTCAGGGCTACATCTACATCCTGTGACATTAACCCCTCTACACTAATATCCTGATGACACTGTATTCTCTAGCCACGAAAACCTGGCATGCTTCTCCAAATTTTTGAAAATACTGCAATACTGCAAACTGGCCTTAATTCAGCCAATTTTCTCTTCTCGACCAATTCTGAGAAATTCATCATTATTCATTATGATCATCCCAGATTTTCCCCTGAGAGACCATATGAATTCATCGTTTCAACAATAATTGCCTGAAAGAACTGAGAATTTCTCCATCATTAATTCTTATCACCTTCACATTATAAATATTTAGTTCATTCGTTCCTTCATTCATTAATCTTCGCTACTGAATGGTTAGATTCTTCTGAGGAAAACAAGCTTTTAAAAAATAAGACCCCAGCTGCTGGGGAAATGACATAAAAATGGATTCCTTCAGGTGGGCAACATTGCAGACCCTGGTGACTTAAGTACTGAAGGACAAATAAATGCCTATAATCAAACTGCTGGTCATAAAGGAAAAGCTGACCCTAATGAGCTCACCCATCATTAGGTTAGTTAGCTCTCCAGCTTGTGAACGCATCCACAGGCTTTTCCTGAAGAGCCACTGGCCATCTCACCTCTTTGACTCAACAGATGGACCTCCCCAGGCCCTGGGATCCTCAGCTCTGCTTCCTGTTTGCCTGCCCCCAGAAGCAGTGGCCGGTTTTTTAAAAAATCTGTTCTTGCTGTAGTTAGTACATAAACCAGGGATTGAGTTTATACTATACAATTAAAATGTATGTACTAAGGAGTTAGGTAAAATTTAAGGAAAAAATCCATTTATCCCATGGATTATTATCTCAATTATAAGCAATTAGCAGAGAAATACACTTGCAGTAAACTCATGTTGCCATTAACGGAAGGTGATAATTACAGTTTACAAGTGTCAGTATAATCTTTTGTAATCCTTATGATCCCTTAAATAGATGTCAATTATCTCCAGTTTGCATAAACATAAGGTAGATTAATGCAAGTGATTATACTTTTTTATTTATAACATTAAAGGTAACATTTGTTTTACAACCACTTAGCAGATTAAACTGGGCAGCAAATCTTCTTTCATTTGGAGAACTGTTTTGTGTGCTAATATGCTAATTTGTGCTAAATGTAAATATCACTCGATTTAGAAAAACAAGCAATAGATTGTACCCTGATTAGTTTATAGTGCAGCCATATTATCTTATTTGTTTGTGAAAGTTTGGTTCAATACAAATGACATTTTGCTCTATGTGATGTTACATATGACCCAGTTATTTTGCAGTTTAAAAAGGGTTATATTTAGGGAGATGCTAATGTTGTTTTACTTTTTGTGTAATAAGAATAGATTAGTAGAGTTGCACACCTGAAAACTAATGTAACACAGCATGTCGACTATACTCAATTTTTTTAAAAAAATGGATAAAAGGGAAAATAGTTAGAAAAGGTGTATAGTAATTGCAGAAACCTCATAGTACTAGTTTCACTAGTTTCTGCTTTATTTTTTTTAATGCTTTATAACTACCTCATTCCCCACTAGACTAAGTTCTGACAGTATAAACACCATATGTCTTAACCTGTTACAGAGGATAATCCTGGAACTTCGCACAGAGCCTAAGGCACAGAAGGTGCTGATGTACTTAGAGGTGAATGAGTATCTGTTGCATGCCTGTGGTATTCCTGGGTCATTCCCCATACCCCCACAACCACCTCAACTCTATCACATCTTTTATTCTTAGCCTTTTGGGGCCCAATGGTCAATATAAAACTAGCTATAAAAGAGTCTCCTTCTTCCATGCAGCAAACAATTTAGTTGTGAAGAGAAAATTATTACTCTGGAAGCAATTTTTTTTTAATCATTAAGTGAGAATTTTATGGTACAGATGAAGAAGAGATCAATGCTTAAGGCATTAAAGACCTCAGAGTTAGCAGAATTTCCTGAATTCAAAGGTTGGCTTTACCTAGACAGTTCATCTGGTGGTGGGTGTGGGTAATGAGTGATGTGATTTGGAGATAGGTATAAGCAATGGTTTTAAGCTGAAAATCAACCCTGTATGTGTGTCTGTGAGTGACTGTGTTTATCAATGAAGGTTTATGTGTATGTCTCTGTGTGCATTTTTCTGTATTTTTGTCTGTGATTCTTTATGTATGTGTCTCTAGTGCTGTGGGTCAAGTGAAAGGCAAGGATGAGATGACCCCCTCAAAGTTAGGACAACACTCATCTGCTGATTATGACCATCCTCTCACTTACTAACATAGCCTGCTGCTTTCAACTTCTTTCCTGCAGGCTTTATGTTAATTGGAAGCTTCCTCTTTGCTAAAGATAAAGGACAGATTGATAAGCAGACAAGATAAACCCTGACCATCAGGTCTTGACCACCCACACTGCTGTAGAACAGAATAAAGCAAGCAGGTTGATATTTCCTCTATCTTTTGAGCTTAAACCAAGATCAAGACACAAACCCCAAAACATACTGAATCAGTGATCAATTCCAGAACATCTCTGGATAAACCAAGACAAAAACTGAGTATTTATTGATATAGAATAATATGTACTATTCCAAAGTTGTGGCATGCTAATCAATTGCCTGATCTCCCTTGTGAGGATCCTGCCAACTGTAAAATCAGAGCCCAAAAGCCTAGTGCAGGTCGAAGTACAGCCTTTATTAACAATAAAGCAGATTTGGAAAGCACAGCTCACACCCAGGGCTGAAAGAGAGCTAGCTATACTTTCCTTTCTGAACTGAAGACAGAGATGCAGAGGTGAGTGGCTTGACTCATCTATGCCTTTTCAGATGAGAACTTGGAGGGAGCAGGACATACTGCAGTAGGGATTTGCCTGCACCAATCATCTGTGTCTGTTCATAGGCAAGTCCAAGAGGGAGAAGGCAAATGAGAAAGGGATGAAAAGAGATGGACTCCAGACAGTTTGAGTGCTGTCTTAGTTCAGGCTGCTATAACAGAGTATCATAGATTGGGTGGCTTATAACAATGGAAACTCCGTTTCTCACAGTTCTAAGGCTGAGATCAGGGTGCCAGCATGATCGGGTTCTGGTGTCAACCCTCTCCCAGGCAGTAGACTGCCAATCACTTAGCAGAGAGCTGACCAGAAGCAGCAAGCTCTCTGGTAACTCTTATAAGTACACTAATCACATTCCAGAGGGTTCCACCCTCAGGATCTCAGTTAATCCTAATTATTTCCCAAAGTCCCCACCTCCAATACCATCAAATTGGGGGGGGGGGGGGGTAAGGGTTTCAACATATGAATTTGAGGAAAATATAAACATTTGGGCCATGACAAGTTGGCAAATCTCAAGCAGCAGAACCCAGTTTCTTAAATTTTTGAAACAAAAGGCAAGAAAATCTGATGTTTGCTATTGCAAAAAATCCACATATGTTGTTAGAAAAGCTAAGCCATAAGTCTTTAAAAAGAAAGGGAAATAAATACAAACTACTTAAACCTTGTCAATAGATGTCATCAAGGGCTATTTTCAGTGAACGTCTGCCTGAGACACCCAAAGTATCTCCTTAATTTTCCCTTTTGGTAAAATTAGTTTGAGAGGGGGAAGAAAGGGAGGTAGCACTATGGATGTGTAGGAAATGGTAGAGGACCTCAGAGCCAGTAGCTGGTCTTTGTAGTTGATACTGAAATGATCCAAAAACTGGCAAACGTATTTGTGGCACTAAATGTTTCTTATAAATGAGGGTAAGTCAGATCTTCCTAGAATCAGAAGGCCCCTAAGGCATAGGTCCAGGC
Organism: Ursus americanus; assembly: GCF_024610735.1. NCBI lineage: Eukaryota > Metazoa > Chordata > Mammalia > Carnivora > Ursidae > Ursus > Ursus americanus. The sequence continues at coordinate 46,215,429 of NC_142130.1, forward strand.
ACCAAGGGTTACACATACTCGCTATTATGTTCTCATGTTTAGTAAAGCTAGACACCTTCATTATACTTTTATACCAAAAAAAAAAAATTTATATGAGGAAGGTCATTAAAGGTATATGGTATTTTTAGGGCATCCAGGAAACTGGTGTCTAGGCAACAATTTCAAAGGTCACCAAAACTGAAAGGCATTGCTTAACTTTGAGAAGAGGATACTTCTAAAGAACTGGTATTTAAAAAAAAAAAAGTTAGTAATCATCAGAAATGAGCAAATCAACTCAAGTGGACACTAAATTTGGTTTTACATGTTTCAATAGTGGGATGGCAAAAGAGAAGTCTTTTAGGACTTTCTAAAAACAAAATGCATACATATTCATCTCCAGACTTTTTCCCTATCATTTAACTCAGAGATCTAAAAAATAAGGAATTTTGAGTGCACAATGAAGACAATTTAAAAATATAATTTCAAAAAACAGAAAATGTTCACTTTAATTAAAAAAAAAAAAAAACTTTGGCCTCCCGTGTACAAACTGTTCAAGGTTCTCAGATACAAAGTCAGCCCTACATTCAATCTTTATAAATTTTACTAAGGTAAAGATTGAGATGAAGCTTTTACTTTAAAGTTTAAGGTCCCTAAAGTAGTATTTACTTGTACAAAAGAGTAAAATGAGGTATACACGGTTTTCCATCATTTAAATGGCATAATACCTCCAATACCTTGGAGGCTCAGAAAGACTACGATTTTTTTAAAAAGTTCCTCTCCTGGAACTTGAAACCTTGATAGGGGGTAAAGAAATCAATTCTCATTATCTTCAGGAAGAAAAGTGTTTAATCTTTGCACTATAAATTGTCCTTCAGAATTGAGAAAAATAGAATCCAATTCTACTGTGTGTCTTAGGATGTGAGCTCTCTAATAAACTTAAGCATGTCAATCAAAGTTGATAACTCAATACTTTATAGGCCAGATGTACAGAGCTGAAATCATTTGTAACGTATGCAACATGGAAGTTCTGAGACAATTAAGTAGATTCAATCTCATACATCTGATGCTACTTCCAAACCTTGATGAAGTTGATGTAAGAAAGAAATAACAATGTAATGTCTGTTCTGTTTATAAATATCACAGAGCTTTGGGGTTTCTTTGATTATCTAGCTGAATCTTCTCATTTTACAGAAAAGAATACTAAAACTCAGAAAAATTGAAGATCTTAGTGTAAGTCTCACAGCCGGTAAGCAACCAAACTAAAATCTACCCATCCATTTAAAACCCAGCATCTCTACAGTACCTGCTACTTCTAAGTTATTATTTAAATCTATTAAATGGTCTAAATCATTTCTCAAATTAAAGGTTACATAGCTTTCTAAATTTTAAGGCATTATTTCACATTAAAAAAAACCACTTCTATGAAACTGGAAGGAATCTGGTTGAACTCATACATTTGCATAACTTTGTTGTAAATGTTCTCTTTCCCCCTAACACTCCAACCTTTTTTTTTTTTAAAGATTTTTTATTTATTTATTTGACAGAGATAGACAGCCAGCGAGAGAGGGAACACAAGCAGGGGGAGTGGGAGAGGAAGAAGCAGGCTCACAGCGGAGGAGCCTGATGTGGGGCTCGATCCCATAACGCCGGGATCACGCCCTGAGCCGAAGGCAGACCCTTAACGACTGAGCCACCCAGGCACCCCAACACTCCAACCTTTGACCAGATTTTCTCCTTTCATTGTTGGGAACATGTATCAATTTCACGTAATTGACTTGTACCCCTGGAAACTGACACTTTGCTTTAGATTTTTTTTTTCTCTCTGTGACTCCAGAGATTAACCTAGATTTTGAAGGAAGCTGAGTTGACACTGCATCCTTAATGTCAATCTGCACCTATTAATCTCAAGCACAGAGGAACACAGGAACCCTGCCTCTACCAATGCCAACATGAATTTGTTGTTCTGGAAGGATCTTCCTGTTGTCATTCACTTATTATTGCAACTACACCTATGACACTCAGAAAGCTCATACTTTTTAGTTATTTTTTTAATTCCAGTAAATATGATGCTATCAAAAGCACCACTAAGTTCAAAAATATTTTAGAGCTAGCTGCTTTCAAGCTCTGCATGTTTTTCAAACAATGAATTAAAGAAAGTACTATAGAGTTGTGAAATAATACTGCTTACTTTTCCAAACAACAATCTAATTATTCATTAAAACCAAATAACTTGATTGGGTTCAACCTCCTTATTTTTTACTGCCATTTCTAGGCAATGACTACAGCCCAATCACGGAATAACAATGTCACTGCAACAACAAAAAAAGCTCAACTTGTGTGATCTTTTTCTTTTGCCCTAATTCCATAATTATGATAGCTGACACTGTCATTTATTTGGCATTTTTCTGAAACTGGTGATTATTTTTGTTCTTGTACTTACTTTGTAAAGGTTACCGATAATTGAATTCCTTTGTGTTTACGTTTTTTAATGATCTGAATGCTCTGTTTTGCACGTATCCATCTTTTGAGGTTGATTGTCATCCACTTCTATTCAGTCCTTTCTTTAATCATGATGTTCTTTCATCAAAAAAGGGCACAATGTGATTAGAATAAATTTTGATATACTAAATTTCATTTGACTAAAGTACAGATAAGATAATCACTCCAAATTTAAAGGCACTGGCCCATATTTCCGCTGAAAAATTAACAAAAATTAATGGGTACGTTTACTCATTTACTGAACAAACACCTACTGCCCACCTATTATATGACAGGCCCCATGTTCATCCCTGAGACTATAAAAACAAATTAAATGGCGTTGGCCACGGGCTAAGGGGTGGGAGAATGGGAGAATGGAGCGTTAATGTTTAAGAGACACAGATTTTCAGCTGGGGAAGCCAGAAAGCTCTGGGGATGGATGGTGGTGATGGCTGCACAGCAACATGAATGCACTTACCACATAAGTGAACACCTAAAAATGGTTAAAACAGTACATTTATGTTACATATATTTCACCACAATAAAAAAATAAATAAAACAAATTAGAAAAAGTCCTCAAGGAGTTTACAACCTAGTAGGGGCAACTGGGAAGGATACAAATTATTACTGATTATCATAAAGTGTGAAAAGCTCTATGACAGAACTAGCCTTTGTATGGGGCTGAACACATATGAGGAGCACCTGAACCAAAGGGAGAGGGAGAGATGTAAGGAAAGGTGTTACTGCATAGCATCTAGAAGGAGTGGAAATGAGCTTGGCAAGTATGCAGTAGAAAAATTACATACAAAGCTCTTGCTGTGCGATCACCTAATATAAGAGAGTACAAGAGTCCGTCCTGCTATTGAAGCCTGGTTATCAGTGCTCTTGCGGAGGCCTCCCCTATATCTGGGAATTTCTTCCAATAACACTCCAAGGCTGTTCCTATCCCTTCAGCCTTGACTACTCTACTGAGTAATTCCAATTAAATATGGTCTAGTATCACCCATCCTTAAAACACACACACAAATAAATGTTCCCTGACTCCTCCATTCCTCTAATAGCCCCCAATCTAGTTATACAAGAAAGTGTATCCAAGAGACATGTACAGGGTAGAAGGCAGAATGCCCCACTTGAGATTCTAGTTAATTTATACTTTTTCTTTCTTTTTTTTTTTTTTGATTGGGATTAAGTTTATTTATTTTTCCTTTTATTTTGTTTTTTTTTTTTTATTATGTTCAGTTAGCCAGCATATAGTACCTCATAAGTTTTTGTTGTAGTGCTCAACGATTCATTAGTTGCATTTAACACCCAGTGCTCTTCCCAACACATGCCCTCCTTAACACCCATCACCCGGTCAATTTATATTTCTTCAACATAGTTTTCCAGAAAGTCAGAATGGTTTAGCGATTATTCAGTTTCCCAACTGTCCAGTCATCATTACATGTCCACATCATTTTCAGGTTTCCAAAGATAAAGAAGTTGAATGGTAAATTACGAATTCCCAAAAGGAAGACAGAATTGAGGCTGTCTGTCACAGGACCAAAGGCAAGAGTCAGACTGCAGGGGGGATTCTGAAGTTAGCATGGTCACTACTGATGAGGTTTGTTCTTTGCCCAGGCTCTGTTCTAAGGACTCATACCTGAATTACCAGTAAAAGAAACTACAGCAAAAGAGGGGAAAACCCGAACAAGCTGTTTCACCACATCTCTGTCATGAAAGCGTCACCCTCAATATTAGCCATTATCAGCCTAAGTGGAGATCCTGGCTGTCACCAACAGTAACTGAACTCTTGCCGTCATGGTAGTTTCAGCAATGCTGGCTGCAGAAGCCTCTTCATGCCAAGCCTTCCTGGACACAAAGAGCATTGTGCAAACATCAGCAGCCTAAAGCATCAGACATTAGCAACCTCAGAGCATGTCTGCAGGCATCAGTGCCAAAACAGGTGACACTTGGAGGCTCACTGGTAGCCTGGCTCCTGTTTTAGATACCAACAAGATAGGACATATCACCCAGTGAGCCAATGGTGAAGGGGAGAAAAGTCCAATGTCACGGATTGCCAAGTGCAGGGGTCAATGCAGCATATATTGACCACCTTCTAAGGATTAACAAAATCATTTGAAAGGAATTTTAGGGAAGTTAGCTCATCTACAAATCAGGTAGATGTATGAAGCACGAACACTATTATTTTGTGATTAATTCTATTACTCTATTTTTAACCCCTGACTAATATGGTTAAATATGTTATAGATTAAATCTATTTGAGGACACTTTACAATTGTCTCAAAGTTAAAAATAAATATGGCTTGCATAATTAATTTATGGTTCAAGAAGAGCACAAAGAGTATTTTACAAAATCACCTAAGTTTAAAGACTAATTATGGCTAAATATTAACACTCCTTTAAAATATGACATATTTCTTATTAAGAATTAAAATTTTAAAGTCTGGTCTCCTTGTAGGATCAACCATTATTCATATTATTATTTTTTTTTACAAGGTTCACTAAGCCTCTAGGTATATAACTATTTTTTATTCATGGCTACGCTAGAATCAACTGCATACTTGTACTGCAATATGAAACTGCACAAAAAACTACCCATGTTTTTCTTTGTATCAATCACTTTATCTCATATAACATTCTTAATATCAGTGCCTGAAGCATTTTAAATATTCATGTAGACATGTTAAGATGCCTACGAGTTTTAAGATTAGTAGATTATCTACATAACCTAAAGGAATTATTCCAATTCTACCAAAAAAAAATCACTGAACAAATCATGAATCTTTCCTTCATAACATTTCCCAGATCTATAGCAAAAGAACACTTTTTACTGCTCTTATGAGAATAACACAATAATAATATAATGCTCTAATGCTTACATACTACTTTTCTAATAATTATCAACTCATTCATCTTTTTGACAGCCTTGAGTAATAAACAGGGAAACATTATTTCTATTTCATATTGAGGAAACTGAGGAATCCATCAGAAAGAGAATCAGAAATTTGCTAATGGTCAGAGCTGATCTACAAGTAAGTTAAATGAAGACAGAAATAAAAAACACAGGGCAAATTAATCAGTGTTCCTTACAATTAAAAGTAGTCATGGGTTGTTTAACCACTGAAAACAGAAGGGACAAATGAGGTTTGCACAGTAGATAAAAATACATTTGGATAGAAGCCCACAACCTGTCACAGGCTATGCAGATAGAATACACTACACTGCAGTAACAAACAAATACTGAAATCTTAGTGGTTTAACACAACAAACGCTATTTTTCTCTTATTACCTGTGAAAGCTACATTGTTCTCCTCAATGGCTCTGCTGCAAGCTATGACTTTAAGGATCTGTGCTCCTGCCATTATGCAGCTATACATCTGGAACACGAGGTCACCACAGCAGGGAAAGGGAAGCTGGGGGATAGGATCATGTAGGGTATTTTTAAGTGCAAGTCCTGAAACCAGCTTAAATCAATTCTACCCACACCCACTGTCCAGAAATTAATCCCTACGTTCCCAACATAAGAAGACCAGAAAATACAATATTGTGTCCCCAGGAAGAGGAAAATGAAACAAGATTTGGTAAGAATCATAATACTGCCTCTGTCGTAGGCTACCATGTGAGCAAGAAGTTCACAAAATATGCTTTAAAATGCATTAGATCAAGTTTCAGAAGAACCTGTGTCTGACCCACTTCTGGTATAGTTCTTAATTTTATTTTACGCAAATCTCTTAACTCACAGGACTGCAGTTTACTTGGATGTAAAACAAGAAATGGATGGGACGCCTGGGTGGCTCAACTGATTAAGCGTCTGCCTTCGGCTCAGGTCATGATCCCAGAGTTCTGGGATCGAGACCCACATCGGGCTCCTTGCTGAGGGGGAAGCCTGCTTCTCCCTCTGCCTGCCACTCTCCCTGCTTGTGCGCGCTCTCTCTCTCTGACAAATAAAAAAAATATTAAAAAAAAAAAAAAAACAAGAAATGGATAAGATGTGGGCACTATGATACTGTAAGTGATAATAACAGCTGTTTACTGAATATTTCCCAGGTGCTATGTGCTGTGCTACATTCTTTAAATCCATATCTCATGACTTCCTAAGCCCAGCTTTTAAAATTCTGTGTTGCTAAGGAGAAAAGGCAATTCAAAATCCTCATATCAGAATACAAGAAGGAATAAAAGAAATCAATGTTGAACAGTGCTTACAAGTACAGGGAAACAGAGAAGTACCACTTGTTAGGTCTCAGGAATGGTCTGGTTATGAACGATGAAGACTAGATCTCACTAGAAGAAAAAGAAATGGTAGTAGATTGGTGAAGGCCCCTTCTTGATAATCACCATTTTCCCCTTTTTATTTCTGTAAGCCCTGGCTTATTCCTCCTTCTCTTCACTCAAAAAGTTCTCTGTTGAGCACCTCCAGCATTCAAGCCTTATATCCCATTAGATTAGAAACAGGAGAAAATTCAGGATGATTTTCAAGGTCCCTGATTTCTTTGATGTATAAGCTAATATATTAGTCAGGGTTCTCCAGAGAAAGAGAACAAATAGGATATATATAGATATATACAAAAGGAAACTCATTATAGGAATCAAATTATGGAGACCAAGAAGTTACACAGTCAACAAGTTGGAGAACCAGGAAACCAGTGGTGTAATCAGCTGAGTTTGAAGACTTGAGAATCAGAGAAGCCGACAGTGTTAAGTCCCAATTCTAGTCCAAAGGTCTGAGAATCAAGGGCACTGATGTCTGTGGGCAGAAGATGGATATTCCACTTCAAAAAAATAGGGCAAATTTGTCCTTCTTCCATCTTTTTTTTCCCCCTCTATTCTGGCCCTCAATGGATTAGATGATTCCTACTTGCCATGGTACAGGCAATCTTCTTTATTTAGTCTACTAATCCAAATGTTAATCTCTTCCAAAAACACCCTGAGAGACACACCAAAAACAATGTTTTACCAGCTATCTGTGCATTTCTTAGCCCAGTCTGGTTGACACATAAAATTAAGCATCACAGAAGTTGAGTAAATTAAATACAGAATTTATTACGAGAAAGAAGGAAAAATCCTTAGGGATTCACTTTGCCTTTAGAGATTGATTTGAGGACAATAACATCAGCTCCTCAAAAGATGCCTTGCAATAGCTTTTACTGAGTCTCTTGTAAAGTGAATAGAGTTTGTTTCATAACTATTCATAAATCGAAAACCTCTTGTATTAGGGAACTGCATTCTCAAGAGCTGTGCTATTTTTCACTCACTGGTTTCACTCACTGGTTTAAGCTACAATAATCAAAACAGTATGGCACTAACACAGAAACAGACACATAGATCAATGGAACAGAAACAGAGAGCCCAAAAATAGACCCACACTTTCATGGTCAATTAATTTTCCACAAAGGAGGCAAGAATGTACAATGGGGAAAAGACAGTCTCTTCAACAAATGGTGTTGGGAAAACTACACTGCTGCATGCAAAAGTATGAAACTGGACCATTTTCTTACACTATATACAAAAAAAAACTCAAAGTGCATTAAAATATTAGAATGTAAGACCTGAAAGGATAGAACTCCTAGGAGAAAACACAGGCAATAAGCTCTTTGACATGGGTTTGGCAATAATTTTTTTGGAGATGTCTCCTCAAGCAAGATCAACAAAAGCAGACAAATAGGACTACATCAAATTAAAAAGCTTTTACACAGTGAAGGAAACAATCAACAAAACGAAAAGGCAACACAATTCAAAAAGATATATGTACCCCTATGTTCACTGCAGCACTACTTACAACAGTGAAGATATGGAAGAAACCTAAGTGTCCACCAATAGATGAAAGGATAAAGAAGATGTGTGTGTGTGTGTGTGTGTGTGTGTATACATACATGCCTACATACATACCATGGAATATTACTCAGCCCATAAAAAAGAATGAAATCTCATCATTTGCAACAACATGGATGGACCTAAAGTGTATTATTCTAAGTGAAATAAGTCAGGAAGATAAATACTGTATGACTTCACTTAACATGAGGAATCTAAAAACACAAAATAAATGAACAAACAAAACAGACTCCTAGACATGGAGAACAAACTAGTGGTTGCCAGGGAGTAAGGGGACAGGCGAAATAGGTAAAGAAGATTAGGAAGTACAAACTTGCAATTATAAAATAAATAAGTCATAGAGATATAATGTATTTCACAGGCAATTTAATCAATAACAGTGCAACAACTTTACATTTAACATATGATAACTAGACCTATCATGGTGATCATTTCCAAATGTGTAAAAATATCAAATCACTATCTTGTATGCCTGAAATCAATATGATAACTGTATGTCAATTTTTTTTTAAAGATTTTATTTATTTATTTAACACAGATAGAGACAGCCAGCGAGAGAGGGAACACAAGCAGGGGGAGTGGGAGAGGAAGAAGCAGGCTCCTAGCGGAGGAGCCTGATGTGGGGCTCGATCCCATAACGCTGGGATCACGCCCTGAGCCGAAGGCAGATGCTTAACCGCTGTGCCACCCAGGCGCCCCTGTATGTCAATTTTAATTCAACTTTTGAAGAGAATAAAATAGGGAAAACTCACGAAAAAAAAAAATAACAAAACAAAAACAAACACAAAAACGCTCTATTTTTAATTCGAAAAAACAATGCTGGGAACATGGAAACAGTGCTGCCCATCAACCATCAGGCTATTCCCCAGTGTAAACTGGTACATAGTTTTCTCCAAATAACCTTTTTCCTCATAAATGCTACAATGGAAGTAGATCCCTAGGAGATGAGGGCCACCTCAGAATGTCTAGCCTTGGAAACTTATTGTCTTATTAAAGAATGAAAAATCCATTTAAATATTTACATTTTTTTTTCCTAGTCAGATTTAACAAAGACAGGCGAGAAAGGTGATTTGTTTCTGGAAGAAGAAAAAATGTCCCATAATGCTTTTAATGGACACCCTAAATAGGCCCCACTAATAGTGCTTTAAGTTACTAATGAACTGAATTTATTCTTCATGCTAGTAGCCAAGCAATGATAAATAATTGCATCAAAGCCTTTCTCTGACCTCAAAAATCCAACAGACTTCACTCAACTCAGAGACTGTTTGAAGTGTCAAAATGATCCCCATCACCTCTGATATAAAGCAGGTTTGATTCTCAGAAACTCCCAGGTTCTTAATTAACTGCAATCAAATCAGTCAAACCTTCATCAGCATTCAACTGCTATTATCTTCTATCTAGAGATTATTGTCTCTCTCTCCCAATGAGAAACAAATACCACTTTGTTACATAGAAATACCTTTAATCTTGCCAAGTACCTGAAGAAAAGTACCTGAAGGAAAACATTTCCCATTAAAGCTATTAACTGTATGTACTCAGAAGTTTTGTTTTCTTAAGGACAGTATAAAATCCAAAAACAATTCTGAATTTCTCTAAACTTTATGCACTATAATTTTAAACTAAGCTATGGAACAATATTTCTAGACACATTGCATTAAAAATTCAATCCATTAATTTAAATGTTTCTAAGCCATCAAAGTTTTAAACAATGATTTCCTGAATCACTTATAATTTGAATGTATGTGTATTAAAAATATACAGGCTATAAATGAATGATGTCTTACTTAAAGCATTTGTGTCATTAAGGTACCTGATAAATGGTCCAAAGTGGTTCTCACCTGATGGTTCTCAACCTGGACTTCACAACATGGATGAACCTGGAGGACACTATGCTAAGTGAAATGAGCCAGACAAAGACACATTGCATGGTATCACTTATACGTGGATAAAAGTTGAACTCACAGAAACAGAGAGTAGGATGGTACTTGCCAGGGACTGGGGGTTGGGTGAAATCTCTGGTAAATGGTATAAACTGTCAGTCATGAGATGAGTTAGTTCTAAGGCTCTAATGTATAGCATGGTGACATGTGCTGTAGAACTGGAATTTGCTGAGAGAGTTGGATCTCAAGGGTTTTCCCCATTCCAACGAAAAGTAACTACATGAGGCAATGGATGTATTAATTAATGTTGACTGTGTGAATCCCTTCACAATGTATACATATATCAAATCATCACGTCATATACTTTAAATACATTACAATTTTATTTGCCAAATACACCTCAATAAAGATGGGGAAAAATTTTTTTTAATTCACCAGAGAGACTTACAAAACTCTGATGCTCAGACCAAAAAATTAGAATCTCTTTGGGTAGGACCAAGGTATCAGTATTTTTTCAATCTCCCCAGGAGATTCTAATGTCCCTGTGAAGTTGAGAAACACTGCTCTAACAGATGACCATATAAGGTCAGTATGTTTGTTATTTAACAATATGAATTTTAGGAGAAAATAGATATTTAATTCCTAAACATGCCATCGTGAGCCTAATTTTTACAGCAATTTTCCATCATTTACCATATCTCATCAATGAACTGTTTATAGAAGGCTTGTTTCTAGTTCCTATTTCATTTTGAATGTGCTGAAAGCCATTCAGATTTTCTTTTACTTCACAATACCATGTATTCAATTAGCATACAAGGCTAAAATCAGCAAAGATGTTAGCCTTTCTGACTGGTGTATTGCATCTTGGGATACCCAGGGGGACAGCTATCAGACTTCAGAAAATCTTTTCCATTCCCTCTCCTCCTTTATGGCCCTCGGAGCTCTGTGAGAGCCCTAACAATTTACTTTTGCACTAACGAGGGTAAAGTGCCTGAGCTGCACATTTCATCACACCCACTGCAAACTTAACAGGATTTACGACGTGTGTGTGCCAGAATGTCTCTACTGCTCAGGCTCACTCATCCCAAGCCCTAAATTGGCTCTCTCGGTGCTATTTTAATCTGTACAGACCCAATCACACACAGCGTACAAATGGTTCAAAGAAATGCACATAATAAAGTGGCAGAGGATGCAGTTTCTGTCAAGAATACTATTGTTAACTATGATTGAAAAGACATGAATCCTGCTAAAGATATGAAACGTTTTTATGCCTATTGAATTCTGGAGGGAAGAAATATCCAAAAGGTAAAGCTTGAATCCCTCTGGGAGTTCCAGGGACCTTCTCAATAAAAGGACACCTACAAATAATGATATGCAGTAGTAAATCCATTTTACAGGTTAATGAGCAAACTACAAGAGTTACAACAGGTCACATATAATAAGCTGAACTGTCACTTAGATCTGTAGGGGTTCTTGACCAGTGGATTGAGCATGTCCTTTTGCTTTTTCTTATCCACTCCGATAGAGTCACTATTCCCTGCCTTAAAAAAGACAGTCTGATAAGCGAAAGAATATTGATTCGCTTTTTCACCAAACGCCCAAGAGAGCTAAGTGCCCAGTTTTGTACCTAAGAACAAACAGCAAGTGTATTACATAGGAGCAGCTCATTTTATTTTTCCTACCTACAGCAACCTTTTCTCTGTGAGTCTTTGAAGGGCATCCTAGCAGTTAGAAATTCTAGCAGTTAACAACTGATGGGACACAGGTTTAGAACAATAGAATTAGACAAGGAGCTGCTTCTTCCTGCCCCCTGCCATTCCAAGGTCTAACTCTTTAGTTTCTAGATATTGAGGCAATTTTAAGGGTCTTAGGACCCTTAAGAACCCACCAAGAGACTTTGTGGCCAGGATATATTCAGAGGGCATGGGTCTATATATATATATATTTATCATTTGGTAAGGTGGTATCTTAATATCTCAATGACTGATCCGGCTATCCTGAGTGAATATTATCGCTAACTCTAATACATGGGATTCTACAATTTTGGCACTTATCTGATTGGTCAGATTTTTGGATTTTTTGCCTGATAATTTTCATCCTGGTTATATATGGTATTTCCCCTCTCTTATTAAAGTAAAAAAAAATCCTCACAAAAATTAATGGACAAGAGAGACAGAGAGAGATGGGGTAGGGAGGGTGGGAAGGAAAGAGGCTGAATGAGAGAGAGACAGAAAGGCCAGTATACCTAGACAATGATTCCAATTACATCAACAACCCCCTCCCCAATCTTTCTTAATATTCCAGGCTTGCAAAGGACATGCAGCCACAGGTTTCTGCCACTCACAATCAGTCCCTCCATTTATCAATTTTACCTTGCACAGTAGTCGGCAGAATACAAATGCAAAGATACAGGAATAATGATAATCTGAGCACAGCCTCCCCTAGATAGTAATGACTGTTGGCTGGAGCAGGTGCTGAGATGCAATAAAATTCATGTTAAGCAGCATCCCTATTCTGTAGTCTATCAGATGTGCTAAGATATCTCTTGGTGGCATGTGGCAAACCATCAGTCAATTCTATTTGGCTATTCAATGAGCATAAACAGAAATGTACTTCTGTCACAAGCAAAATCACGTCCTGGGCCAATTCTGCTGGATGCCATGAGGTTAACTCAACTTCCTAGCATTCACTGATTGAGTTGTGAGAAGTCTGAATCCCACGGTTATCTGATCGTGATTTCTGCATCTTTTATGCTATTAACCTTTATTCAATCCAATTGCAAAATGCTCCTTTTTATTTGGTCTCAAACAGAATTTAATAACTGTTGCCAGACTGACAGTCCGAAAGATTGAACAATGTAGCTCTGGCCAGTGATATCCTTAGGAACATTCAGATAGGAATGGCCAAGATGGTGTTATTAACAGAGGCTACAGGAAGCTCCCCAAAGCCCTTAAATTATTTCTGCTTCCTCAGCTAGGAACCCACTCCAATGAGATGTCATATCTTTTCGCTTAAGGTTTCATCCCCTTTAAAAATGTTTACACTGCTCAGATGAGTGACTCTAAACTTTATCAATCATTTAAACCATAATGAAATCGGCTTATCAGATCTTTTCCTGAAAAAGGCTTCTGTAAGTAAAGGGATGAGAAATACATGAAGATTCTTATGACCTGAAAGATAAGCATGCCTGAGAAAGAAGATGATGAATGGATGAGGGAAAAAAAATGCTGCTGTCTCACTCATATTTTTGCCAAAATGGCCTTGTGCCTAGGTTTGAGTAAAGGAGACTATTGCCTTTCCCCAGGCTAAAACAACTTCCTCTGTAGTCCTTTCCCAAAAAGACTCACTACACAGGACATTATTTCGTACAGTGATAGATAAAGGTAGTTGCTTTCTACATGCATTCTCCCCTTCTTCCCTAGTAAATAGCATGTTTTTTTAAGCATGGCACATTGCCCCTCAGAATTAAAGAACAGATTTTCTAGAACCCCTTAATAGCTGTGTATAGCACATGACTATGTCTGGTCAATAAATCGTAACTATCTGGGACTTCCAGGAAGGCTGCCTAAAGGGAAGGGGCTATTTTGTTGTCTCCTATTCCCTTCTATTACCAGCCTGACCCTAATGGCTAGAGTTTTAGCCACCAGCTTTTATTCCACAATCAGTCATTCAAATCGTCCTTCGTGTACTCCCAACTCTTTGACTCCTTTCTCACGTCACCTTATTGTCTTATAACCTTGAGAAACTCGTAGCTTCACTGGCTCTGTACCTACATCCACACAACTAAACTGGAGTACAGAAAAGATACAAAATCATAATGAAGGTTCTTGTCTTAAATTCATGCTTACGATCTCTATTTCAAATTACTTATTTTTAAAATCGTGCTACGGGGCACCTGGGTGAGAGAAATAAACTTCTATCTTATTTAATCCACTATTATTCAGGCATTTTACTTGTATCATCTGGTTGTTGACTAATCCTGATATCTCTTCCTATAGCTCATTGGATCTCAATCCTAAATTTGTGTTAGAATCACCTGAAAAGCTTTCAAAAACTACTAATACTTTGGTCTCACCTCCAGAACTACTGATTTAATTGATCTTGGTAGAGCCAGACATTATTACTTAGAAGCCTCCTAGCGAAGCTACCATGTAGCCAAGATTAAGCTGAATTGGTCTAACCTTTTTTGTTAAAGGTTTTTGTATGATTATTCCAAAGATATAATTTTCCTTTTTGGTCTTAGCTTTATATTTGGTTTCAGTGACTCTTAATCTGCCACCTTCAGATTATACCAAAGAAGTAGAATAAAATAATAATAATAGAAACAATAAACACTATTTGCCTATTATTTATACCTTACAATGTTTTCACATAACAATAAATGCTATTGAGAAAGGTTTGATTGCTTTTCCACTTTGCACTTTGATGAGTGCTCATCCTTGGCTAGGTCTCTGATCAAAATGACTTACCATTACGCTCAGTTCTTTGGTTTGTCCCACGCTCTAAAATAAACTGACACAGTCCAGTCCTTCCTCCGCAGGGGCCAAAAAGTAGGATGGAGCTTTTTCCTGTAGTGACTAGAGAGAGAAAATGAATCCTAAATCAATCTCTTATAGACTCTGATTTACATGATCTCAGCCAAGTAGCCCAACACCTGCAGAGTACAAGAACAAACCAAACCAACTGAGCAAGGAGGATGGATCCTAAAGCCAAGGAATAAGACTTCAAAAGAAAGATCACACCCTTACGATCTAAGTCAGGGGATGTTTTTATTACAAAACCAATTCTACATCTATTAAATAAAAACTAATGCAACAGATTGATGGCATTTCATTGCTATTCTGTCTATAACCTTGATAGCAGAGAGACACATATCTATTTCCAGAATAAAAATGGAGGTAATTCCAAGGGTTATACCTCACCTCTGGTTCCTTGCCAGTCAACTCTGGAATTTCTGACTGTTACCCATGTTAAATGATAGAATAGAGCCTTCATGAACCAAGGACAAAATGCGGATGAACACTGTAAGCAAAAATCCTTGCCTTGGCCCAACTGGAGGATCAATTATGGCATTATTTCCATGCTTAATAATTACTATATTATTTTTATTATTGAGAAGCAGCATAACATAATGCTTATAAATGCTACAGAAATGTTTCATGTTTCAGCTTTCTCATTAATAAAATGAGAATAATGATAATATCTCTTACATTAGTCTACTATAGGGATTAACTGAGTTATCACATAAAGTGTTTAGAAAGTACCTAATCCCTTATACGAACTGGGAAATATTTGCTATTATTATTTAGTACTAGTAACAATATCACTGTTAATAACATCACCGTTAGTAACGTTATCATATAAGGAAATCTATTTCCCATAAGTTCTCTCAGTTAGGCAAAAGATAGTTGTTATAGACTGAACTGTGTCTTCCCAAAATTCTTATGTTGAAGTCCTAACCCCCCGGTACCTCAAAATGTGATTATATTTAGAGATAGGGTCTTTAAAAAGGTAATTTGACAAAATGAAGTCATATGGGTGAGCCCTAACCCATGACTAGTGTTCTCGTAACAAAAGGAGATTAAGGCACAGACACACACAGAAGGAATACCACGTGAAGACACAGGGAGAAGACAGTCATCTAAAACATGAGAGAGAAGCCGCAGAAAAAAACCAACTGTGCTGACACATTGATCTCAGACTTCCAGCCTCCAGAACTGTGAAGAAATAAATTTCTGTTGTCTAAGCCACCCAGGCAGGCCATGGTCCTTTGTATGGCAGTTCAGCAAACTAACACAACAGTGCATTTCTTTATTTTATATAAATGTACTAAATGATTTCTTGCTCACACCTTTGCCAAGATAGTCTAAATACAATTTCAGTAATTGCTGATGATCCCCCCCACCATTATTAAGGTAATGAAGATATATGAGGGTGTTAGGTAGCACAATGACAGAGGGTGACCTCTCTGTTCATTGTCCATCTACCCAGTGGTTACCACCTAGACATATTCCACATGGTCCCTCTGGGTCCAGCCTTCTTCCTGCTTACAGTTTGTGTGTGCCACACTGGAGATGTAGAAATCCTCACAAGTCTGGGATCTACAGAACATTCCTCCCTGAGGTCTTACTTTCCCACCCCAGCACTGACAGCGAGCAGGGTCCCTACTCTGATATCTGAGGTACCTTACAATAATTCCCCTCCTTTGACTCTTCTCAAGAGGAAACTCTTCAGCACGAACATTCATCTCTTCTCTTTCATCTCTCTCATGAGTCATTAAGGGCATCTAGCATAATTTCATCAAAAGGCCTGGATTGTTAGAAAATGAATATCTGGGTGGAAGTGAAACTTCCATTTTTTCATACCCAATTTTTCCTTGAGACAAAGACGCACAGAGCTTGCTTACCTATTTGAATGAGAACACAACCAGAGAAATAGAAAAAACATATAAATAACATCTTAAAAGCTATCCTGGAAACATTATCAATAGATTCGATACAAACTCTTAAAGCCACAAATTTCCTGATTTTTAGTTAAAAAAATATGTGTGTGGGCTTCTTGCCCTCCTCTTCCCTTTCTCCTGTCAGCTAATTTAACATGCTAATTCATTTGTAGAAGGTGACTGTTGTACTCAAGCAGAAAAGGTAAGCTGTTTCTACTAGCTAGGCTGTCTCTTCTCTGACCTCTACCCTTTGGCTGAGGAGACAGAAGAAAATGTACCAAGCAGGGATTTTAGTTACAAGTGAGAAAAACCAGCCAAACCCCTATTGGATAGCTCTCAGAATCCCCAGGAAAGCTGGACCATCCTCTCAGAACCATGCATCTTGAAACAGTGCTACAAACCAGGCTGCAGAACTGGGCTCACAAGGAAACTCTGGCCTGCCTGCATAAGGGTGAGAATACTGAATGTCCCAGCTACCGTAGTCACTGATTCACCAGGAGTACAACTTTGTTTAAACACATCCTTTATCAGAAGATAATCCCCTTTTCATGTTTCTCTGTGTCACTAGGTCCCCACTCAAAAACCTAGTATAGGTATATCCAGCGGAGAGAGCCTTATTTGCCTAAGCCCTAGCTTCAAATGAGGTTCGGAAGGTGGGTATCTGGCATTTTTAATTTCTATAGTTTAAAGTTGTCTCTGTCTCCCACGAAGACTCATCTCACACAGGAAGAGGATTCAAATGCCAGGCAGACAAAAAAACCTAAGAAATCTCCAAAACAGAGAGACCAATAGAAAGCTAAGAGAGAGAAAACAAGAAAGGAATTCAGGATTCAGTTAGAAATGCTGTAAGCTGCAAGTAATAAGATACCTAAGTAGGAGTAATTTAAACAACAAATTTAAAAAAAAAAAAAAAACCTGAAAGTAAGACATTGTTTATTAGCTCAGTAGCTCAGCCATGTCAAGATTCAGTCAAAAATTCTTTTGGCCTTTCCCTTGTAATTCCAATACAACTGTTTTTAGCTTCAAAGCTGGAAAAAGAGAGCAGGAAGAAGAGTGCCAAGAGACTTCTACAAACATCTCATGGGCCAGAATCAGTGGCAACCTGTCCGTAGGAAAACATATCATAAAAGCCATAAGCTAAAGCAGTAGTCTCCTTTTATGTAAGACAGTGCCACCCTAAAGAGTTCCTTTAAACAATCCCAATTGAATATAATTTCTTTTTTTTTTTAAGATTTTATTTATTTATTTGACAGAGAGAGACAGCCAGCAAGAGAGGGAACACAAGCAGGAGGAGTGGGAGAGGAAGAAGCAGGCTCCCAGCGGAAGAGCCTGATGTGGGGCTCGATCCCAGGACCCTGGGATCACGCCCTGAGCCGAACGCAGACGTTTAACGACTGGGCCACCCAGGCGCCCCTGAATCTAATTTCTAACAAATGTGTTCTTGTTTTGTTGCCAAAAGTACATACATCCCAATGTGAGTGATCACTTTTATGAGCTACAATCTTCACATTTTCAAAATTTTAGCCATTAATTGTGTCTTTGCATATGTGAACACATATTATGTTACAGAGCTAAAATGATGGAAATCAAGGAGGGTCACCTTATTTTTGATTGCCTTCCATGTTAACAGATGCATCTGTGGAACTCACAGAGAACCCCACCTCTTATTTTTCACTCCCACCAGATAGAGTTCACAGTCATTACCAAGAACAATCCCCTTTACCTTAACTGTTACTAACAGTGTCCATATTTTCATGGCCTTCTATCTGCTTTCTTAGTTCTGGTACTCTCTGGAGTCTTACTTTAAGTGACATCTAAAATGCCACTTCTAGGGCACCTGGCTGGCTCAGTCAGTTAGCATCCAACTCTTGATTTTGGGTCAGGACATAATCTCACGATCGTGAGATCACTGAGCCCTGCATCAGGCTCCATGCGCAGCGTAAGATTCTCTCTCTGTCTCTTCCTCTGCCCCTCCCCCAGTCTCTCTCTAAAAAATAATAAATAAATAAACAAACAAATAAATAAATAAATAAATAAATAAATAAATAAATAAAATGTCATTTCTAAAGTCCTGGTGTGTTCTTCAACCACCTGTACAATTGCCTCTGTTGATGCCTAGTTTGAGTCTGGCATTCTGGACACTCCCAGTTCCTATCTCTATACTGCTCTTTATTTTAAAGAGACCAGATATATGGCAGTAAGCAGAAGTCCCCATCACATGTTTCTAAATGAAAGGGATATCAAAATTAAGCAGGCACAAAAATGAGAAGACTCCTATAAAAGATCACTCAGGATACTGTGGGCTGGAGTCCAGGCTGTGCTATTTGTTAGTCAAGTAACTCTGAACATGCCACCAATCTTTTGTGGACCAATTTCATCATATGTACCTTATTTCTCATATTCTTGTGAAAAGTCTTATGAATATTTTGGATACAGAATGTTTCGTAAGTTTTCAGATTATTTCTAAAGGAAAAATAATGCATCCTATGAATTACTATTTATAGTGCTCTTGAACCCTCCTGGAATGCATTCAGCAGATACTATTTACCCTCACCTCCATGTTTCCTTCTCCAATCTCTACTTTACCCCACATTCACTCTCACTGCCTCCGTCTTGACTACAATATTCTTATACATAACAGGGAATAGAAAAGACAAACAAAATAAGTAGGTTCATGCTAGATTCTGCTCAGGGAAAACTGTAGAGATCAATCTGGTTTTAATCACCTTATTCTTTTTTTTTTTTTAAGATTTTATCTTTTTAAGTAATCTCTACACCAAACGTGGAGCTCAAACTCACAACTCCAAGATCAAGAGTCACATGCTCTATCCACTAAGCCATCCAAGCACCCCAATTACCTTATTCTTATTCTTTTGTCGGAACCCCAACAGTGGGTCCTGCTCTCTTTATTAGCTCTCGAGGGCAGTTATTTATTTTACACTATCGAAGTCTCTGGTCCAGGGGGTTGATTTCTTGAATCTGTCCAGTCTTATCTGAGACTGAGCTACTGATCTGTGCTTTTGACACAGACTCTGAAACTGCCTAATAGGTTAACTGTGTTAAATGTTACGATTCTTAATATTTGGCCTTAACCTAGCCTGGTAATTCATCCTGTTGTGCCTCCAATTTTCTCCAGAAGGGGATGATAAAGATTTTAACGTAAGTCTTACGGGGAACCTATAGCCATATTAGAACACAGCTTTCACATGTTTCTGACTAATGTCCCATGAAGCTGAAACTAACTGACATGACATCCATACAAGTGGGAAAGCCCATACGTTAGACAGACCCTTACAATGGATACCCACTTACTCATGGGGAACTCAGCTTAACAGTTAATCAAAATGTGCTCAAAACCTAGAAGAATCAAAATGTGCTTCATTATTTGCTTGCAGTTTTCTCATTCATGTTCATGTTTTACTTTCCTTTTTTAAAGGCTTCTTTTAAGAAGACTTCTTTCTTGCCTGGAGAACTCCTACTGACAAGTTTAGTTTATCTTTGATTTTTAAAATTACTTGATGTATTCATGAAGCAAAGTACCTACTTTTCTGTTTCTTATATCTCTGGAAGCTTTTGTCTTCTGGTGTTCAGACTTTGGTAAATTTGGACTGCAGTGTTTTCCAGAATAAAGAACATTTTCCTTACCGGCACCATTGTTTCTCCATGCAGTAGGTAAAAGAAAGTGTGTTCCAGTTTCTCCTCTTATCCATGCAAACTGTCCGAGAAGGGCTCTGTGGTGTTAACAAAGAGCAACCGCCCACCGGCACACATGAGAGCAGCTCCGAGTGCACCTTACCAGGGAAGCTGAGGAGGCCAGGGGCAGCACAGCAGCGCCACACACTCCAAAAGAGTGTAAGAGACACAGATATGACAAGTGACAACACCCAACTCATAACTGCTCATGCAAGAACAAGCAATTTATTGGCTCACATACCTGGATGTGAGGGACAGTGTATAGTACAGGATGCTAGGGACAGTGTATAGTACAAAAGGAAGAGGTGAAGAACCAGGGCCAACGCATGGGAGCTGGAACTCAGGTCATTATCTCTTCTGCTCAAATATCTCTTTCTCTCTGCTTGGCTTACTTTCCTCCAAAGACTCCTTCCTCTTATTTATCAGGGAAAGTGTCTATTAGATGGGTTTGTATTTAATCCTCCCTCATACCAACGGAAGAAATTCTGTTAGCGTTCATTAAAAAAAAAAAAAAAAAAGTAAAAAACAAGCAAGAGAGGCTCTGGTTCTCCTTCTAGAGTTGCCAGATTTAGCAAACCAAAATACAGGACATCCAGGCTAAAACTGAATTTCAGATAAACAATAAGTATTACTTTACTATAAGTATTTACATCAGTATAAATACATCCCATTCAATATTTGGCAAGATTTCTACAGAGGTGAAAAAGTACCATAACTTAGATATCCTATTCACTGGTCATCTAAAATTCAAATTTAAGTGGGAATCCTGTATTGTATCTGGAAACCCCACATACTTGGGCCAAGTTCCCATCACCCCCCACCCCACCCACTCACCATAAGGGCAAAGTCTGATACCAGGAGAAAGATAATGAGGAAAGCACTGCCACATACAGCCAAAAATAATAGCTATGCCATTCCATAACAAAGGCGGTTAAAGGTGGATGAAGAGGAGCCAAGGAGAAATGAGTCAAATCTATGCACCATTTGCTTGCGGCTTGGTGTAAAAACTGGAGAGGCTGATCAAATCTGGTTTTCACCATTGAAGATCCATATTATTATACATTGCCATTGATTACAGAACAAAACCAGAAAAAAAAGCCTATCTTCTGATGGTTTTAGAAAACATAATAATTCCTATGTAATTGGTACACTGATGTAAAAGACAAATGGTAGGGGTGGACTAAATGACTATGTTTTAATATTGGGGGCATTGCCAGGATGGTAGGCAGTTTTATTTTACTGTTTTCCTGGGATTCAAGACACTTCTTTGAAATTCTCTCAGTGGTGATTATAAAATAATAAGCAAAAAACATGTTGGCTCTGGCATCAGGAAGAATGACAGAAATATAGGCTTGTCTGAATTTGGCAGCAGCACACTTAATTACATTGACAATGTGTGGCTGTGTCATTTCTTAGGAACTAATTATTCTATTCTTTTGGAAAGAAAATGTCCCAAAGGACACGGTTTTTGAAATACAACTTTTGGACCAGAGATCTCAGATGCAGGGTATCAAATTATGACTGGTTGTTGATAGGATGGTTTTAAACTTTAAAATAAAGATAACCATTTTAAACATCTATATCTTTTTTACAGAGAATAATGTAAGTTGGTATGGTTATTGAATGACGACAAAATATTCTCCTTACAAATTTCAAAGGCTAAATGTAACTCCTCAGAGGAGGATCAGACTTTAAAATCAGTGTTCTGATTTTAAAGAGAACAAAGAGAAAGAGAACAAAGTTTCCTAACTAACTTTAATTTAAGTGGGAGCAACCACTTCTGTGGATAAACAGTGACTTGCAAAGATCTTTAATTTTAATGAAGTGATTTGAAATGACAATGAAACTGACAAGAGTGACAAATACCAACGTACATGTGTGAGAGAGACACAGAGAGAGACAGAGAGACGGACTTTACATTGGGAAAAAAACTTTCACTTTGAGAGGTTTCGCCATGAACACAGTTTTGGACATCACGGAGAGAAAGAGACATGGGCCATGATTACTGTATTAGTCTGGACCAGTTGTGCCTCTCTGACTTCTCCCTCTTTCCCTTATTGGTTTATCTTCCTTACCCTTTCACCCTCTAAATCTGAGCATTTCCCAGAGTTCTTTCCCAATATTCTCTTCCTCAGTAATTGGCCACCAACAGGACTATCCCTCTTTTGGCACACAGCTCCCGCGTTAAGTTGGGCCAGTTGTGCAGTGCACATTACAGTCTATGTGTCCTACAAACCTATCAACTTCTACATGGCAGTCTGATAAGGAGGATCCAAATCTATCTCTATCCCTCTTTTTTCTTCTGACCTCCACTTGTGACCCTCTAGCTGCTTATCTAACAATTCCTTTTAACCAGAAAATAAATGCCTATTTTATTTATGCTCAAAGAGCAGAAGGAACTAAGAGCAGAGATCTTCCTCTACCAGGAGAAAATAAAAGTTGCATGAAACCATCCCCAATTGGCTGGTATTTTTTAAGAATAAATGGCCTACTGTTACTAGACTTACACATTTCCCCTAATACTATAAAAATGTAGTGCCAAAGGGGATTCTCAAAGGACTCGGTTATAAGAACACCACACAGTCATAGCAGTAGTGAAGGGCAGCTTAATGGGCAACTCTCTCAACACTAGGCTGCAATGATACTATTTCAGCCTAACAGCAGTTCCTGGTTGCTGGGGAAACCTCTAGTGGTAAGTGGGGAGAAAAGGAAAATGTCTGACTGAGACCATGAAGTGAGTGCTAACAACAGACACAGCAGCTTATTCAGCAGGCTGCTTTTGAAGACAGTTCCAGCTATCACCCAAGGACACAGATGTGAGCTAAGAGAACCAGCAGAGCTAAATGATCTGACCATTAGACAAACATTTTTATGCTTTCCTACCTCCCAGGTCATACCCTTGTCTCAGCCATGAGATTAATGTGGGCTTAGCAGCTGCCACCACATAAACCCAAAACCTTAACTTCCTTTCCTAACTTATTCCCCAGCTACTTCTGCATTTCGGCACTCTAAACCAAAGTACAAATTATACCCATTTTCAGATCTAAACCTATGCATCTGAGGCCCCTCTCAGAAACTTCGAGGGTGCTTTCACCCTTTTCTTTGAGGGAGACTACCTCAGTGGCTCCAAGGTGTTTCCCCTTTGAAAGGAAACCCTCTAAGTACCCCAGCTAATCTTCAACAGGACCTTGCCTTCAATGTTTCCAAACAATGTTTCCAATTATTTTTTTAAGATCTCTCTAATTAATGCCAGGAAAGCAAAATCTCCAATGAACTCCTTCAAACAAAATTATAAAGTTATCTTCATATTGCCAAGTTATTCATTGCTCAAAACTTTCAACAACTTCCCATTATTCACAAGAAAATAAGAGGACTGCAAAGAATTTCTACCATATTATCTACACAAAACTAGCTTACCTCACTCTACTGTCCCCAGAATGACTAAAGTGTACATCATTTCTCAAATATATTCCTAACATCATATAGTTAGTTGCCTATTATATTCCTTCCACCTGCAATTCCATCCACCTCACCTTTAAAAATGCTACTCTTCATTCAAAGGATGACAGCAATGCCACTTCTTTCATGAAATCTTTTTAGTCACCCTCAGACAATGATAATGTCTCTTTCAAATTCTACCAAATACACTGCCAAGACTACAGGCTTTAAAATTCCACATGGTAAAGTATGAACCCTATTTCATATTCACTTTGCCCTGTGTCCTAGAGAAATTTGCTTAACACCTTGACCCCCATTTTTAAGATGATGATTTTTCCTCATTTATAGAATTTAAATAATATTTGCTTGTCAGGATAATCATAATACAAATCACATAGAGAGAGCAAGGCACATAACATGTGCTAAGTACACAGTAGCTATTGCTACCACTATGAATCGTATAATCTATACCTTTGCTAGGCAAGTAACAAAAGACATAAGCCAAAAATCTGGAAACCAAAGCAGGTCACTTATAGGAGAGCAAGGACAAATTCATAAGTATTAATCGAAATCCAATACAGGTCAAAGTTTGAGGGTTATACATAAGTGGCCCAGAGCTTAGGCAAAATTCAAACCAATAACTGAGTGGTTATTTTAATAGAATTGTGTAACTTCTTCCTGCATATACAGTTGGCTCTGCCACAAGAGTGCCTTAACAATGTCAAGCTGCAATTTCTGACAGCGCTGTAGTCAACTACTTTATTATTCACTATCTAATTGATTATCACATCTTTGCTTGCACAAGTACCTAAAAATTTCCTATGCTTATGGACTCATCTCCTTACTTCAAATATCAGCTTACTGAGGATGACCACATCTTATAGGTTTTTCTATCCCTCTTAGATCTGGATAAGCAAAGAGTAGGCATCAAGAAAGCAAGTGCTGAATTGGGCTTAACTGCATGCAAGGAAATATTGTTGACAAATATATATAATGTTAGCATCTCTCATAGGGTAGCAGGAGACATTGGCGTCTACGCAAAATGTTAGAAGCACTACTGTATTATTTCCTTAAAATACTGTAAACTATAGTGCAAGTTTCCAACTCTCTGAGCCCATTTTTCTCCTCTATAACATAACACGAAATGACAGAGTAGTCCGAGTGCAAAGGGGAGAAATTATCTTCACAGACATGGACACTAATACTTAAATGGGAAAGAATCAAATGGAATCTGTACCTTGCATTAAAAATGGCTTCAATTTTTAAGTTCTTATTTCCTTAAATTCATTAACTGAAGCATCTGAACCAAATTTTCATCCATCAATTATTTATTCAGCACCCATTGTGTTCATTAGTTTTCCCATGGGAAAATTTTACGGTCCCACCCTAAACTCCAGGATTTCTCACAAGGTTGGAGTGAGGTGTGTGTGGGAGTGAGGGTGCTGAAGTCAAAGCAGGACATTAGAACTTTCCCTGGTTTTCAATGTCCTCATAGCACTGCTCCTGTGAACTCTCCATTGTAATACCTCTTTTCTGCTTTCTCTCTGGAATTCACTAATCTAGACACAGAACACAGTTCTTTCCTTAGTTCTTCTGTGACACCATCTCACCCTCTCCCTGCCTGCCAAAAAAGAAATACACCTCACATAAGATTTTAATGCATGTTACAGTCTATTGACATTTGTAGCAATAGAAGAGATTTACATCACAAAATGCAAGTGTATTAGTTTGCTAAGGCTACAGTAAAAAAATACCACAAACAGGACAGCTTAAGCAGAAATTTATTTTCTCACATTTCTAGAGGCTAGAAGTTCCATATCAAGGTGTTAGCAGGTCTGGATTCTTTTGAGGCCTCTCTCCCTAGCTTGCAGACAGCCACCTTCTCCTTGTATCCTCATATGACCTTTTTGCTACATTCACACACCCCTGGTGTCTCTTTGTGTGCCCAAATTTCCTCTTCTTATAAGAACAGCAGTCAGACTTGATTAGGGTTCACCCTAACAGCCTCATTTTCACTTAATCACCTCTTTCAAGGCCCTGTCTCCTAATACAGTCGCAATCTGAGGTGCTAAAGCTTAGGGCTTCAACATACGTATTTTGAGGAGATAAAATTCAGCCCGTAACTTCAAATCGAAATTCAACTTAAAGTTTAGCAAGTAACCTCAATTACAGTAGCACGCATCCTTGTTCCCAGGAAAGTTCCTCAGTACTCTTGACACAAGGAACTTCTCCCAGGCCACCTGTCTTCAGAAGTCCCAGCTCCTAAATGGACAAACTCAAGTGCCAACTGATACTACTTTGTTTTGTTTTACCACCAAGTTACATGGTAATAAAGTTTAAACCAAAATTTATCCTTTTCAGAACATATTGATTCAGAGTCTCTCTGTTAATACCCAACTAACGCAAATAAGAGGTTCCACTAAATTATTAAGCAACAAGAACTTTTCAGTTTCTACCTGTGTTTGCACATAGCAGAGGTTGAGACTAAGGTGCAGCCACATTCCACCCTGGGATTTAGACTACCTGAGCGTACCTGGTAAGCTGACTGTATGAGGGTCTGGACTGAATATTCACACAGGAGGACACGCTTTATGTATCAGTCAGAAGTCAGTGAGGAAACAGGAAACACTCCTGGTGTTTTCAACACAGGGGAGTTAATATAGGGAAGGGATTACACATAGGTGATGAAGGAGCTGAGAGGCCAAGCAGGGCATGATGAAGAAACTAAATGATGAGAAAGAGCAGAAAGCCACCAACACTTGTAGGCCTCGAGCAATGCAGTAGGGAGGTTACTACCCGGGGAAATAGGACATGCAAGAGAGCTAGAACCATGGCAGGGTTTGCCTAGTAGGAGCTGGATCTACAAAGTGAGAGCTGTTAGCAGGAACCTGCTACCCTGATGACACAGCCATTTCCAGAAACTGCTGCCTAAGGCAGAAGAACAGGAGAAACATCAAGGCTCCTATATTCCTACAACTCTCTAGTATTCCACCAGCACCTCCCACAAACTAAAACATACCTGGAAGCCTGAAAACATAAAAGAGGCAGAATACAGTAAATATAGACAAGATAGGAAATACCATAGGACAGGAACTGGATCTTACTGCAAACAGGCCATGACCAGAACTGTAGTTCAAGGAGAATTAAGAGAGCAGAGTAATCTGTCTCATAGATTATATCCTCAAGTATCATGGATGGATTAATGCCTGAATTCTACAAAGGCCAGGGGAAACTTCAAAAATATAATGAAAGGAGCTTTTTATACCAAAAACTCTCCATGCTATTGGACAATGAGGTTAGCAGAATAGCGGACTCCAAAGATGTCTACATCCTAATCCTTGGAATCTGTGAATATGGCAAAAGGGACTTTGCAGATATGGTTAAGATTATGGACCATGAGTTGGGGAGGGTATCCTGGATTATACAGGTGGGCCAAATCTAATCAAATGGGTCCCTAAACATAAAGAATATTTTCTTGCTGTGGTTGGAGGGAGATGTGGAATGGTCAGAGATGCAATGTTGCTGGCTTTGGAGACAGAAAGGAGTCTCATGTCAAGGAATGTGGGTGACCTCTAGATGCAATTAAATGCAAGGAAACAGCGTCCTCCCTAGAGTCTTGAAAAAGGAACATGGTCTGAACAACACCTTGATTTAAGCACAGTGAAACATGGATCAAACTTCTAATCTACAAAACTGTAAGATACTGAATTTGTGTTGTTAGAAGGTACTAAGTTTGTTACAGCAGCAGTTGGAAATTAATACAGGGAACAAAGAGCTCTACTTGGTATGAGTAACAGAGTTTAAATGTAAGTGGGAATATGAGGGAAAGGAGCATTATCCTGACCTCTACATGGAAAGCAAGGTAGCTCTCGTGCACCATGGTCTCCGACGAAGTCAGCACCAGCACAACAATCACCATGCAGTGTTAGCAGTGCCTGATGAACAGCAGAGGAGACCAGGAGAAAGCAGCTTGATAGCCAACACTCGCAGAGCTGTTGAGGCAGCTCGAAAAGCAGAAGAGGTCTCAAGAGAGAGCACCGTTAGGATCCCAAGTAGTGCTGAAAGACTTAGTATACTCCAGGTGAGGATGGACAGGACTTCTTCACCGACACACATGGAATTCACAGTGAAATTTCTGATGGCATTCCTCTATTTCTTTATTCTTAATTCTCCCAAAACACCTAGATTTTGGGTATGGAGGAAAGTGTTGAATGAAAGACCTGGGTAATAAGCAATGACACAGCTTTGTATTCAAAACATAATTCTGAACAATTAAGAGATATTTGGAGAGATAAATTAGTTGCTAACAAAAATGGATAAAGGCATGTACATTACAGTTATTACTAATTATTCTCTGCACAGCTACAGCTCAGGAACACATTAGAAGCATAATAATCTGTTTATGGCAGAATATAGTCAGCAAACTTTTTTAAGTCTATCCTAAGACTGGCTGGTGACTTAATCCTAAAGAACAAAATCAAAAACATCACTTAATTCTTAAAAATAATTTCACAAAAATATGATTTTGAACCTTAACATATCTCACTACTGTTAATTATACAATTCTGTGAAGATACATTCCTAAGGAATATATATCCCACCCCCTCTAAAACACCCCCTGACCCAAACTTGACCGTTATTTTTTTTTCCCTATATTGTCCCTTATATTGCAGGGCAAAATAGAGTAGTCAGGTAATAGAAGAGAAGATGGATAAAAAGCACTTGAATCTTTTAGAATGCTCAATGCCACTGGGACTGAACTAAGTAACAGAGCAATATGGTCTCTTTACTTCAAGTGAAATATTTCTTAAACTAAAATGTCTCATAGTCAAAGTAATAAACCAAATCAACTTTCCAGTCCAGAATGTTAGAGTATTTTTTTTTTATGATGGAATTACACTCAATAGATCTACTTTCTCTCTAGGATGCAGGTTTGGTAATGGTTCTGATTTTCAGCCAAAATATCAAAACAAACCTGGATATCTATTTTAAAGAACACATGAACCCCAGAGTTAAGTGCTCTCTACTTTAGTACCCTTTTACTCAACTTTCGCTAATGGCCATCCACTTAATGTCCCATCTTTAATCAGCTCTGACCCGCGGCAGTAACTCTCACTTCTTGCAGAACTTACATTGACAGTCTGTATGTCAACAATATACTCTGTGTTGGGGCGCCTGGATGGCACAGCGGTTGGGCATCTGCCTTCGGCTCAGGGCGTGATCCCGGCGTTATGGGATCAAGCCCCACATCAGGCTCCTCCGCTATGAGCCTGCTTCTTCCTCTCCCACTCCCCCTGCTTCTGTTCCCTCTCTCGCTGGCTATCTCTATCTCTGTCGAATAAGTAAATAAAATATTTAAATATATATATATATACTCTGTGTTAATTACAACTGCTCCCCAGGGGGTGATCACTTTTCTTGAATCTCTACTACAATGCCCATTGCTAGTACCAGGATTTGGAGGTAAACAAACAAACAAACAAAAAAGGCAAAGACTGGCATGATTTTTAGAATGCTAAGATGTTTATGATATTCAGTCAGTGGTGTAATGTTCGGTTGGACTGCTTTAAAGCTGCAATTGTTAAGCTTAGTCAAAGATATAATTTTGAACACACAAAAAGATTTTTAACATTTTAATTTTTTTTTAATGTAAAAGCAATGCACAGCTTTTGTACTGACTCAAGCAATGTGTACGGAATAACAAGTTAAAGCCAAGGCAAGAATGCTCACTATTACAAACATTATTTTACCTGTTTGCAAAGTCCTAGCCAACTAAATTAGAAAAGGAAATGAAACTTAAAAAATACTGCGGAAAAAAAAGAGAAAAATTATTATCGTTTAATGGTGGTAAGATTGTATATGCAGAAAACTGAGAGAATCAATAATATTGAAAATAAAAGGAACTTAGTAAAGCAATTACAAAATTAATATCTAAAAATCAATAACATCAAATATGCAAAGAATTTGTTTAGAATATATGAAAAAGAAAAGAATCCTTTATGATAGCAATAAACATACGGGAATATATTTTAAAAATGTGCTTGTCCCACAGGAGAAGTACTATAAAAATCACCTGGAGTCAATGAAGAGGAAAAATGAAAAAAGAAGGGTGCCTGGGTGGCTCAGTCAGTTAAGCATCTGCCTTCAGCTCAGGTCCTGTTCTCAGGGTCCTGGAATCGAGCCCCGGATGGAGCTCCCTGCTTGTCCCTCACCCTCTGCTCTCCCTCCGCCCCCTGCCCCCCCCCCCCGCCTCCTGTCCTCCCTGTCTCCAATAAACAAATAAAATATTGAAAAAAATTTGAAGAAAGATATATCATGTACTTGGATAGGGATGCTCAGTATTGTAAGATACAAGTTCTCCATAATTTACTCAATATATTTTTATAAAAATCCCAATTAAAATACCAACAGTATGTTTTAAACTGAAACCCTAATGACTCAGCATTTTCATATACTACTGGAGCACACTTCTAGAGAGAAGGTTGGCAATAACCATCAAATTTTAAATGTTTCTCTCATGCGATCTAGTAATTCATCTAATAAAAATTAACCCTAAACATATTCTAATAATAATCAGAATTCCAATCTAAAAATAGTATCAAAAACTTGTTTGCAATAGTTTAAAAAAATGAAAAAATGCTTTACAGGGCACTGAGTAAATCTGCATTTCTGTGTAAATAAACATAGTGATACTTGTAGATAAGAATATTGGTAATAGGACAGGTATGAAAAAGACTTTGTCTGCATTCTATATTTTCCATTGTTAGGGGATCTTTATTACCATTTTCATGTAAAACCATATTGACCAGGGATACCATTATGGTGGACTATGGGTCATTTTAAAACGTTTTTCTTTGATTCATTCAACATTTAACTATTGAACAACTACTCAATGGATCACACTCTTTAGACACTAGGAATATAATAGTCCACAGCATTTTTTAATGTACTATAACATTTTTGAAGAAACGATTACCAAAAATATAATATAAATTCTTTTTTAGAAAACCATGAATCTTATTTACTTCTTCAAAGGTGAATCAGTGTTAAGCATTTGGTATGCTCTGTGTAGACATTTTTCCTGCATTCACCCATACCATGAAGACAGAAAGTAGGGAAAGATGACAGACATGACCACACAGATTCATGTTCATATAAGCAAACTCTTAACATGAACTGAATAATACCACTAACATGTTATTCTGCTGCTTCCCTCTATTTCTTAAAAATGCATAAACTACATGGAGATCTTTTCACATCAGTGAAAAACGTTTTTTGCAAACTCTTCTCCAATATGGTTGAGTTATAATTACTTAACATCCTCTGTTCACATGTATTTGGATTGTTTTAACTATCTTATACTCATGAATATAGCTGCAACAAATAACTCTATGCACATATATTAGAAATGAAATCACTCAGTTGAAGTAAATGTGCTTTCAAAATTTTGACACCATCAATCTGCCCATAAAAAAAGCAGTTCCAATTAAACAACAAGGGAGAATGAAAATGTCTATTTTCCCACACTCCTGCTAATTTCACATATTACACTTTGTTAAAAACTACAATTTTATTACTCATTAGATCAAGCTTCTTTTAATAACTATTTTGGGCCATTCTATTTCTTCTTTTCTAAATTGCTGTTCATATCCTTTTCCAATTTTTCTAATGGTTGTCTTTCTCATTAATTAAAAGGCGTTTCTCATATAGTATGCTTATTAATCCTCTGCTAAATCTTTACAGAAATTTGGCCTAGATTTTCCAATTGCCTTTTGACTTTGTTTATGGACTTTTATTTTTTAACACCAGAAACGGGGTTTTGGGTTTTTTTGGTCACCAGTTTTATATGGTCACCATTTGTAAAATCTTTCCTCTATGGCTTTTGAGTTTTATGCCTTTTTTAAGAAAAGTCTTTCTTGTTAAAAATGTATGGAAGTGTTCTTCAGTACTTTTCTATTGCTTTCATAATTGCAAGTGTTTATTGTTTAATATCACTAGAATTATTTTTTTATATGGTAAGGAAAGAGACTCTAGCTTTACCTACATTTCTAAACAAACAGATCATCAGATAAACCACATAGGCTGCACTTTTTCCACTGATCTGTAATACATCCTTTTTATTTAAATTCATGTATGGTCTGGAATTCATACTCTACTTCTTAAATTACATGTTCATTCAGGCTCTATCAGCATTGTGTTTTAATAATTTTAGCTTTAACATCCAGCCTCAAAAGTCCCCCCTCATTTTTTTCCCCAAAAGTTGCTGTCTCCTCCTGTACATTTACTCTTCCAGATAAGCTTGGAATAAGTTTGTCACTTTCTATTAAATCCACTATAAAATCCATTAGAATTCTAATGGAAAGTGCAAATGTTTTATAGATACACTGGGCAAATGGATATTTTACAAAGCAAAGTCTTCACATTCAGAAACATAGACCATCTCACCATTTATTAAGAACTCATTTATCTTACTGTAAAGTCCTGAAGTTTTATAGTTTTTCCATTCAGGTGTGTGTGTGTGTGTGTGTGTGTGTGTGACATTTTTTTCCCAATATACTTTTAATCTCTACTGTACAGGGAAACACATTTTTCTCCATTTGAATCTGTGTCATCCTGCTTATTTATCCCAATATATAATCAGTTGGAGTCTAAAAAACTGTCCCATTCCTGTGATAAACTCTGTTACAGGGCTGAATTTGATCAGTCAAGATTTTGCTTACAGTAATTGCATCTCTGTTAAAAAGGGAGATTGATCTAAATTTTTCTTTCTTCCAGTTTATTGCATCTTATTTTATTTTGCATATGTGCACTCCTATACAGTTTGGGCTTAGACATGAACTAGTCTTGGAATGAGCTGAGAAGCTTCGAAAGGCATTATCTTCCTTCCAGTTCACCATTATCATAAAGATTTTATCCAGTTCACAATTATCATAAAGATTTTAACCATAAAGATTTTATCCAGTTCACCATTATCATAAAGACTTTAATCATAAAGATTAAAATACTTTAGGCACAAAATATGAGCAGTCCTGACAACTAATCTGCCACACAAGAAGGACTGCCTGAAAGTCCCACATACGCCCCCATCAGATTTAATTTGATTGTCAAGTCAACTTTTTTATGTGAAACTACTGCTGTTGCCGGAGTTATCTGTTACTGCATCATCCAGAATAATATAGAAGCTTTCTATTTATTTAATGCTCAGAAGCATAAATAATGTATTTTAAGATCTGGTAAAATTACTTTAAAATCCTGGGGCCTGATACCTTTTTAAAGTTGAGAATTTTTTATGACTTTTCAGTTTTCTTTTTCACTTGGGTATGCTGCCTCTCCTTGAATTTAGGATATAATATGTTATAAAACAACTATTTTTTATTTCATAGCTCAATCGCTTCTTTTTTATTAAGTTCAGTTACCCAGAATTTAGTACATCATTAGTTTTTGATGTAATGTTCAATGATTCATTAATTGCATATAATCCCAGTGTTCATCACAACACATGCCCTCCTTAATACCCATCACCCGGTTACCCCATTCCCCAGCTCCCTCCCCTCTGTAACTCTCAGTTTGTTTCCCAGAGTCCAGTCTCTCATGGTTTGTCTCCCTCTCTGATTTCTTCCCATTCAGTTTTCCCTCCCTTCCCCTGTGGTCCTCCACACTATTCCTATTGTTCTACATATAAGTGAAACCATGCGATAATCGTTTTTCTCTACTTGACTTATTTCATTTAGCATAATCCCCTCCAGTTCCATCCATGTCGATGCAAATGGTGGGTATTCATCCTTTCTGATGGCTGAGTAATATTCCATTGTATATATGAACCACATCTTCTCTGTCCTTTCATCTGTTGAAGGACATCTCGGCTCCTTCCACAGTTTGGCTATTGTGGACACTGCTGCTATAAACATTGGAGTGCATATGCCCCTTCTGTTCACTACATCTGCATCTTTGGGGTAAATACATAGTAGTTCAATTGCCGGGTCGTAGGGTAGCTCTATCTTTAACGCCTTGAGGAAACTCCATCACTCAAGCTCCAAATTTTTTGGCAAAAGTTACACTATATAGTATTCTAAGTTCTAAATCTATTGTATTTGTACCATATTTCTTATACCTAATGTTATTTATTCATGCTTTCATTTTCTACTTGCTTGATCTCCCTTCTTTTTTTTTTTTTTTTTTTTTTTAAGATTTTACTTATTTGAGAAAAAGAGAACACAAGCTGGGGCAGGAGGTGGGATACAGGGGGCAGAGGGAGAGGGAGAAGCAGACTACCCACTGAGCAGGCAGCCTGACCTGCCCTGGGGCTCAATCCCAAGACCCTGGGATCATGACCTGAGAGAAAGCAGACACTTAACCAACTGAGCCATTCAGGCACCCTGTGTTAGCTAGGTTTTTACATGTGATTCTATCCTTGTTATTTTCTGAAAAGTTTGTAACAATATATTTCAGCATTCTCATTAATCCATTTAGATAAATACACTTTAATTTTCAAGAAATTTCAGAAATTTATTTTGAATATGATATAATGCCTTGATTTTGAATATAGTCTTCTGCTTAATTTCTATTTTTATGGCTTATGTTAGAAAGAAAATGTTTCATATAATTTATCCTATGTAGAATTAGTAGAGATTAGCTTTGTAGCATAATAACATGTTCAATTTTTATAAATGTTTCCTGGGTATTTAAAAAGAATGTGTACATTCTGTTTATTGGCACAAAGTTACACATAACATGCCTATTATAAAGAATGCAGGAATTATGGTTTTCAAACTGTTTCTACAAACTATTTATTCAAACTGTTACCTTATTATTCCCCTCATGCCTAAGTTTCTAAGACAGTGGTAATTACAGTCTCCCATTAAGGTCATGGATTTGTTTCTTTCTCTGGCTAGATTTTGCTTTATATCCCTTGACGTAACAATGACAAGACATAAAGGCTAGTAAAGATTAAAACTTTCTGATTCATTATTTTTTCTCAATACAAAATATCTCTTTCTCATGTAATACATTAGAACTGAAGTCAATATTTTAGGGGCGCCTGGGTGGCACAGCGATTAAGCGTCTGCCTTCGGCTCAGGGCGTGATCCCGGCGTTATGGGATTGGGCCCCACATCAGGCTCCTCCGCTATGAGCCTGCTTCTTCTTCTCTCACTCCCCCTGCTTGTGTTCCCTCTCTCGCTGGCTGTCTCTATCTCTATCAAATAAATAAATAAAATCTTTAAAAAAAAAAAAAAGAACTGAAGTCAATATTTTAAATATTGGTATCAGTTTTCTTTCTGTTACTGCAGACTAGATATATTTTTGTTCCAACCCACTCTATTTAATATAGATCTGCCATTTTGTTTGGATATATCTTCTGCAAAAGAATGCAAGTAGATTATATTTTACTTTAATTACAATCTGTCTCTCTCATTAATATCATAATTTTATCACTATCGTTTTGATAGTGAAGTGCTTGTATTTATTGTTGCATTTTTACACTCAGAGAAGTAAATACGATACTATATTATTAAAACTTTGACACTTAAATCTTTGAGATGAGAATGTTTAGTGTAAGAGTTTTTTTCATTTTATTTCTACCTTCTTCCACTTTTATGAATAATACTTAATTTCTATTGTTTTGAGGGTTTTTTGTAATGCATACCTTCTTCTTACTTCCATTCCTTTTTCATGTTGTAGGACCATGTCTCCAAATTACCTTTTTATTCCACAGAGCATCTGTGAGTAATGAAGTCTCGCCTCTGTAAAAATGAATATTCACCTTCACACTTAATTAGAGTTTGACTGGATAAGTCTGTTAAGAGATCATTTATCGTTTTGATAAATTATTATTTATTGCCTTCACTCTTTCTGGTCTTGCCTTAAACTTCAAATTTAACTTTCAGATCAACAACTTGTTCTTCAGCAATAGCTATCCAAAATTTTAGCCTTTTTCTTCTTTTTGTTGCATATATTATTTGTTTAACAGAAATTGCTTTTGGTTTCTCACTGCTTATTTTTCATAGTTTCTTGGTCTTGTTTATGATTTTAAAATTATCCCCACTCTCTGCAGTTACTAAAAAAATAAGTTCATGTGAGGTTATAATCTATGTCCAAAATTATCTCTGTTTTTACTTGAGTTGGTCCTATTTATTCATATGGTCCTCCTCCTGTCTGTACTGTTAATTTATCTCAAATGTATGATGGATCTTCATTTTCTATTCCTATGTATAAGTGAGGATCCAGATTCATTAATGTAAGGACTCAACTTGAGTTCTGTGCTCCTGACATTTCTTTTCCTGTATTCCATGGCTGAGGGATAGGAGAGGCTGGGGTGCTAATTTTAAGTTCTCTATAAATGGATGGGTTGAGGCTCTTGATAAACTCCCCTTATTGTGCATGGTTGGGTGGAAACAGGCAGGCTAAGGACTCTTGTGTTTACCAAAGTAAGGAAAGTCCTAAAGAAGTAAAAAAAACTGCTGCACTTTCTTTCTAAAGGGAGTTGCCTTTTTTTTTCTTACCTGTCTATTGTAAAGGTCATCACCTAAGGTTGTACCCTGCTTCTCTGTTCATCCTCTAATATAAGAACTATGTCTACGTGAAACCTATTAATTGGTGAGGCATTCTCAACACCTCATCCTAGAGCATATTCTAAAGCTAGAAGCTCCATAAAAGGGGAGCATGGAGAATTGAGGGGACAGATGTTACATCAGGCACAATCTAAGAAATTAACCCAATGATAGCATTATTGCCCATTTTTGATTTGTACACCTAACTCTAAGCTTGAAGTTTCTCCAAAATTTCCTTTCTGGAAACTCTGTGCCTGTATGGGGCAAATTTATTCCTATTCTGTTTCTTCCTGCTAATCGAATCCCATCTACTTTCACTCCTCCAGAAATTCTTCAGAATGGGTTCTTCCCTTATGGTGTTTCATAATTTCCAAAACATTTATGGGTTAAAATTTCACTCTATAATTTCGCTGGATTTGGAAGAGATAAGGTAGATAACATCATGCGCTCAGCCTACTCTCTTAATTCTTAAAAATGTGCAGTTTTAAATCCCTTCTCTGATTTCAACACTTCACAGTCTCCCCCATTTCAGCATTCTCCCTAACTCATGGCAATGAAGGATATTATCAGGAAAAGTCAGCTTACCACTGGGACCTTTGCTCTGAACTTTGAAACTGTCCACCTTTGGTCTCCCCAGTCTACCTTCTACATATGCTATTCACCTGCATATCACGACCTTTGGATTTTCTCCTGTGTCCAGCAATGATAGGCTAGGAGCCACGTTTTCAAGATCCAACCTGTCACTTTGATAAAAATGAAGGAAACTCTTCCTAAACGAAACAAAACAAAGATTTTCTGGGTGATGCTATTTAATAGGTAAGGCCATGCCAGATGCCTAAGATGTGGCTCTAATCTGGCCTAATCCCCAACTAGCTCCAATTTTCAACCTTCAGTGCTTAGGGAGCAAGTCCATCCAGAAGAGCTTCTGGCTCCAACCTACCCTCTGTAATGCCTAGAGTAGAACTTTGGTAAATAATCTTTAAGTACCTTCACAGAGGCAATGATTATTGACTCAGATGACCTAAAGAAAGACTCTGGTAGTTACTAGTTATTGTCCTTACAGAAAATGATCAAGCTCACTGGTCTTCAGCTTATTCTGCATTAAATAACCGTTATTCTGTGTCTCTCTTAGGTTCCTCCCATCTAACTATTTCTGTGAGCTACAGCAAAAGAATAAGACTGGGGATCTGCCATAATACTTAGAAAGAATCAACATCTGATTTTAGAGCAGTGTGTCTGGTACCCACGGTTAGGACTGCACTTGATACAGTCTATAATAAAAGTTAGGCTTGATAAACAGCAAATGGCTTTAAAGTTACAAATAAAGCCTTAGGCGTTCTTGTTTACACAACATTCCAAAAACTTACAGATGGCCTAAATAAACAGTCTTATTTTTTCAGATCATGGTGAAGATCATATTAGGGACAGCATGAATTCTCTCTGAGGCTGGTCTCCCTAATGTGAAGAGGATACCATGCAGCAGTGGAAAGGACACAAGTGTTGGAGCTGACATATCAGAGCTTGAGGCCACATTCCATTACTTTCAACTATGTGGCCTTGCACAAATAAATTACCCCCTCTGATTCTGTTTGCTTGCTATAAAATGGAATGTTGTTATGTGTATTATCTACTTCAAAAGGTTATTGCGAAGAAAAAGTGAAATAATATGTGTTAAAGCAATTTGGAAACTAAAGAGCTGCATGGAATCATAAAGTTGTCTTTAGAGAAAAACTGAAGTGAGAATACACTTTGCTCTTTTTAGAGCTCATAATCCCATTCTGGGGCAAGAGGCTGATTAAAATCTTTACCATAGGGGCGCCTGGGTGGCACAGCGGTTAAGCTTCTGCCTTTGGCTCAGGGCGTGATCCCGGCGTTATGGGATCAAGCCCCACATCAGGCTCCTCCGCCATGAGCCTACTTCTTCCTCTCCCACTCCCTCTGCTTGTGTTCCCTCTCTCACTGGCTGTCTCTATCTCTGTCAAATAAATAAATAAAATCTTAAAAAAAAAAATCTTTACCATATCACATGTCGGTGGATGAAGATTACAGGTCCTGACATTCATTACAATTCATACATTAAACCACCATTTCTCTTGTGTTATGAATGTCCCATTATTGTGTACTCTCTCTCATGGCAAAAGACTGGTTTTATTTTTCAAATGAGATGTCGGCTTGTAGGCTCTGGGGCTCCTACTTGCATCTGACCTGGTGCACCCTCTGCCATCACTCATCAGCAGATGGATCTTGTCTGAGTGGAGTGTTTTACTGAATAAGAGCAAGATCTGGAACATGAACCTGCTCAAGGAGCACATATACTTTGTAAAACAGGATGAATTTGTTGGTAAAAAAAAAAATAAATGGCTTCTTCAAAATTTCCAATACTGGAAGGCAGGTCAAAATGAAGGTTTTAGGAAGATTCTTAATTCACTTCTTCCTACAGACATAACAAATATACAGCTACATATGGAACAATTCCTTCTAAGAAGAACCTGACGACAACCTGAACCCCTGCTCCACAAAAAAAGATAAAAGAACCAAACCAGAACAGGTAGGAGAGGCAGCGACATGACCCCACCCCAGGCATTGATAGAGGAATAGATAAAAAAAGATGTATATAAATATATATAATGGAATATTACTTGGCCATAAAAAAGAATGAAATTTGCCATATGCAACATGATGGACCTAGCGGGTATTATGCTAAGTGATATGTCAGACAGCAAAAGACAACTAACTACCATATAATTTCACTTACATGTAGAATCTAAAAAGCAAAAGAAATGAACAAACACAGTAAAACAAAACCAGACTCACAGATACAGAGAAGAGACTGATGACTGCCAGGGGACGGGGATCAAAAGGTACGAACTTCCAGTTATAAAATAAATAAGTCATCAGTATGTATAGTATATGGAATACAGACAATGCAGTTATTTTATAATGTATATTAAGGTCAAATCACTATGTTGTACACCTGAAACTCATATAATATTATATGACAATATGTCAATAAAAAATATTTCCAATATTAAAAAAATAAATAAAAACGCCTGCTACTAATGGCATTGAGTATTCAAAAAGAAAAAAGAAAGAAAAGAAAGAAAGAAAAAGAAAAAAAAAAAAAGGACCAGAAACATTTGGCATTTTGGTCTTGAAGGAAACCAATACCCTTTTTTTGTTGTTATAGTAAGTGAAGCCTAAAAGGAACATACAGAAAGGGAGACGAAGCTAAGCTATGTCAACCTAGCAGGGAAACGGCACCTGTGAACAAGCCCAATGCCAACTTCAACGATGATTTGTCAGGTATGATTAAAACCTGAATTAAGCAATCCTCATTAGAAGTTCAGAAGGATGAATTATGCTGCATAAATAGATTACTCATTCCCTGATAGAAACACTGGCACCACACACCCTGCTAGTAACTTTCAATTACATTGATAAATGAGAAGTTAAACTGTAATTTTTTTAGCACTATCCATTTTGTCTCTAATATCCTGCCAACTTCTGTTTTTATTGTGATTGAAAAAAAGAGTCTTCAATGAAACAAACAGTCATCTAGATTAGTGTCACACTCCAGACCAGGAGATAATAGAGGGTTTGAGTCATGGTGGGAAAAGGGGTGTCAAGAAGAGTGAAAAGTGTCCTTTATATATCTCCAATGCCGCCCCAGATACTTATTACGGTTGTATAGTAA
Source organism: Ursus americanus (assembly GCF_024610735.1). Classification (NCBI taxonomy): domain Eukaryota; kingdom Metazoa; phylum Chordata; class Mammalia; order Carnivora; family Ursidae; genus Ursus; species Ursus americanus. The sequence continues at coordinate 46,255,410 of NC_142130.1, forward strand.
GTGCATTATGGGATAAGATAGTAATGACGGTGTCTTGAAAGTGCTATTGGAAAATTTAATCTCATAGGTCAGGGACTAGATTTGTTAACCAGCCAGCAAGTCAATAGATTTCATTTATTATAGTTAATCTTTATATTTCAAAAACAGAGAAGAGTAAAAACACTTAGCATAGAGGTCACCATTTTCTCGTCTCAGCTGTTCATAAGCCCCAATTAAATTTATATCCTATCTCATACTTTTGGTTCTTGCCATACAGTCATTTCTCCAATTAATGCAGATCATGAAAAATTGGGCTCGGCACTGTGGGAAAGAGGGAGGGCATCAAAATAGATAGCTGTATTTCCAAATGAGACTGGGAGGTCTTGCTCCAACTTTGAGGCCCACGTTGGCATGGTGACGCACTCAATCAAACAACATCCAATTCCTCAAAGACATGAGAAGCAGTAAGCCTACACTTCATCTTTGGAGGGGCAAAAAAAAGGAATAACTGTATCTAATGACTCACAAAAAAAACTTCTTAAAATCCCCTTTGCCCACATCTGTCACTTCCTGAATTACTGCTCCAAGAAGCAGTTGCTAACACTCTTCTCACCCATACCTCAAAATTTCTCCAAACACTCTGCCTTTCACTACTCCATCTCCTCTTTCTTGTTGCCCTCTTCTTGCCTTCTGGACCCTTCCTTTTCTTCCAAGCCTCACTGCAGGCCCAGATTGGAAATTGTTTGTTCAGCTTCCTCCAGTTGTCTTCTCCATGCATTACTCTCATCAGACAGTAAAGAATTATGTTCCAAGTAGCATAAGGAATCTTCTTGATAGGAGAGGAGAAAGGAGCTGATTACTTACCTTATAATATTTTTTTAACACAGTTCTATTTATCAAGGGTCTAAGGAGACTTCTCAAAAAAAGAAAAAAATGAATTACTAGAAATTTCACTGACAGCGTTTTCAGCTGTTGAAGGTTTGAAGGCAAATTCCTCTTAGCTTTTTCACCTCACCCATAGCAATTTTATGCCAGCTTAGATCACAGGCTTTCAGAACCTTCCCCCCCTTATATAAAAGAACTTCAAGTTGAGAGGAAAAAATGTGAGGGGAAATTTTTAGCACAGAGTCCTGGCAAGGACAGAGAAAAAACAAGAGGAATGAGATTTTAGGCAAGAAGGCATTGAAGGCAAACTATATACATCAAAGGTAGCTTGAAGCCTGGAAAAGGGAGAGAGCCCATAAAGAAATAAAGGAAGGCTGCAACCATTAAGCCCTGAATCCTGACCCGGAGTCCTGCTCTTCCATTTGTATTAGGAAACTGACCTCCCTGGGCCTTCATTACTCCTCAATGAAATGAGGGAATTTGACTAAAGGATCTGAAGGGCCCACATCCCAAGTTAATGAATCCTTCTTCTGGTCACCTGCCTTCTCACCACGCTCACCAATGCTGCAACGCTCAGGACTCTATGATCTTGTCCACAGTCTATGTGCTGCGTTTGCTTTACGCTCAGCGCACACTCCCGCAGGCCCCAAGTGCACGTGCGTGATCTCCATTATTAAATTCACCATCTACAACAAAAAAAGTATCTTAATTACCTGACTGATTATGATACTATACTAAGTTTACAGAATAATGACCTCGTAGGAGTTGACAAATTAAGATAAATGAAGCTGCCATGGATGCAGCTCCATATACCAAGAAAGAACGAAAGCATTAAGCCAAAATACACCTGACCAGGAGGGTATAAGCAGTGGGAGTGTTCAGGCATGAGCTATTTGATCTATTAACATTTTTATGTCCAATGGATAATCTCTTTGGAAACAGTATCCCAGAGAAAAACATCTGCAGCTGCTAGAATTGTCCAGCGGTCACACACCACACCCAGTGGCATTTCTGCATTGTCCCTCCTCGACTCTATTTCCTGAAATGGAACTTACAGACTTTCTCGAGTTTTTAAAATATTTTTATTTGCATATATTGATGTGCAGCATTACATCAATTTCAGGGGTAACAACACAGTGACTGGACAAGTTTACACATTATGTCACAATGCCCACCACAAGGGCAGCTGCCAGGAATTTACTTTCTCATCTAACTTACTCACTGCACTTGATGTCAAATGATCTTGGTCTAGTCTCAAGATAGGAATGAACACTGTGCTTCCAGTTCCAAAGCAAATTCAAAGGAAGAAGAATACTATTAAGCATCTAATTTTCCAAGGTGAATACTTTGGAAAGAACAATACTCACTTGGAAGTAAAAATTTTGTATTAACAAAAATATCAGGTTATTTTTAGTCATACGCTCAATATGTCAAGTTCATCTTGGGAGTAAGGAACACTTTGGTAATAAGAAAACGCTTTCTATGAGGCCTCGGAGGCACTGAGATAAGATGTCATCATTTGCAGAGAAGGATTTCGCTCACTGCTCAGCTCACTGTGGGGCGCTAAATCAATGTTGTTACGTGTTTGACTGAACAAAATGCAAATCTTATTTACATGTGACAGAAAACTGAGCATAAATCACTGACTTCTTTGCAGGAGGATGAGTCAGAGATAAGCTGAAACTTTTTAAATTGCTAATTCTAGTCTAGCACTTTTTTTTTTAAGATTTTTATTTATTTATTTGACAGAGAGAGAGACAGCCAGTGAGAGAGGGAGCACAAGCAGGGGGAGTGGGAGAGGAAGAAGCAGGCTTCCAGCCGAGGAGCCCAATGTGGGGCTCGATCCCAGACGCCGGGATCACGCCCTGAGCCGAAGGCAGACACTTAACGACTGCGCTACCCAGGCGCCCCTAGTCTAGCACTTCTGACATCTGGAATCAGGATGGTTTTTCTAATAAATTAAATTTTTATTTTGATAGTTTACTGAAGAAAAATCCAGTAAATACAATGGTAAAGAGAAAATTTTTTTCTTCATACATCTTTTTATCCTACAGATCCTTCCCATCTCTCCAGAATACTGAAGTAATAACTGAATAAAAATATTTGGGTGCATAATATTCCTATGTACCCCAAATAAAAATTATTTTATTTGGGGACTGAAAGAATCTCTTAATCGTCAAGTTCTATGGTGAAGAGAGAGATTTCCCTTTTTACGTGTTTCTTCACAAAGTTATTTAGGTTGTTAAACAATTCTACAAGGCTTTAAAAAAAAATTCAGCAGGGGGCTCCTGGGTGTCTCAGTCCGTTAAGCATCTGACTCTTAATTTTGGCTTGGTCATGATCTCAAGGTCGTGAGACTGAGCCCTGCGTCTGGGCTCCACACTCAGCCAGGAGTCTGCTTGAGATTCCCTCTCTTCCTCTCCCTCTACACCTCCCTCCTGCTCCCTCTCTATCTAAAATAAATAAATCTCAAAAAAAAAAACAAAAGTCAGCAGTCCTCTGATCCTTCACCCAGGCACACATTCATAACTTCCACCTCTGAAATGGCCATGCCTTTTTCTGAGTCTATTTCCTAGACTCAGAATCTCACTGATTCCACCTCTCCAGAAAATCCACCTGCCTTTTTTCAGGGGAAGGGAGCAATGGGTACCCAACCATGTAGGCTGAAGGAGGAGACGCAGGGGGGTGGGCGGGGGGGCGATTTCTTAAATAGCCTTTCTAATCATAATCCTTCTGCTTTTCAGTCCTGCTCACTCTCTCCGTGTCAAGGATGCCTCAAGTCTCCACATATCCACCCTGCTTTGCTCCTGAGCTTCATCCCTTAACCAGCTTAGGATTCAACGTCCCTCAGTCTGCTGATTTTAGCTCTCATCCATCTGCTATATTATAATCTCCTCTATTGTTTTCCTTCCCACTATGAATTCACAACTTTAAAAAAATCACATTATTGTCCTTTTATTGGGGTTTTAGGAGAAAACATGGGTTAAAATGTGTGTGCCATACTTAGCCAAAAATCTCAAGTTTTATCTCTTACTCTAAATCCTTACATATTGGTAATTTGATAGCTTATTTTCTGCAATTAAAAATAAATTTAAAATTAAGCCTATGATATCTGTGATAGTTCTTTCCCTGCGCAGAGGTTTTCTATAAATTTTTTTTTTTACTGTCTTTTGTTGTGGCTCATTCTAGATGGTTAAACTTATTTGAGGTTGGGCTTCTGTGTTGGTATACCCCTCCATACAATCCAAATAAATTAAAAATAATATTCGGGGGGCGCCTGGGTGGCGCAGTCGTTGAGCGTCTGCCTTCGGCTCAGGGCGTGATCCCGGTGCTCTGGGATCAAGCCCCACGTCAGGCTCATCCACTGGGAGCCTGCTTCTTCCTCTCCCACTCCCCCTGCTTGTGTTCCCTCTCTCACTGGCTGTCTCTCTCTGTCAAATACATAAATAAAATCTTTAAAAAAAAGTAAAAATAATATTCAGCAAAAAGATCAATAAAGTTACCGAAATAACAGTTATGAAAATCAAGCATTGGCTTTCTCTACAAAATGACTCAGGGTATAGTTAGTGGAGGCAAACTTACAAAAGGCCATAACAGTTATGTGGACTGCTGCATATAAAGGTAATTGAAACATAATTCTTAAGACAGTCCTTCTACTTGCAGTACTCTCTCTTTTGTCCTTTTTAAATAAAGAATCTTACTTATTCTTGAAAGCACAGCTCAAATATTACTTCCTCTCTTTGGCCTCCTCTCTTCCCTTCTATTTCCCTGGCAGAATCAATTACCCCATCATCAGAGCTCCTTTAATATTTTGTACATACTTCTACTAGGGCACGTAACACAGTGTACTAAGATGATTTATTTTCTATACCTTCATCATGTTTTGAACTCCTCGATGGAAGAATCTGTGTTGTGTTCTTTTTGCTATCAACAATAGCTACAACACTAGGCAGAACTTCAAAAGAACATCAGTAAACAAGCTTGAACTCAATCACAATGAAGTAAATACATCGCTACTCCGAGAAAGCCCAGGACTGCACGAGGAGGCGCGAGGATGGACATTCAATTCAAAGTCTGCAATAAAGAGGCTTTATATATTAATCCAATTTCTTCCCATCAAAACTACCCAAGGAAGGCATCATCTCTATTTAACAGATGGAAGAACTGTGACTCATAAAACATGGTCAAGGCCAAAGCTAATAAGGATTAAAGTAAGAGTACTTGAACACTCTTGTGGTTCCAAAGCTCTTATTTTTTTGTTTTTCTTTTTAATACTTCATTCTTAAGATATCAGAGAATAAAACATGCAAAAAAGAAACCATTTTTCATCTTGTTTTACCAGATCTTGGTATATAATTGACTATAGTCTTCAAATATTAGTCTTCAAATACCCAAGTGTTTGTTGTTTTGACTTATTTTTACATTGTTCATTTCTGAGCCATTACATCTGCTATGGCTAGTTAAGCCTGCTGTGAACTTGTGTAGTCTGAGACTGCTATTACTTTAAATGATAGTTCTTAGTGCAAGAAGATGATACTCCCAGCTGTTCTACCTTCAGGGAAGGAAGCAGGGTACAACCAATTCCTTGACCTGTATTCTCAACCACGTATCGTACACCTACAATTTTCATACTCTGGCAAGTGTGCCTATTTTTTGTGTGTGTGTTTTTATAAAAGGAAAGTAAAATGTAGGACACATGCATAACACAAAACTTTTTGGGATGCACACTTGGTACTATGTATCTTGTCTTCTTTGGGCCCTCCATGCTGGCTACAATACTCAGGTTTGAGTCCCCATATCTGTATCTCTATATCCAGATTCCTATATGGTTCACATGGACATGCTATGCAATGTGAACATAAACAGTTTTTTCTATCAATTCCTAATCCCCCCTTCTTCAAGGAATTAGGGACTATTACTCAACGTGGCCAAGAAAATCATTTCCATTGTGGACAATCTGATTTTTCTCCTCCTACAACTTGCAGATAAAATTTCAGGTATCTCAAAGATTCTTATACCATACATGTCACATTGTCTCTGTGCCATGATTGGTAAGATAACAGAGCATAAATTCTTGGTATTGCCCATTCCCATAGCTGTTGAGGGCTTTGTACTAGACTCATTTGCAGCTCTTTACAGAGGCTTTATCTCTGGCTCAGCCCATGCTCAGGGGAGTTCAGAGATGGCAGAGAGATTATGTCTCAACAGCAGCCTTCAACCACTGATAAAGGGGAGGTTGGTAAGTAAATAGCGCAGTCCCTTCACTGCTTCAGGGTGTGTCCTGCACTAAATCCCAGAGGAAAGCAGCAGGACTGGGCCCTGCTTTGTCGCTGTAGTAATCTCCTTAGAGTACTGACTATCTTCCCCAAGTAGATAAGAAGTCACTTTAGAAAGAGTATTTACTAGAAGATACTATGGAGATTTGTTCCCTCCACTAGGCAGAGAAGAGCACCAGCTCCTAACTCACATTCCACTAGGATGGCTTCTGCTTATTTCTTCTGTGCATCAGCTCTCCCTAAGCTGGGTGTCCTGTAACAAGGTCTACACTCTGCACACTGTGGCAAAATTAGAGGCATTTTAAAAACCTTGGGGCAAGAAGACACACTGTCCTGTCTGTGTCCAAGATCACAATGGACTCATTCTGCCCTGACCACTGAGCTGCCCTTTGCAGCTCCAATTACTCCTTCCTCTTCAGAAGGCCATCCACCTCTAGGGTTACTATTCAATCAGACCCTGTCCTTTTGCCCCTTTGCCCACCTCCGCCCAAGTGAGAATTTACCATCTTTTTCTTCTGATAAACTACACACACACACACACACACACACACACACACACACACACACACACACTTTTATTTTATTCAATAAATGTATTCATTTATTATCGCTACTGTACAAATTACCATAAACTTAGTGGCTTAAAACAAAACAAAATTATCTTATAATTCCGGAGGTCAGAAGAGTCTCCCAAGGCTAAAATAAAATTGTTGGCTGGGTTGTATTTCTTCTGGAGACATTAAGGGAAAACCAGTTTTCTTGCCTTTCCCAACTTCCAGAGACTACATGCCTTCCTTCGCTCATGGCCCCATTCCTCTATTTTCAAAGCCAGCACTGTCAGGCTGAGCCCTTCTCATGTTGCCATCTTTCTGATTCTTTCTCTCCCGTTTCCCTCTTCCACTTGTGAGAACTCTTGGGATTAAATTGGGCCCACCCAGATATTTCAAGATCAGCTGACTAGCAACTTCAATTCCATTTGTGACCTTAATTCCTCTTGCCATATAATCTAGGGATTAAGATGTAGACATCTTTTGGGAGGGGAGGCATTATTCTACCTATTACAATAAGTTTTTAAAAATGCTAACTATGTTACCTACTGCTATTAGGCCTAAAATAAATTATTCTAGATACTGTGTATAAGGATTACCCTACTTACTCTAGAAATAACATATGTCTCAAACACTGAATACTATCCTTGTGGGGTGACAGCACCAGTAGTTGCCATCATCGAGAACATGTGATGTGTCAGGTATCTGATGGACTAAGCAATGCTTAATAGCTACAGCATGGCCTTCAGAATCAGGCGGGTCTGGATCTGAATCAGTCCTTTGCCACCTACTGAGTGGATCTGACTCTGGACAAGTTGATTAACCCCTCTGAGTCTCATTCAATCAAGTGTTAAAGAAACAATACACCTTTTTCACAGTCAGGAGCCGATCATTTTATTATTTTAATAGCTGACACCAGAATTCCTCATTGAAAGGTTTATCATTATTAGAAAAAATAAGAATATTTGGTTACATATAGGATCACTACAAAATTCCTTTTAACCTTTCCAAAATTATACCAAAATGACAGTTAAAAAATTTGCATGTTATTAACCTATAACATAGGGAATGAGAGAGAAAGAAATAGTGAGAGGAATTATTTCAGCAAATATTTGAGAAAGAAAAAGTAGATGGAGGAGTGATAAGGAACATATCAGAATATAGGAAATTAAAGCCTGCACCACATCCCAGGGCACCAAAACTGAAGCCAGCCAATTTACCCGACAATACACCCAGATGCTCAGCCTCCGCCATCAGTCAGCACAAGAACAGGAATGAGCTGGGGTAGACATGAAGAAATAGTTAAAGGCCTACATTCATAGCAAGTGGACACATGGGACTTCCCCACCCAGCTTCCCTGTCTCTCTATGCAGCCAGACAACTTATTCTCAACCTCAGCTATGTGAGAGATGGGATATGTTTTCCTCTGCAGAAATAGAGTCAATAAGGTTCCTAATGCAGAACAACAGGCACATGGAAAAGGGGATGATTCGTGATACTGAAAAGCCAGAAATTATCCATAGGCTCACATACTCAACTGTAGGACTCTCATAACTCCATCCCCATCAGGAAGAAAACTACAGAATTTTTGTGTAGTGTAGCTAAACTTTACACATACTGACCTTTGGTTAACTCTCAATGAAATAACTGGCTCTATATTAGAGGCCATCAGATGACAAGCCCATTCACCCTAAACCGAACTTCTGATTGGAATTTTAGTGACAAAAATGTTTTTTCTTTTTTTAAAGATTAATTTATTTATTTTAGAGAGAGAGAAAGAGCACAAATGGGAGGAGCAGAGAGAGGGGTAGAGAGAATCTCAAGCAGACTCCATGCTGAGCTCAACCAACTACATCACCTAGGTGCCCCTGGTGATAACATTTTAAATATAAATGGAATGCCAAAAATTACCAGACACTTGAGAGAAGTCTCCAAAGTTCTAACAGAAACAAACAAAAGATAAAAGACAATGATGAAGAACGTTGACACAACATATAAATGTTGAGAGACATTAGTCTTTCTATAAAACTAGAAAATGATGCATTGAAAAATGCATTAAATTAAATTTTAAAAGAGCTCTTAAAAATTAAAGATATTATAACGGAATTTTTTAAATCAAGAGTAAAGACAGAAGTTGAAGTTGAGAAATCCAGGAAAACAAGCTAAAATGTTATATTTTAACATTTGAAAAAAATATTAGTGCTTGACAGCTTTAATGGAACTTACAAAAAATGGAAAACAGACAATAGAAGCAGAAAAATAAACTAGTAAAATAACAGAGTAAATTTGGGAAAGAAGAATCATAGTATACTAGTAGGCTCAACAGCAAATAATACTTAACTATTCAATAATGTGGGAACTAAGTGGTGAGTTAATACGTGCTAAACTATACCGAGAGAACAGCAGGAAGACACACATATGTATGCGGGGGGCGGGGAGAGGGTGTTAAGAGTGATAAATACTGATTTACCAAAACAGGAAGTCTAAAAACACTAAGATTGGTAAATTAAGAAATAGTAATACAAGTGTAAATATTTATGAAGATACTGAAAAACTGTAGAATAATTCTGTAAAAGAGCTGAAGTCGATATATGAAGAGAGCAGGACTTGAGAATGAGGAAGAACAGGAGAATGTATTTTATACAAAATACACTTTTCAGTCCTATTTGACTTTTAACTATGTGCATGCAGTACGTTGATAAATGTAGGATTGTTTTCAAAAATAAATAACATAAAATAACAAAACTTTTAAAAAGGATACTTAGCTTTGTATAGAAGACAACAACCAATTTGAAGTTCCAAAGGAAATCAAAAAAGAAAGAAAGAAAAAAGAAGGGAATAGGAGAGAGAATTACTGAGCAGTAGCCAGCAAAGAGGTGAAATTTCGCACCACACATTATGAACTCTTCCCCATGACAAAACAAAACCATCAGGACTACACCCATGACTCACAAATGATTGGTGTGAGCGATCTCTGACAAGGAGACTGAAGAAGAACTTGTCATTCCTTCAAGCATAGATCACACCCATTGAAGAAAGATCCACTGGGTGGGGTAAGCCCTTAGAAAATGCTCCTTGAAAATCAGGTGAAATTTTAGAAAGATTTTGGATTTATAGATTTGATTTTTCCTGGAACTTAAGCAAAGTATCCAACTAATACCTGTTTTATTATGAATTATACATAAAATAATTTATCTGATAAGCTTGTCACAGTGCTAGTACATAATAAACATTTTGTATAAGGTAGATGTTACATATAATCTCATATAATCTTTACAACAACCCTTTAAGGTAGGCAATATTAACGCCATGCTTCCCAAGGAGAAAAAAGTTCAGAGACATGATTTTCTAAAGGTCACACAGACAGCTCATTGTCAAAGGTCTTTGTACAATACCAACAGAATCCTCAAATCCATCCTCAGGTAGAAGCAGAACCAAACACACTGGTCAGAATCATTGGCAACTTACTCTCTGTGTACTATTTTATAATGAGTGTGGCAAAAAGATGAGGAAATATACTCCCTTTTGCTTTGGAACGCAGGATGCTCTCAACTAACCTTAAACAGATTGAAGGGGGAAAAACTGAGTAGGAGTGGAAATGATCGTGATAATGTAGAGAAATTTTTAAACATGTCCATATTTTATGTAGGAGAGTTGTTTTGTTTTGTTTTTTTTAACGACATCTTTTTGTGGGTGGTAACTTCTATCTTTACCCCTTTTAAGAAACTCATTGCCCCAATCACTTAATATATTAGATCGTGAATGTTATTCTGATTCTGGTAAGAATACTAGATCCTCAACTACAGAAATAGAAAGTCTGAAAATACCGACTGAAGTCAATAAATTAAAAAACTGCCATTCAGGGGCGCCTGGGTGGCACAGCGGTTAAGCGTCTGCCTTCGGCTCAGGGTGTGATCCCGGCGTTATGGGATCGAGCCCCACATCAGGCTCCTCCGCTGGGAGCCTGCTTCTTCCTCTCCCACTCCCCCTACTTGTGTTTCCTCTCTCGCTGGCTGTCTCTATCTCTGCAAATAAAGAAATAAAATCTTAAAAAAAAAAAAACTGCCAATCAAATATATTATTTAGAAATATGCTAGCAAATTTTATTTGGACATGATTTATCAGTACCATCAATCACTGACAGACATGTTGAGTAGGTTATACCCTGACAGAATCCTTTAGCTTCTACTGTCCCAATTTACTGCACTTTTCTGTTAAATACTGCCAAAAAAAGGAGTCAGTAGGAAATTATTTGCCCTGTGTCTCTGAGATCACTCTTTTTTCTCCTTTTTTTTTTTAATTTTTTTTTAACAAGCCATTCATCCTTGTAATGATGTATTCTAAAACTTTGCATAGGATCAATGTCAGCAATCCATTGGACTGTAAACCACAAATGATCCCAAGAGTTAACCAGGGAATAAAATCAGAGAACGCAGCAGAGGCAGGTGGAAACTACACAAACTATAAAATATACGTTCCCTAAAGTATTCAGATTCAGTAACTTTTTCTGTACCAGATAACAGACTCTTGCCAGCTTCATTTGTCCTATATGCTACCAGCTTGTGACTTCTTATTGAAAGTGGCCCCATTTGCCATCAAAATCCTTTTCAAAATCAGAGTTGTCATCAGCCTCTTCAGTTCCCACTGATTCCTCAGAGGTCACTTACAAAAATTCAGTGAACCCCTTCATCCCTTGACAGTGTGCTGAAGTCCCAATGAAGTGCCTGGCACTGTGTTAGTCACCAGGGAACAGCAGGGAGTACAACAGAGTCTGGATAGAAAATTAATCACTGCTATGACCACACAAATAGATACAGACTTACAAATCATAACATACACTGCTATCCAGGATGCTATGAGAATATAACAGGAATACTGATCTGTTTGAGGCTGTCCTAGTCTTCAAGGACATATTTCATCTCGTAGGAGACCTGAGCTCATTTAAATCCGTTAGGTGCTGTCTCATAATATGTTTACCCATACAGATTTAAATCCCCCTGTAACCAATCTTTATTTTACCCTCTTATGGTTTGAAGATCATTGTATTTGACAGAGAAGACAAAAGCAAAACAAAAACCGAGAGTTTCTGCTTCTCCGTATTACTTATCGATATTGTAATGTTGGCCCTAATCAACACACTGTTCCTTCATTGATCTTTTGCCTCAAACACAGCTTTTTAAAAATGCATTTCTGACAGTCTTTGCATGCTTTCTCTAGTCTCAGATCAATTTCGATTTTAAACTTCTTGACACTATTCTTAACAAGCATCTCAGTTTAGTAAAAAGACAGCTTGGGTTCAGATTTGAATCCTTAATCAAACACACTAACGTATTGTTTTATCATAACCAAATTATTTTGTTTCTCTGAGCCTGTTTCCTCACTTTGAAAATGAGAATAATAATTCCTACTCTGCAGTTCTACGGTGAAAATCAGATTAGATCACAGAAGCAAAATACCTGGTACCGATGCCTGGCACGGAGCAGGGACCCACCAAATAATTGATGGCTATGATTTCTACAGGTGCACACAGTATACACTGTACACAGTGCTTGTTCTCACCTCCACTGAGGGCTTCTCAGGGACAGACACACCAGCCTTAGACTGCTTTTCTCTCCCACATAATGTCTAAGCACAAGGTACCTAGCAATTAGAGCAGGTAGGTATGTTGACCATTAATAACACTGGTAAAAACCTAAAAGGAATTCCACATTTGACAATATTCTTTAGTTTAGCAGGAAAGAATAACTTTTATCTTGTAAATACTAAATTACATGCTCCTTTTCCAGTTTAAACACATAGTTTCTTTACAACTAATTGTCAATGACTGTTCATAGGCTGTGTTTATAAGTTTACATTTCTACTATTGTGGCCCTATTCCCATAGAATACACATCCTGCATGACAAGGGCTTATCTCCCTACACCAAACAACTCTCTGCCTGAATTTTTTACTACATCAATCAAAGTGTTCAGTTATTTCAATGCCTGCTGAGCAAAGGTAAATTTCCTCAAACACCATTAGAATGAGGTATAAAGGAGAAAATCTAGCCCTACATATTACAGACCGTTTGTCTAAGGCAATGAATTCCTAACTCTAAGTAGGTCTATCAAAAAAGAAAGAAGAGAGCTCTTACTATTCTAGTTATTAAAGTACTATGTAAACATGTAAACCATTAAAGGCGAGCCTCACTTTACCAAATAGAAAAAGCAAAGTCTCTATTTTATGAATCAGTTGCACTGTAAGAGTTTAGTCTAGCAAATATTCCTCTGAGGCTATCAGAATAAGACTATGTTCCATTTATTCACTAAATTAAACTTGTCTGGAACCCTATCTTAATATCAAAGATAAGTCCATTTTCTCCTCATTCCCCGCCATACCACTTCCGTGCTAACGCCAAGAGCTCTGGTGTAGTGGACACTGTGAGTGCTCTGCCCAGGCCCCTTCCTGTCCCCTTCACAGACCCTGTCTGCCCCAACATGACTGCTATGCCCCTTTGCATCTAGAACCAGGCCCGGGACTCTCTTTGGGGGTCATACATTGCTAGTTTACACCGCTACTACTAGACTTAAAATATTTAAGGGCAATTTTAAATGTTACTTAAACAAAATTATATTTTAAATTTAAATGCTAGATATACATTGAACCTTCTAATCCAAAAACTACATACACTAGTGCCAGAAAAGAGGCTCCCATACCCACAGAAGACCAGTGACAAGAGCTCCATCAGTGACTTGAATTACCAAATGTTCCTACAATATGGCTTTTGGGATCAAAGCTACAAATTCCTCAGAAGTACCTGGATTTCAAACTGTAGAAAATCTATACACTCAAACATATATACACATATTTTAATGCCTCGTTTAACTCCAATGCCTAGACCAGTGACCGTCTTATAGAAGGAACTCAATACATGTGAGACAAATTAAAGAATAAATGACCAAATGAGTACACAAACTGATGGATTTAACAGCTTGTGTTGAGTATCTTCCATGTACCAGGTACTGCACTAGGCTCTAGGGAAACCGTGATCAACAGAACCATTCACAAACCCTACCCTCATGGAGTGTACAGTCTAGTGAGGCAGGAAGACAGACTCCGTACACATGTGCATGCATGCACACATACACACAAACATGGGGAGCCAACTGAGTTCTACAAGGGGATAATGATCTGTATAGTGAAGAAGATCCAATATGGAATCCAGCAGTAGAGACAAGAGTGAGCAGGACTCCTGCCTAGTTTGGAGCCTGCCCCAGTGGCTCCTGGAGCTATGGTCACCAATTCACATGCATGCATCATTGATACATCAAGGATGGGCACTTTCCTTCAAGTGTAGATCATAAACAGATGGCTTTACAAAGAAATTCTCTTTCCAATAAACTCTTCAAAGTCATTGTATAGCAAATATTCACACAAAGTAAAGAATCATCACTAATCAATTTTGAAACTTATCTTTATGGTTCACTCAGAAGAAGATGAATCTGCAATGTGATTAAATAATAATGTAGCAAACTGTTAGGACCAAGAATGACAGGAAAGCTTATAATGAGCTTCAGCAAAGATTGAGAGACTCTGGCTCCATCCCCAAGAGGCATTTCCTTCTCACTCTTGAAAGTATGAGAGCTCCCGCATGCTGTGGAATAACATGCTAGTATTAGCCTGAATATGTTATTTTATAGAATTATGATAATTTTTCTGACAGAATAAAAATACTATTAACACTGACAGAATACTATACTATTAAACTAAAATAGTTTAATTCTATTAACTATTTGCTTACTTTAGTAAAAACAGCATTTAGTATGATGCTATGGGAAATTACTTCAACTCCCCTGCAGTTGCACTGGCAAGCCCACAAACAGTTGTACTCATTCTTCGAGTATTTCCTAAGTTCAACAGAGTCATGATAGCTAAAGTAAAAACACCATGAGTACCATACACAGTAACAGCTCTGATGCTGCAGGAGTGGCTAAGGCAACTCTGTTATAAACTTATTGAAAAAAATTACCAAGAAAGAAAATAGCATATACCACATGCTAAGGAATGAGCCTTACATCTGGAAACTATACATATTGTTGCTGCAATAATTTCTTCTTACATTTTAGAAAAGATTGTTCAGATACCTCAGTCCTAAAGCATAAAAACATTGATATCAACATGCTGTCAGTCTTCATGGAGGATCTGGATAATAACCTATTTCTGACATGTCAAAGATAGGTATTACTCGCATTTCTAAGAAAAAGGAAAAGGTAGAAGAAAATCTTTCGCCAACTTTGACATCTTGATTATAGACTGTAGTGTCCTGTAGTGTCTCTATCACACACTTGAGTCTTCAAACATGAAGACACTGTATGTGACAGGCCGTGTGGTGTGGTATAGACAGCACAGGCATTAGAGTCAGAAAACTCTGGTTTAAATTCTGGCTTGGCCACACAGAAGGTATGCAACATTGAGCACTTAACACTTTGAGTAGGACTTTCCTCATTTATGAAAAGGAGAAAAAATATATACATTATACAGGGTTAAGAGGGTTGTCTTTAAGATTTTATTTATTTATTTGAAAGAGAGAGAGAGCAAGAGCATGAGCAGGGGCAGGTGGCAGAGGGATAGGAAGAAGCAGACTCCCCACTGAGCAGGGAGCCCGACTCAGGGCTTGATCCAGGACCCTGAGATCACAACCTGAGCCAAAGTCAGACACTTAACCGACTGAGCCACCCGGGCGCCCCAAGAGGGCTAAATGTTACTATGCATGTAAAATTCCTTGCATGGCCTCATGGCAGGTGTTTAATAAATGTTCAAATAAATACATGGTTGTCTTCATCTCACCACTAAGGAATGAAGAATGGAGATTGGTACAATTACAGTGACTCCCTGGGGTACAACACTCACCAAATTCTTCCAGCTTCCCTCCTCTTACTTCCAAGTTAGAGAATTGTTTGGGATCCTCCCCATCTCTACAAGGATCTGTTTTAACATCAATGTCCAGCTGTCTATAGCCTTTCACATGTGCCATCTACTCTTCCCTTTAGAATCCCATGTACCTCCAGATTAATCTCCATAAAGCTCTACTATACACTTAATTACTCTACAACCCCCAGTGACTCCCAGATGTCTACAGAAAATATTCAAATACCAAGCTAGGACACTGAGGACCCTCCATTCTCAATGTACATGTGTGGATGGAATAAAAATAGAAAATCTATCATTAAAATGACTATAAAAATCTAATAGAAACTGCAAACCACAGTGCAATATGTTATGCCTAAACAGATTGAGAATCAGTTATACAAACATATAACTAGTCACTAGCAGATGTCTTTGAATCCATCTTTGTTAGAACTGCTAGGATGTCTCTAAAATGTGGTGAGCACGTTGTTCCTTTATAACAAGTAGAGAGGTTACGCTGGGCTGCATAGCAAGGTGGTCTGAATAACACAGTGACTTGTAGAGTCTCGGATAAGTGGAAGAATACCAATAATAATAGCAACTATTCAATAATGCCTGTCTCCGTCCAATTTCCCCAGAAAGACTACGTCAAAACTGCATTGCTAACATCTTACTGAGAAGAGCAATTCCAGTGCAGCAGGGGTAAAAGAAAAAGGTACTAAAAGAGGGAAAGAACCTATAAGGGAGTACATTATTGAACTGCCCATCGCTCTGTAGCAAGGTCCACTGATTGCTCAGTCTCCCTGGATGGCTTTAGAGAGATGTGTAGGACTACTGTGTTTCCAAATGGTCCAGAGAAAAAGGAGAAGGAAGCTATTTCTTTGCTGACTCCTTTTTATTCTGGCTCATGCCTCCTAAATAGGCAATGTTCACACCATGAGGAATTAATTCTCTACATCTTGGTGGTGTCACCTACCCCTTCAGCATGCTAAGGATGCCACAGGATTCTATGTCCCTCAGCTTGGTGCTTTGAGGAGAGAGATGGTGAGAGAAGCCAGATCCTGTCTGAGGTGATGGAGGTGGCCTCAATGATGCCTCAAAGAAACAGTAACTGAAACAATGCAGTTACACCAGAACAGGCGGCTAAGTGAATCCATGCTGATGGGTCATAGGATCTCTTCTTTGACTGTTCAGAATTAATTGGATTATTTTGTGATAATGTTCATGAAAGACTGAGAGAAACCAGACTGAGTAGGAAAAGTCTTCAGATCACTCAGCAGATCCTTTCCTGTAAAAGGAAAGGAGGAGGAAAACAGGACTAGGCAGGTGAGCCTTAGGGTGTGATACAGGTCCACAAAGCCCAGGCCAATTTGACAGGGTTTGCTGGAGAAAAGACTGCCCAGTAGAGGAGTTCCACAGACACAAATGGCCAGGCCCTAACACCCCTCCATGTTCAGTGATGTGTCAAGAGCCACTTGGGAAGAATGCCTGAATGCCACGGGAGATCCCAAAGGTGCTGTCATTGGGAGGCATACCTTCAAGCTGAAGAATAAATTCCTTTTTGGAAGAGAGAGACAAGCAATGCATCTCAACGACTCCCATACCCACACCGACATTGCCTCAAGAGCACTGGACTGAGCAAACTGAGGGTGGAATGAGACTGGAGACTGATCCCCTAATTATAATTCAATACATGGTTTTCTTGCTTTAACTTTCTGATTTGGGAACTGTTTTGACCAATCCCTCCTGGTAAACCCTGTCCGGTATCCAGTAAGTATACTACTTCATACCAGTAAACGTGGCAGGGGGAAAAATGGCCAATTTAGGGATAATTTCAAACTAATATTCAGAGATAGGCACAGATGTCTATAACTGAAGAACCAAAACTTTCTCGTTCTCTTTGGACCAGTTCAGCAACACATAGCAGGTGACAGGAAAGTGTTCCAAGATGACCAGTGGTGATGATTACAGCAAGAATGATTGATGGCAAAAGAAAAAACAAACATCCAATTTGTACAGCCAGTATTTACAGTAACTGGGAAGGACCAAAGAAGGCAGCAACTACTTGGGATATACACTGGTAAGGAAGAAAATACAAGCAGTAGAAATGCAAGGGATGTAAGTCCATGCAAAGGAATGAAGCTTTATATATAAATAATTAATTTTTCTGCCGAATAGCAAGAAAAAACGGTCCTGATCTAGAAGAATCTTATGAAATTGTATTTAAAAGTAGACTAGAAAGAAGCCCAGGTTATAGTAAACAATTTTGTGCCATTCCATTGGGGAATCAACTTACTGGATTTTTTCCACTTCTTGTATGTCTATACTACAACTTTCCAGAGCCTTTATTAGTGCTCTTGGCAGCTCTAGGCTCAAATGGATAACTAATGATTTCCCTGTGGAAGGATCAAATGCCCTTGGAGAGAAGGCTGAACTGGAATTTTTCAGGCAACTACCCCACATTCTCTGCTAACGTGGCAGCTGGGCGACTGGAGAGAAGTACAGGGAGGCCCCAAGCAAAGCGTAAGCTGTGTTCCAAAAGCTGCAGACTGAAAACTCATAATTCAGTTCCCCATGGAGAAAGACTTAACAATAATGGACCATCATTAGAGAGAAGTACCGCCTGGATCAAGCTTGTTTAACCCCTACTGTACCAGAAGTTTAGTGATAACAGTTTAATGAAGTCTAACTTCCTGTTAACTTGTATCATTCCTCAGTACTTGCTTCTAAGGTAAAATGCAGGGCAACCAACCAGGACATCAGCAAGACAAAGCAGTCTTACTACTGCAGTGAGAGAGGACACTCAATTCTTACAGCAGCAGGACAAGGAGTGGAGCAAGGAGGGGCATTCTGTATTACCATTAATACTCAGGTCTGGCTTCATGGGCACACAACCCATGCTTAGAAGGATCTGTCTTTGGTTTAAGTTCTGCTAGCACCATCTTAAAATTCTTAATAGTTTTTGAACAAGTGGCCCTGCATTTTAATTTTGCACTGGGCCTCACAATTTATGCAGCCGGTCCTGCTAATACTAGCTTAAAGTTAACAAAATATTTTCCTATTTTTCCATCACAAATGCCTGTGAAGTAGGTAAAACAGGTTGTCCTGCCTCTATTTTACAACTATGTAAACTGAGGCTCAAAGAAGAGAAAGAATTTGTTCCACAAAGTCAAACACAGGGTAAAGCTGAGACCTAAATCCATAACTTCAGACTTTAGGTAAAGGGCTCTTTCCATTAGCCTGCACTGCCTCCAGATACCCCAGAAGATGGTCCAGTGATAGCTCCATATTACTGATCTTATTTCATCTCAATCTCTTCCCTTGTAAATGACAAGATCTTGTTCTCCTTTGACAAAATTTTCTTCTTTCTTTCCTGTTTCTTAACAGACTTTAAAATCTGACTACTTAGTCATTATGTAAATCCCACTCATCTGCATGTGTACCTGTTCTTTCCCTATCTGGTAGGGTTCTATCTGGATTTTCTGTGCTTGTGTGGCCCCCGTCAGTATGCAGAAATGATCTGTGATCTTGGTAGCTGAGCATGGGGGATTCCTAGGTAACTTTTCTTAGCTTTACAGAGTAAGAAGAGGAGCTATAATTAGGAATCCTGTGAGGCATAGCAGATATATATTGAATAGCATGTGATGAAGTGCATCTATCCCTGTTGGAAAACACCTAGGTACATCAGACGAGAGAAAGGAGCAGCGATGCTAAGATATTGGGTTATGAAATTATAGAAGCCCTCAAGATACACAACATGGCAAGAATGACCAAGGGCTCCTCACTCTGCACAACAGATTTGAAAATAAGAAATTTCTCAAGTCTTCCATTTTTAAGTATGAAAGCAGTTTTAAAGACTCTTAGGACAAGATAAGATTAGTTTTCCAAGTGCATAAGGCATAAAGGATCATAGTTAACTTAGCAAGGTCTTTGGTCTTGGGTAAAGGTTATAGCTGACCCAATGGTGAATCCAACTAAGCTTCAAGGTTGGAAGAGAAGTGAGTTATTTATTATAATATACCATATAAAAGAGAAAGAATTATTACAAAATATTATATTCTAATGACAACCTTCCATTTCAGAGAATTACTAAAAGTAAAAATCATACAGCAGTTTAATAATATATTCTGATCTCAAAACCATGTAGTACACAGAATAGAGGGGAAAAACAAGAGCTCCCAAACCATACGCACATAGGATGGATTCACAACTTAATTATTTCATAGTTTCGTGGGCTTGAAAAACTCATTTAGCCTCAATGAATTTTTCTGACTTTATAAGAAAATGCAAGATAATAACATCCACATAAGTTTGTTGGTAATAATAAACAACCTTATCTCATACTGCCTGACACAGAACATGTGCTCAAAAGGAGTAGTACCTATTATTATCTATTCTCCTCCCGTCAAGTTGACTTACAACACTTGTCTTGCCTTGGAGACAGTTTTTTCCCCCAGTAGCCCAGAATCTGTAATTGCCAATGGCCAAAGTGACAAGCAGCTCCTCCATTTCAGGGTAACAGATCTTAAAGCTGGAGCGGAAGGGACAATAGTCTTCCTCTTATGTTTGCTCAAGCTTTAGCACCACTCCACACACACAAATATATTTAAAATTATGCTCTGCATGCTCCTTTTCACCCATCACTGCTTCCGACCCAACACTGGTGTGGCCAAATTCCAAGACCAACTCTATTCTCAGAGGATCTGTTATTTGAGGCACCACTGTGCATTACAAGAGGGGAAGCATTTTAGTACTTGATTACATGCTGCTTTCAACACAGAGTCATTTTGTGTAAGTTGCAATTAAACATTTACAATTCATTTAAGAGCAGTAAAAGAGACATGGTTTTAAAACATAATTGTGATGTTGGCTTTGCAGGGTTTTTCTTTATATCTAAATATTTGTAATCATGCAGTGTTGATATATGTGTAGAAGTTACCTATGGAAGAAGAAAATACTCTATAATTTTATAAGAAGAGACTCTGAAGTTTTTTGCTATTGCCAAGTTATAAACAATATTTAAAACATTTTACAGTATCTAAGGAGTTTGAGTTGTTCATAGTTTGAAATGTAATAATTTTGACTTCTATGTGGAAATGGTAACAATTAGCATCTTATTTTTCTAAAAGGACTATCACCTTCTGACTATAAACTAATGAAATCAATATAGCAGCTTGGTCACTTTGTTGCTGTGGTCAATTAACTGCCTTTCGATGATTATAACAATCTAAACATCTGTGCTTAAAGTGCAAAATTCAAGAGTTTTCACAAGTTTTCATAAATCTGTCTGCCAAAGAAGTTTCCATACTTATGATTTATGTTTCTCACTTCCACACCTAGCTTTTTAGTGTACTATAGAAGAGATTCTCAAATGTTTTCTTTTTTTTTAAAGACTCATTTATTATTTGAAAGAGCAAGCCCAGGGTGGGGGGGGGCATGAAGGGAGGGAGAGAGAATCTCAAGCAGACTCCCCGCTGAGCACAGAACCTAATATGGGGCTCGATCCCACAACCCTGAGATTGCAACCTGAGCTGAAATGAAGAGTCAGATGCCTAACCAACTGAGCCACCCAGGCACCCCTCAAATGTTTTCAATATGGGAAAGAAAGCCAGCATAGTAAGACATAAAAACAACACAGGAGTAATAGTCAAAAGACACAGGTTTTATTTCCTACTTGCTACACGTTGAACATTGGTGTTCCCCCTAAATTCCGTATGTTGAAATCCTAATGCCCAATGTGATGGTATTAGAGAATGGGGCCTTTGGGAGGTTTAAGTCATGAAGGCAAAGTCCTCTTGAATGGGCTTAGTGTCTTTATAAAAGAAGCCCTGGAGAGATCCCTTTCCCCTTCCACCATTTGAAGATACAAGAAGTCGCCAACCCAGAAAAGACTCTTACTCAACCATGCTGGCACCCTGATCTTGGATGTGCAGCCTCTAGAACTGTGAGAAATGAATTTATGTTGTTTATAAACCATCCAGTCTGTGACATTTTGTTATAGCAGCCCAAACAGACTAATACACTGATCTCGAATTTACCAGCTTTTGACCTAGAACTACTCACTTCACCTTTCTGGTTGTGAGATCGAATCCCACATTGGGCCACCTGCTCAGGGCAGAGTCTGCTTGAGATTCTCTCCCTCCCTCTCCCTCTGACCCTCCCCCTGCCCATGTGCACACGCATGTGCTCTCTCTCTCTAAAGTAAATAAAATCTTTAAACCTTAGAATATGGTCATGGTAAACTATGAGATCTGTATGAGTTACAAACTCCTGTGACCCAGATTTCCAGACACATTATGTTAGGGTAAAGGATAGCACCATCAACTGCCTTGTCTTTTTGCCTTGGCTTGCTGGCCATAGACTGAGGCACAGATTTATCTGTACATGACATTCTATGAATGTATATTGTAAGGAGACAAATCTAGACTTCATTTTTGATAATAGGTGTAACTCAGGAACAAGTGTTGAATTCTAATCTCATAGAACCAGTTCCCTAGCTAATATCCATTGCCCAAGGTAATTTAATTTAATAATCACAAAAGAAGATAGTATGCTAGTTAAATATACAAATAAATGCAGTATGAAATATATTGTAACAATACATGTAATACAAATAATGATATTGAAGGTAGAACAATTTAGAAGCCCCCCTTACTCATCCTCAGGTATTAATTAGGTTAAATATTTTCTTCTAAGAGCTTACAAGACTCATCAACCAGGAGACAAACTGGAATTCTACCGTGAAGTATTTTCATCTTCAAAACTGCATTAACATTTGAAAACATTTTTTTAATGTTAGCAGGCATTCTTGCTTTCTGATTTTTACATGAACCATACCATATTGTATTGCAGACTAGGATGTGCTGGCATTAGGGATGTGTCTGAGACTATCTCAAAACACATTGGGTCAACATCCATCCATCATATTTTAGGATGGCTCTAGCTCACTTTAAATGGGAAAATAACTATTCTAGTATTTTTCAACATGGGTGGTGGCAATTGGTGTTGTCACTACAGCACTAATCAACATGTGCATCTTTACACCCGTGAACATGCACTTACACTCAGACGCTGAGGAAAACTTTTTCTTTAAAATGGCAATAAGGGGCTTACGTTCATAAATCCTTGGTTTTTTGTTTTGTTTTGTTTTTCAGAAGAGCCATATCCCAATTCCTAACCTGGTGTTAAGACCCTCCAAAAGCATGCCTCACACTCTTTCAATTTCATTTCCAAATATTAATCTTCTCCATTCTATCCCTCATCTGTCTGTTTATCTCTCTATTGGCCTTTCTTTCTCCACACTTTTGTTCATGGTGTCCTCACTTCCTCTCTCTTAACTAAATTCTATCCATTATTTACGCCCCACTTTAAATTCTTCCTCTTCTATTAAATGGTCTAAAATATTTTAGCCCAATATTCACCCTCTTCTATTCCATCTGACACTGTGACTCTGTCTTACTACTTTTAAAATTAATTATTCACTACCTTATGAGAGATCTATTAATATTAAAGCTAGCTTCTTAGAGTTGTATTGTCTTACTTTGCCCGTAATTACTGAAACCTTCTTAACTGACGGTGTATATGTGTTTTAACAGGAAATTCAAACAAAACATAAATAAGGGAAGGAAAGAGATAAAATGAAAATTTTCATTATGTAATTGTCTATTTTTCTTTTTTTTTTTTTTTTAATTTTCTGTAATGTATCATTGCTTGTGCTTTCTTTCCCCAACTCTCTGAATGAGAAAGATGTGTCTTTTTGCTTTTTTAAAAGTTCTTGGTAACACACAGCAATTAATACCTACTGGGTAATCAACAATTTTGTTTAATTTAGCAGATATGCAAACCAAACTACAATTAACACATACAAGCCTAGTGTTAGAGCTGGTACCAGGAAAAAATGAAAAACAAAAACAATAATAGCAGAAAATCTCCACTGCTTTCATCTTTTTTGGCTTAAACCCACATTCTTGGCTTAAACCCACATTCAAAGACCCAGGGAAATCTCCTCTTCGGATAGCCAAATCAATACAAACCAAGTAGACTTGCATGTACACTTCCAGAAAGAAAGAAAAAAAAAACAAGTTCTAACACAAAAAAACAACTAATAAACGTCAAAATTGGAAGTAGCCAAAGAGCCTACAATGTCCTCATGTCTTTTTTTTTTTAAGGTTTTATTTATTTATTTGACACAGAGAGAGAGCACAGACAGGAGGAGCAGGAGAGGGGGAAGCAGGCTCTGCATTGAGCAGGGAGCTCTATGCAGCACTGGAGTCCTATGTGGGGCTAGATCCCAGGACCCTGAGATCATGACCTGAGCCAAAGGCAGACACTTAACCAACTGAGCCACCCAGGCGCTCCTGTCCTCATGTCTTTAAATGTCTTACAAGTATCCCCTTGGGTCAGTCCCCAAGGAAATCACTTGAGACTGTCCCACTGTCCCACCAGGTCTGTTTTACCTCCTTGGCAGGGGGGGGGGGCAGCCCTTGGTGGTCTGCTCACGTCTTTGCTGATGTCACTCCTTGTCTGTGTGCTCTCTCTACCCAAAGATAATCCTTGGATATTCCTGTGTAAGTGGTACTGGTAGGAGAAGATGAACATGCCTGATCAGTGATTATAGCTCCTCCGCAGATCCTCCAGCTCAGTAAAGCTTCCCTGTTAGTGTGTGTCCTCTCTGCTTGGAGAGTTATTGCCTCTGCATTAAAATTTTCATTCGCAATGAGGTCATTCTGCTACTTCCTCGTATCGCCTTACAGTTCAAATTATGCCTGAGCTATAATAATAACCTAAAACTCTCTCTGCCCTGGGGTCCTTTCATTCTCTAAGCATTGGGCATTTGTTTGTTGAACTACTGCTAAATCCTGCCCCCCATATACAAAAACACACCGAAGAGGATGGGGGTGGGGAGCCGGCAACTGCCTCCCCAATCACTCTCATTAAGCTCCATATGGGAGCAGTCCAATGCCTAAAATTTTTTTCAGCAACTCGTAGACTGAAAATTTTAGACGGTCCCATGACAGCATGGAAGTGCATGCACAACATGGGCCTTGGAGGGACAAGTAAGACAGAAAGGGGTGTTAACTCAGGGTGACCACAGAAAATATGGCTGGACGGAGAATTCAAATGACAGATAGGGAGGAAAAGAAAGGCTCATTGC
This sequence comes from Ursus americanus, assembly GCF_024610735.1. Taxonomy (NCBI): domain Eukaryota; kingdom Metazoa; phylum Chordata; class Mammalia; order Carnivora; family Ursidae; genus Ursus; species Ursus americanus. The sequence goes on from NC_142130.1 coordinate 46,280,137, forward strand.
TGGCAAGATGGCACCAGGACATTCTGATGTTGTTTATAAAAATAACACTATTGATCATAAAAGGTACAGTACTTAGAAGATACATGCTTACCGTTCATATAAGGAACTTACAAGCGATAACTATTTGTATGGCATTTTATAATATACAAAGTCCCTACCTTAAAATTTGTGTAGATTCCAGCCTCTAGGATGTGCACTTGTCTCCCAGGGACTGGGGCCTGACCCCTAGATTGCAACTTCTGTGGCTGAGCCTCCTACCCAAGGCAGACCTCCCTGATTCACTCTGCCTACAGCTTCCTGAAAGCCACTCCAACTTCCCAGGGCATGCTGATATTCACAGGCCATCTGTCTCCTCCCCCTCCCCATCCTTTACATTACCCAGTAATAACTGCTTGCCTTATCTAATGTGTGTGGTCTCAGAATCTGTGCAGTAGTGTGGAGTGTTTCAGGGCTTTTTTTGGTTTTGGGGTGTTTTGTTTTTTTGTTTGTTTGTTTTGGTTTTTGGGGTAAGATCAGGCAGCCTTGGGTACCTGCAGTGTATGCATCCCTCTGTCTGCTGCCCAATAGGAACTATGCCTCCTGTTACTCAGTCTTCTGATGGTAACTGAGCCCTGCCTAGTCTTGTCTGGAAATATTGCAATGGTGACATTAAAGCTTTCCTCTTAAAATTTCAGCTCCAAGGCAAGGTCCACTCCGAGTCACTTCAAAGCAATAAAAATGTGAGTCATGGAAGACTTTTTCACTGGCAAAGATGTTCACCCCACAGTGCAATCCCTTATGATTTTGAAGAATTCTTTTCATAACATTATTTCTCTCTGAGTAAATTTAGAATTTGCCTGATAATAATGTGGTAGGTGCTGGAGGATCCTACAAATATCACTGAACAACCTTTAATAAGACATAAAAATTCTCAATATGTGTTGATACTGGTTTCCCCTAAGAACAGATATTTCACAAGAAAAAGGGCAAAGCCGCCAGCTAATCTTTAGATTAGAAGTAGGTACTAGGAGTGTTCCAGCAACTGCACAAAAAGATATCAAAGCTAGCACTTTGTCTTTTGATGAAGTATTGCCCTTTTCCCCAAGTAATATCTAATTATTAATGCTCTGCCCAAGAATAGTAACACCCGTGCCCATATGCTCATTGTCAGGGGCTTGGAGTACAGAGCAGGCACCGGCAAATAATTATAAGAGCTCCTCTATCTTATGAATAAGGAAAAGGTTATTAGCAGGGATATGGTTATTAGGATGCCATTTCCAGGGGTGCTAAATAAAAGCAGCTCTCACCTAAAAAGCCACCTTTTCTAATAAACTGATAGGAGCACAACGGGGCAAATGGTGTGGTTAACAAAGAGATGAGAAGGGGCGCCCGGGTGGCTCAGTCGTTAAGCGTCTGCCTTCGGCTCAGGGCGTGATCCCAGGGTCCTGGGATCGAGCCCCGCATCGGGCTCCCCGCTCAGAAGGAAGCCTACTTCTCCCTCTCCCACTCCCCCTGCCTGTGTTTCCTCTCTCGCTGTGTCTCTGTCAAATAAATAAAATCTTAAAAAAAAAAAAAAAGAGAGAGAGAGAGAGATGAGAAATCTGAAAACTAAAATCTGAACCTAATTCCATCGTTTACATTATTATTGGTATGCACTTGGCTTAAAAATGTCTCTAAGCCTCAGTTTTCTCACCTGTAGTGTAGGTCCATCAGCACCACTCCATTTCTTGTTACAAGGAGCAAATGAGTGAAAGTGTATATAATACTGTGAACAATATAAAGCCTTAGACAAACATAAGCGGTTATTCTTCTTATTGACACTCTGAGATGGGGTCTGCAAAAAAGCACAACTAGATAGGGAGTTGTTGGAAGAGCGCAGTATAACTATACTCTTTCCAGAAGTCCCAGGGGTTGGGGTGGGCGAGAGACATATGATGATTCAGATACCTTCCTGTCCAGAAGAAATATCATCACAGCAGGAACCTCTGAGCAGTAGAGATGTGTCACATGTTTGAAGAAATATATGAGTTCTTTAAAGAATGTCTATCAGACCTAAAGAGTTTGAAATTTGTTTTAATAAAATATAATATGAATGATATTACCTCTTATCAAAGAAATGTACCTGTATGACTAGAGGCAGAAATATTTTTTTCTGCCATAAAGGCAGAACTTTTTAACTTTTTACTTTCCTGTTCCTTTCATTTGAACCAATAAAGAAACACAGTAAGCATCCAGACTGAGCAATACATTTCAAGTGAAAGCATGCATGTAATGCACAGATTTCTATCCGAAGACACTGAAATTATCTAAGGAAGCAAAGTCTGCTTATGAGTTCCTCCCAGTCATCACAGACACCTCAATACAGTCACATATACTTGTACCTTTTACCCCAAGAGTTATGAACACTGCTAGATACCGTATTAGCTCAAGACTGCAATCTACCAATAAGAAAATAAACAGTAAGAATTCAGTCATTTACTAGGCAGCTGTTCTATGCCAGCCAGAGTGCCAATCATTGAGAAGAGAGAGTAGAACAATATAGTCAGGTTTCCTGATCTCAGGTAATCCCCTAGTAGATCCATTTACAAGGCTCGTCCTCCCTCAGTGCCACCATCATGTGTGTGCAGTAACGGAGGGAGACTAAGAGCAGGGCACTTGAGGACCCTCCCAGCAACTTGGCTTTGGTGACTCCAACTATGGCCCCTGCTCCCACCTCTTCTCCAATTGCTAAAGCTTCCCTTCTGAGATGGTTTGCTCTCTGCATCTGGAAGATAGTGTCTCCAAACATCCTTTTTCATTTTTTTTCTCATGAAAATATTCACAGTATAAGTGAAAGAGAAAAAAGAAACAGGGGAAGGCCTTTTCTGCCTACTGGGAAAGATGCAGAGGAAATCAGATTTTTTTTTTTCATTTGTCCATTAATTAAAACATGAGTTATTGATCACCTAAGACATTCCAAGACTTACGCAAGTTGTTGGAAACACAAAGATGACAAATGACACTTTCTTCTGGAAAGCAAGTCTCAGTTCAGTGTCAGGGTGCAGACATATAAATGAATAAGTATGCTACCATTAGACAAACGTTCTGGTGAATGTGTATACAAGGATCCATGGGAGCACTGAGGAGAATTTTATGGAAGGAAGGGATAAGCCTTTTTATACCTTTGCAGGGAAAATGGAAAACTGAAGGCCAACAGGGGAGGAGAGGAGTTCCAGGACAAAAATCATGTGCAAAGGGACACAGTCATGAGAGTCAATGGCCCAACCAGGGCCTCCGAGCCTCAACATGACTGTGGAGGGAGAGGTCAGAAAGAGGCTGGAAAGGTGAGTAGAGCCATTATTTGAAAGTTTTGAACAGCAGAATATGGGGTTTGGACTGTACTCACTGTGCAGAAGAATTTAAAGCAAAGAAGTGACTGGTTCAAACCTGAGTTTTGGTAAGATTCTTCTGAAGACTGTGTGGACAATGGACTGCAAAATGGAAAACATTATTATTAGGATTATTACATGAATGGTTAAGGATTTATTACATGAATGGAAACAATGATGAGGTGAGAAAATAAAAAGGAATAAATGTATTTGCAAGACATTTCTTTTTTTTTTTTTTTTTTTTTTTTTTTTTTTTTTAAAGATTTTATTTATTTATGTGACAGAGAGACAGCCAGCGAGAGAGGGAACACAGCAGGGGGAGTGGGAGAGGAAGAAGCAGGCTCACAGCGGAAGAGCCTGATGTGGGACTCGATCCCGGATCGCCAGGATCACGCCCTGAGCCGAAGGCAGACGCTTTAACGACTGCGCCACCCAGGCGCCCCTGCAAGACATTTCTAAGGTAAAATCAACAGTTCCTCAAGGCAAAGTGAATACAGGGAGTGAGCCGTGGGTAGAAATCAGTAACTCAGGGATTTCTCTCCAAGACAACTGATTAAGTTGCAATACCGTTAACTGAGATAGGAAGAAAAGTATTTCAAGGGAAGGAAGTAGTAAAGAAGAAAGAATATGAGTTTAGTTGAAAGTTCACTGAGTCTGAAGTACCTGAGACCAGCCATCTGCCATTTAAGAACAGTTGGAATTACATAGGTCTGGGGGTCTGGAGAATACCAGCTAAAGATACTAATTGTAGCATCATTCACATAAGTATTTCATGGTTGAAGCCACAGGAGTGAATGAAATCATCTAGAGAAAATATGAGTGCAAGAAAAAAAATTTCCCGGAAACCCCAAATGAGCAGTAAGGTGAGTAAGGAGGAACCTATTCCCTGGTCATAGTCATAACCAATGGGGTCACGCGGATATGCATATTCCATGTCACAAGACCGTTCTCAAAGAAGCCAAAAATCCTCCCAAGGAAAAAGGTAACTGAACAAAAAGTAGGCTGCAGGAGACTATGGGTTTTTTTTTCTTTTTGTTGTGCCAATCATTTCAACCAAAGAAATTTTAAATACACATATATTTTGTTTGTCTTTAATGTATTTCTTCTTTGATTCCTTTGTCAAATAGAAAACTCATTGTTTCAAGGCACTGATATACAGCCACCATCTAGCGGCGAAATCTGGTAACTACATACTTGCACAACTGGGGGTGAAGGGAACATTAATCCGGGTAGTTTTCCCGTAGATTTAAAGATTACGTTCAGGGAAAATTAGGCACTAGTCAATGATGGAGAACATGAAAGAGCAGGTTTTCTCTATTTTTTCCTGAGTATAAATTATGGAAAATAGAAACAATTTACATATTTTGAATGCCCTTCCTTTAAACAACGGAATGAACCACAGCTTACCCAAGGTTATCAGGCCTCAGGTGATATGGCAACCCCTCATCAGACTGATGGAAACATGATCAGTAGTCACTACCAATCTTTAAAATCCAAACTCTTTACCATGTCCTCCAAATCCTTACAGGATCTAGCCACCAGCCCTCTCCTTCCAGTGTTACTTTTTTCCACTTTGATCCTTGACCACTACAATGTAGCCATGGTAGCCTCCTTACAATTAGCTGAACCTAAATTCATTTCCTGCCTCAGGGCCTTTGCATTTACTGTTTCAGCTCTTCCACCAATTCTTTCTACCACCTTCTTCTCATCTAAGGTCTCTGTTTAAATACTTCATTCTCAGAGAGATTCCCTGAAAACTGTAACTCTAAAACCCTCTTCCTCCAGTTTATTTTTTTCTTGTCACTTATCACTATCTGAAGTTGTATCATTTACTTATTTGTTCAAAGACAAAATCTTCAAATCTACAATGCAAATTCTATGAGGGAAGGAATTTTAACTGTAATGTTTGCTAGCACCTAGAGGAGTACTATCACATAAAAGGTACTCAACGAACAGTTGAGAACTGAGTGAATTAACCCAGCAGGTGCCTGGGCAGTGTTTGGGTAAAAGGTGTAGTTGGGCAGATTAAAATCTACAAAGAATCATATGATGGCAAGATTGAGACCAAACATTACGATACATAAGCAAGAAAGCCCAGCATGTCATGGACAAATCCTGCATAAGGTTTAATAACCAAATAGGACAAGATAGGGACAGCAGATAGCATGAACCTGAGGCTTAATCAACAGTCAAGAATCAGGATTCAAGTAACAGATTGTGGGTCAAGGAGGGGTTAGCAGAGAGGCTCCTGGGCTTTGTAAGAAACAGGTCTTCAATCCCATTAGAAGCAATTTCCCCATCACTCAAAGACCTGAATAATGTTAACAGGGACTTACAGAGTACATAGTTTTCAAACTGCATAATGTACAAACACCCTCTGAGATGGGAGGTATAAAAGGCTACTTAAAAGTAGATTCTTCTGGGATACACTGCCATTATGTCTGATTCCATAGGTCTGTGGAACTCTGCAACTCTGCAAAAATTAATTAATTTTTAATTAATACACAAGGTGAGTCTGATGTGGGTACGCTGCAGATATACTTTTTTGAGATATACTTGTTCTAGTCTTTTACAACTCACAATACACTTTTACATATTATCTTCTATGATTCTCACCTATAACTCTTCTGAGAAGTAGACAGAGCCAGTTTTTATTTCCACTTATTATATTTTTGAACCTTTATTATAGAATACTTCAAATACATAAGTGGAGAATATCATAATGAACCTCCATGTACCTATCACCCAACTTCCACAGTTATCAACTATAGTCAATTCCATGTTCCACACAGACATGTACCCTGTATCGAATTCTAAGCAACTCTCAGAAATACCTGAGATCAGTGTGGATCAGAGAAGAGATTATAATTCTTGTTTTATTCATAGGATTCTGCCTCACAGAGATGATGACTTGTCCATGATCATATACCTAGTCTTAGAACTGAGACCAGAACTTAGTTACACACAGTGTGACATGAGGAAGGGAATGCTAAGTATATACTAACTGCTCTACCCTTCACTAGACTTTGAGGCATATAACAATTTTTTAATTCTCGTGTGTGTGTGTGTGTGTGTGTGTGTGTGTGTGTGTGTGTGTGTGTGTTTTAAAAGAGGGGAGGCAGCTCTTTAGAATGACTTTTGCTCAGTTATACCTGGGGACCCTTACAGGTCTTAAATTCTAATGCAACTAAATACTGTACCAATACAAACCCCAGTGTGCTTGGAAACCTTCATCTATGAGCAAATGGCTGTGGAGATGCACCAGAGAGAAGCAGTGGGCCGAGGGCAAGTGAGCTGCAGCTGGCCTTACAATGCCCTGAACTGTCAAGAAAACAAATGCAATTGGAACACACGCTCCCATTTAAAAATGTGGCTGGCAAAACAGAGTTCTGCCTTGGGCTGTTGAGACAATGACAAATGAAATGTGGGTTGATCCCCCATTTATTTTATTTTTAAAGTGTTTGCCAATACTGGAACAGCCCTGGTTGTGTTGGATTGCCACACCTCCAGCACTAAGCAATTCCCTTCACCATGCTACGAGTCCCATATGATCTCAATTGCACTGCTTTCTACCTTTCCCAATAATGACCCCATTAGGAGATTGCCTAAAAGTGAGTAGGCAAGGATTCAGATTGGCTAAGTTGCAGGTATTGCCGTGAATCCATCTGGAAAATATGGCATGGGAGGTCTTAGTGTCCTCATTAACAAGCACATGGTCAGATTCTGTCAGGACATTTTTGTAGTTCTAGAATTCTCTTTTTGGTCAGGTCCTCTCAAATGTACAGATGTTTGTAATGGCCAAAACACAGTCACATGTGCTTCCTGGTTAAAGTCTTCCCATAAAACAGTCCACAAATGAACATTGCTATGCCAAAAAAAATGAAAGCACTTAGAAGACTATTTAGCACTTCTAATGCAAAGCATTTTGTAATTCTCTATTTGCCAAACCGCTCTTGAGAGGAGGTCAGTAATTTTCTCATTATTCTGCTAAGGAAATAAGCCGGCTGCTGTTCCCAAAGTAACACATGGTCAATCAATATCTGGAATTAGAACACAAACATTTCTCATTCCAGGGACCATGCTGAGCTAACAAAATATCTGGGTGTAAGAGTATTAATAAGTTTTGGAGGCAACCGATATGATGAAATCATTCCCTCATGACAGGATATGCATAATATGCATAAAGTTGAGAAAAAACAGTAATTCTCAATTGCATTTTAAGCCAGACATTGTTCATGTGAGCTTTATAGGTTTCCTTATAATCATATGTCGAAGGAACGGGAGGGCACTATGTAAAAGACAGGTAGAAACAGAGAGTAGAAAATATGATGTCAGAGAAATTTCAAAGTCAAAATAGATTCTGAACATATATAAAATTGGTTTAGTCATTTTTTTAGTTTAACAGCTCTCTCCTTGTCTCAGAAGGTAGAGGTTTCAGAATACCTCATACAAAAAAAAATCTTACTAAAATATGACAATAAATGTCATACCATAAATTTAGTATCCAAAGAGAATATATCAAATAAATAAAAGCATGCTATTTTGTTGCTCTGATTCAGAATATCAGGATTGTCAAGATATTATTTTAAGTCAATACAGAGATATGAAAAATTTTTCTATTCTTATTTACTATTTAGGTTCAGAAAAACTCTCATACCCCTACAACCACCACACACACACACACACACACACACACACACACACACATACACACACGCTAAGCAATAACTTCAGTATCATTCCTGACATCACCACACTGTTACCGAGGTCAACCTTGAATAAATTTGTATCCTTTCTTTGCCTTGTGTCTCATCAGTCTAGTGGATTTTGATTGTAATCTCATTGGGCTGAGATCCAGTAAAATACTATTTTCCACACAACTTTTAACATTTCATATGCATTTTTATTAGAAACTAACTGAATACTAAACAAAAAAATCCAAAAAATAATTCCTTTCAAAAACAACCATACTCTCTTCCCTTTAGTTTAAAAAAACAAATCAAGTCCTCTAAACTCACCAAGTCATACAGATTAAATATGCACAGCTTTTTGTTCTTCAATCATACCTCAATAAAGTGGTTTAAAAATACTTAAGCATAATACACAGTTCAAAAATAAATAAATAAGAAGTTTTAAAAATCATGTGGCCTCTCTCTGTTGCAGGGGGTGGTAGAACAAAGGTTTATTTTATGTGAACCCTCTAATAACTTCTTGCATTATTCTAAAACAAATTTATACCACTTAATTCATTATTTTCAGAAGATTCATGTTTTTTAGAAATTACAGAGTTGATTATTGCGGGTGGGATCTGATATCTTTTCATTTATTTGGAGAGATTATCTATGTCTTACTTAATATTTCTTGATGCATAATAATTGGCTCAAATTTCAAGTGTTATCTCTACAGTATCTAGGTCATTTCATGTGCAATTAACTTAGACCACTCCCTATCAAAAAAAAAAATCATTGTTAATGGAAACTGTTTCAGTTTTAGTATTTGGAAGTCTCACATCCAAGAATGATCTGTGAGTAACAAAAACAAAAGATGATTTTTCTTTTTTCCTCTGAAAATTAAGCAGTGTGTCCTTCGAGATTTGTTCTCTGCTTGCTGAAGATGCTGGCTCCGTGCATGCTAAACTGAGTGCCATTCTTCCAGATTCCAGAAGACTTAGTTGACACGATCAAGTATGCAAATAAATACTGGCTCTGCAGTTGCTTTCCTCATTTTTACTAATCTCAATGGCTTGAGGCTTTAGCACCAAACAAGAGGCAATCCAAAGGCTACTGAGGAATTATTTTGCAAGATGTATATTCTGCAAATATAGGCTGATTATTGCATTCTTCCTGTAAATACACCCACAAGGTGTCTAGATGTTGTCTTCCAGTTCTCTTTTTTCTTTCACTATGGTCTGCTAAGTTGTTTGATGACAGGGAAATTGCTATGGGAGATTCTAAACCTGTCCCTAGGTATCAATGATGGGTTATAAACACATGAATCACAGGCCCTACTGCTTAAAAACATCTATGAAATAAACTGCCTATCTTCGGTTATTTATTTCTCTAAATTTACCTAGAGTGAAATCCTTACAACATGGGGAGATCAGGCAGTTCAGAATTCACCCTCCAAAGTGAATATACCAAATTAATAGAAGCTCACTCTGTTCCTTTATGCTGACTGAGAAAAGCAGAATTTGCAAGACATGAAGTTAATACAAGAAGGTAAATGAAAAATCCTTCTCTTTTTATTTACCATTTTGTTTCAGAACAACATACAGGGAGTTAAGCAGCTTCTTTGGGGCTGAGCACTAAATAAATGCAGCACTTTATCTTATGAAGCGCCTGTCTAGGCCATGGGCCAAATCACCTTCTTTGAAAATAACTCCCATGAGTACAAGGGAGTGGGCCCCTGGCATCTCTAATTTACTACATGACTCTGAAGTCCCTCACCCTTGCCCATAGCTGTCTGGGTCAAAGGTGGACATCAATTCAAACTGCTCGGCTTCTCTCCCCTGAGATTCCCAATTCGGCCAACAAGGAAGCCACCCACGGTGCATGAAACTAGAACACAGAAGCATGTGAGCTGTGGGCTGGCCTATTCTGCCATGTGACGGACTAGGAGGGACTAGAGTACAGATAAAGAGAGAAGCAGTCAAGACTCAGAGCTCTGCACTAGCCCGATGGCTCTCCTTTTCCTGCCTCCTGGCTTTTCCTGAAGCCCAGCTTCATTCCTGCGTTTAATTTTCATGCATTATCCCTGCTCTCTTATAATAACCCTCTTTTTTTTTCTTACTCTAGCTTAAGTTGATTTCTGATACCCTTACCTTCCGCAAAGGAGGTCAATGGATATTAAAAAGAAAAAAGCCTTGAATATGTATGAACCACATGGAATTGAACTAGGCCACCCTCACTAAGCCACATCATTTGGGGATTGCAGATTCCTCCTCTATCTCCACCCATAATTTTTTTTCACTTTCAGACTATCCTTAGTTCCCATTTTATATTACAGAGAATAGACTCGGAAACACACATTAGATTATCAGTACTTGACTCTGTATAGAAGAATAGGGTTGGCCTGTCTTATTCTTCATAAGGGACTGAGTAAACACAATGATTTCTATTAGCTGATGAACCCACTTCATGTTTATGCTTTCTTTCTCTTCCTGTTTTTATTATTTTCCTCAGTCCTTAAATGCCTACTAGAACTCCCACACTGCACACTGACTTTGGACAGAAAGCTTGTTAAAAGGTGCAATACTATGTTTTCCTAAGTCTAAACAAATAAACTGACCTTCAAAATAGGAGATTTAAAAAAAAACTTTTCTTCCCTCTGGAACATATCTGCACATCCGTACCATGCTGGCACTTAGTAAACATTAAAAATCAGTCACAGATATTCTTCTACAGTAATACTCATTTAAAAAAAAAAAAAAATCTGCCAGACAACAGCCCAATCCAGAGAAGCGAAAGTGAGATGGCAGAGCTAAGCTGACTCGAGGGCCCTGGTCCCCTCAGTGTCTTGGTCTCTTGACACCCAGGCCAGTGCCTTCCTCCCGCCCTCAGGGCGCTGCACCCTATCTCCCAGAACATGTATTACCACTCCAGCTTCCAGAAAGGCTTCTCCCTGCCCTTTCCCCGTTAAATCTTGCAGCTTCTCAGTTCTAATTCTCTTTTTATTGTTATGCCCCTCCCCACTTAGTCCACCAATGATTTAAGGACACTTATGAAAGTATGATTATAAACACAGAAACTTTTTTTTAAATTAACAATGAGAATCAAGTAAACATACTTAATTGCAAGAATGACACCCAACCTGCAACTTTCCCATAGACCAAGGAAAACCACAGCTGTTTACCCAAAATACCTCATCAAATCATTAAAAGTGGCTACACAAACCTTCAAATGAAAAAGAATATAAATTATTTTGTCTCTTTTAAGCTCTGTGTTATCTCGGATCTTTATCACTTGAAGCCTAACTTATCTCTCCCAGTATCAGAGGCTGGTCTCTCTTAAGATCCACCTCCTATCCGTCCGCAACACATTTCTCCAAATCTGAGCCAGCCAATCTAGTACAACGTCACCGAACCTCTACCACGCAGCCTAGTCTGGACACTCACATAGTTCGGTGGATACAGTCTTTCCAAGTCTGGTTCCTTCTGAGTACAAACTACAGCCCTAATGTTATATTCTTCTGACATCAAGTAGATAAGGGTTGGAACACCCACATACACAAACACATGGTCTTCCCAAAAAAGTCAGAATTCATTCTAAACTGAAATCAAAATTTTTTATTGAATAATTTTTATGTGGCAAGCACTACCTAAACACACTTCATGTTTTCCGTTATTCTCTACATTCAACTTTTCAGATAGGTACTATTTTGTTACTGCTCTCATTGTCCACAATGGCTACTAGAAACCCTGATAATATTTATATCCTAACAGGAAGGAGATGCAACAAACAAGGGCATGCCCACTTCCTGTACAGTATATGCACCACCTCTGCTCACATCACATGGGTATACCCACCGCAAGGAAATCTGGGAAAGTGATCTTTATTACTGGCAGATATCTACCTTGCTAAAAACCAAAGATTCTACTACTGAGGAAGAAGAAGAAACAAACAGGAGGTAACCAGCAGTCTTTGCTACAAGACCGTTGTCTCAAAACTGATCCTGACAAGGAAATGATGCTGAGAAGCAACTAACACCTGAATGACTCAGAGAATGATGAGACTAATTCTCCCTGTACTGGTATATACAATAAGATGACAAACCTGGACTTGAGTAAGAGGAGTCTGATGCTTGGGTTACATAGACATATAAAGTTACATACATAGAAAGTTACAAGGGAGAAAAGCAGGCCCAAGTTTCCACCACTACCAAACTCATCATATCTATGGTTCCCCCTTCTCATAAGGAGATGAAAACAGTTTATTGAAGGGAACCAAGTGTTTCCTGCTGCTGTGGCTTGGGACATAAGAATAAATCTGCTAGTAGGCCTTTACACAGGAGACACTGAAATATGTGACATAAAGTCTTCTCTACTCCATACAATTTTCAGTGGAAGGAAATTATGTTAACTGTATTTAGCTAAGATATAAATAAAAAGTAACCTGCCTTAATATATTAGAATCCCCCAAAATATTTATATGTTGAGGTAAATGTGATATTACATCTAATAGTAGGGTATTTTTCATATGGGGTGCAAAAAAAGAGCTTTCTGATTGCCCCTCGAATTATACCCCTTGTGATGCACATCACGTCATTAAAGTTGCTGTGAAAGACAGATCCAGAACAGGAACTTCCCCCTCAACATCTTTCAGTCTAGTGCAAGTTTCACCTCCCCCAAAGCCTTATTTGACTTCACTAGCTCTCATTTCTCTTCCTCTTCTCTGAAATTCCCATTACACTTAACAGCCTGTGTCAGACAATTTAACACTTAATTTTATGTCTGCTAATGTTTCATGTGTGCTAAGATCCTAAAGGACATATGTGTCTTGGGCTTTTTTGCAAATGCCCATGGCCTCTAGAGTATTGAGTGTAAAATATATGTTGTATAAACTGATCTGACTTCTGTGTTACAGCCTAATAGTTACCAAAGTAATGTGCACCTACACCTAGCTAGGGTAGGTCCACCTACCAAATATCAAGGAAAGAGGGAAGTGGGATCACTAAGACTGGCAGGGAAAAAAAAAGTGTGTGTGTGCGCATGCATAAGCATATCCCCTTTAAATACTCAGCTAAAGATTATTATCGGCATCGTGTGTGTGTGCATACACATTTGGAACATGCACAGTTCAAATAAGTGACCATTTACATGTTGTAATTTGGAAGGGCACGTCTTAGCTGATATGAAAATAATTTCCCATCCCATTTGGCTTAGAATTTTGTTGTTAGCATCAAACAGTTTGAATAAGAAAGCAAGAATGCTGTGTCTCTCCAAAAGTCCATGGAAAATCATGTTATTTTGAAGGTATCCTTAGCTCTCTCTGGAAGGTGATAGATTATTAGATTAATAACAGACAAAGGAAAGTAAGGTCAGACTGCTGGAAGGGATGGCAAGGGAGGAAGTGGCTTCAAAATTGAAGACTGCCTTCTATAAGACCTATTTTGAATCAACTCAGTAAGGTAAAACATGGCAGAAGGCTAACATAGGAACACCTGCCAGCACCAAGAAGGAACTGTGCCTCCCTGGCATTCCCTTACCCCACAAACCAACCCTGCTACACCTCTACAGAATCCCAAGATGAATAGGAGCAGAGTCTGAACACTGCAGCTCCAGTTCAAACCTCTCACTTCACACATTAACAACTCATTCTCTGACTTTACACGTCAGAAGATAACTCGGTAGAAATACCAGGAGTAAATCATGGTACTTTTATTCTTAGTCGAATGCTTTTTCCATGTGTTCTTGATTCCTGAGAGCACAAGCGAACTCCATTACATTCAGAGTATACTCAAGGGCAGAAGTGTAGGTGTCTGCAATTTCTCCCTCCATTTTTTACTACGCACGATGGCCAACTTTTGAGAGGCAGAATTGCACAGACATTAGCAAAGGGAACAGTGGCTTTGAATCCCAGCTGTCTGGGTTCAAATTCTAGCTACCCTCGTTGTGTGATTTGGGGCAAGTTACTTAAACTCTGGTTCTTGGGTTTCCCACCTGCAAATGGGAATAATCACACAGAGTTATTGAGAGGTTACAATTACAAATCTATGTATACAAAGCATTTAGAACAATGGACTGGAAGTAAACAGCATCTAAGCATACACTGTTATCTTTAGTCATAGAGATACAATGAAAAGAATATTGGGTATAACTAAACTTTAAAAATCTTGAAATGAATATTCCAGCTTCCCTAATGGGCAATGCCTGTATGAATGAGTACTGAGTACTGAGCACTGAGTACTGAGTACTAAGCATAAACTTTTAGAGATTAAGAAGTCATGACTTTCATTTCAAAGTCAAGGAGCTAGGGAGAAATGAGTGAGGACACACAACACAACACACACACACACACACACACACACACACATAAACATGCCTTATATGCCAATGTCTTGCCAACTCTGATCTGTATCCCACTTAGAAAAATTGGTCTATATCAACAGAAAAACTTCTGAAAAGCCTACAGAGTTTTAGCACTTTCTGCAGGCTTTTAAGGATTAAAATGCCCATCTGTCCCAAAGCAAATACTTCTCTTCTATCTTGTGATTTCTAAACAATGAAACAAAAACAAACTGTGGTGGGCTCCAGGGACCTCGATGCCAAAGGCTCCCCATATTAAAACTGGTAGAAGTGAAGTGGCATCATTTATCATCACTAGGCAAAAAGAGGAGTGAGTACCCTGACGGTGTGGGGTTTATTTTCTTCAGTGTAAAGACGGGAGGTGGCAGCAGAATAGGTCAGGCGAAAGTTCCAAGTCTGAGGGGTGCCCCTAACATTAGAGGAACAGTGAGTGAGCCAACATAAGGGAGTCACCTGAGAGTGAGGCGCAAGAGCTGGTGTACCCTCCATATATGTGCAGGGCTTATAGGATCATGTGTGTTTACTCCAAAACCTACTATGGCTCTCATTTTTAGCTTTTATCAAACTCATCAGAAGCAGCCAAATGGCATAAACGTCAGGAAATCTTATGGAGACTCTAAATGCTTACAATAAGTAAATACTCTTGTAAAACAAGTTTTATTTTTTGGTTTTTGTCGGTTTTTTGTTTTTTGGTTTTTTTTTTTTTTTTTTTTTTTGAGATCTCACCTCTTAATTCAATACTGAAAGAAAGGTCTTAAAAATAATGTTTAAGGGAACAAAACAGTCTAAACTTAAGGGCATGGATCGTTTCAGCCTTTTACAACCTACAAGACTGCAGAATCAAAAACATCAGATTAAAATTCTGGGGCTATCTTTAGATTTTCTTCCAGAAAACTGACAGGTATATCCTGAACTTCAGACTACAAGCCTCTCACTACTATGGCTAGGTATGGTTTCTCCTCTCAAGGGTTATGATAGATACATAAGTAGAAAACAGGATGAAATTTAAATAAGACCAATTCTTAAGTTAACTTATGTAATGATTCACCCTTTTGTTCATTTATTCAAACAACTTACACCACACACTATTCTGTGCAGTTGTGAATTACATATGTCCATCCAATTATTAATTAGCTCAACAAATGTGTTCAATTGCTACTTTGAACCATGCATTTTTCCAGGTGCTGGTGATACAGCAAATGGAACTAGAAAGCATGACCCTTGTTTTCATAAAGCACACTTCATAACAGAGCAAAAAGAAAGAAAAGAAATACATAACATTTCATACAGTAAGTATTTTGAGGAAAAAAACAACATAATATCATAGAAACAAGATAGAGTGGTCCTGGAAGACCATGACCAAGACTTTCTTTCTGAGGAAGTAATTTTCATCCTGAGACCTAAATGGTAAGAATGACTTAGTTATTCAGAGATCCAGGAGAGGAGCAGCCCTAGCATGGAATGACCGTGAACCTGGTATGTTGGGAGATGGAAAGCAGACATGGGAAGTGAGACTGTAGTGAGTAAGATGGATAGTGGAAGAAACCAGAGTATGGGGTAGACTGAGGTCACAAACTCTTAGGGTCTATAGGATCCACATCTGGAATGCAATCTGGATTTTACTGGACATCACTATACCTTTCAAAGCCAGAAGATGACATAATTTATATTTTTAAAATATCACTTTTGCAGCTATATGGAGAATGAATTGTAATCTGTGGGATGTCAGCACATGTTTAACAATTAGCTCTCTGGAAAATATAGATTAAAAAGTCCTGATTTACATATTATTTATAATATATATTTAGTATATTAACTAATAATTTATAATATTAGTATATTATTATAATATTAAAATATAAATACCAAATATAATATTTTTATTATTACTAATATATACCAATTTCTGTGCTATAAATATTCCCACCATGGTCAATTTCAAGCTACCAGGTGGAGGTGGTGTTGGAAGGTGATGTGCACAACTGGCTCTCGAGAGCCCAAACGAGGCAGCTCTAGCACATTCCACTGACTATAGGGCAGCAGGCATGGAAACAGGAAAGCCAGTCATGAGGCTTCAGCCACCATCCAGGCAAGAGACATGGTGGCCTAGTACCATGAACTGGGCAACAGCAAATGTGGTTAAAAAAAATGGACAGAGGTGTTTAGGAGAGAAAATAGACAAGACTTGATGAATTCAATGTAGGAGATAATCTGACAGGCATCAAGAATGAACCCTATATTTCTAAAGGACAAAATTCGTTTAAGCTTATTACTCTTTCCCAACTTGCTTCCATCTTTCCTATATCCTACCCAGACTCTTTTTAAGTTTTTACTTAATGTCATCCAACCCTGTTTGTCTCTTCTCTAATGCAGAGAAAATAAAGAAGTTTCTTCCCCGTGCCATGTTCTGTTCTCCTCTAGGCAGACACAGCCCAAGAGGCACTGGTGAGAAAGGGGTAGAAATTCTGGATTCAGTACTAATGCTCTTACTCCAGCGGCCTGCGCCTGGCATCTTGCTCATGGCACACTTGAGCAGTTCAGCCTCTGCCCATCTTAGTGTCACAGTGGGAGTGGTTGGAGATTAGAAGAAAAGGACAAGAGAGTGTTAAGAGAAAGTCGTCCTCCTTCCCGGCGGATCCCCAAGTCTACTATTTCAACTGTGAATCTGCCAGGCAATATGGAAGTCTCATTCATTATCCCCAGCTGCATGAGGAGGTAGTTGACTGATAAAAACCCGTTCTTAACTAAGCACAATTCCTTGGTGGTTGAAAATCTGTCACATAACATTTGTAGAGTTTGCTGTGCAAGCATTTTAATCACCGTGGTCACTTTCCCACTATCTGTGATCAAGATTTGCATTACATCTCTCATGTTTCAATCAGCTATCTCAAGGGAAACAAACTGTGAGTTTTCAAATTACCTTCGTAAGTACATTAAGCCAGATCAGCCTTATAAAAGGACTCCCTCTCCCTTAATGTGACTGACTAAACAACACTGAGGTTCAATGACCCAGAAACTGGCAGAACATTTTATGGATAAGACTATTTGTCATCCATAGCTTTCAACAGAAACAATAGGACCAAATGAAGAGCTGAATGTCAGAAAAAGTGAATGTCACTCTTTTTTTTTTTTTGCAATTGATAAATATCCACATCCAAGGTATTCTTTCCATCAAACTACTTTTCCCTACTCTCCTGCTGCCCTATATTTATGAGACAAGTCCACTAAAGAGGACTTTCTCTGTTTTTTGCCCTTCAGTAATCCAGATATTGAATTTATTGTTATAATGATTTATTTTGTCCAGACATAACTGCAGATTGCAATACCAACAGAGTTTCCCAGACAATGCTGAAATTCATCAGTGGCATAGCAACACAGGAGAAAGGTCATTGAACTATAAGCAGAAGATCTGGGTTTCAGGTCTTCCAGTGACTTGCTGCTTAACCTTAGGAGATAACTGATCTTCCCTGACTTTACTCACTTATATAATGAAGCACTTTTTTAAAATGGCATTTAAAAATTCCCCTTAGGTCTAAGATGGTTGAAACATTCTCTCTCCAAGAAACTTGTATCTAGCTTATATAGGATCATACACAGTATCAAATCATTGTATGCTACCTCCTTTTACTTCTGCATTACTCATCATAATTGTAACCAAGCTACTAGTGGATTACTGCCTCTGTTAGTCAGGACTCAACTGCAACTAGTTAATGGAAAAAAAAAAAAAGGAGAGGAGTGGGAGAGATATTGGCTCATATAACTGGGAAGGACAGCATGGGTCCAAGGACCAAAATGATGCTCTCTGATCTTTCACTCTCTCATCCTGGATGCTCTCTGGGTTTTGACTATTTTCTCCTATTTCAGATGGCTTCTGGCATGAGAGCAGATGGGTGGTGTACGACCAGAAGTAACTCCAACTTTATATCATCCTAGATTATAAGCCAGAGAAGGGGAGACTTCAGTCACCAACTTTTGCATATAAAATCCCAGGAAGTCTCTTAACTGACTCAAAAAAGATTCTAACTAGATCAGTTACTGTGATTAAAGAAATAATAGGTCAAATTCAGTCTCCTATGACTCGGAGGATGGTAAGAAAGGGCACAGTTAGCACTGAGTTGCAGCCCCACCTCAGATATCACATTTAAGAGAAGGGTGAGTTCCTCAGAAGAAGGTAGTGATATTTTTTCAGGAACCAAGAGGAGGATACTACAATGAGAAGAATAGGTAAAACAGAGTCTGTATTCAAGGTTTACCCTCACAATGAGCCATAGAATTTTCTTTTGACCTTTAATATGGGCCTTGGTTCTTTTTCTTGATATATTTAAGGATGTTAGAAGCCTAACTGGATTGTCACATCACCTAGAGAAGAGACAGTGCAATTTCATTATTTGCAACAAATGTACCTTATTCAAGGAGCCACTCAATAAATATTTGGTGATAATGCAAAAGTTCTAGTTGCTATAAGCCTGTTTCATTTTACATTTAACTTCTTTCTATTTTATCTACTTCTGCTACATTTGGCTCAATTTACTGTGGAAGAGTGTACTGTTCCTAGACACTTAATCTGTGTCAGCTTTAGCAGAGCTTGTTTTGTTCATTAGGCAGTGCTTGATCTCTTCTGACAGCTTCAATCCTATAATGCTCTTTCCCAAAGGCTGTACTTAAAGTCTAGATATCTCTATACAACATAGAGGTTCAAGTTCATGACTTCACTTCTTATGAGACTCTTACTGAAATTCCAAGGATCCTAGATATTTGTTACATAGTGGTCATCAACAATACGTGTTATTATTAAAGACTTTGCAGTACCTGGAAAGAATTTTTAAACCTGTCAGGTCACAGAATGTGCTTGATAACTGAATAATTATATTCCTTTTCTTTCCATTGATCCTCAGGAGTGAGAGATCATATGCATAAATCCATATACCTCCACTTAGCTTGTGATTTATAAATAAAGTGAAACTATTTAACTGATGGGGAGTAAGCTCTACATTAAACAAAAATGATGGTTATTGTTTCTTTGCTCGACAATTACCATTCATTTAATTGAATCAGGTTTAGTTTACGGTGATAATAGAGAAAATGCATCTTTCTGTATATCAAGGATATTTTGTTCTATACCTACCTATACTACATTTGAATGTATCCATAGAACAATAATTAAAAGGTATTCACTAGGTCAATGAAAATTTCCCCCAAGATAATTTTTACACAAAATTTGATACATTACAGTATAGGGAAGATTTACAATCTAACTGCATCCACAAATATTTCTTTTGGGGGGGGAGGGGCAGAGGGAATCTTAAGCAGGCTCCACACCCACTGCGGAGCCCGATGTAGGGCTCCATGTCACAACCCTGAGATCATGACCTGAGCCAAAATCAAGAGCTGGACGCTTAACCAACTAAGCCACCCAAGTGTCCCCACAAATATTTTTCTAAATTTTTTTTTGTTTTATGCTTTAGCTCGTTTTTTTAGATATCTGTAATACTTATCACAATAAGCTTTGACAATTACTCAGCTTCCCACAAATTACAATTATATATTTTTCAAAACATGCTCTTTCCACTAAAAAATGGACATGACTGGCAAGACTGTTATAAAAAGTACTCAAAGTAAAAGACTATAATAAAAGAGAACATGCTTCACAGTTATGTTATGCTGCAATAGATCTTCCCCAAATCCAAGTCACTTCTAGTTGCTACATTTCTGTTAATGTTTATAGGGAATGTCATTCAAAGAGTGTTGGTGTTCCTTCTTTTCCTTCCAGTTTTCTACCTTTAATTCCTAACTCCAATTGGGCTTTTCCCCCACTAGTCTCTTGAACACATTCTTTTTTTTTTTTTTTAAGTTTTACTTTAATCACCCAGTGCTCATCACAACATCACTCCTTAATCATCACCTATTGCACCCATCCCGATTCCCTTTCTCTCTGGTAACCATCAGTTTGTTCTCTACAGTTAAGACACTGTTTCTTGGTCTCTCCCTCTTTTTTCTCCCTTTGCTCATTTGTTTTGTTTCTTAAATTTCACATATGAATGAAATATGAATGTCTTTCTCTGAGTTATTTCATTTAGCATTATACTCTCTAGCTCCTCCATTCATGTTATTGCAAGTATCAAGATCTCGCCCTCCTTTATGGCCGAGTCATATTCTATTGTATACATATACCACACCTTCTTTAACCATTTGTCAATCAATGGACACTTGAGCTGTGTTCATAGTTTAGCTATTGTAAATAATGCTGCTAATATACGTAGGGGTGCATGTATACCTTTGAATTAGTGTTTCTGTATTAACTGGGTAAATACGCAGTAGTACAACTTCCAGAGCAGAGGGCAGTTCTATTTTTAACTTTCTGGAAAACCCCCATACCATTTTCCACAGTGGCTGCACCAATTTGCATTCTCACCAACCGTGCACAAGGATTCCTTTTTCTCCACATCCTTGCCAACACCTGTTGTTTCTTGTGTTTTTGATTTTAGCCATTCTGACAGGTGTGAGAAGATACCTCATTGTAGTTTTGATTTGCATTTCCCTGATGATTAGTGATGATGAACATCTTTTCATATGTCTGTGGACCATCTGTATGTCTTCTTTGGAGAACATCTATTCATGTCTTCTGCCCACTTTTAATTGGATCATTTGGTTTTTTGGTGTTAAGTTGCGTAAGTTCTTTATGTATTTTGGATACTAACCCTTTATCAGATATGTCATTTGCAAATATCTTCTCCCATTCAGTAGGTTACCTTTCGGTTTTGTTGACTGTTTCCTCTGATCTGCAGAAGCTTTTTAATTTTGATATAATCCCAATAGTTCATTTTTGCTTTCATTTCCTTTGCCTCAGGGGACTGATCTAGAAAAAAGCTGGTATAGTCAATGTCAAAGAAATTACTGCCTGTGCTCTCTTGTAGGATTTTTATGGTTTCAGGTCTCAAATTTAGGTCTTTAATCCATTTTGAATTTATTTTTGTGTATGGTGTAAGAAAGTGGTCCAGTTTCATTCTTTTGCATGTTGCTGAACAGTTTTCCCGAGACCACTTGTTGAAGAGACTTTTTCCCACTGGATAGTCTTTCTTGCTTTATTGAAGATTAATTAACCATATAATTATGGGCTTATTTTTGGATTTTCTAACCTGTACCATAGACCTATGGGTCTATTTTTGTGCCAGTAACATACTGATTTGATAACTGCAGCTTTGTGATATAAACTTGAAGTCCGGAATTGTGATGCCTCCGGCTTTTTCTTTTTCAAGATTGCTTTGGTATGGATCTCCTTTGGTTGATTCTGTTGGGAGTTCTCTGTGCTCCAGGATCTGGATATCTGTTTCCTTCCCCAGATTAGGGAAGTTTTCAGCTATTATTTCTTCAAATAAATTATCTGTCCCCTTTACTCTCTTCTTCCGGGACTCCTATAATACGAATGTTATTACATTTAATGGAGTCACTGAGTTCCCTAAACCTATCTTCATTTCGCACAATTCTTTTTTCTCACTTTTGTTCAGCTTACTTTCCATTACTCTTCTAGGTCATTAATTCATTCCTCTGCTTCTCCCACCCTGACGTTCATCCCATCAAGCTGTTTCTCATTTCATTTACTGAGCCCTTTATCTCTGCTGTGTTATTCCTTTATCTCTGTGTTAAGGGTCTCAGTCATGTCTTCCACTCTTTTCTGAAGTCCTGCACAGTATCCTTAAGATTACTGCTTTAAATTCTCCACCAGGCATGTTATTTGTATCGCTTCACTTAGATCTCTAGCCATCGCCTTGTCCTGTTCTTTCATTTGGGACAAATTTCTCTGTCTTCTCATTTTGCCTAACTCTCTGTGCCTGCTTCTCTGTGTTAGGAAAGTGAGCTACATCTCTTGTTCTTGAGGGTAATGGCTTTATGAAGAAGTCGTCCTGCAATGCCCTGCCATGTAGTATTCCCTGTTCACCAGAGCCTGGTGCTTCTGAGAGTGTCTCCAACATGTGTGTGTCCATTGCTGTTGTGTCCTGGCTGATATATCCTTCAGGCCAGTTGTCTGCAGAGGCTCTCTTTGCCTGTTGTGGGCAGTGTTTGGTCTCTGTCCTGAATGTGGCACATTTTAACTGGGTGTGCTCTGGTCTACTTGTGAAATGAGACCTGTCACCACCACCAGCAGAACTGAGGCCTTGCAAAAATCCCGGGTTGGGAGACACAGTGATAGCAAGGATTTGGCCTGTCTTCTAGGGGAGGGAACCCGCCACAAGGGGTCTGGGACAAGCAAGACTGGGAAGGGCAGTTCCACCTGGGCTGGGTATATGCAAGTCAGGTAGCAAGTGTCTTCACTGTGCTGGTTCCTGCAGGTGCCTCTGTGTTTATGCTGGGAGGTGGGGGAAGGAAATGGCACCTGCCAGTTCCTTTGTTCCCAGAGGGGTCATTTTGTGAATGCTGCGTCTCTTGTACATGCCCCAAGATGAGAAATTACTCTCCCCATTGTGTGCTCCAGGCACTCTTCAGATTGCTATTTCTACACTCTATGTCTGAGGGCTCTTTGTCCTGCCTTCTCTCCAAGAGAAGCCCCAATGTCCTCCAAGCTCTCCCAGAGCCAAGCACAATGACCTTTAAAAACCCAGACTTTAAGTTCAGCTGATTGCAAGAACTTCCGAAATTCGGGCCCTCTACTTTCCAAGCTGACTACTTTGGGGATTCACTTTCCCCACGTGCTCCCCTATGTGCTATTCTGTCTCTCACCCTTCTCCACTACTAAAACTTCCTTCCCACTGCAGTGGCCACAATCTGTTTCTTTCCCAAACTGCATCTCCACACTTCCTACCTTCTTCAGTGTGCCCTCTTCTTTACCTTTAGTTGTGGAGTTTGTTCTGCCAGTCTTCAGGTAGATTTCTGAAGTATTTAGGATGATTTGATAGTTATCTAGTATTATTTGTGGGACGAGGCAAGCTTATGGTCATACTAGTCCACCACCATCTTCCTTCCTCCTCCTGAACTCATTCTTGACATGGCCATCAATTATTTCTATCTTGCCAAACCCAGGGATCAACTCTCCCCTCCTCTAACTTGACCTTGTAGCAAAATTTAATGCATTTGATTACCTCCTCCTTACTAAACCATGATGATTAAAAGAATCATTCTTAATCTCTTCTCCAAGTGATTAGAAGGATTAGCAAACTTTTACTATGAAAAGTCACAGAGTAAATATTTTAGGTTTCATGGACCACACGGTTTTTGTTACAACTATTCAACTCTGTTACTGTAGCACAATAGCAACCACAGACAAAAATGTAAATGAAGAGACATGGCTATGTTCCAATAAAATTTTATTGACAGATACTGACATTTGAATTATGTATAAATTTCATGTCTCAGAAAACATTATTGTTCTTTTAATGTTTTTCAACCATTTAAAAATGTAAAACCCACTCTTTGCTTGATAGTCATATAAAACAGATAGGAGACAGGATTTGTTATGAGGGCTTTAGTTTGTCAACCCCAGGCCCAGGACAATACATCTCCTCCATTCCCTTATTATTTTTGTTGCTCCTTTTTGATCTTCATTGCTATATTAGACCATTTACTGTTGCAGTGACTCGACTCAGTTCATGGCCCTTTTCCCTAATCACACTCCTCTCCTGGTGATCTCATCCAGCACACTGGCTTTAAAAATCATCTGTATGTTTATGACTATTCAATATATATTAAGTTTATTCCTCAGTATTCATTTTGGAAGATCATAATCCATGAGCTGATATGTTTATCAACCAAGGACTTGAATACTCTGCATGTATGTGCTTCATATTTTATAATTATTCCATTTAGAAAAACACACACACACACCACACACACACACACAACCACACACGCTTATACACAAACACACATACATACACACTTCAAACATCTGGTTTTCCCAGCCTGCTGAAACACTTTACTAGGCATCATATTTAAGATCATTCATTAAAACTTTTTTTTTTTTTAAGATTTTATTTATTTATTTGACAGAGAGAGAGGCAGCGAGAGAGGGAACACAAGCAGGGGGAGTGGGAGAGGGAGAAGCAGGCTTCCCGATGAGCAGGGAGCCCGATGCGGGGCTCAATCCCATAACCCTGGGATCATGACCTGAGCCGAAGGCAGACGCTTAATGACTGAGCCACCCAGGTGCCCCCATTCATTGAAACTTCTGATGATGAAACTATAAGTTTAACTTTAATGTATATTTTATCGAACAGTAATTATTATAGAATATATCTACATATTAAATATGGACTATTGCAAAATGATTTTATATACTGAATATTTATTGATATGTACTATTGTAGAATAATGCAATTTAATCAATTTCATTATCTTAAATATGGTTAAATGCATTTATTTATCTTAAACATAGTCAACTGCATTATTCTGCAATAAGTCTCTTGCATGCAATTTTATCCTACTTAATTACTTTATCCTTTCAAATTTTTCTTTTCCTTTTTCTATACTTCTTTAAAATAAAAAGGAAAACCATTATTTTCAAAAATTACAAAGGACTAAAATGACATTAGAATATTCTACAAATGAATAACATCAGGCTGAAGAGCTAATACTAACAATAGTATTACTGTTATACTACAAACTTATTCAAATATTTTAGAATTTTTTTCTTTTAATGTATTATCCTAGCACAAGATAAAAACAGTGTACTGGGTGTAAGGTGGAACCTTATCAGCAAACCCAGATAAGTTCACTCTCTTCATTTAAAAAAAAAAAAAAAAAGGTGCTGTGAACAAACTCATCTTCTCTTGCTTCTGCCTTGAACAAGGCTGAAAAAGGTGAAGTTCGGGCTACGGGCACACACATGGCCTCGTCCAGGCTGCAGATGTTCATGGATCCACATTCAAGAGGATCCAGACAACTGACCCTGCCTTGACAATCTGCCCTCCCTAACTAGCTCTTGATCCCTGTCCCTTCTTCTCCCACATCCCAGGAGATCACTGAGCAACTTAATTTACTCCTATTGTAAATAAATTATACAGATGGGGAAAGAATACTATGAAGGAGTGAAACAAGGACAACGCATTTACTAAGGCTCCAGGCTTTGGCTGAGGCTGGGGTTGCCCTCCTCCCCATCCAAACAGGTACTACCTTTGCTCCCAGGAATAGGAAAGAGTGTAAAACAGGCTTGTGCCTTAACTGGTACAAAAGAGGCATGCTGTGTGATGGCCAGAGGTCCCTTTCACATGAACCAACCTAAAGAAGAAGGATGGGTGTATAGAGCGTAGAATAAATGAAGAGGTCTGAGGCAGAAGTAACCCTCTGTTTTCTTGGGTTTAGGGATCCCACTGGGAGGAGTGTGGTTAAGACTGGCTATAGAGACCCATTCTGCTTCATTTTTTATCCTAAATTTTATGAAGTTCTCACTGAGTTTTTACATTTTCATATTCTTTCCCCGTCATGTTCAACAGCCATGGCTCTCCCACCATTTCTACCCTAAGTTCTACAAATAACATTCAAAGCCCTTCAGTACCTTCAAAGCCTTCACTCTATGCTTCTAGAGCCAAACCATAACCACTTGTTCTTCACCACATACACTGTTTCCCTGTCTCCTTGCCAGTGTTCACATCTTCCTGATAAACCGGACACTTCTTCCCTCTCCTTCCACCCACATTCAATTTCTAGATATAAAAATTCTATACATTTTTCAAATGTTTCTTTCTGATATCCCCCTCATCAGAAAGAAAAGTCTCCTCTAAACTCTTCAAGGATGCATGTTATCTGTATTCTTTTTAAATAAACTTAGCACCATATTGTATTTTAATTTTTGTATGTGTATTGTCTTCCACTCTAGATGTGAATTTCTTGAGGGTAGGTTCTGTTTCTTAAAGATCAATATATATCAACAACACACTCTTAGGCAAAGTAACTTCCCAATAATGAATTAATAGTTGGCAATTGTAACTTAAATATATTAGTATTGGAACAAAACATTTTCAGCATAACTATGGCTATTTAAACTATTCAATTTTAATATAGTCTGTTGACCCATCTTTCATTTACCCATCTTTCTTTTATTCAATATTTTTGTAGTAGTTCATGGTGTGGCTGAGCAAATAACAGCAACAATAATAACAACTATAGAGCAGAACAGAGAAGGGAAGGGAAGGTTGACAATTGGAGCCCGATTTTCACTGACTGCATCACTGAATCTGAGGGATAATATCAGTGAATCAGGAATAGCATAATGCTGGGAAAATGCAAGTAGTGTTTAAAATGGTGTGAGTTTATATAAAAGTGGCCACTGAACATCTCAATCTCAATGTCGTAACAAAAACTGTGTTGAGAGGTAATTCTTCATGGGTCTTTCATGTTCTGCACGTCATATGAGCAAAGGGCCCAACTGACTTTTCACACAGACATTTTTTTCAAAGATGTTTGCACACAGGCATACCACTGCGTTTCACCTTATTGTGCTTAGCAGATAGTCCATTTGCCACAAACTGAAAGTTTTTGGCAACCCTGAGTCTAGTAAGTCTATCGGTGCCATTCTTCCAACATCATGTCTCTGTGTCTTATTTTAGTAATTTTTCACAACATTTCAAACCTTTCATTATTATTTATTACGGTGATCTATAATCAGTGAACTTTAATGTTACTATTGTAATTGTTTTGGGGAGCCACAAACCACATCCAATATAACACAGCCAACTTTATAACTGTTTTGTGTGTCCTGCCTGCTCCACTGACCAGCCATTCCCCACCTCTCTCCCTCTCCTCAGGACTCCCTATTCCCTGAGACACAACAATACTGAAATTAGGTCAGTTAATAGTCCTGCTATGTCTTCTAAGTGTTCATGTGAGAGGAATAGTCACCTGTCTCTCACTTTAAGTCAAAAGCTAGAATGATTAAGCTTAATAAGGAAGGCATGTTGGAAGCCAAGAAAGGCTGAAAGCTAGGCCACTTGTGCCAAACAGTTACCCAAGTTGTGAATGCAAAGGAAAAATTCTTGAAGGAAATTAAAGGTGCTACTCCAGGAAACACACAAATGTTACGAAAATAAAACAGCCTTATTAATGATATAGAGAAAGTTTTAGTGGCCTGGATAGGAGATCAAACCAACTACAGCATTCCTTTAAGCCAAAGCCTAATCCAGAGCAAAGCCCTAACTCTTGTCAAGTCTATGAAGCCTGAGAGAGGTGAAGAAACTGCAGAAGAAAAGCCTGAAGCTAGAAAAGGTTGGTTCATGAGGTTTAAGAAGCCATCTCCATAATATAAAAGTGCCAGGTGAAGCAGCAAATGCTGATGTAGAAGCTGCAGGAAGTTATCCAGAAGATACAGAGAAGGTAATTCATGAAGGTAGCTACACTAAGCAACAGATTTTCAATGTAAATGAAACAGCCTTCTATTGGAAAATGTCACCTAGGGCTTTCATAGCTAGAGAGGAGAAGTCAATGCCTCCTTCAGAGCTTCAAAGGACAGGCTGACTCTCTGGTTAGGGGCTAATGCAGCTGGTGACTTAAAGTTGAAGCCCATGCTCCCTTATCCCTCTGAAAATCCTAAGGCTCTTAAGAATTACATTAAACCTACTCTGCCTGTGCTTTAGTAATGGAACAAAGCCTGGATGACAGCACATTTGTTTACAACATGGTTTACTGAGTATTTTAATCCAACTATTAAGACCTACTGCTCAGGAAAATGATTCGTTTCAAAATATGACTGCTTACTGACAATGCACCTGGTCACCCAAGAGCTCTGATGGAGATGGACAACAAGAATCATGTTGTTTTCATGCCTGTTAACACAACATCCATTCTGCAACCCATGGATCAAGGAATAATTTTGGCTTTCAAGCCTTATTATTTAAGAAATACATTTTTTAAGACTACAGCTGTCATGGACAGTGATTCCTCTGATGGATCTGGGCAAAGTACATTGAAAACCTGCTGGAAAGGATTCACCATTCCAAATGCCATTAAGAACATTTGTGAATCACTGGAAGAGGTGAAAATATCAACATTAACAACAATTCTTAATAAGTTTATTTCAACTCTCACAGAGGACCTGGAGGGGTTCAATACTTCAGTGAAGGAAGTCACGGCAGGTGTGGTAGAAACAAGAGAACTAGAATTAGAAGAGGAGCCTGAAGATGTGACTGAATTATTGCAATCTCATGATACAACTTCAATAGACGAGGAGTTGCTGCTTATGGATGAGCAAAAAAAGTGCTTTCCTGAGATGGAATCTACTTCTGGTGAAGATGTTGTGAAGATTACTGAAATAACAACAATTAGAATATTATATAAGTGAGCTGATAAAGCAGTGACAGGGTGTGAGAATACTGACTCCCATTCTGAAATAAGTTCCACTGAGGATGAAATGCTTTCAAACAGCATCACATGCTACAGAGAAATCATCTGTGAAAGGAAGACTCACTCAGTGTGGCAAACTTCACTGCTGTCTTAAGAAATTGCCACGACCACCCCAACCTTCAGCAACCACCACCCTGAACAGTCAACAGTTATCAACGTCAAGGAAGACCCTCCACCAGCAAAAAGAAGACAACTCACTAAAAGCTCAGATGATGTTAGCATTTTTTAAAAATAAAGTATTTTTCAATTAAGGTATATACATTGGGTTTTTTTGTATAACGCCTTCACACACTTAATAGACTACAGTGTAGACTAAGCATTAAACTTTTATATGCACGAGGAAACAAAAAAATTCATTTGACTGGCTTTATTGTGGCATTTCCTTTACTGTGGCAGTCTGATCTTAATCTACAATATTTCAGAGGTATGCCTATAATGAACAGGCTTGGAAGATAATGTCTCTCCAGAGCAGAGGCAAGTTTGTTTGCTGCCTATCATAAAAGCTTCAGGTTCCCTCTACTCAGTGTAACTCAGCTGTGACATACATCCATTCTGTCTGTAGCATCGAACTAGGTACATCACATTGTCTCTGCGGGACTTGAGGGGCAAGGTAAACTGACGCAAATAGGATATTCATGATACTTCTGTGTCATGAGTAGTAAAGTCATTTGTCACTGAATCAGAAGGTTCATGTTGTTTTGTTAAAAAGTAAGTAAAACTAATTCCAGGTAAGGAAGTTGGAGGGTGGAATACTTATCAGAAACACACACAGTGAAGAGTTCACAGAATGGAAGAGCTGAGCAGTCAAATCTCATGAAAGAGGATTCTGGGGATCTGAATAGCGTAGACACACTGAAGTATCATTTTCTGATTCTGACATACAATTTATGAGTATTCATGAGCCATTTCATATCCCCTGTTTTAAAAATCAAATTCCTAGAAGAAATTATACTATTAGCTTGGTGAGAGGAGGTGGGACCACATAATTCACATTCCCACCAATCGGAGAGAATCAGTAAGTTAATAATCAATCAGCAATTGATTGATAATAAGATCAATAAATAAACCCAACAGAGACATCCCCTTCTCCTCCTTAAGCAAAGGGATTTCTCTTCTGAAGAAACTACAACTATCTCTTGGGAGGACAGTGGATGGCACGAAACTTACTACATTGCCCTGTTTGTTTTGACTACCAGATAACCAAAAATTACACTGACTGTTAGTAACTATTTAAGACCAAATTCCTTACACATTGGTCCTTATCTTGTCCTTCCACCCTGACATTTTTTCTTGAATTTTTTAAACAACTGTACACTTTATATGTGGAAAATAAACAAACAATACCATGTACAGACCCCCAAATAAACATGCTCTGCTATTTTACTCTTCTACTTTGCATACGCTGCTCCTTTTTCCTAACATCTCTTCTCCATTTTGTCCACCACACAAATTTCTACTTTCTGGGAAAAGCAGTTGCATACAGCTTGTAGCCCCTTGAAGAGCTGCAGAAGAGTGGCCCTGAGCCTGGAACATTTCCTCACAAAGAAATAAAGAGCCTTCATAGCCTGTGTTGGACAGGTTTGTTTGCTTGGAAATATCTTCCCCTATTCCGGACTTGGTGTATATTTCTTTGCTCTGCTTAAGCATGGGTGTCATATGGTACCATATGGTACCCACTGCCATATCTCCCCAGTAGGTGGCAAGAGAATAGAGTTCATCTGTAGTACAGAGGGATGCATGCAGACCATCTCCTGGCATCGGCTGTGGGTGAAACCCACTGGAAATGGCAGACAGACACTCATAGCTGAAGCTGATCTTGCTCTGCCTCTTCTCTTTATGAGTCAAGTGTTATTCATTCCAGTGTTTGTGTGAGTCGTGTCTTCCCTACCCAACATCTGCAGACCATTCAGTGGACTGACACTGGGGACTGCTGCTCCTGGTGGCAGCACTGTTAAAGCTCTTTGCTGTTCTCCATGCAGAACCCCTCCTCTGAAGGTGGTAACAGGTGCTGCCTGCTCAACACAATTCATCGTCTGGATGTAAGCAAAGTTATCCACCCTGTTCTTTCTGCTCCTACTGTACTTTTACTTACTTGTAGAATCCAACCTATCTTTACATTATCTGCAATTCTTTGTTTAAATATCTATATCTGACAATAGATCGACATTTCTTTGGATAGGTCTATATCTTACTTATTATTGTATCACCAATACCTACTCTGTTTCCTGACATTTAAGAGAAGCTAAGTGAAGCCTTCTTATTTAACTGAGTTAATAAATGGACAAATGAATTAGAGGCAGCAGACAAACAAGATCTGGGTACTTTTTGAAAGGTGGTTCCACAGTCTCCATTTTGGTTTTGACTCAGTTTTTGTCTCTTTTCATCTATCGCTATACTACTCTCTAGAACACTGACCTTTTCTTGTTCTTCATAATTTAATAGTAAGTTTAATACTCAACTCTTCTTGAGAAACCGTATCGTCAGATTTTCATTTTAAATGCGAATTTATCCCTTTTCTAATACTGAGGTGTCTATCATGCTGCTTCCACAGTTCTATTTAATTTTGTTCACAACAATTTGGGAAGGTATATTCCTCACTACAGTCAAAGCCCACGTAATTCACCCAACCAGTTAGTGGTAGGCTGAGACTTTCAACCCATTACAAAGCTACCTAGAAAGTTTCTTTTTCCACTGCAGTATTATCCCACAAATTTGAAGAAGTAATCTCTCTTCCCAAATTGCATAAGTTCAGGCAAAACTGGGGTTATCTTCTTCATTATATAAATCACAGCAAATGCCCAATATTTCTCCTAGGATTTTAATAAGCAGAACAGGAAGCATGTAAGTTTAGGAGGTATAAAAACACATTTAATACCCATGGAAAACCTGATTCCCTATTAATGTCCTTTGAGAATTCTTCTCTGAAGTCTTGTTTCAAATCACTTTGCCAATGCCAAATAATGTGTTTTTTTGCTTAGCTGCTTTCTTTGAAAAGCCCCCCCCAAAATTATATGCTTACAATGTCACCTCTCTTTCAGCACTCATAAAAAAGAACATGTTTTCTTCTTTGTTTCCTTTTTTCTTTTCTTTTTCTTTTCTTTCCTTTTTTTTAATGACTGAAACACTATCTCTTGCTAATTGAGCCCATTCACCTGTGACACATGCAAGCTGTGCTACAGTTAGGACAATACAAGTTTGGCAGCAGGGTCACTCACTGAATGAACTTTGCCAGGGCAAAACTGCTGATGTTCCAGCACATTCTTAGTTGTTAAATTTTAGCAGATGAGCATAAGCAAACAGCTCCATTTATTCAAGAAAGGGAAAGAGTTGAGAGGGGAGTGGAAATGTGACAACTGCTATTTCCATCCTCTTGCAAAGTCAACCAGATTCTGTACAGCATAATAAATCCATTATACATGTTACATTTCTTCCATGGCAGAAACAGACTAGCTTAAAGCTTCTTACACATTTTTTAATTTAGTTCTCTGTGCTGCTCCTTTATGTATGCTCATCTAGAGCAAGGAAATGAGAAGGAAAAAAAAATCAAGTGAAAATATAATGCCACCATAACTATTCACGATAACAACACTACCTTTCATAAATTCATTCTCCCACTCTCTGTGTACCCTTTCTTTCATAGAAGGCTCAACTTGAAGTGAACTCCTGAAGCACTTAACAATCTGTGCCACTTATTATTTACAGTTGCATCTTCAAAACATACAATTCCTGATACATCAGAAGTACTTGAGAGAGCTTTGTTACTTGAACAAGAATATGAATGAATAAATGAATGAATGAATGAATGAATGTGAATGAATTATTTCCCCCTAACAAGCTCCTTAATGTTAATTTCCAGGGATTAATCTTTCCTTTTATTTCTATAAAAATTAGCAAACATACTTCCTTATCTTTCCTACAGTTCTGAAAACAGAGCAGATTTGATTTAAAAAATGCATTGGTTGTATTATTTCTAAAAGGTTTTATAATTTATAAAAATCCTACTGGGTCACTACATAGTCCAGACCTCAAAGCCTTTGTAAACACATTTCAACTTCTGAGAAGCCAGTGACACCATTTTGTCCTTTAGGACAGCAAATGAAAAAAGGTGAAATTAATCAAGAGAAACTAAATGCTTTGCATTCCTCTGACAGACAGCTGGCAACTCCAGGAAAGAGCTATTATTTCTTGGATTGCATTATTTATAAATATAGGGGAAGCCCTTATAAGTTGTATGTTATGCTGGAGTGTTGCTTTCGCTCCCACTGCCAGACAACCCTACTATCACATTGTGCCCTGACCTAAATTTGGCAGTCCTGGACCTCCCCAAGTTCTAGGCCATGAACTTGTTCCCAGGAGAAATAACGAGGATTAAGTCGAGAGCAAATGACCAGAGCCTAGAATAAAAAGAACTGTCCTTAGGGGCACAGCGGTTAAGCGTCTGCCTTCGGCTCAGGGCGTGATCCTGGCATTATGGGATCGAGCCCCACATCAGGCTCCTCCACTATGAGCCTGCTTCTTCCTCTCCCACTCTCTCTGCTTGTGTTCCCTCTCTCGCTGGCTCTCTCTCTCTCTCTGTCAAATAAATAAATAAAATCTTTAAAAAAAAAAAAAAAAGAACTGTCCTTAGAGCTGAATTGTTCTTATAATCTAGGCTCAAATTAGAACATTTTTTAAACACCATTCTTATCAAAGACATTACTCATGAGACTTCCTTAAGACCAACTGATGTTCCTAGAAGTTGAACATTAAACCAATAATGCCATTAAAGGAAAAAAAGAAAGAAAGAAAAAGAAACAGTTGTCCATGAACTTGATCCTAGGCCAGTAGCTGAACATCAGATTTCCGTAATAACTGTGGCGTGCAAACATCAAAT
Organism: Ursus americanus; assembly: GCF_024610735.1. Classification (NCBI taxonomy): domain Eukaryota; kingdom Metazoa; phylum Chordata; class Mammalia; order Carnivora; family Ursidae; genus Ursus; species Ursus americanus. The sequence goes on from NC_142130.1 coordinate 46,313,705, forward strand.
ACTGTTGGATGATCTAGGGAAAGCAGATTTGCCTTCCTTTGATAAAACAAGATAAATCTCTCTTATCAGATCTTGTTCCTTTCTTCAAACCACTGCTATATAAAACTGTTTTTAGATGCTTCACTCTTACCTTTCAAAGACATTTTTTCTGTCCAACTGGTTGCAAAACAGAATATGGTCTATGATGGAGACCCTTTATTAATACTCAGTTGTTACTGCTTAAGAAAATTTAATGAGGGGCGCCTGGGTAGCGCAGTCGTTAAAGCGTCTGCCTTTGGCTCAGGGCGTGATCCTGGCGTACCGGGATCGAGTCCCACATCAGGCTCCTCCGCTATGAGCCTGCTTCTTCCTCTCCCACTCCCTCTGCTGTGTTCCCTCTCTCACTGGCTGTCTCTCTGTCACATAAATAAATAAAATCTTTAAAAAAAAAAAAAAAAAGAAAAGAAAATTTAATGAAAGTCAGGAAAAATAAGTTCAAGCTTCACTCAAGACAAAATCCAGAGTTTAAAGGATAGGACACAAGAACAGACCAGCACCTACAAACGTCCAAGAATGGGATGGTCTAGGAAAAATAAAATTTTCTAAGAAAAATCAAGACAATGTCCACTATATTTCAGTTGAGAGAAATAAATCAGCTATTTTGAAGTGCATATTGACTATTTATTATGACACCAGAAAATTATAATGCATTAAATATAATTGAGAAGCTCCTAACAAATGTAAGTTATAGAGACAACTGGGACTCTGGCATGGAAATCAATCACTTTATTCTGTTACCACATGGTTCAAGACAGATGAATCCATTTACCTTAGGTATCCACAAAACAGAACTTTATGAAGTCAAGAAAATGAACTGAGATTTTATATTTCTGCAGTAGTTCATGAGAAGACCCAACATTGTGTGCAACAGAAATAGTTTTTTTATGATTTTTTATTGTTACTTTTAGCATGACTATTTCTTATTTTGAATTTTAAAGGAAATAAAATAGTTCTGTGCTTTTATAGTAAACACTACATACATGTAACACTCAGGGTATAATCAAATCTACATATATTAGTTAACCTACAAGTTCTACAGACACAGAGTACCCTTGCATGTTTCATTTCTAAAAATTACCTGTAAAAATATGTTAAAAGTCTACTTGTTTTTAACTATAATAATGTTAGAATTTGCCTCTTGTTTGAAACATTACCACTAAGAAGGTCTTATCCTCTAGAACAAAAAACAATTTTATTGGTCATGTTGTCACTTGTATATTGCTTCTTTAGTCATTCATTAGGCAGTCAAATAACTTTGTTAAATATTTCTTTGCTTCTGTTTGCATCTCTTTTATGTCTGTTCACTTCACTTTTATTTATTTCCCTTTGCCCCTTTCTTGTTTAGCTATCCTATAGCACCATGAAAGGATGTGACCAGGAGATCAGAAGCCATTATAAACTAGAACTTAACTCTACTTAATCAGATAGCTTATTTTTCTCCTTGTACATGTTTACTACCTGTAAAATAAGTAAGCTGGACTAAATCAAAGTTGAATGTAAAATTTTGTGTTTACATGCATTTTTCTTACGGAGAAGAGTCATCATATACCAGTTTTTTAAACTATAGCTGGTTTGCTACTTAGACTAGCCAATCAACATTCTGTTCTTATTTCCTAAAACAACCAGGTAATAAAAAGAGTCATTTCCCACACTCCAGCCTCAAAAAGTGCACATATATTTCTGGAGAATGAAAATTTCCTAAGACACATATGTGTGTTTATCTGTATGTTTTCCTAACTCTGGTTTTAAATTATTTTAATGCTATCAGATAATGAAATTCAATGGATATCAACAATAAAACCTTTGGAAACTATGTTTAAATAAATAAAATCTGGGTGATATTAAGAGTGCCACTAACGACCTTGAAAAAGAATGTAACAGGAAGGAGGCAGTTCATGATGGTGGTGTTAGGAATATCCTGAACATACCTTCTCCAATGGACACAACAAATCAACAGCTACATATGGAACAACTTCCTCTGAAAAAGACCTGAAAACTAGTGGAATAGCTCTTCCAGAGCAAAGGATAAAATAGTCACACAGAGATGTGTATGAAAGACAAAGACCTGATCTCACCAAAACCCCACCCCCAAGTGCCACAATCAGGAGGGATCTCACAAACACAGACGTTCTCCCTGAGGACTGAGGGACTGATGCCCCACATCAGGCACCCTAACCCTGTGGACCAGTACCAGAGAGAAAAGCCCCCAAAATATTTGGCTTTCAAAATCCACGAGGCTACATCCAGGAGAACCACCGACCTATATGTAATGACGATTCCACTCTTAAAGGGTCTATGCACAGACTCACTTGCCCTGGGAACCAGCAAAAGCAGCAGTTTGAAAAGCACCTAAACCATATGTGAATGAGGTTCATTTGTAAACCTTATAAAGTATCTGCTGGAGGGGCAAGAGCCTGTTGGGACTGGCTCCAGGGACAGAACTGGCAAGCACATTCTTGAGGTCTCCCTACACCTTGTTGGTGCCATGCTGCACTCACCCTCTAACCTCTTAGGACCAGTGGGCATGCTACACTCCTGCTCTACTACCACTGCCACACCAAACCCATTCCAACCGCACCACCCACACAGGAGATGCCCCAAGAGCACCTCACTCCAGTGCCTGGGGCAATCGTATTTCTGAGCCCAACAGGGCTGAAACAATCAAAGAGACAGTTCCTGGCAGGTTACCACCCTCAGGGCACTGCACAGAGGGCAGACTGAAACACACCCACAGTCTTCCTATGAAAAAGGACTATTCACTTTATCTGTGAGCTTCAGTCTGAAGGCAAGCTTCACGTTTACCATGCATCCAGAGGTTACAGAGGCACTGACAGCAAACAAAGACCAAAGGATGTATTTTTGTGCTCTCACATCACCTCACTACAGCTTACCACTACCTCCCAGAGGTAGTGGTCTAAAACCCTGCTTTTTGCAACTGTTGCCAAGAAAACACCTGAAGATCACCTGGTCAAGAGACCAGCAGGGTTTACAATTGCAGTCCCACAGGACTGTATATATTTGCAAACTTCAAAAGCTGCCCTGAAGAACTAGCTTCCAACCAGCCTGAAACTAGGTGCTGATTGAGAAATTCCCTTCTGGAATAGTCATAAGGCTTGGCACACCCTTAACAACTGGGATCTATCAATAACAAATCAGGCTGCTTAGACAATCACAAAGGTTCAAAAGACAACCAAGAACTATGGTAAGATTCAACGTTATGGTTCATCTCCTACACAAAGCCACTCCTTCAAGACTGGAAGAGACAGATTTTTCACCTAATACATAGAAACAAGCACAGAGAGTCAAAAAAATGGGGAAAGAGAAGATTATGTTCCAAATGAAAGAAAATAAAACCCCGGGGGGGGGACCTTAATGAAACAGAGGTAAGTAATCTACATGATACAGAGTTCAAAATAATGGTCATAAAGATGTCTACTGAGATCATGAAAAGAATGGATAAACACAATGAGAATTTTGACAAAAAGATAGAAAATATAAGAAAATATCAAACAGAAGTCACAAAGCTGAAGAATATGATAACTGAACTGAAAAATACAGTAGAGGGGTTCAACAACAGACTAGATGAAGCAGGAGAAATAATCAGTGATCTGAAAGACAGAAAAGTGGAAATCACCCAAACAGAACAGCAAAGAGAAAAAAGAATTTTGAAAAGTTAAGATAGCTTATGGGACTATGGAACAAGAGCAAGCAAACTAACATTTGCATTATAGGGTCCCAAATGGAAAAGAGAAAGACAAAGAAGCAAAAAACATACTTAAAAAAATTATGGCTGAAAAGTTCCCTAACCTGGGGGGGGGGGGGGACACTCAGATATAGGAAGCCCAGAGAGTTTGAAATTAGATGAGCCCAGAAAGACCCACAAGAAGAGATATTATAATTAAAATATCAAGTTAAAGATAAAGAGAGAATCTTAAAAGCAGCAAGAGGAGAAAAAGTTACACACAAGGGAAACTCTTAAGACTACCAGCAGATTTCTCAGCAGAAACTGTGCAGGCCAAAAGGGAGAAGAATGACATATTCAAAGTGCTCAAAGGTAAAAACTTCATCAAAACAAGAATACTCTACCCAGCAAGGTTATTATTCAGAACTGAAGGAGAGATAAAAAGAGTTATCCAGACAAGCAAAAGTGGAAAATGTTTATTGCCACTAAATCTGCCTTATAAGAAATATTACAGTGATTTCTTCAAGCTGAAAAGGATACTAATTAATAATCAAAAACATGAAAATAAAAATCTCACTATTAAAGGTAAAGATATAGTAAGAGCAGAGGATTAACCACTTTTAAAGCTAATAGGAAGGTCAAAAAACAAAACTATAACTACAATAATTAAGGGATACATAAAATGTGTAAGATGTGACATCACAAACATAAAACATGGGGGGTATTAAAAATGTAGTGTTTTAGGGGTGCCTGGGTGGCTCAGTCACTAAGCGTCTGCCTTTGGCTCAGGGCGTGATCCTGGCGTTCTGGGATCAAGCCCCAGCGGGGGAGCCTGCTTCTTCCTCTCCCACTCCCCCTGCTTGTGTTCCCTCTCTCGCTGTCTCTCTCTGTCAAATAAATAAATAAAAATATTTAAAAAAAAGTAGTGTTTTAAAATGTGCTGAAACTTAAATTGATATCAACTTAAAACAGAAAGTTATATAGATATAGGCTGTTGTATGTGAGCTTCATGGACCCCTATAAAGCAAAACTTATAGTAAACACAAAGAAGATAATGAGAAAAAAACCTAAGCATAACACTACAGAAAGTTATCAAAACATAAGGGAGGAAAAAAGCAAGAGAAGAAAGGAACAGGGAGATCTACAAAACAGTCAACAAACAATTAACAAATTGGTAATTAAAACATAACTGTCAATAATTACCTTAAATGTAAATGGACAGAATGTTATAATCAGAAGACTATGAGTGACTGAATGAATTTTTAGAAAAAAGGTACATCTATATGCTGCCTACAAGAGACTCACTTCAGATGCAAGGAAACACATAGACTGAAAGTGAACGGACAGAAATTTTTCTTCATTCAAATGAAAACCAAAAGCTGGGACAGCTATACTTATGTCAGAGAAAACAAAATTTAAAACAAAGACTGTAACAAGAGAGAAAGGTGAGCATTACATAGTGATAAATAGATAATCCAACAAGAAGATATAATATTTGGAAAACTTTACGCACCCAACATAGAATCACCTAAATACACAAAGCAAATATTAATAGACCTAAAAGGTGAAACTGTAGGGAACGTTAACATTCCACTTACTAAATGGACAGGATGATCCAAAGAGAAGATTAATAAGAAAACACAGGCCTTAAATGATGTATTAAACCATAGGGACTTAATAAATATTTACAAAACATTCCATCCAAAAGTAGCAGAATACACATTCTTCTCAAGTGTACACAGAACATTCTCTAAGATAAATCATATGTTTGGCCACAAAACAAGTCTCAATAAATTTAGAAACACTGAAATTATATCAAGCATCTTTTCTGAACACAATTGTATAAAACTAGAAATCAATTACAGGAATAAAACTGGAAAAATCACAAATGTGAAGATTAAACAATATGATACTAAACCACCAACGCGTCAACAAAAAAATCTAAGGGGAAATCAAAAAACAGCCTTAGACAAATGAAAATGGAAATACAACATACCAAAATCTATAGGATGCAGTGAAAACAGTTCTGATAAGGAAGTTTACAGTGATACAGGCCTATCTCAACAAATAAAACAAATCTCAAATGAAAAATCTAACCTTCCACCTAAATGAACTAGAAAATGAACAAATGAAGCACAAAGTTAGTAGGAGCAAGGAAATAATAAAGACCAGAGCTGAAATAAATGAAATCGAGATTAAAAAGACAACAGAAACGATCAATGAAAAAAGTAGTTTTTTGGAACGATAAACAAAATTGACAAACCTTTAGCTACATTCACTAAGAAGAAACAAGAGGGCTCAAATACATAAAATCAGAAATAGAACTTATACCATCTACCACAGAAATACAAAGGATCACAGACTACATGAACAAATACATGCCAAAAAATTAGACAACCTAGAAGAAATGGATAAATTCCTAAAAATATACAATCTTCCAAGACTGAATCACAAAGAAATTGAAAACCTGAATAGAGCAATTAGTAGTAAGGAGAATGAATCAGTAATCAAAACCTTTCCAAAAACAAAGGTCTGGTACCATATAGCTTCACTAGTGAATTCTACCAGACATTCAAAGATTTAATTCCTACCCTTTCCAAACTTCTCCAAAAAGTTGAAGAGAAGGAAATACTTCCACACTCATTCTATGAGGCAAGAATCAGCCCGACACCAAAAGCAGTCAAGGATATCACGAAAATTTTTTTAAAAAATTACAAGCCAATATCCCTGATAAGCATAGATGCAAAATTCCTCAATAAAGTATTAGCAAACAAAATTCAATAATACATTAAAAGTATCACACACCATGATCACGTGGGATTTATTCCTGAGATGCAAGGATGGTGCAACATCTACAAATCAACCAATGTGACACACCACACCAACAAAATGAAAGATAAAAATCATATGATCATATCAATAGACACAGAAAATGCATTTAACAAAATTCAACATCCACTTATGATAAAACTCTCCACAAAGTGGTTATAGACAAAATATACCCCAATGTAATAAAGGCCATATATGACAAGCCCACAGCTAACATCATACTCAATGTGAAAGCTGAAAGTTTTTCCTCTAAGATAAGGAACAAGGCAAGGATGCCCACTCTCTTTTATTCAACACAGTACTAGAATTCCCAGCCAGAGTAGTTACGAAGGAAAAATAAATAAAAGACATAAAAGTTGGAAGTTAACTGTCACTGAAAATGACATGATTTATATAGAAAACCCTAAAGTCGCCACCAAATATAAACAAATTCAGTAATATTGCAGAGTATAAAAATCAATATACAAAAATCTGTTCTATTTTTATACACTATCAACAAACTATCAGAAAAATAAATAAAACATTTACAGCTGTACCAACAAGAATAAAATACCTAGATATCAATTTAACCAAGGAAGAAAAATACCTGTACACTGGAAACTATAACACACTGGTGAAAAGAATTGAAACAGATACAAATAAATGTAAAGATACTTTTTGCTGTAGTATTGGAAGAATTAATATTGTTAAAATGTCCATATTATTCAAAGCAATCTACAGATTTAGTTCAATCCCTATCAAAATTCCAATATTTTTCAAGGAAATAAAAGAAGCCCAAAATTTGCGTGGAACCACAAAAGACTCTGAATAGCCAAAGCAATCTTTTTTTTTTTAATTTATTTATTTGAGAGAGAGAGCAAAGCAAGTGAGAGAGAACATAAGTCAGCGGGGGGTGGGGAGGGCAGAAGGAGAGGGAGAAGCAGACTCCCACTGAGCAGGGAAGCAGACTCAGGGCTCAATCCCAGGACCCCAAAATCATGACCTGAGCCAAAGGCAGACACCTAATCGACTGAGCCACCCAGGCACCCCAGAATAACCAAAGCAATCTTAAGACAGAACAAAGCTGGAGGTATCATAAAGCCAGACTTCAAGCTAAATTACAAAGCTATACTAATCAACAGGATAATAACAGACACATAGATAAATGGAACACAATAGACAGCCCAGAAAGAAACCCATGCATATGGTGAATTAATTTACAGAAAAAGCAGGCAAAAATATACAATGTCAAAAGAATAGTCCCTTCAATAAATGGTGTTGGGAGAACTAGACAGCTACATGCAAAAGAATGAAACTGCAGTACTATCTTATACCAAATACAAAAATTAATTCAAAATGGATTAATGATTTGAATGTAAGACTCCTAGAAGAAAATGTAGGCAATAAGCTCCTGACATAGATCTTTGTAATTATTTTTTTGTACCTGATTCCAAAGGTAAAGGCAAAAAAAGCAAAAATAAACAAATGAAACTACATTAAACTAAAAAGCTACTGTAAGGTGAAGAAAGCCATCAACAAAATGAAAAGGCTACCTACTGAATGGTAGAAAATATCTGCAAATCATAAGTCTGATTAGGAGTTAATATACAAAATATACAAAAACTCATAAAACTCAATTATAACAAAAACCACTTGACTAAAAATGGAGAGACAATTTGAATAGACATTTTTCCAAGGAAAACATAGAGATGGCCAACAGACACATGGAAAAATGCTCAACCTCACTAATCATCAGGGAAATGCACATCAAAACCACAATGAGATATAACCTCACCCGTCAGAATGGCTATTATCAAAAACACAAGAAATACGTGTTGGTGAGGATGTGGACCCAAAAACTGCTGTTGGGAATGCAAATTGTGCAGCCACTGTGGAAAATAATATGGAAATTCCTCAGAAAATTAAAAATAGAACTATCATATGATCCAGCAATTCCACTTCTGCATACTTTACTAAAGAAAAGAAAAACACTAATTCCAAAAGATATATACAACCCTATGTTACTGGAGCATGATTTATTTACAACAGTCAGGGTATGGAAACAACTTAAGTGTCCAGCAATGGATGAATGGTATTTATATACAATGGAATATGACTCAGCCATAAGAAAGAATGAAATCCTGCCATTTGCGACAACATGGATAGACCTGGAAGGTATTATGCTAAGAAAAATAAGTCAGACAAAGACAAATACTGTATGATTTCACTTATATGTGGAACCATAAAAAACAACAAAACAAGTGAACAAACAAAACAAAATGAAACAAAACTCATAGACACAGAGAACAGAACTGTGGTTGCCAGATGGGAGAGAGTCAAGGGCATACGTGAAATGGGTGAAAGGAATCAAGAAGTACAAATTCCCAGTTAAAATAAGTAAGTCATGGAGGTATAATGTATAGTATGGTCACTATAGTCAGTAACACTGTATTTTGTATTTGAAGTTGCTAAGAGAGTAGACCTTGAAAGTGTTCATAAGAAAAAAAAATTGTAACTCTACATGTTGACAGATTATAACTAGACTTACTATGCTGATCATTTCACAATAATATATATCAAATTATTATGTCATATACCTAAAACCAACACATTATATGTAAACTATAATTTAAAAAGTAAAAAAAAAAAGAATGTAATATATGAAAATACATTTTAAAAATAAAAGGAGGGGCAACCTGGGTGGTTCAGTCAGTTGAGCATCTGACTCTTTTTTTTTTTAAGATTTTATGTATTTTAGAGAGAGAGAAAGGGAGAGTGGGAGCAGGGAGAGGAGCAGGGGGGAGAGAAAGAATCTTAAGCAGACTCTGCACTAAGCACAGAGCACTACACGGGGCCCAATCTCACAACCCTGAGATCGTGACCTGAGCTCAAAATCGAGAGTTGGATGCTTAACCAACTGAGCCACCCAGACACCCCAAGGATCCAACTCTTGATTTCACATTAGATCATGATCTCAGGGTGGTGGGGTCAAGTCCCAAGTCAGCCTCCATGTTGAACATAGAGCCTGCTTAGGGTTCCCTCTCTCCTTCTCCTCTGCCCCCCCCCCCTTGCACACATGTTGTCTCTCTCTCTAAAAAAAAAAAAAAAATTAATAACAAAATAAAAATAAAAGGAAATAGGGTCTTGAGATCATGGAATACTATATAGTAATGATTTTCATCCAATTACTGATGAATTCAACTGTATTATTGTTTATTTGAAAAAAATATGATAATTGGGCATAGTATTTACATTAAATATTTTAGAATTTAAAATACATGCTATTAAAGGCTAGCTTCAGTTTGTAGTGGACATACAAAATACATACATTTTATGGGTGATGTGTGGCTTCTCATAGTCTCACAGCAAATGAAAATTATCTAACCTGACCACCATGAATCTTTACACAGTTAAACAGACCTGTCCTAAGGTACTAATGCTAGGAGGATGTTTAATGGTATTTTACAGAATAAGATACGATGCTACACAGAGGGGAAATCTATTTTCAACCCTGACTTTAAGCAGGAAATGGCTGATCTTTCCAAGAGAGTTTTAAATCCCCCATGGCCACCCTACACCAATCCCTGTAGAGAATATGCATATACAATCTGCTCACATTATATAAACACAGACACTATACCAATTCACAATTCCCTGTATTTTGCAGAGCATATTTCATAAAAATAAAGATCCAACAATCTCTACCTGGCAAACCCCAAGAAACAACTCTCAGGAGTTCACAGAGAGATAGTAAGTGATTCATAAAAAAAAAAAAAAACTATAGCTTTCCTTTATATCAGCAATAACCACCAGAGTGTAATTGGGGGAAAAATAGCACATTGACAACAGCAACAAAACCCACAAATACATAAGAGGTATGCAGGCACTACATTAAGAAGAGACAGAATTTATAAAGCTTTTCTTCAAGAAGAGAAAGGTAATTTGAAATTACTTCTGTGGAACAGAAAAAAAATATTGCAAAGATACACTCCCCAAATTAATCTATAAATACAATTAAATCTGGTAAAATAAAAGGTTTATTTTTCATAAACTTTAAAGAAATTAAAGAGACTTGTTGGACCATAAGCCAGTCCTAAAATATAACTAGACCATATGAAGTCACATATCATGCCTCTTTCACTCTTCAGCCTGTATTTATTTGGTATTGTTGGTAGCACATAATCGACCCTTGACTAATTATGTATTAATTGAATAAATAAATGGATACAATCCAAGTAATAAATGTGACATAGTAAATATGTAACAAGACCCTACATATTTTTGAAAAGGAATGATCACCTATCATTCATCAGAATACTCCAACATCCATTGCCTTGCAGGACTGAGTAACATATTCCAGACTAGCCCTCCCATCATAAACAACCATAAAAGTAGAACAAATAAATGAGGTAAATGTTTTCAACACTGGACAAAAGACAGTATAATACTGCAATTACCAAAAGAAGGCAAAATCACAAGCTGAAACACACTTGTGCAGAGCTCTCTGCCCAGGAACACCTTCCGAAAAAGGCAGAGAAAGGAGGAGCTAAGCTGAGTATGGCAGTCTTTTTATAGAAACATGACAAAGACTTCACAAGACAAAACAATTATACACCAATATCCTTCCTTAACATAAATGTAAAAATCCTCAACAAAATATTAGCAAATCAAACCCAGAAATACATTTTAAAAATGATATTTATGAACAAATGGGGTTTATCCTAGGAATGCAAGGTTGGTTTAACATTCAAAAATCAACATTATAGGTAAAGAATTCCCAGTGAAATAACAGTAATTAAAACAACCTAAGTAATAGGTTTCTTGTTGTAAGAAATGGAAACTCCATAATCAAGCAGAATAATGCTAAATACTCTAAAGAAGGTCCAAATAGACCTAGCTAACATGATCTGGAGGCAGTACAGTTAGTTAGAAAGCAGAAACTGGAAACGGGGATCAACAGCAATTACATGTAAATACAGAGAGAGAACAACATATAATTTCCATTATAGAGCATGACTTTAAGGTATCTCAGCAAATCCCTTTAATTTCTTCATTACGTCCTGAGCCAAAGAACCTCTCTGGTTATTGTTATATACAGAAACCCATTTGATCCTAAATGGCCCATGGGTTCTGATGTTCAGATTGCGAAAGAATGGTCCACTGTTCCTCCTACAGAAGTCAGCTATAATAAGGTTTATCTTTATCTGGTCTTTGATGTGCTACAATTTTGAACACTAAAATACATACAGTTTCTAAGAAACAATTAATTTTAAGCTGCAGCATTCATTTCCAGACAAACAGCAGCTATTCTTCAATAAACCACAGTATTAGAGAAGGTAACAACACCTCGAGCTGTAAATTTTTCTTGTACTTTACTGTACTTCCAAATACATCAGTGCTTGCTTTCCCTAACCCCTACGAGATAAAGAAGTCAAGCTCACTAACCCATCGCTGGTTTCCGAGATTATAAATCATGTGAGAAGTGAAAAGAGCCTTCCTATGTCACAGACAAGAGATATAACTATTGGAGAAATAACTATTAGGACCACTCTACTGGTCTGGGGGACTCTGAAAGATGAGGATTACTTAAGAAAGGAGAAATATCTATGTCAGTCTCTGAACTACCTTCCATTTGCTTCACCTCTAATTTATGGCAGTTATCTAAGGCTGATAGCATTTTCATCCTGGCTGCAAGTGCTGTTCCTGGAACTTGCCCTCCTATCCCTGCATTATTTTTTCCAGCCTCTGCTACATATGGATAGAGGACTGATTACAATCAGCTGGCCTTTGGCTCAGCAATACTATTCAAAAGCATTGGAATAGCTGGGAAGCTAGCAGAAGAACAAGCTGGGATATTTCTCCCTCTCCTTCCTACTCACCCTTGAGCAGTGTAAAGGTTTCTATTTTCCTACATGGGACTCTGATAATGACTCTACATAAAAAAATGCACATCAAAATGAAATTCTGGGAGGTTTCCCACTAAGCAAAAGACTTTATTGCTGTGCCCTTCTGTTCTATTTTTCATCAGCACACAGTGAGAGTACATCTCCAGATGCGGTTGATGGGGTTTTTATGCAGTTTTCACTACTGTGGCTACTGCCTCTACACCTGTTTATTTGTTTTTTAATATCCTTTTCTTCCTTTTGTCCTGATCTGCAGGTCTATACTGTGAGAACGAAAAATGTTGGTCTCAGGACCTCTTAGAGCCTTTGACTTTAATACCAGCTCACTTTAGTAGACATTTCACATCCGCCTCTAAAATTCTGATTCCCATAAGTAGTGGACATCCGTTGTGCTGGCTGCCCACCATTCCCTCCCCTTCCGTCTGATAACTAAAGATAAGTTTCCCATCCCATCCAGCATGAGTAATCATCACATGCTGGATGGGATAACCACTCCTCTTCTGACTACAGTGGTGGTTATACTACCTGGGCCTGGTCAATGGGGGAAGCCTGTACTCCTGACCACAGTGACTGGTAAGAGACTGGCAAGTTTAACAAGTGGGCCAGTCAGAGCCAATACTCCCTCCCCCAGGTTAGAGTGTTCTGATTGCAACAGCTTTAGGAAAAGACTGCCTCTTTCTATTGGATTTGCTATGGCAGCCCTGAAGACGTACTACTCAGATCCTGCTATAAGGAGACACCAGGGCTAAGATTATGGTCAGCAAATGGCCTTCAGTAATGTTTTTTCAGGTTTTACCTATGCTTTTAAACTCACCTTCACCTGAGGTTTGCACTTCCCAGGCAGCCTGCATCTCAAGAGATTGAGCAAAGTGGGATATAAAGACTCATTCATTTTGGCTAGAAGCAGAAAACTGACAAACTATGTTTGCTAGTTCCCAATAGGTCTGGTTGAGGCTTCGTCAGGCATGATCACAGTTTGACTAAGAACAGCATGGCAACCCAGGACCCAGACCCCTTGGATTGAGGGTCCAAGTCATGACTGTAAGAAGGCCACTAAGGCAAGCACAGATGGTAACTAAGATTAGGAAGAATCTGAGGTGGATACTAGAGGAGGGAGAGGGGAAGTATCATTATGACCCCAAGACCAACTTCAGTGGCAGGGCATGTAGTTCTTCCCACTAAATGCTCTCCCAAATGCAGTTTTATCTTTTATTTTTTTTAAAGATTTTACTTATTTGACAGAGAGAGAGACAGCCAGCGAGAGAGGGAACACAAGCAGGGGGAGTGGGAGAGGAAGAAGCGGGCTCCCAGCAGAGCAGGGAGCCCAATGTGGGGCTCGATCCCAGGACCTTGGGATCACGCCCTGGGCCAAAGGCAGACACGTAACGACTGAGCCACCCAGGCGCCCCCCCAAATGCAGTTTTAAGAAGGAGATCTAATCAGCACAACAGGCAAACTGTGGGAGACAAGAAGATCCCCTACGAGGGCAAAACATTCTGCCCAACTAACTGCACAAAGTGCACTCAGTAGACAGCCTCCAGTCAGTAGACAGCCTCCAGCGGTGACCTCCCTCAGGGTCTGATGCAGCACTCCAGCTGCAGAGCTCCACCTTGCCAGGGGTCACACACTTCCTAGGGCAGCATGTATCCAGTGACGGATGAGATGTGGGTATAAAGGCCTGGCCATTTGGGCCTGATGTGAGACAACTCTGAAAGGCAATACTCATTCCAAATTTCCTCACCAGGTTGGTTGAGATTCATCAAAACTGAATTTCAGTTTGACTTCTTCCTCTACACAATCTTTTCTCGCTAATGGGTGAGATTACTGGACTCCTGGACATCATCCATCCACCATTTCCAAGTGATGGAGTGAAAACGATACTGCTGACATCATTGGAACTCCATCTCATGCCTGAATCCACTACTGGATGGCGATCTTGTAGGTCAATAATTTAAGCTCATAGGCGCAGAGAACAGGTTAGTGGTTACCAGAGGTGAGGTGTGGGAGAAACGGAGTGAGCTGTTGTTTTAAACTGGATTAAAAAAAAATAGTAGGTATGCAGAACCTATAGGCATTAGAGAGTGGAAGACAGGGGCTGATCTGGGAGGCTGGGGCTTCTCAGGAGAAGCAAAATAAACAAGGACAGAGAGCAAATGAGATTACTCCTATTGGACTCAAGACAAACATGCATGTTGAAGCTATAATACTGAAAGGTAAAAAAGGGTGAGTGCCTCAGACCCCCTTTCAAGCCCCAAAGATGGTGGGATAGATGACCTATGGAGCAAGGTCTAAAAAAAATTTTTAAATACAACTTATTATTACTGATACTACTATTATGTGTAAGCTATTTTAAACATATTTCTATCAGTTATAATGAGATAATCTTGATTGACTAAATGCAAAGACCACCGAACTTATTTTTAAAATGAAGATGAACTATGTATGAATGTCTATAAAAGAAATAGAATTTCACTCCACCATGGCCAAAGAAGACATGCTGATGTTGGACTTATTAGTCTCTTCTCTTCCTGATCCACTTTTGAGAAAATATGAGTCATTATCACCATTTACCATGCACACAATTTACCTTGTCTCTCTATAAGGCACTTGGTTTTTAACCATTTCCCAGGGAACATTTCCTAGCTCTTAAAATATTGTTTTAAAAAACATTATGGATATAATGAATAGATGGCCTCTCATCTGTATGTAAAGCCCAATGGGTGAGCAAGAGCAACAAATTATATAGAAGACTTAACATGTCTTTGCAACTGATGAGCAGGTGAGTTTATTTTCAACATGCTTTATAGGCTTAAGGGTTGTTTTTTTGACACTTGATTATCTAAATACATAGAGCAACCATATGAATAAAGAAAACACCTGGTGGGAAGATTCTTAAGAACAGTCATGAATGTTACTTACAGTTTCTATTTGAAATGCCAATTTTCAAAAAACCAGGGATAAAAAAATAGCATAATGCCAAAATATAACCACTGTGTAGCAAAATATACAAGGCACATTTTAAATCCTCGTAGATTATTATTATCCTATATCCATAAGTAACAACGGTGTATAGCATAGATTAACCAAGTAGCTTAGGGTAACAATGAATCTAGACCTAGAGTGTTAGTTGTCAATTCCTCTATCCATGTGGCCAACAGTAATGCTGTCAGGCTGGTCTCACTGCACTACTCCAGAGACTACAATGTGAATTGTTCTCTCTGGAACTGTACCATTGACGTCCTTGATCAACTAAAGCACAGCTGCAGGGCCAGAAGCACCTTGCTCTGGAGGAAGCCGCATGGCTCAAGCTTGGGCTCATGAAGCCACATGCAGGAAGCCCCATGGTGAGCCTCATGGCTCACCCGCATGGGCACCTTGGGTTTCCTTATTAAAGAGGGATAATTATAAACATCTTACCTAAGTAAGCATTACTGAGATATAAAATCTGCTCTGATTCCACCAAATATGTGTTTAAGAATGTCCACAGCAGGGGCGCCTGGGTGGCACAGCGGTTAAGCGTCTGCCTTCGGCTCAGGGCGTGATCCTGGCATTATGGGATCGAGCCCCACATCAGGCTCCTCTGCTATGAGCCTGCTTCTTCCTCTCCCACTCCCCCTGCTTGTGTTCCCTCTCTCGCTGGCTGTCTCTATCTCTGTCAAATAAATAAAATAAAATCTTAAAAAAAAAAAAAAAAAAAAGAATGTCCACAGCAGCTTTTTTCATAATATCTTCTTTAGTTGTTTGGAAACAACCAAAATATCCATCAGTAGGAGAATGGATACATAAACTGTGATAGTTAATACAAGGGAAGATGACATAACAGTTAAAAAAAAGAAAAACAAAGGAATGAATAAGCAAACCTAATTGACAATAACAGAAAGAGTAGTAGTTGTGATAAGGAGGCTGAGTTTTTACTGAGAAATGGTATGAGGGAAGCTTTGGACTGATGTATATACAGTATATCATGACCTTAGAGGTAATTACTTAAAAAAGTGTGTGAAAAGTTCCTTGAGCTGATATTTAAGATAACGGTGCTTTATCCACTTTATTATGTGTATATTAAAAATCAATTAATAAACCTCTGTTTTAAATCTGCTCTGAGTCATCTGACCATGAGCACAATGACTGACCTGACATGCCATGGAGTACAACAGTGAACTGCCGGGGCCACATATCTGAATATGCCACCATACTGACACTCTACTTAAACGCAGTCATCCTGAATATGCACTGACCTTTGTATTTTTGAGATGATATATTCTTAATAGTACATGAATTTTGAATTGTTGATTCAGTTTCAGTAATTTTCCCAGACCTGTCTATGTTCTAAGACTCTTCTGCTATGTAATTAGCAACACATATTTGCAAACAAACCAGAAACAACATACACAATGTTTATGCACTAAGCAATCACACCAGCTAGTAATGGCATAGGTTTGTGTCACCTTATACAACAAATGAGTTATTTTAAAGTGGGAAAAAAATTCAATTTTTATAAAAGGAAGTCTATTTAAACTCCATTTTTGGAATTTATTTTTGCTCATTTCCCCATCCAAACCAACCCCAAAATTACATTAATTAATTATCTGAAACCACTGAAATACTACACTTCTAAAAATCCCATTTATAAAACTGTTTTATAAGTGCCTCCCTTTTCTTCAATCTGCTCAAAACTATTCCATAGGTCAACAAAAGAAACACACAAGTTTTGTTGTGTTTTGTTCTTTTCATTAGGGTGTTTGGTAATGACTAGAAGAACAAAAAGACCAAGAAATCATTCATTGTCAGGCCCCCAACTCCGAGTCAGACACCACTTATGAGGCTTGCCAGTCCTGGGGTTTACTGAAAAATCTTGATTATTAGAGCTTGAGGAGTCTGCAAGTCCTGTTAACAACCTCCCTTTGCTGACCGAAACTTGGGAAAATTGCATTCTCTTTCTAGACTGCATTTTAAACAAATTTCTCCCTGGCTGCTTTTCAGAACTAAACGGTTTCTGTGCTTGGAAAATTAAACAAACAACTAAATTCTGGCCTTGCAAAGACCTCTTTTGTATTCAGCCTGGTGGCATTTCAGCCACTATATGTCACCCACTTCTTGAGACTGTAGAATCTTTCAGACCATCCTTGAAAACAAGAACAGATATATTGTTGTGAAGATGATGCGATGTGCTATATTGAGCCTGTTCTGCCCTATGCTAGATTAAAACACATCTGTCCAAGATTTCATGATGACCTGATGTGCATTAAAATTTCATTCAGAACAACACAATGCTGACTCTCTTTTAGAGAAAGAATTGAATCTTTCATATATTTTATTTTGTGTAAGGGCCAAAACATTATTATTTATTGACAATGAAAATAATATGCAATCATGACAATGCTAGAACATCAGAAGTGCCCAATACATTCTCACTGATTGACTAACATATAAATGATCTGTGTGATCCCTTACGATAGTTTACAGACTGGGAAGTTCAGGAAATACATTACTATTCAAGAACGAACTAAAAGATCAGTGCCTCGGGATGCCTGGGCGGCTCAGTTGGTTAAGCATCTGCGTTCAGCTCAGGTCATGATCCCAGCATCCTGGAATCAAGTTCTGCACTGGACTGCTTGCTTAGCAGGGAGCCTGCTTCTCCTTCGGCCTGCTGCTCTCTTTGCTTGTGTGCTCACTCTCTCTCTCTGACAAATAAAATCTTTTTTTAAAAGTAAATAAAATTATAAAAATTTTTTAAAAGATCAGTGCCTGGGGGCGCCTGGGTGGCTCCTTCAGTTCTGGTCATGATCCCAGAGTCCTGGGATCAAGCCCCATGTTTTCTGGCTCTCTGCTTACTGGGGACCCTGCTTCTCCCTCTTCCTGTCCCTCTGCCTCTCCTCCTGCTAGTGCTCTGTCTCACTTTCTCTGAAATGGATGAATAGGGTCATCAGTGCTTAAATGTCCAGCTCTATTATTCTTTCCATTCTTCTCTGGAGTGGTTGAAAGGATATGTAACTTAGATTTAACTGATCCTCAATTGTGTATGACCTTCCAAACACAAATGGAGTAGAAGCAAGAAATGTTTACAACAGAAAAGACAAGTCAACAACTAACCCTCAAAATCAACAGAAAGAAAGCTTTCTAAAAGCACTAAAATGAGTGTCGTTCAAGTTTCTACACAAAGAAAACAAAAGGGGCCTGGCGCTAGCCCTGTAGAAGATCACAATGTACTGAATCACGATATACTAGTTTCTGGAATCAAAACTATTGAGGAATAAAGTGATTGAAGCACACAATGTTCAAAGGCGTATGTTCACTGGGTTGAAGGTGAATGAATGGGTAAAGTGGATAGGGAGAGCAACATCAGGAGGCTTCTTTATATACCCTGATGTAGGGAAGAAGTTGTTGGAGCTTTCTTAATGTTGTTTTGTATGTTTTTAGTTATGTTTATTTTGTTTATGCTCTTTAATCTCAGTTTTGTCCTCATATGCTACTAATTTTTAAGAAGGGATCTTTGTCCAATAAGAAAGCTCATCAATTCAATATTATTAATTTATCTAAACTTGATGTCATCTGTAGCATCTTCTACTAGATAATTATTGTTTTCATAGAATAGTCCAATTAACTATTCTTTCATAGTTAATTCTTTCATAGTCCGATTAACATATACTGGCCAAGGTCTTGGTGATGTAAGTAGTACTCATAGCCTTTGGGTAAAGACTTGCCTATAAGAACAACATTATCTCTGGTTACACTGCTCAGCCCCAAATTGGAAAGGGATATAGAAAAATCCTCTAAACACTGGCTTACTGAAACTGAGTAAATTTCATGAACTCCTATGTGATTATTCTAACATTTGAATAGGCAGCTACATAGATATTCTGATTGACTCACTGACACTTAACTCTTCACCAGTATTGAATCAGTTGTGATGCATCAGGAAAACAGAAGCCAACCTATGAATCATGCATCTGAAGGGTTTCAAGATCAGGGACTTACTGGACCTGAACAGACATTCTTCCAAATAAAACATACAGACACATGAAAAGATGCTCCACATCACCCATCATCAGGGAAATACAAATCAAAAGCACAACGAGATATCACCTTACACAGGTCAGAATGGCTAGAACCAAAAAGACAAGAAATAACAAGTGTTGGCAAGATTGTGGGGAAAGGGGAACTCTCGTGCAATATTGGTGGGAATGTAAATTGGTACAACTACCATGGAAAACAGTATGGAGATTCCTCAAAAAATTAAAAACAAAAATACCATACAATCCAGTAATTCCACTACTGGATATTTACCCAAAGAAAACGAAAACCCTAATTCAAAAAGATACATGCACCTTTATGTTCACTGCAGCATTGTTTACAAAAGCCAAGATATAGAAGCAACCCAAGTGCCCAATGATAGATGAATGGATAAAGAAGATGTGGTGCATGTACATACAAAGGAATATTACTGAGCCATAAAAAAAGAGATCTTGCCATTTCTAACAACATAGATGGACCTTGAGGGTATTACACTAAGTGAAGTAAGTCACAGAAAGACAATAGCATATAATTTCAGTTACAGTGCGGAATCTAAAACAACAAATGAACAAATAAACAAAAAAACCCACAGAAACAGACCCATAAATACAAAGAACAAACTGGTGGCAGCCAGAGGGGAGGGCGGTCAGGGGGATGGGTGAAATGGGTGAAGGGCAGTGGCAGTTACAGGCTTCCAGCTATGGAATGAATAAGTCACAGGAATGAAAGGCACAGTACAGGGAATATAGGCAATGGTATTGTAATAGCATTGTATGGTGACAAATGGTAGCTACACTTGTGAGCATAGCATTACATATAAAATTGTCAAATCACTATGTTGTACACCTGAAACTAATGTAACATTGTGTGTCAACTATACTTAAATTAAAAAAAAAAAGAATTAGGGACTTACACTTTTCTTAGAAGAGAGGTCAGGGAAGCTTCTACCACAAGTTAAGGGAGCTGCCTTTGATGGCTAGATAAGTCCCCTAAAGTACTAAATTTGTTCATTAAAAGCCTTGCCTGGAAGATGCTGTAATTCCCCAGTATCTCTGAGCAGGTTCTATGAACTGACTCAGGCTGAATCCACTTAGGGGGTGGTTCTCAAGGGCTCACCTCTGACTGCACATCTGGTTGCACGATGCCCTGGGAATACAGATTTCCTCTTCTCTTCCTTGTTCTTTTCATGGGCAAGCTCAAATTTGGGACTACACAGGGAAGGGCACCCTGGGAAATACAGTTCCCAACCTCTCTGCTGAAATCCAGATGAGGCTTTTTTTTCTTAACATTTTATTTATTTATTTGACACAGAGAGAGAGTGCACGCACAAGTAGGGGGAGCAACAGACATGGGAAGAGGGAGAAGCAGGCTCCCCGCTGAACAGGGAGCCTGATGCGGGGCTCAATCCCTGGACCCTGGGATCATCACCTAAGCATTCAGATGCTTAACCGACTGAGCCACCCAGGTGCTCCACAGATGAAACTTTAGACCTAAGTGTCTAAAGTGTCACCAGATACCCAATGAGCTACAGATGATACAGTGTGATTTCCCTCAAATTATGCATCCCTTACTAAGGTAATGCTCATGATAAGGTGTTATTACCTTAAAAAGACATCTGTGTTCCATTTAAAAGGGAGGAGGATTCTGAAGGGAAAAAAAGCATGAGAAACACAACATATTTTAAACTTAACTTGGGAATTAACAATGAACAATAGCATAGAAAAAGTACTAAAAAGTTGGGGGGAGCACATCTGACTTTTCTTAATCCAACATTTCTACATTTATTGAATCAAAGAATCCTTCGATTCATGTAGCACTTATTAACACAGTTCTTTTATGTGTGTGCTTTTACGTAAACCCTATTCCAGCAGATGTTCTCAGCATCCTTTAATATTATTGTTCAAACTTATGGTTAAATAAAGCATACTGACCAATGCATTTATTTCTTCTCCTTCCTGACATGCTCCTGAAATCACAGTATTGGGATTTTTTTTTAATTTTTTTTTAATTTATTTATTTGACAGAGAGAGACAGCCAGCGAGAGAGGGAACACAAGCAAAGTGGGAGCGGAAGAAGCAGGCTCCCAGCGGAGGCCCTGATGTGGGGCTTGATCCCAGAACGCCGGGATCACACCCTGAGCCAAAGGCAGACGCGTAACGACTGAGCCACCCAGGTGCCCCCAGTATTGGGATTTTTAAGGTATAAACCCCAAAACAAAAGAACTAGAAAGAAAAGACATCAGAGATGACAAATTTCAACAGTTCTGAAGGATGGATAATAGATGTAAAATTAGTAACTATGAAATGTGATTTAAGATATTTCACAATCAGCATGACCTGGGTACCAGCCAATCAGAGGAGAAACCAGGAGAATTTAGAGCTGGAATCTGGAAACTCCCTGCTAGGCTAGATATTAACAGTTCCATTGATGGATGATGTAAAGTCGAGGGCTCCAGGTAGATAATTTGGGGCTATGTGAGTTTGGGGACATTTAGCAGTTTGGGGGATGAAACTATGAATTGACACCGAAGTATTTCATGGTTTTAACAGCTGGTAAACCATTCCAGGAATAAGGTATTCTGAGAGAGACGATAAAAGCTTTAAACTCTGTATGTGTAAAATACAGTCTCAACCTGGTATCACAGGGTTACTGTGACCTGCCAAGAGGTTCTACTGACCCTAGAAGAAAATTCTGTGGCACATATGCCAGCGCTTTGTAAGCTACAAAATGCTATACACGTACTAGTTATTATTTCTGCTACAACTGCCAGCATGGTGCTTGCATCTAGAACTATGAAATTATTGGAAATTTGGGGGCCCTTTTTTCCATTTCCCCCCAAAGAATACATGTATCAAAGTTGTTTACTGCTCACAAAAAAGAATGAAAAATATATTTAGAAAAAGAATTTAAGCCCTAAGTGATTCCCCAAATGTATTCTCAGTAAACAAAACAACCCTAAAACCTCCAGCCTTTTCAAGAAGACTTTTGTCTTCTGCAGTTACCTTCCCCCAAATATTATTAGCTGCTCCTTCACTGCCACCACCCCTCCCACATACACATACACACCTGCCATCTTTGACTCTTCTGACCCTTGCAATAAATGTGTGCTGGCTCATTCTTCAACAAATTCATGCCCCAGTGAGTTTTGAAGGGCTGCCCACAAGCTAAAGACTATTTTGCAGGAGGAGGAAGGGAAATCTTTGTTTTTGTTGCTTTCCTCCTGAGACTTTTTTTTTTCTTTTTCAAAAGATGCCACATTACCCAGGATTTTTGACCTTACTCTGAAAAACTGCAATAAAAATTAACGTTGCTATTTAACTAAAGTTTGTTAAGGTTGAATACTTGACATTTTCTTGGTAATAGTTTACAATAATTTAAAGACATTATTAGTCTTTTTAGGTGCTTGTAGAATGACAACTAACATGAAAGTTTAAGTGGGCTGTTGGTCCAAAGTGAAATCAGTTTACTATACTCTGGACTCAACATAGGGATTTAATCTCAATAATTCTGCTAATGCTTTTCACTAAATAGAATGGCTCTCTCTTTTTTTCTGACCTTTTAAATGTTATCCATCCTTCATGAACACATTTGGGTTTTTTTTGTTGGTTTTTTTTTTTTTAAGATTTTATTTATTTATTCGACAGAGATAGGGACAGCCAGCGAGAGAGGGAACACAAGCTGGGGGAGTGGGAGAGGAAGAAGCAGGCTCACAGCGGAGGAGCCTGATGTGGGGCTCGATCCCATAACGCCGGGATCACGCCCTGAGCCAAAGGCAGACGCTTAACCGCTATGCCACCCAGGCGCCCCTCATGAACACATCTGAATTGCATTTTATTGGTGGAAGTTTTCTAATCCGTGGCCACACTGACCTCTCATTATCTTGCCATCTTATAGTGCTTATTTCCTACATCACACATTTTACCTTAAAACTAAAGATGATCCTGACCTGATGTCTATATTTCCATCTTCACAGACCAGTTCTCCTACAAGACTGTGAGCCTCTGAGAATGAGGCTGTGTTTTGTCAAGAAATATTTACTGAGTGTATTTGTCAGGATTCAACCAGAGAAGTAGGACCAGTAGTACATATATTTATTATGAGGGATTGGCTAGTACAACTGTGGGGGCTGGCTAAGCAAGCACAAAGTCCATAGGAAAGGCAGCCAGGAAGGGAAGATAACAAGCAGGCTGGAATTCATAGGCACAAACAGAAGCCTTCCATTCACAGGTGGTGGTCAGGAAGGAAGATCCAGAAAGAAAGAAGAGCAATTACAGAGCCAGAAGCTGTATGAAGTCCTAAATCCAGGGAAATCCAATGTCCTCTTTTAAAGGCTCTGCCGCTGATTAAATTAGGCCCACCCGGCATATTCTTCCTTTTTTTTTTCCTTTTCTTTTTTTTTTTTTTAAAGATTTTATTTATTTATTTGACAGAGATAGAGACAGCCAGCGAGAGAGGGAACACAAGCAGGGGGAGTGGGAGAGGAAGAAGCAGGCTCATAGAGGAGGAGCCTGATGTGGGGCTCGATCCCATAACGCCAGGATCACACCCTGAGCCGAAGGCAGACGCTTAACCGCTGTGCCACCCAGGCGCCCCTGTATTCTTCCTTTTTATTATAATCTACTGATTAGAGACCTTAATCACATCTGCAAAATCCCTTCATAGCAGCACTTAGATCAGTGTTTTATTGACTGGAAAAGTTACGTGTATGCTCCAAAATGACCACTGCCTTTCTACTCTCAGGAGAGAATATCCTTTGTAACCTGCCCTAACCAGATACATACTCAATAGAGAATTCTGGGGACTACAGATGTCAAGCCAAGTTTACATCAAAAAGCCATCACACACAGCATGTGGTACACAAGACACAGATGACATTACTGCGACTCTTCAAAGTAAAGATTAAGCCTATCTCCACAAATGCACCACTCTCTGCTAGATACAAAACAGGCACACAATAAATACTTGAAGAAATAACTGGTGACCTTGGTTAATTTCCACCCAATCTAATTATTATTGATCTGAACACTAAACAGATGTGATAAGTATACTGTTTTGTCTGAATAAAATGATCTGATGGGAAGCAAAAGCTGAGTTAACGGCAGCACTGTTTTCTTCTCACTTTTTTTTTTAAGAAAAACATGCTAAATTGTTATTTCTGAAAATAGCCCAAAAATGCTCTTATTATGTTTAATTTATTATGTTTAATGGAACCAGGCTATTTCAAATTCACAGTATAAGCCATCAATAAGAATTATCAAAATAACTGAAGAAAGAGCAATAACCCATCCTTTGAGGTTAACAGGATAATTCATTAAATCATTCAATAAATATTTATCAAGTACCTTCTGTGTGCTATCACAGTTCCATGGGCTGGAGATGCAGTCAAGGACAAAACAAAATTTATGCACACACAGAGCATGTGTTATGTGGGAGGTGACAGAAAATAAACATGTACAGTTTAATATAGAAAAATATAAATCTGGGCAGATTCAATAACTTTGAGCCTGAAATTTTTCATGGCCTTCATTAAAAGAAAAAAGTAAAACACACAAAGGCAATAAATACAAAATTAGATATACATGCTAATACTTAGAATAGGAAAATAAATTACAAATCCTACAAAACTAACAATGAAAACCATCACAAAATTCAGGAAAATGCCATAATCTTTTTAGTAATTATCTTCCTGACACATTCTATAATTCATTCTTTTACTACATTTTTTGACTACAACTTTAATGACTTTAAAAATTATTTTGTATTATTTGGTAATACTTTCTATATAAAAAGGTGCTAATTCAGATTTTCCTCTGGAATAGTTGATCAAACTTTGTGGGGGGTTTTTTCCTTATTATTGGTGATTTAGAAACATTTCTTTCAGTTTCATCATTTCACAACAATTTCATTATTGATAATGTCATATAAATTTTTGTAGTACATTTTAAGTTTTTGTGTTAAAGCACAGGAAATATAATTCTATTTTACATAACTCTCATCAAAAAAAGACAAAATTTTCAGGGTGCCTGGGTGGCTCAATCAGTTGGGCCAGGGACTTTAGCTCAGGTCATGATCTCAGGATCCTGCGATCCAGCCCTGCATTGGACCCAGCCCCACTCAGCCTGCCCCTCCACACCGCTGGCCACCACCACCACCCCCCGCCCTGTTCATGCGCTCTCTCTCCCTCTCTCAAAAAAATAAAATCTTTTTTTTTTTAAAAGACAAAATTTTCATTACATAATTATTATATGATATATAATCAGGTATATTCCTGATAGGACAGCATTTCTGCTTCAATGAGGAATCAATGGGAATCAAATTCTCCAATTACAATTTTATACATCTGGTGATTAAAATAGCTTTCCATAGATCAGCTTCTGGTGCTTCATACTTCAACTGCTGTTTCTCCCCACTACCTTCATAATTCCTGTGCCAGGCACTGTGGGATACACTCAAATATGTTATACATCCCCTGGCCTTGCTCCTCTACTCCACAAATGTCAACTGTATCCCCAACTCACCTTCCCCTTAGCTGGACCCCAACAATGCCTGCTGCCACTCTTTCCTGTCATAAAGGAAAATGTCATACATGACTGTGGTTAACAAAAATTTTTACAAAAATATAGCAATGGGACACCTGGGTGGCTCAGTCAGTTAAGCATCTGACTCTTGATCTAAGCTCAGATCTTGATCTCAGGGTTGTGAGGTTGGGAGTGGCACCTACTTAAATATATATACAGTGCCAAGTGAGAGGCCCAGAATAACGAAGGCCAAGGTTAGTAGGACAGGTTAGCAGGGAACTTAACAATTATTTCTCTGAAATTTTTGTTGACTTATGCTGTCATGTCCCCAGTTTCTTCCCTGATTACTGCTAGTCTTACTGATCTTTGTGATATACTCACTAATGGGTGCAGATGACTTCCGTAAGGCTAGATTCTACAGACTGTGGGACACTAAGTCAAGTCAGTCTCAAATCCAGGACCTTTATATCACTAGTACTTTTGAATAGAGTAATATATTTGAAATATTAAGTCATGTTTTTCTTCTGTTTTGCTTTGCTCCCACCCCCAACCCTGGTCCCATCCTCCTCCACAATGACTAAGGAGAACTACTATGTTGTGTGAGGATAAGGCAGGGCTAAGCAAAATTTTAAAAAGTCTCTCCCCAGCTTTCCTTTCCAAAAGCCTTAGGTACTCAGGGAAACTGGTGAAATCAGAGAAATAATAACAAAGAATTCTGCTTCTAGCCATTACAAAAAAGATTCCTCCATTAAGGAAAGAAAAAAAAGCTGAAGTGGACGTGATGAGGGTAAGAATCAGAGAGGAAGGCTGTTGGGGTGAGGAAGGGTGCCACGAAGCCCGGATTTCTGGGCTATGTCCTATTTCTAGACAAATCTCTGGATCCCATGATCCCAGAGAGAAAAGGATGCACAAAGAATCTAGTCAGATGGGTCTCAGCACTACGGCAACTTCAGTGTCCCAACACAGCATGGGATTCCATAGTACCAGACAGAAGACTGAAGGGGTCACCAAGCTAGGAAACAGATATGTGTTAAGAGAAGAACTGTGAAGATTAAAGATCAGATAGGAAGATGGACACTGAGATACATCTTTGTGAGGACAAATGACACAAAGAGTCCATCCTGCTGAAAAGAAATAGAGAGGACTCTTAAAATGACTGGGATTACATTTCTTCCACCCTGCCAAACAGCAAAGACAGATATCAAATCAAGATATAAAATAAATAAGAATTATAGTTATAATTATAAAAATTATAGACAGAATTAAGAATTAAAATAAGAAACAAAAAAATTATAAATGTGCATACACACACACACACATCTTACATACCTGAATTGTTTCCTGAAGAGCATATCATGCACACCTGGTTATCAGAAGCCAAGCCATTCTATTATAGGCATTCAAAAAATGGCTTTCCCTAAGAAAAATCAAAGACAAATTTATTAACTTAAAAATATGTATCAGTTCTTAAGAGAATTTAATATAATTTTCATTAGCTCATAGGGAAGTTTTCTTTCATAAGCAAAGATATCAATATGAATACATTCTGGATCTATGTCTGAGGGTATTTATATCCATACTCTAAGTGGGAAAAGGTGTGTTTAAGTATTAATCTATTACTATAAAAGCTACATCTTCATTACAAACGTCTAGCCTTAAAATTGTCATTAGCAAACTAGCTTTTTTATTACCAACATAATAAGAATGTTCACATTAATTTTAAATAAATTAGCTCTATTCTGGATTAAACATAACTTTTTATGAGGCTCATATTATTCTTAGTCCTTAAACTTGCATAAATTTCATAGATTAGAACATCAATTTTAAACTGGCAAATACGGTTAGGTCTCTAACTGAATGTGCCTAATTTGACTGATAATTACAGGCATATATTGTTTATTTTTCTAGAATTATATTCGATTCACTGAAATTACAATTTCAAGCCAGTTGAATGCACTGGTTATACACACATTCCCATCTAGTAAATGGTCTCCGCAGAGCCTTGCAGCAGAGATATGCTGAGAGGAAATTTATATATGTATAAACTCCGCCAACAGATGTACATCACCCGCGACCTCATCAAGGGTCCTCCGTCAAAAGTCACTTGAAGTCTCCAAAGAAGCCGGACAGACCCCTAGTTCACGTGTACCAGGGACACGTGGGCATCCAACTGCCCAAGGCCACGCACTCACCCAGGGCAGCGCCGCCACGTTTTGCACATGGAGAGAGCCTGAAATAGCTGCTGACACGTGCCAAAAACCTAGACTCTCAGAAACGTGGAGCCTGGAGTACAAGACCGGCCGGGACGTTTACTACAATGGGGTGCGCAGGCCTGCGCCTGCGCCTGCGCCTGGGCCGGCCTGTGCCAGCGACACCTGCACATGCGCTCTGAGTCTTCGCTGTGCCTGAGCAATGACCGGGACCCGAATACACCCCACCCCTACAATCTCACGCGTTCAGGCCCGCTCCATCATGTGACAGACGTGGGCTGGCTCTGGCCGACTGAAGCTGAGACTTCACAGCCTGAAGGCCTCCTTCTCTTCTGCCCCACCCTCCCTCCTAGTGCGATCTACCAGAATTATATTTAAAAAAACAATAATCACCATTAAAACACACACAGTTTTGTGCTAGCTAGTCCCAATATCAAATTTCTGTATTATCCATCATAAAAAACATCAGCTCCTAAGATGTCAATGTACATGGTATTTCCAACCAAAATTGTTAAATTCAAGCAACAATATTCAAGAATAGTTTTTTTAAAAATACAGTTGGAACAGTTCCCAGTTTCAGTCTGTAGTCACCTAAAGCCCTGAAATGATTTCAAATACAGTTGCAGAATGAGAATTGGGGGTTAGGAAGGCAGCTCACTAAGTAAAAATTTCATGGTCCTTTCTCTTCTTTATTCTGCTATATTGTCTCTTTTCATGTGCCTCTGGGCTTCCTGTTCTTTGAATTATGACAGAGAAATGTTCACCTCCAGCAGCTGACCCTGGAAATAGATGCACTGGAAAAGGATCTGAGGAGCAGAGAACTGGGCCATTTGCCCCTAGCAAACAGGTTTTGTAATAACCCAAATTTGAATCAGGACTGGGAGAAGTAATAAGGGTGGAGTGGGAGCTTTGGAAGTTGGGGGTTGGGGGTTACAGCTCCTATGCAAGCTGTAATTGCAAAGTTAAGTCCCATTATCATTTTCAGAGACTAACAAAGGAAAGAAAGAAAATGTGAGCTAATTCACTAAATTTGCCCAGAGAATCAAGTGTGAATGTTTTGTGAAGTTTCCACTTTCAAAAATTTCATGTCAAAAAAAAAAAAAAAAAAATTTCATGTCAGCATATAAACAAGAATGGATGCAAAGCAAAGTAACTCTTTCCTTTTAGCATAGTAATGATTAAAAGAAACTACCTGATAGTCTGGTCCCAACAATGCACAAAATATGTCTGCAAAGCAACTGACGAGTCAGTATAACTGTCATTCATTTAGTCATTCAACAAACTTTTTTTTTTAAGATTTTATTTATTTATTTGACAGAGAGAGAGAGAGCCAGTGAGAGAGGGAACACAAGCAGGGGAAGTGGGAGAGGAAGAAGCAGGCTCCCAGCAGAGCAGGGAGCCTGATGCAGGGCTCAATCCCAGGACTCTGGGATCACGTCCTGAGCCGAAGGCAGACGCTTAATGACTGAGCCACCCAGGCGCCCCTTTTCAACAAACATTTTTTTAACACTGACTGCCTAGATACTGTGATAAATAAGAAAGATACTCTTCTCTAATATTCATGTATAGTATGTGTGTCTTGGCTGGGGACATAAGTGGGAATTAATCAAATAATTTACTCACTCATTGAACTAATATTTATCAAATGACTACAATATGCCAGTGAAAACATATGGCAATGAACACATCTCCTTACTTCGGGATGGCTCACATTCTAATGAGAGAAACAATAAATAAACAATATTTAAGGTATTCGCAAATCCTATGAGAAAAATAAAAAGCAAAGGAGTGATGAGAGTATTTTGAGTTCATGTGTAAGTGCATGCTGTTTAAGACTTTAAGATTTGGTGGTTTAGGATAGGCTCCTCTATGGTAGTGATAGTTCAGCAGAAGTCTGAGTAAAATGAGGAACTGAGTCATGGTAATACATGAGGAAGAACCATTTTAAGCAGAGAGAAATGCCCTGAGATGGAAATGTGCTTGCCTGTTTAAGGAATATCATAAATGACAAACTTATTGAGCACAAAATTCATTGAGCTCTGACTCCATGCCAAGAACCGAAGGCCCAAAATAAGCAAAAACAAGTCCTAGCCCTCAAGGGGAAATATCGTCCCTCGAAGATTAAAACAGAAACAGATACAAACACCCATCTTCATCAACTCCAGGTAGTTGCAATAATTGCCTTGGAAAATCTCTGATAAAGTTAATATATGGAACGAATATTATTAAGGGGTACAAAAAATCAGAATTGGCACAATCGGCCAGTACTAAGGGAATGCCATGACCATCACAGGCAAAAGTATTCCCAGATACACATGTCATCAGTGAGAGGAGTGGAGAAGAGGTATGGGTATGGGAGGAGGAGAACATATACATTTTTAGAAAAGATATAATGAGTAAAAAGGTACTATTACCTCCAATTAGAAATTAATTCATTAATTAATAGAGGCAGAGTTGGTTAAAATGGTGTCATATAAACACTAGTGATCCACTGGCTAAAAATCACACCAAGTGTTTATATATGTTACTGTATATATACATAGTCAATGAACCGATATCTTCAATGTGCAGTTAGTAGGACTGTTAGAGCAAATAGAAACACTTGAAATAATCTCTTCCCAAGTTTTGTATTTAACAACCCAAATCACATGGCTTTATGCTAAAAATAAACCACTCTGGGCATTCTAAATAATTTTATTAGAAATTCTTCTGTTGCTGTGTTAACTAAGTAACCTATCACCTTCTGAGAAAATGGAAGGTTTTTGAAGGTTGTCATAATCTATTACCAGAGGCGCCTGGGTGGCTCAGTTGGTTAAACATCTGCCTTCAGCTCAGGTCATGATCTCAGGGTCCTGGGATGGAGCCCCGAAAAGTGTTGGGCTCCCTGCTGGGCGGGGAGCCTACTTCTCCCTCACCCTCTGCCCCTCCCCCAGCTCATGCCCTCTTTCTCTCTCTCTTTCTCTCTCTCTCTCGTAAATAAATAGAATCTTAAAATAAACAAATAAAAATTAAAATTAACCACATAATCTATTACCTTACCAAGGGGAATA
This sequence comes from Ursus americanus, assembly GCF_024610735.1. Classification (NCBI taxonomy): domain Eukaryota; kingdom Metazoa; phylum Chordata; class Mammalia; order Carnivora; family Ursidae; genus Ursus; species Ursus americanus. Next base: position 46,344,926 of record NC_142130.1, read on the forward strand.
TCTTTGGTACTCATGCACAAACACAGGTTCGGGCATGTCAAAAAGCGTGAAATACATGGGGACTGACCACGCTGAAGCTATCTCTCAGGCAAGCTTTTGCGCGGGGGAAGTAAAAATGAGGAGTGGAAAAAACTGATTCCAGATCTTCCATGAAAATTATTTCATCAGCTTTAAAAATCAAACCATAGATAATTTATAACATCCTCAGATTTTTTGGGTCAGTTTGGTTGGATTAAAGTTCAATATGTCTGAGATTTATTGTGATTAAAAGTACATTCTGAGTCATCTCTGAAGAACAGTTGACCCCCTTTAAGAACTGTAACTACCAAAAAAAAAGGAAGAGAAAGAAAACCCCCACTAGGTAGGTTAAGAATTTAATTAAACTACAACAAAGCCAAGGGCAAGAATCGCAAATCCATACTTTCTAAAATTCAGAGATTTACACCTAGCTACACTTTTAAATTACTACTGGTTTACCGTCCCAATCATAAGAAATTCACTCTCACACCTGAGGCCTTTATTTATACACTTAAGCCAGAGCAGGACAAATCAAAATCAAATGTTCAAGTACCTACTACGTGCCAAATCCTGTGGGAGACGCTCCATGGACTTTTCACGTCTTGAAGACTTATAACAAAATAGCCTCGAAAGATGATTTTTGACAAACTTGCTCACCTGCTGTTCTAGCTTGAGCTGCTCTCAGAAATAATATCCAAGGAAAGAGAATAAACCAGAAACACCATGACCCTAATCATCTACTCTCATATCTTGCAATTGCGAGTAAATAGCCTGTTAGGGGCAAATTCAATTTCTTCCTTGCAGTCAAAAGCCCTACAGCCAAGCATGTAACTTCCTTAGAAACATTTATATAGAGAATCAAGTTCACGAAGTATGAACGATTATCAAAGATCTCACTATTTATATCTGATACTCATGTTTTTAAATGCACCTACTCTCATGTATACACATATGCTTGCACCATTAACATTATTCGTTCAGAATATTATAGAATTTTTTCTCCATCTAAATCTCTTGTTAAACAAAAGTGGTTGATGTGGTTGAACGATGGTGAGAAAACTTGTGTCAGTCACATTGTGAGAAGATCCATATGCATAATAACAAATTAGGAGATTCCTAGGGAACTTTCCAAGATGTCACTGAAGAAGAGCTTTAGGTAGATTCTGAACTGTTAATTTTCTCTTCTTTTTGGATAATCATGGATCTATCAACTGAAAGTGAGTTACAGAATGTCCTCTGATAAGTCAATCACTGTGATGGAGTCAACCACAAGGCCAGGTGCTCCTGCTATAAAACCAATAGGGTTCTGTGAGAACAGTAAGAATAAGAATTTAATACAAGGGGCGCCTGGGTGGCACAGCGGTTAAGCGTCTGCCTTCGGCTCAGGGCGTGATCCCAGAGTTCTGGGATCGAGCCCCACATCAAGCTCCTCCGCTAGGAGCTTGCTTCTTCCTCTCCCACTCCCCCTGCTTGTGTTCCCTCTCTCACTGGCTGTCTCTCTCTCTCTCTGTCAAATAAATAAATAAAATCTTAAAAAAAAAAAAGAATTTAATACAAAAAAAAAATCTCATTATAAAAGTATACTTCCCGTGAAAGTAACTACTTGTAAGTCAAATATTATTTTTGCCTTAAGTAATAAAATTGAAGATATATTTCTGAGAAAGTATAAATAAAAATGAAGACTATAGTAAATCTTTAAAATCTCTCATTTTTTTAAATTGTCCCTTAAAACGTTTATTCTCTATGAAACAATTACATTTCTACGAATTTATTCTAAGGAAATAATTAAAATTCTATTTAAATTAGGACTTTTTCTGAGCATTATTTTTAAAAATTAAATTATATCAGTAACCTAAATGTTTCTCACTAAAAGATGATTTATAAGTTATGGCAAATGCATCTAATGGGATATTATTCATTTTTGAAATATCGTATCTTTAAACAACTTTTAATATCTTAGAGAAGTGTTCATGGTATAATGTTAAATAAAAAAGTAAACTACAAGATAGTATATATACTCTTCAACATTTTGCAGGCATAAATGCAGAAAAGAGGACTAGAAAGGAATAAACTAAAATAGCATCTGTGCTTGTCTATGAATAGTAAGATTATATAATTTCCTTTTTGTCCTACTGTGTATTTTACCATTTCCTGTGATAAATGTGTAATATTTTTTTTGAAAAAGATTTATTTATTTAAGGAATCTCTATACCTAACATGTGGCTCAAACCTATGATCCCAAGATCAAGAGTTGCACACTCCACCGTCTGAGCCAGCCAGGCGCCACAAACATGGAATACTTTTATTCAAACATAAACATATGGTTTTTTAAAATATTTGTTTATTTAAGTAATCTCTACACTCAACATGAGGTTCAAACTCACGACCCCAAGATCAAGAGTCACATGCTCTTCCGACTGAGCCAGGCACCCCAAGATATGTATTTTTTAGGAGAGGAGGAAACTTTTGGAGATTTTGGATATTGTTTATAACACAGGTTGTGGTGATGGTTTCAAGGGTGTATATACTTATCTGCAAACTCATCAATTCATATATATCAAATATGTACAGTTTTTGTATGTCACTCATACCTTGATAAGGTGATTTTTATTTAAAAATATGTTATTTTAAGTTGTTTGTCTAAGTCTCTCTAATACACAAAATTTCATCAACAGTAAGAACTATATGCAAAAATATCTTGAAACTGGATTCAGAAAATTTCATTCTAAAAAAATTATATGCTAAATGCTGTGAACGAACTACTATTTTCTCTTTTTCTAAGATTTATTTATTTATTTGAGAGAGAGAACGCCATGTGGGAGGGGCAGAGGAAAGAGAGAGAGAGAATCTCAGGCCGACTCCATGCTGAGCACAGACCTGGAGGCCAGCTCCATCTCACAACCCTGAGATCACGACCCGAGCCCAAACCAAGACTCAGATGCTTGATCAACTGCGCCATCCAAGCACCACAACTTCCTTTTTTTTTTAAATAGATTTTATTTATTTGAGAGAGAGAGAGCAGGCGAGAGAAAGAGCACGAGCAGGGGGAGGGGCAGAAGGAGAAGCAGACTCCCTGCTGAGCAGGCAGCCTGATGTGGGACTCAATCCATCATGACCTGAGCTGAAGGCAGATGCTTAACTGACTGAGCCACCCAGGTGCCCCAACTACTATTTCTTATACTTGTTTTATTTTGTTAATAGTTTTTAAGTGTAAGTAGTTAGAATCTAAGGATTGTTTGATTGTTTTTTGTTTTATGACGATGATGATGTGATTAGTTTTTTTCTCTCTGCAAAGTTTGTTTTTTCCTTCTCCTCAGCGTATTATCAGTAATCATTAACCATGATTATGTAGCTGATTAATTTATTTACTTAAGATGCAGTTGCCATTTAATTATGAGGTAAATGCCTGTACCATGTTACTACAGCAACATTTTCCAAAGTGATGTCTATGAGAAAAAAGTCCCATTATCAAACAAGTTTAGAAAACACTGCTTAACATCTCCCAACACTTCCCAATTGAAAAGTCATAATTTAATTTTTTTATTTTTTTTAAGATTTTCTTTATTTATTTTTGAGAAAGAGAGCAAGCACGGGCAGGGGGAGCGGCAGAGGAAGAAGCACATTCCCCACTGAACAGGGAGCCCGACGTGAGGCTCAATCCCAGGACCCCAGGATCATGACCTGAGCCAAAGGCAGACTCTTAACTGACTGAGCCACCCAGGCGCCCAGAAAGTCATAATTTAAACATGGATATTTCTGGAGAGGTGCTGCTGTGTAAGAACTTGTACCTCTGTACTAAACCCACTCTTCCCCAAACTTATTTTTTATAGAATCCTTTCTCAGAATTTATCTCTTAGTAATCTAAGGAACGACTGTTTGGGGGCAAACTTTAATTTGTAAAAGAATTACAGGGATAGTATTAAAATTCATAATCTGATCTAGTAAGTCAAGGGTGAGGCCAGAGATTCTGCATTTCTTACAAGCAGCATTTCTTACATTTCTTGCATTCTGCTCACCACATTTTGAGCCCTAATACTATAAAGAACATATTTTAGGGAGAGAAAAAAGCTGGAAATGTGCCTTACAGCCACCTGCTCGCACACTCCCTTTTTTTTTCTATGAACCAGCATTCCTTCATCAGACACTGTGTGAGGCATGTTATCAGAGGAGTACCAAACAGAAGCTTCAAGAATTAGGTATCTGAAAAGATAACAGCTTTGTTTTAGAGATATGTCTCACATTGTCTTTCCACGTGGGCTAATTTATAGTCTGAACATCCTGCTTATACTATGTTACTGAATGGAAGATTAACATTGAATGCCTGTGGCCTAGGCTAGGCCCTCAGCTGTAATAAATTTAAATGGTAGCTCATTTGCATGCAGCACCTTCTTTAGTATTAGCATTTCTATTCCTTTGAGAAGTTCAGCACCGTTCTGTTCACTTTTAGAGTGAACTCTGCTAATTCCCTAAAGTCATGTAAATTATCTTGAAAAAATATCAAAGATTAAAATACATAAATCATTTTTTAGAAGAAGTAATAATGGGAATTACATCACTTATTTCACTTTCTCTAAGGCAGTGGTCTCCACCAGGGGCAATTTTACACCCCAGGGGACACTTGGCAATGTCTGGTGACATTTCTGGTTGTCATGCTGGGGAGGAGGGTGCTACTGGAATGTAGCGGGTAGAGGTCAGGGGTGCTGCTCGACACCCTACAATGCTCAGGATAGTTAGTCCACCACAATAAGGAACTCTCCAGGCCAAAGTATCAATAATGCTAAAGTTGAGATACCTTGCTTTAAGAACCTGTGCTCCTTCTTAATATTGCCTTTGATTTGATACAGGACATGGATTAGAAAACTAGAAAGAATATGCCAAGTCCCAGACCATTTCTTACCTGCAGCATATTTAATGCCGATTTGCAAATAACAGTGTAGAGGGAAACTTTACAGGTTGCTAGCTCTCTGGAGAAGATAAAGACATTTAGGCTGACAACTGAAAACCCCAGCAGTCATAGTCACAGTCACAGGGAAGGAGCTGGAGTACTAATGGGCTCTTCTCTAGTTATAATTGGTCAACGTACCACTTCCTCTGTGTGTAAGTTTGATTGTTATAAACCATGGAAGTGGCTAAGATTTCCCAGGGCTCCTTTAGAAAAACCACAGTTTCCAAGTGATGCATAGATGGTTGTGAAAAGTGGCAGTCCTCCATTCTGAAGTTGTGACAGTGAGAGCTTAACCTCCTTGTTCATAAATAACTGATTTGAAGATTAAAAGGTGAGATAATACATGATGATGACAATGAATTCCTTCCTGCCCAAACGTCCTCGTTACTCAATACCCTGATGTTCACCGTTACAATTTAATGTTAGCTATGCACTCAGTGTAAAGAGAGAGTGGGAAAAGGAGATGGGCTGGGGGGAAGTTAGGAATCGACAGAAAGAGGAAAAGTGGTCCGAGAAAGCTACAGCCTGGTACAGATTGAGCACCACCATGCAAAGCGCGAGGGAACTGAGTAGAATAGCGTATGCAGATTTCACCATGTGGCCACATGGAATGGTACATAGGATCGGGCAATTCTATATGAACTTTTCATTGCAATGAGTTCAGAAACTAAGAGTTGGGACTATGTTTATGGGGGATGTACAGATGACCTGCAATTTTTATAAATACACTCAGCAACCAAATTACCATGTTATATCTCAATTTTATAAACATACAACTACTAGAGTGACAAGAGGAGGCGTGCTATTTGGAAAAAAAAATTTAATTTAACTAATTAATGGACTTATAAAAATAAACTGGGAAAAAGTTTTGTTAACAGTGGGTTGTCTGAAACGTAGATTATATAGATTTGAAAGTGAAGACTAATTGGACATGGTACCATCTGCAGATAAATGACAGGATTCAAAATGCACCATAATATATTTGTAAAAATTACCATAGCTATGGCTGAGGAGCAGTACTGTCCCTGTGGATTCCTTGAGATTTAGAATATGTGGGTTTGAAGTGAAGAGCAACTGAATACAGTGGTATCTGGAGAGATAAATGACAGATTCAGAAGGTTAATAGGGTTTCTGAAGCTTTAACCCAGGTGAAATGGCAGAGGTGGTAATGCTGTGTGGCAGGGCAGCTGGGAATTGCTGGAAAGGCTGTTAAAATCTGGGAAAACCAGGTGCATGGGGCACAACAGTGAAAGACTGAAGTAATTCCAAGAAAGACAGTGGAGACAGAAAAACGAAGCTGTACTGAAAAAGGACAGGGGTCAGTATGTGCACAGCCTTCAGATAGGGTCCAGTATGGTGGGAATCATGATTATACCACAGATTGGAACATGAGATTGGACATTTAAAAGGAAAAATCTTACAATGCCTACCAATCCCAAGAAAAAAGCAGTTAGGGTTGGTAACTGAATTTATTACGATAGAAGAGCAATATGGTTCATGGATCACCTGCATCAGAAGAATTATCTGGGTACATATTTAAAATAGAGATATAGGAGCCCCACAACAGATCTGAGTCAGAAACTCCTTGCCATGTACAGGAATAAGCTTTTACAAGTTTCCAGCATGATTGAGGTTTCACACTCAAGACTGATACACTGCACCCGAGATGAGGACGACTAAGGTTGTCCATGTGTCACGGACCCACACTCAAGCTGGTCAAGGACAGAGCTGGAAAGGAATCTGTAGGCTCCACCCACGGGGGACTACCCAGATTATTTGTTGTTACCACCAAGGTCCTCCCAGGAGTCTGGTGGGACCATACATTTAACAAGAGATTTCCTGCATTTATTTTTTATTTCTACTACCATTACAGTAAAATGTAATGGGAAATAGAAAGTCGCACCATTCTAGAGGCTGTATTAATTTAGTGAGGTGAGGACATGACTTGATTTCATAAGGTTTATTTTCCTCAGAAAATAAAGGTCTGGGAGCACCCAGGTGACTCAGTGGGTTAAGTGTTTGACTTTTGGGTTTTGGCTCAGGTCATGGTCTCAGGGTCATGAGATCCAGCCCCGCACTGCCAGCTCTGCACTCAGCGGGGAGTCTGCTTGAGAGTCTCTCTCTCCCTCTGCTCCTCCCCCTACACCAGGGGCAGGCACGCGTGCTCACTCTCTCTCTCAGAAACAAAAAAAAGAAAGAAAGAAAGAAAAAGAAGATAAAAGTATGAAATATAGGCTATTTTTGAGGTTTAAAAAAAAATCTTGGGACACCTGGGTGGCTCAGTTGGTTAACCAGCTGCCTTTGGCTCAGGTCATGATCCCAGGGTCCTAGGATCGAATCCCGCGTCTGGCTCCTTACTCAACGGGGAGCCAGCTTCTCCCTTTGCCTGCCTCTCCCCCTGCTTGTGCTCTCTCTCTGCCTCTCTCTCCCTCTCTCTGACAAATAAATAAAAATAAAATCTTTTCAAAAAAAAAATCCTCCGTGTTTTTCATTTCCCAGATAGACTAAGTTTCTTGAGGTCAAGAATATGCTGTTTCTCTACACTGAAGTAAAGTGCTCAGTAAAAACTTATTTGAAAGAATTAACAGAGTATTAGAGAAAAATATGGGAGCAACTTACCTATTTTTTCTTTCATTGCCAGTGCTTTTGTGAAGAAGATACCTGGTTAAAAAATAATATAAAATAATTGAACACTATTTTTATGTGATTACCTTTTTTACTGAAGTATAATTAACTTACAGTGTTATATTAATTTCAGGTGTACAACAGAATGATTCGACAATTGTCTACATTACTCACTGCTCACCACAGAAGTATAGTCACCATCTGTCACTATATAATATTAAATTCTTATTGATTATATTCCCTATACTGTACTTTCCATCCCCAGGACTTATTTATTTTGTAACTAGAAGTTTGTACCTCTTAATCCCCTTCACCTATTTTGCCCATCCCCCCATCCACCTGAACAAGAACCAGTTAGACGCTGGAAAAAGAGCTCCATTCAAAAGTATAACAAGAAAAGCAGACCCCCAAAAAACTAAGAAAGACAAGAAGTATTCAGAACCTAAATGAAGAAAAACTCAACATTCTATTGAGAAGCATAAAAAATAAATAATAGGATACATCTTATTCTTGGTAAGACATAGTATTAAAAAGTCATCAATTTTTTTCAATCCCAATAAAAACTACAAATATGTCACCCCTTCTTTACTATCTTTCCAAGAAACATTTTTAATGTGGTCAAATATACATAACATAAAATTCACCATTTTAAGCATTTTTATGTGTACAGTTCGGCCACACTAAGCACATTAGCATTTCTATGCAACCATCACCCCCATCCATCTCCAGAACTTTTTATTTTCTCAAACTGAAACTCTGTATCCATTAAACACTAATTCTCCATTCCTCCCACCCTCCAACCCTGACAACCACCATTCTACTTTCTTTCTGTATGAATTTGACTCCTCTAGGTACCTCATTTAAGTGGAATCACTTAGTATTTGTGTTTTTGTCACTGGTTTATTTCACTCTGCATAATATCTTCAAGGTTCACCTATGTGGTAGCATGTGTCAGAATTTCCTTCCTTCCTAAGGCTGAATAACAGTCCATCGTATGTAAATAGAAAATTTTGTTTATCCATCCATCAATGTATACTTGGGTTGTTTCCACCTTGTGGCTGTTATGAATAATGTTGCTAATAAACAACAGTGTACAAAATTTGAGCCTCGGCTTTCGATTCTGTTGGGTGTATACCCAGAAGCGGAATTACTAAATCATATGCTACTTCTATTAATTTCAGATTAATCAATTTAATTTTTTGAGGAAACATCAGACCATTTCCGGATAGCTGGCTGCACCACTTTATATTCCGAAAATGTGCTCAAGGTTTCCAATTTCTCCACATCCTTGCCAACATTTGTCATTTCCTGGTTTTTAATAGTAGCTATCCTAATGATGTTAAGTGATGTCTTACTGTGATTTTGATTTGCCTTCTCTATTGATTAGCAATGTTGAGCATCTTTTCACATGCTTATTGACTATTTGCATATTTCCTTTAAAGAAATAGCTATTCAAGTCTTTTGCCCATCTGTAAATCCAGTGGTTTGTTTTTGTTGTTACTGTTGAGTTGTAGAAGTTCTTTCTATATTCTGGATATCAATATTATCAAATATATGATTTGCAAATATTTTCTCCTACTCCATAGGTTGCCTTTTTACTCTGTTGATAGTGTTCTTTGATGCAAAAAATCTTTAATTTTCAGAAAGAGCAACTTACCTATTTTTTCTTTCATTGCCAGTGCTTTTGATGCCCCACCTTTTTTTTTTTCTAATTGACCAACAAATTCTAAAGTCCATCTGGAAGAGTACACATGAAAGAATACCTAAGACAGGGGCGCCTGGGTGGCACAGCGGTTAAGCGTCTGCCTTCGGCTCAGGGCGTGATCCCAGGATTCTGGGATCGAGCCCCACATCAGGCTCCTCCGCTATGAGCCTGCTTCTTCCTCTCCCACTCCCCCTGCTTGTGTTCCCTCTCTCGCTGGCTGTCTCTATCTCTGTCAAATAAATAAATAAAATCTTAAAAAAAATAAAAAGAATACCTAAGACATTTCTGAAAAAGAATATTAATAGGGGAATAGTCTTTCCTCATAATAAAATATATTCTGAGATACCATTATCTTGGTCCATAAATAGACAGGCACATCAGGGAAACATAGTAGAGAATCTCAAAATAAATCCCTGTACAATTGGGAATTTAATATATTACAAGTATAGCATTTCAAATCAACAATCAGTGTTGAGAAACTTGCTGGTCATTTGAGAAAAGGCCGAAATCTGATTTCATATCTTTTGTTAAAATGAATTTCAAAATGAATTTTAGGTTAATCAATGACCTAAATGTAAAAATTGATTTAGATGTAAAATTTGAAACCAAAAGATAAATGAAAAAAGCAAGAGAGGATATATTTATAATATAACAATGAGAATGATTTTCCAAGGCTTATCATGAAACCTAAAAGCTATATTGAAATTTTTTTCTACATAGAAATATAAAAACCCATACAAACTTCTGCTTTCAGTAAGCAGATGAAACCTCTTGTTGAAAACAAGAATAAAAGCTCACCACAATATATTAAGCAACTGTTTGAAGACAATGGAGGTTTTATTTTTTTTTTAAGATTTTATTTATTTATTTGAGAGAGAGCACAGAGGGAGAGGGAGAGGGACAAGCAGACTCCCCACTGAGCACAGAGCCCAATAGTAGGCTTGACCCCAGGACCCTGAGATCATGACCTGAGAGCCAAAGGCAGATGCTCAACTGACTGAGCCACCCAGGCGCCCTGACAATGGAGATTTTAAAATTGCAGGCAATGTTGAGGAATTACACTCTTTGATATCAGGGTAACAAAAAATAACATTCATATTCAAACTTACTTGATAAACTTCATATTCAAACCGACATTTTCTTCTCAGGATATTTTCTGATTTTCTGTGTATAAGGGACTTGGGAATAATATCTAAGCAGAAAGCAGCAGTCAACCTGAGCTAGAGGTGAATACATGTTACAGCGTGCAGCTTAAACGTATGAGACTTGAAGAATAAAATCCAGAAGAAGAGGGATCTCAGAGAAATAAACCCAAAATCTGACTACACATTTCCCTCCAAATATTGGCTGACTCTCAAGTGCCATATGTGCAGGATAAGATCCCAAAAACTCCATCAGAAAAAAGCAGGTAGGAAGCTGAAAACTAAGCAGAGATTACCACAGCCATGGAGATAGGGGTTGGAATTCAAGCCTTAGAGATGGAGACGAGACCTTAATGAACCCCCAGGCTTTCAGTTAAGAACTTAGGAGTAAGGGACATATGCCACTACAGGGGAAGAGCAAATTACAACCTGCAGGCCAAATATGGCCTGCTGCCTATTTTTGTATGTCCTTAGAGCTAAGAATAGTTTTCACATGTTTATATGATTGAAAATAAGCAAAGCGAAAGTACTATTACATAACACTGAAAATTATATGAAATTCAAATTTTAATGTTAATAAGTTTTATTGACACACAGCCAAGTTCATTCACCTAAATATTATCTATGATTATTTTTCCACTACAATAATAATGTAGAATTGTTGTAGCAAAGATTTTAAGGTCCACAAAGTCTAAAACATTTACTATCTGGTCCTGTACAAGAATTTGTTGATCCCTGCACTAGATGTAAGACTGAAATCAGAATAAATCAGCCCTAATAAGCTTGAAATCAGCCTTCACCAGGACCAATGTGATCTTCCAGGATACAACGTAACCCTCATTGAAAGGAGATAACATTATCCAGAACCCCTACAACTTTTTACACACAATGTAATGTCTAGTATCTAATATAGATTTAAAAGGTCTATCAAAAAAAAAAGTATGAAGTGGCCAAAAGCCAAGAAAATAAATAAAAGGAAGCACAAATGCATGAGGTCATTTAGATATTAAGGTTATCAGAAACTTAAAAAAATCTATAACTAATGGAGTCAAAAAATAGAGGAAAAGATAAAGAATTTTAACACAGATCTGGATTCTAAATTAAAAAATCAAATGAAAATTCTAGAATCTGAAAGCACTACAACTAAAATTGAGAATTGAAAATACAGGATTAGTAGCAGCTGGCTGGACCTAAAGCAACAGACGATCAGTAATTTAGAAAGCAGAATTAGTGAAGAAATACAAAAGGGGGAAAAGTTTAAAAGTGCAAAAAAATCAAAAAAACAGAAAAGATCAAAATAGGCATGGTGAAAACCTGTAATTATTCATAATTTATAGTCTCAAAGTAAAGAAGTAATGAGAAAGAAATATTAAAAAAGAATTCTTTGCCACTGACAAAGGGCATCTAACTACATTTTTCAAGAAACTCTACAAACCCCAAACACATTATGGTCCACCTACTGAAAACCAAATGGAAAGAGAAAAGCTTCAGAGAAAGAAAACACTACTTTCAAAGGAGAAAAATAAGAAGGCTGATGAATTTTCAATAAAAACTGAGTGACATCTTTAAAGTACTGAAAGGACACACCATCTAAGAATTTTATACCCAACTAAATATCCTTCAAGAATTAAGACAATATAAAGATATTTTCCAGTCAAACAAAACCTAAGAAAATTAAAAAGACTGGCAGTAAAAGAAATATTAAAAGAAGTTCTTCAGGCCAAAGTATCATGATCTCAGATGAAAATACAAAATGGTAAGAAAGAATGAAAAACACAGAAAAGTGTAGATATGTGGATTGATTTAAATTTTGATGCTTTAAAATCATAATTATTATACTTTATACAAATCAAAATAAGGTAGAATAAGTTATATGAAAACCTCAGCACAAAAGACAAAGGAAGTGAGAAATAGATTTAAACCGTTGTAAGATTCTTGCTTTCTTCAGAAAATATTAAAAGCATTAACCTAAGGCAGACTATAATAAGTCAAAGATATATATTTTAATTTTAGGTTAACAACTAGAAGAATAATAAAATAATTTACAATAAAATGACAAATACAGGAGAAAACTGGCAAAATAAAAAATATACTAGTAATAAAAAAATACAGTCAAGAAAAGACAAAGAAAGGATAAAAAACACATAGGACAAAAAAGAAATAACAAGATGACAGATTTTAAAACCAAGTGTTTTATAATTTCATTAAATACCAATGGGGTATATCCAATTTAAAGAAAATGAATTTTCTTTTATTTTTTTTAGAGAGAGCAAGAGTGTGTGCAAGTCCAGGGGTGGGGGCAGAGAGAGAGAGGGAGAGAGAGAATCTCAAGCAGGCTCCAAGCTCAGTGCAGAGCCCAACACCGGGCTCAATCTCATGACCCTGAGATCATGACCTGAGCCGAAATCAAGAGTAAGACGCTTAACCGACTAAGCCACCCAGTGCCTGTCAAACTAAATTTTTTAAATCTATACTACAAAAGACACATATTGAATACAAATTTATAGAAAGGCTGACTATAATGGAAAATCACCAAATATTTGGAAATTAATTAGCAAATTTATAAATCCCTCATGAATCAAAGAGGAGGCATTACACTTCCTAATTTCAAAATATATTACAAAGCTACAGTAATCAAAAAAGCATAGTGCTGGGATACATAAATATACAGACTAGTGGAACAGAACAGAGATCCCAAAAATAAATTCACACATTTGCAGTCTACTGATCTTTGATAGGGGTGCCAAGAACACACAATGGGGAAACAACAGTCTCTTCAATAAACGCTGTTGGGATAACTGGATATCCACATGAAATTGGACCTTTACCTTACCACAGACACAAAAAACAACCCAAAACGGATTAAAACTTAACCATAACAAAAAATGTAAAACTCCTAGAAGAAAACAGGGAAAAGCCTCTTTACATTTGGGTCTGGGAAATGATTTCTTGGATAGGACACCAAAAGCGCAGTCAACAAAAGCAAAAATAGACAAGTAAGAGTGCATTAAACTAAAAATGTTCCATGCAAAAAAAGAAATCATTGACAGAGTGAAGAGACAATCTACGGAATGGGAGAAAATACTTTGCAAACCATATATCCAATAAGGGGTCAATATCTAAGATATTTAGGAAACTCAGACAACTCAAAAGCAAAAACCACAATCCAATTAAAAACTGGACAAACGACCTGAGTAGACATTTCTCCAAAGACATACAAAAGGTGCACGACATTATTGATCATTGGTGAAATACAAATAAAAACCACAATGCAATATCATTTCACACGTTTTAATGGTCAATACCAAAAAGGCAAAAGATAACAACTGTTGGAAAGGATGCAAAGAGAGGGAAACCTTCCTTTACAATGTTGGCAGAAATGTAAATTGGTGGACCCCAAAAAACAATAAGAGATTCCTCAAAAAATTAAAAATAAGACTACCTTGGGACTCAGTTGGGTAAGTGGCTGCCTGTGGCTCAGGTCATAATTCCAGGGTCCTAGGATCAATTCCTGCTTCAGGCTTCTTGCTCAGTGGGGACACTGCTTCTCCCTCCCTCTGCCTGCCATTCCCCCTGCTTGTGCTCTCTCTCTCTCTCTCTGACAAACAAATAAATAATAAATAAATAAATAAATAAATAAATAAATAAATAAATAAATAAGACTACCTTATGATCCAGCAATCCCACGTGTGGGAATGTATGTATCCAAAGGAAATGAAATCAACATGTCAAAGAAATACCTGCATTCCCAGGTTCACTGCAGTATTATTCACACTAGCCAACATACGGAAACCCTAAGTGTGTCCATCGACAGAAGAATGGATAAATAAAATGGGCACCTATATATACAATTAAATGTTATTCGGCCTTTAAAAGAAGGAAATCCTTCCATATACAATAACATGAACGAACCTGGAGGAAATTATGCTAAGTTTGAAATAAACAGAAAGACACAGAAAGACAAATACTGCATGATATTATATATGGAATCTAAAATACTCAAACTCATTAAAGCAAAGAGTACAATGGTGACTGCCAGAGGCTAGGGGGAAGGAGAAATAAGAAAATGTTGGTCAAGGTGTATGAAGTTTCAGTTATGCAACATGAGTAAATTCTGGAGATCAAATGTACAGTAATGTGAACATAGTCAATAATACTGTTTTGTATATTTGCAATTTTCTAACAAGACAGATTGCAAGAGTTCTTACCATGAAAAGAAAAAAAAAGGGTAATTATGTGAGGTGATGGATATGTTAATTAGCTTAATCGTGGTACTTATTTGTTAACATTTGTGTATATCAAAACATCAAGTTGTACACCTTAAATAAATACAGCTTTTATTTGTCAATTGCATCTCAATAAAGATGGGGAGAAAGACATACAGATTAAAACAAAAATGCAAGTAAGTTTCACTTGTCAATAAATACTCATTAAAAATTTGCTGATGACCAAAGTGTATAGATAAACTAACACTCTCATATTCTGTGATTAGATGGAAAAATTACTATAACCTTCTTGGAGGATATTATGGCTATATTTTTCAAATTTTAAATGCAGATATTTTTTGACCAGCACTCTACTTCTAGAAAATAACCTTAATCTAAGCACAGATACAAAAAACTATATCCAAGGATGTTTGTTAAGAGGGAAAAAAAACAAAAACAAAAAAACAACAACTTAAACTTCTCCCACATTATATACTTAGAAACAAGTCACTGAATCAAACTGATATTCAAGATGAGGGCAGTAAGACTTCACCTTTGATGGGACTAATGTCCAAAATTTTATGGACGTGTTTAAAATCACCACAGAATAGAATGTGATGTGGAGCACCTGAGTGGCTCAGTCAGTTTAGCATCTGACTCTTGATCTCAGCTCAGATCTTGAACTCAGGGTTGTGAGTTCAAGCTCCATGTTGGGCCCAGGGTAGAACCCACTTAAAAAAAAAAAACAAAAAACAATGGAATGTGTTGTAACCATTGTGTAAAGGAAAGCATTGCAGCAGACCTGTATGTACTGGTAAGGAACGATGTCCAAGTTTTAAGTTTAAAAAGCAAGTTGTTAGGTATTATTATAATAGGATCCCATTTGTCAAAAAAAATACAGGTATATATGTATATATACACATATCTATATCCATTTTTATTTGTACAGGCATGTAAAATCTGGAAGGTAACCTTAACTGCAGGAAGGGCTTAAATTTTTGCTTTATACTCTTCTGGATGGTATGAATTATTCACCGTAGGGATATGATAATTTTATAATTAAAATTTACTTTTTAGGGGCGCCTGGGTGGTTTAGTCGGTTAAGCGTCTGCCTTTGGCTCAGGTCATGATCTCAGGGTCCTGCATCAGGCTCCCTGCTCAGTGGGGAGTCTGTCCCTCCCTCTTCCTCTGTTCCTCCCCCTCCCCCTCACTCCTGCTCACGTGTTCCCTCTCTCTCAAATAAAACCTTTAAAGAATAAATATAAAATAAATAAAATAATATTTACTTGAAAATATAAACTTTGTACTAGGTATAACAGAGTTTCCACCCTTGAACTAGATCTTAGTAAATGAGGCTATTACTGAACAGTGCAGAATGGAAAAACATTTTACATTTCAGGTACATGGTCAGCTTTAGGTTTGAAAGTACCAAAAATTCTAGCTGGTACATGTATATATTTGGGGAAATCACTTTCCTTCAATTTATTCTCCTTGTTAGTCATAAATGGGGAGCTGGGCTACAGAGTGACTAATGTCCCTTCCAGGGTGACCAAGTTCCCCTATAAACCATGAGCCAGAGCAACTAGAAGGATCAAAATGCATGTCAAAAGAAAAAAGAAGCTGTATTAGAGGGGCACCTGGGTGGCTCAGCGGGCTAGGCACCTGCCTGCAGCTCAGGTCATGATACCAGGGTCCTCAGATCGAGACCCGCATCAGGCTCATTGGGGAGTCTGCTTCTCCCTCCTCTGCCCCTCCCTCCCTTGCCCTTCCCCCCTGCTCGTGCTCTCTCTCTCTTTCTCGCTCTTGCTCTTGGTCTCTCTCAAATAAATAAATAAAATCTTTTAAAAAAAAAAGAAAAAAGCTGTATTGTAGATATACATTAACTATATCAGCATGTGTTTCACAGTGAAAGGTCAGCTCCTGGAGTTCGTAACCAGGCCTTGGATATTGTAGCGATAATACAAAAAGCAGACCTCTCAAGACATCTGCCCTCAATTCCACTTAATAGTAAGTAATGATTTTCTTTGCTTCAATGCAAGATGTAAAGAATTTGAATTTCTTTAATTTTCAAGTTCTTCAAATAAATGTCCTTATCATTTTCCCATTTCAAACATCTTTTCTCATTTCCCACTCTTTGAAACACAACCCATTTTTTAAAAATTGAATTCATCAGCATAAAATAGTCCAAAAAAGCAAATCACAAGAATGCATATTCACCTCATATTTCAGCTTTTCCCCAACCTGCCGATGCTGCTAATATTGAGTCAATAAATAAACATTTTGCACGTGGCATACAATATATTTCACAACCTTAAAAATTTAGAGTCAAGACTATTATCACAATTTTAAGCATTTTTTCCCCTCTAGTGTCACAGTAGGCAATTCTCAAGTTTCAAATGGTCTGTGTTCCAGAATTTAGTTTTTAAATCAGGTATATAGAAGTAGGAATATACTTCTCTCCCTACAGAAACAGTATTATAAATGCTTCATGTAGTCTCAGCCTACACCACAATAACCCACCTAATCCACAGTGTACCCAATTCAGAGTATTCTGAGGGACGGTTAACATAACAAAGGAAATGAACACTTTGGTGCCAGAAACAGATTGGAATCCTGGTTCTGGTACTTCCCCACTGAGCAGGTCACTTAAAGTCGATGAGTTTCAGTTTCCTCCTCTGTAAAATAGGTAATATTTACTTCCCAGAGTTGTCTCAAGGATTATCTGAGATTATGTAGGTGGTCATTTCTTCCTTCCTGCCTCCCCTTTGTGCTAGGCTTTGCTACTATTTGAAACCAGAGAAGTTTGTTTGTTCCACACTACAATCAGGGCATTAACTAAGCTGTGAAAATGGGTTTGTCTAATTTTAATCATAGCCCCAAGCGGCGTCCTTAGGATGGGGACTGCTTCAGTCCTGGAGGAGCAGGAGAACAGGGCCTCAGAGCTCCTGCTGTGCTCTGGGGGGGGGGGGGGATGATGGCTCCTATCGCAGCGGCATCCACTCACTCATGATTAAGACCACAGGCTTTAGGGGCAGAGGGATCAAGTTCAAAATCCTGGATCTACCACTTACCAGACATGCAAACTGAGCAATGTGTCTAACCGCCCCGTGCCTCAATTTTCTCATCCGTAAGTGAGAACAGTAAGGGCACCTCTCACCTAAGGGTTGTTTGGAATTAAATGAAGCAATGTTTGTAAAATACAAGAATACCTTTCTGATATTATTTTTCTATACTTTAAGCTTACTAATTACGGTTTTGATGCTTTCTAACTAAAGTTTAAACAAAAAAGAAAACACATATATTCTGCTAAATTCAGCTGGGAAAAATATTGCAAATTAATTTCAAAAAGTACATTTTCTGTTTTTTTGTGGGTTTTTTTTAAAAGACAGTTTTCTTGGGGTGGCCTGGCTGGCTCAGTCAGCAGAGCTTGTGACTTTTTTTTTTTTTTTTAAGATTTACTTATTTATTTATTCGACAGAGATAGAGACAGCCAGCGAGAGAGGGAACACAAGCAGGGGGAGTGGGAGAGGAAGAAGCAGGCTCATAGCGGAGGAGCCTGATGTGGGGCTTGATCCCAGAACGCCGGGATCACGCCCTGAGCCGAAGGCAGACGCTTAACCGCTGTGCCACCCAGGCGCCCCAGAGCTTGCGACTTTTGATCTCAGGTTTGTGAGTTCGAGCCCCAGGTTGAGTGTACAGATTACTTAAACATAAAATCTTTAAAAAATAAAAAAAAATTAAGACACTTTTATTTATGAATTCAGGATTCGAAGCTTTATGTGTTCTTAGCGAACACTGATAAATCAGTGTAAAAGGGTGAATCTTCGTTCACAGATCAGGTGTGAAAACTGTAATTGTGTTTTCTATGATTTCATTTTTTGCATAGTTCTCCTTCAATCAGGGTGCAACTTGATCTCTGTATTTTGAGTTTCCCAGGAATAGCATCCAATTTGTACAGTCTTTGCACAGTCCCAAGACATCACGCTGAGTCTTCTACTGCTTGATGCCATCTGTTTACATAGATGTCTCCCAAAACATCCTACTGGATTCTCAGCATCACCTACTAGGGGTTGCCCATGAGACATTCTTTATCTCTGTTGGCTGGCCTCTTTATATTTATTTATGAGAGAGCGAAAGAGTGGGGATGGGGTGGCAGAGGGAGAAGGGGAGAGAGAATCTTAAGCAGGCTCCATGCCCAGGGCAGAGCCTGACGTCAGGCTCCATCTCACGACCCTGAGATCATGGCCTCTTTAAAGCAGGAGGCTTTGCAAACTTCTGTGCCTCTCTGAATGTCTGCTCCTTTTACGCTGGGCTGGGGCTCCATAATTACTGCATGGCTGTCTGAAATGCTGGACACCATGCAGCCTCTCCCTTGGAGTTCCTCAGAGTCTGGCCAGTGAGTGAGCAGAAAGCAGAGTTGTCTCAGGGACCCACTACTATCTATAGGCAGCTCACTTCTCTCCCGTCTCTACCCTCCGATGATGTTATAAAGGGTGTCAGTGTGAACAGTCTCGCTCAGAAAGCTCTGGAACAAGTTGATATATAAGTAAATAAAAATCTAAGCCAGGCAGGCTTAAAAAGGCCTCCAAAGATGCTAACAAAACAGTATGGAAAATCCTTGAGGACTCTTGAGAGCGAGGGCAGCAGGCCTGTTCACGTCAGGGGAGGAGGGTGCCCGTGTGTGGCACGTGGTGTGTGGTGAGGAGTAAGGATTACAGCGGGAGAAGGGAAAGGCAGCAGACATTTGCTCGTTCAGGTCACTTCAAAGCTGTGTCCGAAAATTAGCTGCTTTTTCTTTCTTTTTTATTCCACTTCTTCCTTTTCCCTCTCCTAATCCTATTTTTCACCTAGCGTTGTGCTGAATAATTTTCTGTTACCTTTCTGAGCCTGCCTGGCTTAGATTTTATTTATTTATATCTGTACTTGTTCCGGAGATTTCTTTGTGAGACTATTCACACTAACACCCTTTATAACATCATCAATCTCTGCCGTCTTCCTCTTAATCATCCTAGGTGCTTTTTCTCTGTACTCTCTTATCTTTCCTGATTGGGAGCCTCTCAAATCCATGTATACTATGTCTCTATTTTTACTGGCATTTTTTAGTTCATGCAGCTCTGTTATTTTCCAGGTCAATTTGGTTTATATTTATTTACAACGCTGTGAGAGACTATATCAAATGCTTTCTCCCATTTTTTCATTCAAAGGAATTTTATCACATTTCCCCTGAAAGACCAAGGACAACTTGGAGATATTTCTCAATTTTTGCATTCTTTTTCTGAGGCACTGTTATACTGTGCACTACTGAATTTCAATGTGAATGGCTTGGAGCCTCATCTTCTGAAACTCTTTGGAAACACGGACATTCGGTTGTCTTGTTCCTGGCCACAGGAGACATTTTAGAAAGTAAAGCTCCAAATCCAAATAACAGAACAGAGCCATTTCCATTTCTAATGAAATGACAATATTTTCTCTTATTTAAATAACATACTGTTATTTGTGTATTTATAGAGATGCAGAACTTGGTGCTTGTGTTTTGGCTTTTATTTTAATAGATTTCTTTTCTAAGATTTTATTTATTTATTTGAGAGAAGGAGAGAGAGAGCATGGGGGGCGGGAAGTAGGGGAGGGAGGGCAAAGGGAGAGGGAGAAGCAGACTCCCCACTGAGTACGGAGCCCATCGCTGGGGTCCAATCCCAGGACCCTGACATCATGACCTGAGCCACCCAGGTGCCCCTGTTTTGTTTTTAATTTTAAAGCAACTACAAAAACTACAATAAGTTCCTAGGGACAGGGCTTAAAAGAAGTAAGTCCAGGTTGGTTTTTTTTTTTTTAAAGGCTCTGACCCAGATTATTTATAACCAAGACAAAAATATCATATTTCCTCAAGCCATCAACACCGAACACCTCGAGACTGCAGTGGTCCTCCGTTTTGATTCTCTCTGAGATTTTGTATTCTGTCCTTCGAAGGACAGACTGTGTTGGTTTGTTTGTTTTTGTTTTTGTTTTCCTACAGACAATGTCAAGGATAAACAAAGCTCTAGTTTGGGTTTAGGTTTACAAACTGTCAGAAGCATTTTTAAAGACACTGCTTAGTAGAGACAAAAAGAGCGTGTTGTTTCAAATATCAGAATTTACGCTGACTTTTCCTAGACTTTGACACGAAAGACTCACCAGATGGAGTGGGAGAGGTAAAGGGAAAGGGAAGACATCACTGAGTTGCATACATAGTCATTTACAACAAAGTTTAATAGATAAAACTTATGAACTGATAGCCATCTTCCCAATTTTTCCTGGTTTGTGGCTTCATGTAATTTTCTAAAACTATTCCATGAAATGTGAAGGCCATACAAACATAAATGTTGGGATTTGTTTTCATAAAAAGAAAAAGACAGACTTGAAGTATCTTTGAAAAAGCTCCTCTCTCCGTAGACCTTTGGTGTGAACAAACAAAAGGGCACAGTGTGAACCTTCATGAGAAAGAGACGAGCATCTGTACTTTGACTTCGGACTTCTGCCCTTAACCCAAGTAACCCTATTTCAGCTGTGGTAAACATTCAGAGGCAATTCCCTGCATTGCTCTGGATAAAGAGCAAGTCTCATTTGATGATCCATAATTTGCCCATAACTAATGCCACTTCTATTCTTAAAGGCAGATTCAGAGTTGTGATTTCATATTCAATGCTCGAAGACGGAGTTCACAGAATTTTGTTGTCACACCGGAAACTCACCTAAACTCTGTGAATCAGTCTCTTGGGAACCAGAGTACGGCGTGTGCTATGGCCCAGCAGGAACTTCTGCCCACTGGCTGGCCAGAGAGGAAAGCAGCCGTGGATCACTGGGTGGCTCCCAGGCCCGGACACAGCCAGAACTCCCCAACTCAGCCTGCACCCAGGAACATGACTGTAACCAGTTGACCCAAACGGCCACGGGCAACAGATACCATTAAGCTAGGACTGGCTAAACAGAACTGAGAACCAGAAAAGTCTTTGTTTTTAGTAACAGCACTGCTGTGCTTTTTCAAGCCCTCTTCCTTCATGCAACCATAGGAAAATGTTCTTGATAAATCTTAAGTGTTTAAAAGTGAGAAAAGCACATCTATGCTATGATTACTGATAGATAAATTCCAGATATATGAACAAAGATGAACTGGAATGTAGCAAAAGGTAAGATAAAAGATTAAAAGATTACTGGATTCTTTTTTTTTTAAGATTTTATTTATTTATTTGTCAGAGAGAGAGAGAGAGAGTACAAGCAGGGGGAGCGGCAGGCAGAGGAAGAAGGAGAAGCAGACCACCCGCTGAGCTGGGAGCCCGATGTGGAATTCGATCCCAGGACCCCAAGATCATGACCTGAGCAAAAGGCTGATGCTTAACCGACTGAGCCACCCAGGCGCCCCTAACTAATTCCATTTTTTACATGTTTTAAGTCTCCATTGGTGTTACAGTATTGTTTGTAGAAAACACACACATAGGCCAAATGAAAACTCATCCTCAAGTTAGAAAAGAACTGTGACTTGAGATTCTCCATATTTTAATCAGTTTTTTTAAAATATTCCATAATCCTTTAACTATATCTGACCTAAGTAAAAAGAACCCTAGCTGGTAACTCACCAACACTTAACTGAAGTTTCTGCTGATTTCTAAGGAACTTCGGAAAATAAAAGTAAAAAGAGCATATTGAAAATAACTTCTCAAGCTAATCTTTTGAAACACATTAAGAGAGGTTAAAACTTATTTCTATTATCTTACATATTCAAAAATTAAAATAATATAAATTTTTATAAGGCTGGAGCACAGAGAAACTGAGGCACAGGGAAATCAAGTAGCTTGCTTAAGGCTGCATAGCCAGCAGGAGTTGGAGACCACTGTCAATCCAAGTAATCTAGCTAGAGTCCATGCTCACTACTACCCTGCAAACTAGTGATCATCACCACATAAATATTGTCCAATATAGAATCAATAGTACATATATTTAGGTTTATATTCTTCCCTTGTACAATTTCTGCTTATTTTCTTGGCATTAACAATTGTGCCTCTTTTAATCTGCTTAATTTTTCGAATAGCCTCAATTCTTTCTAGATGCTCAATCATTATCATTTATTAAGTGTACTTCATTTTTCCTGGAGAGCTTCACTAGTTTACTCTAAAGTAGGAGCAAAAAATGATAAATTAGGGTAGATGATGTAAGGGTAACTGAGGTAAGTTTTTGAAAAGAATTGGTGAGACCCATATCTCACTAGATAGCTCACTGTATCTTAAGCTTGTACACCATGAGATTCTTACTTGGGAGAAAGGAAGTCCAAAAAGAGACTGAATAACTTGGATGTAGATACTGGACCAAGCAAATGGAAATTCCAATGAAGTCAATGAACAGAAAGGCAGTGAGAGTTGTAGCAAAGATACCTGTGTCCCCCAAAACCATTCCATCTTTCTTCCTTTCAGAAATATATCATCAGAATTTTGGGCTGCACACCAGATTGCTCAGCTAAGGACCACATTTCCCTTTTAGCTAGGTGTTACAGACTATGTTTATGTCCCCTCAAACCTAATCCCAATGTGATGGCATTTGGATTTAGAGCCTCTGGGACATTCTTAGGTCATGAGAATGGAGACTTTATGAATGGTGATAGTACCCTTATAAAAGAGACGCCCAGAGAGCTCGCTGGTCCTTTCCACCATCTGAGAACACACCAAGAAAACAATTGTCTATGAAGCAGGTAGTGGGCTCTCACCAGACACCAAATCATCCAGCACCTTGATCTTGACCTCCAAGTCTCCGGAACTCTAAGAAATAAATTACTGCTGTTTATAATTATGGCACCCAATCCATGGTACTTTGTTATAGCAGCCAAAATGGGCCAAGACATGAGGTATGACTATGTGACCAAACTGTAGGCCAATAGAACACGGGCATAAGGAATATGTGCAACTTTTGGGTCACATGCTTGAATAAAACAGTTGCTAGTCCTTCATTTTCTCCCTTCTTTCCGAGCACTGGAAAGTCTATATAAGTAAACCAGCTTCAAGTATGTGAACATAGGTACCCCCTAGGGCGTGGAAGAACTACAAGATAGAAGGAACTTGGCTCCCTTGATGGCCTGTAGAATAAAGCCATCTGCCACCCTGGAACACCCACTTCTGAACTGTTACATGATACAGAGTCTTTGGATTTAGGGTCTGTCTGTTTCAACAGCTTACCTTGTAACTAATGTAGATGGAATAAGCATGTGTCATGTGGAAGAACAAAAGTTATAACTAGAGATTCGGATATTAGATTTTATGATTTCAGACAGGATGTAGTTCTGGGGAACAAATGGTTCAGGATGGGATCAGGAGAGTCGATTGCTAAAGAAAAGTGAATAAAAGTAGAGTAAAAAAATGGAAAGAAAATCTGAATTTTGCAAATTGGGGTAACTACCTATGTGATTATTGAAATCACCTGGATGAGAAGGCATGAGGATGGCAAAACAAAAATGACAAACCGTATGACAGTGTCCTCAGTGGATACAGGAAAACCTTAAACCTAATAAATAATGGGGACTTGGAGGGAAGGAGATTACTACAGTTGATTGGGATGAGCCTCAAGGTCCCAGGGGTATTTTTCCCGAGAGTAGAGAAGTAAAATTATAGAGGTAGTAATAGAGGCTACTAGTGATTCTAGTCCAGATGCTAGCATCAACTAACTTGGTAAACTGTGTAGCATCTCGAGGTCAAAGGACCCTCACCTATAAAGGAGAAAATTGGATTAGATTATATCTAGTTTCTTTACAGCACTAACATTTCACGGTTTTAACTTAGAATTGAATCCAAATTCCCTAATTCTAATAAAGGGCCAATCTTCTACTTGCTTTAAAACCATGTCACTACACCTTTAATGGAACATAAACCCAGGGCTAGTGCCTCTTGGGGAGAGTGATGAAATGGTACATAAACAAGTCACTCCCCTTCCCTCTCCAGCAGAGATGGTCAACTTCAAATTTGTTCCCTCCGTATTTGTGAGCTGTGGTTCACAGCTGTGTGCGCTGATTCCCAATCACCATGATTTGCAGGAAAATCTCAGTCCAGAATGAGATGAGGCCTATGGGAGGATCAAGGCTCAGGCCAGTCAGGCAGTGTCTTGTGTGACCTCTTCCTGACCTGTGCTGTTTTATTACCCAGCTGCTGGTGGAGTTGCTGCTTATACAATACCATTGCCCTATCCTTCAGCTATCTGAATGTTTCCTCTGATTTGTTTTTTCTTCCAATTTCTATAATTTCCACTTCTGAACATATTATTTCAAATAACACGTGTGTGTGCATTACACATGCACATACATACACATATACGCAACACGGCATTACTGATTTTCCAGGCTTCAAATAATCCACTCACAGTTTTGACAATTGAGTGCTACAAGCAAAGTGATGTTCTAGCGCTCTGCTAATGAGTCCCAAGCCCTTTATTCTGGCTTCTTCTACCTTTGGCAAGGATACCGTGCATCTTTGTAAACCCTGGAGTCTCTCACACTTCCCTTCTTGGGCTTGACCCAGCTAACTTGGATGCAGGGTTCTTTTCACACACCCAGCCCACCATCTGTCTATTTTTCTTCCTTTTCCAACAAGAAAATGGCAACACAGGACAGAGGTGAAATCAATCATCAAGGTAAAGACATAGATTCTATTGGACTGAGTTTGTCTTTCGTAACCGTGGAATAGGACCACTTCGGATCCATGTTCCTTTCCACCTCTGATTCTTGATAAAGAAACCATGTCAGGGGTTGTGGGGTCACTATTTCTTAGGGATTCCCCTGACCCCAGAAACTTTGCCTCCTTTTTCATTAGTTCCTATCACCGCACAAAGGTCTTTGAGGTGAACTTTAATTTGAAAAAAACAAAAACAAAAAGAAGGGTAATGGGAAAAGAAATGTTGATCAGTGGTTGTTTGCTTGTTCTATGGGTAGTGATATCTTCCTTGCTTAAAGTGCTGATTTTCTATTGAAGAGGGAGATGTTAGTTGTGAAGCTAATGCTAACAGAGCTTAACACTGTCCAACCCACCAGATTAGGCCACAGGCGTCACTGCTGCTTTTCCCAGCATCTGTACAGGTCATTGGGGCACTTACTGCAATGGTAACTTCATCATTAATGCTTACTTTTTTGAAGTAGAAACTGCTAGCTTGTATTTCTCATCAATGCTGAGAACACATTCATATTTTTCAACACTCTCCTGTGACTTGCATTTTCTACATACTCGAAAACTTGAATGAATATTAGTAACCATTATATTGAATAATATAGTTCAGAGTTTTTTTTTTTTTTTTCTGAGTGTTCATGCCTCTGAGGCACTTGGTTTCTGAAAGGCCCTGCTTAAGTGTGAAGCCCTGAAAAGAACAATAGTCAATTGTGTTTATTAGATAAGGTTTGAACAAGAATCAGACTTTACTCCTTACTCTCTTACAGGACTCTCAACTGCATTGGTAATTTTCAAAGTTTCAGGAAAGAACCTACAAAACAGAACACATACATTCAGAATGTAGCTTTTTTTTCCCCCCCACTCAGCAGACACGTCAGGGTCATCTCTGTTAACACCAATTATCTCCACCTTCTGCATGTGTGGAAGTGCAGTCAGGAAATTTATGGTTAACATCTTGCCATGTAAACCAGGCTTTACTATAAGATGTAATATTAAAGTGTCAGTGAGCATAATCAGTCATATCTCTCCCACGCCCCACTCTGTATTAGCAATCACTACGTATTTATTGCTCCTTTTCCCCCTCTGAAATACTGTATTGATAGCAGGTCAGACATGCTAAATGGACGGGTGTGACTCAAGCAGGATTCATTTTAAGCTCTATCGTATTTTTATTTTTTTTTCTAAACTATGGTACAAATGCCAATGTTTCTTATTACATACGTTAATCTTCACTGAAATCTCCCATGTAGATACTAAAGACTACAATTTCTGTGTGTTGCAAATCAAATCAGGATGAAGGCCTGCATCAATCTCATAAGGCCTTCCTACTAAGTATTCAAGCCATCAATGGATGTTGGAATAAATAGTGTACCCAAGGCAAACCTTTAGCTGATATCCTTCAAAGAGCAGATCTCCAGAAGAAGGTTGACTTTGGTATGATTGTTTCTGATATAACATTGTTTTCATTCCTAAGCTCATATGTCACTCTAATTGTTCTAGATAAAAATGCTTGTAATTGTAGGTTTGCTTGCTTGCAGTTCTGGGAAACTGTAGAAAGTATGAGGCTGTCAACGTGGATACCTCATTCCAACAAATTCACATTTTTATTCATCTGACCATTAGTACTTAGTCTTTATTTTACCTGAAAGGTTATTCAAAACTAAATTTTTATTGACATTTTTGCACTTACCTGATATCTAGACAAACATAGTCTCAGATTTCCCCCTGCTCTCCCATTCCCACTGTCTGGGCACACCTGTTTAAGAACTGCCAAGTGCTGCCTCTTTGAGGAAGTCTGAAGCCCTGCCTCCTTCAGGACCCTCCACAACAGGGTCCCTCCACACTCTTACCAGCCTGTTTCAGCCTCACCACACTACGTAACTTCTGTCTGGGCAGATTTTTAGTCATTTCTCTACTCCCACATACATTTGCTTATCCTTATCTTTTGCACTCAATACACCATCCAGATCTCCATAACTCTGCATATTACTCATCCTTCAAATTAAATTCTCATTTATGGAAAACTTCCTCTATCTGCCCCTCCAGACCCACTCTCCACCCTGACCTCTGCCCAGATGGCTGATGGACCATATTAACAGGGTCCCTTGGCCTCTAGCTATCAGTAAGTTTGACCAGAGGAGAGCACAGGCAGAGATGGGAGGGGAAGAAAGAGGAGAGTGAGGCTGTGGTATTTACTCCACCAATAGCTTTGTATAAGGTAATCTCGATCTGCCTGCATCCCTCAACCAAAGGCAACTCTCTCCACAGGACTCCCTCCTTCCAGGTTCCAGGAATGACTCCATTCCTCAGCCCCTTCAGATGGTGACAACCTGGTTATAACCCCACGGTAATGTACTATCCCTTGAGATTTCCACATACCCTGAATGCATTTTATATATAATCCCTTTATTAAACCTTTCTGAAATTATCTGCTTCCTGCTAGGATCTTGATTGATACACATATCTTCCTAGAAGTCTTAGGCAATAATTCCATTCACTTTCAGATGATGGCATGTATCTTTATCACATTGTGGTGGCTTTAAAATATGTCCACAAATTCTTTGATACTCTTCAGAGGGAACCTAATTCCCCCTTCCTGTGGGTTGTAGAAAGTGCCAGAAATGTTGTCAGCTAAGGTATGTGACTTCCTCTTGCCCTCTCAATTAGGTTACTTTCTCTAAGGAAGCCAGTTGCCCGCTGACACTCAAGCAGCCCTTGGTAGAGGCCCATGTGAGAAGGAACAGAGATTTCCTGCCAATAGCCATGCAAGTGACTGAAGCAGATCTTCCAGCCACAGTCAAGCCTTCAAAAAACTGCAGCTCTGGCGGACATCTTGACTCAACCGGATGAGACACCTTGTACCAGAACTACCCGTCAATGCTCTTTCAAATTTGTGATCCATAGAAACTGTGAGATGATAAACATTTGTCCTTTTAAGCTGCTAAGTTTTGAGAGGTAATTTGTTACGTAGCAACAGATAACAAATACGAATAGATAACTCCTCCAGCAAGACGCACACAGACAAACATACCCCATTTAAAGAGTGTTAGACCACAGACGTGTAACGCAAATTCAGTACTGGATCACCCTGGAACTGTCTTCAATTATCTCACTTTTTTTCCCTAGTGACTACTCTTTGCGTCATCCCAACAATGCCTCTGAATTCCTCCCTAACTCGCTCTTGGTATACCTCAGTGAATTTCCTGCCTGTGACAGCAGCTGAGCCCCATAGTTTTGCTTCTCCAGCCATGAACTTAACCAAAGCCCCACTCACTACTTCTCCAGCCCTGATCACGACAGATTTTTACCATCAATCCTGTATCACATACAGATAGATAGCACTTCCACATTCTTCTTTTCATTTTTCTATGACATTTACATGACTACAATATGTAAGACCTAACACAGTAGTGTGTTTTGTCTTCTTTGAGTGTATTGCAAAGGGAGACACCATGCTCCCATTCTTCTATAGTCTGTATTCTATTCTCTTCCGTTCTGTTGAATATATAGTACAAAATAGGTGCCTGTAATTGTGAATACCTCATGCCATTTATTTAGGTTTAATAAATGCTCTTTTTGTTCTTGCTTCATTCTTCCTTCTGCTGTTGCCACTACTCCATAGTGCATACATCTAAGTTAGAAGGTTCTTCTTTTTCCCTGGGCTTCTCTGTCATCCTCATCCTGAAAATTATTATATATTTTGTAGAGATGTTAAAACGTTAGGGTGTTTTTTTTTTTTACTTCTTTGTTTTTGTTTATAGCAATTTGCTGATCAAATGTATCATCTTCATCCATAAGCCCTAAAGTAATTATACAGAAAACTGCGGCTGTTTGCTAGATTCAGCTTGGACATAAATGAAGATGACTCTATCCTCGTGTTACTGGGTTGGCTCGTAGATAAATAGGAACATATGTGGCACGTCCAAAGTAAATGGATGACTTACTCTCCCAGATAACTTGATTTGGCAAAACGAAAAGTAGGTTTCCTGGCTCTTTTTCCTTTTGTCCAATAAAAACAAGCCTTTGAGACAGCTTTTCACCCATTGACACTCCATTAACTGCCAATATTGCTGGAGCTACACAGTTTTAATATGTAAAGCGTGATATATGCAGGCTTATTTTGCACAGTGTGTCTCTGTCCCCAGCTGCCTGCTATTTTAGTTCAAGTCAAACATGTTTTGATGTGCTTATTTTGTTGTTTTTGTTTGAATTCTGTGATACTGAATGATTAAAAACAGTTTATAAAAATCATCAGATATCCAAATGTTGCTGAAATACTTCCAAAATCTAGCCTCCTGTGTTTGGCTATAAATATAGATGTTAATATGGCAGTAACACAGAAATTTGTGTTTCATGAAATCCTTCACATGCAGGACTTAAAACCTACCTGAATCATACAGACAATGTGCAGATGAATTCAAGGTTAGAGTATGTATGGTTGAGTTATACAATCCATAGCAGAATGGAAATTCAGAGGTAGTTTAGTTCAACTCTTTTGCTTCACTTATGAAGAGGTGGAAGCCAAGGTATTGGGTATTAGGGTATTGGTTCATGACCACATAAGCAATTTAATAATGGAACTACATAGACCCAGATTTCTAGTGATTCTTCGTTCAGTGCTCTTTTCCTGTACAAAAATCAGAAGTGGTAGTTGTATGATCCAGGAGAAGACAGGGTGGCCTTTATCCAAGAGTGCCTTATTTTCCATGTTCCAGGATTTGATGTTTGTTCTTTCCACGCCCAGGGATAAATACATCCGTAAAGGCAGAATCTCACTAAATCAAAGCTATCTAACATTGAAGTGGTCACAAGGAAGATAATTTATCATTTAACAACGGCAAATAGAAAATTCTGTGCACCATAAACATTCGGGTCAGTATTATCATCACAGCCAAGCTACACAGAAAGCTAGATATATATCACTTCATTCATTAGCCATGAGGCATTATCACAGATATCAAGAATTTTTTTATATAATCACGGAATTTCCCTCTAAGCTCAGAAATAAAAACTCAAAAGGTAGAGGGGCACAGTTAAGTTGGTGAAACAGCAGGGTGGGATACCACAGGAATGGTGAAGATTCTGGTAAAATAGAATATAAATGCCCTCTTTAAAGGGAGCAGCTGCTATTCATCTCCCGTGAGTTGCTACCATTACAAATTTGAATATAATCTTACAAAAACTATTTCTGGAGAGGAAGCAAGATCAATTACAAACTACTTTCCCAATTGTTGTATGTTTGCAACTATCTAAGAACATTGATTTAAATTACATAAGAAAAAAATTTTTGGTCTGAATTTGGCCTCTGGGTCCTCTATTTACAACTTACACAGACTTACATAGAAAGTCAAATCATAACCAGATGCTCGCTTACCTATAACAGAGTCAGAACAAGGGAAGTTATGATTACTTAATGTCCCCAGACTAATAAAGTCCCATGTAGAGTTTCCATTAAGGATAATGTTGCCAATAAAGATTAGAAACACTGTAAATTTACGCACTCCATTACTTGCATCTATGTCCAAACCAAGGATGGGCCTGTCATCAACCCAGACTGGAATTTCTGATCCAATAGTTGGAAATCCTTTTCTCTTGTATTGTCCATATGACTATGCCTGACTTTAACTCAATAACTGTTTTTTCTTGTGCCTCCAAAATGACTAACTCCCTTTTAATTAAAAAAAGAAAAAAAAAAAGAAGAAACTCCTCTATAGATATTTTATTTTTTAAATATTTTATTTATTGGGGCGCCTGGGTGGCTCAGTCATTAAGTGTCTGCCTTCAGCTCAGGGCAAGATTCCGGAGTCCTGGGATCGAGCCCCACATCAGGCTCCTCTACTGGGAGCCTGCTTCTTCCTCTCCCACTCCCCCGGCTTGTGTTCCCTCTCTCGCTGGCTGGCTGTCAAATAAATAAATAAAAATCTTTAAAATAAATAAATAAATAAATAAATATTTTATTTATTTATTAATGAGATGGGGAGAGAGAGCATGGGTGAGCGGGAGGGAGAGGCAGCAGGAAGCAAGAGAAAGAATCTCGAGCAGACTCCCCTCTGTGCCAGGAGCCTGACTCAGGGCTAGATCTCACAACCACACCAAGATCATAACCTGAGCTAAAATCAAAAATCGGTCACTTAACTGACTGAGCCACCCAGATGCCCCCTTCTACAGATATTTTAATACATTTTTTCTTGTTAATGCAGACTGGTTGGTCTAGAAACAGTTCTGTTTCCTTTAGGTGAATTCGGATTTGCCTGTTCAGATCCTTCCTGTGTTGATCTTATTCTTTCACTTTGAACATGTAATGTTATCATCCTTGTGTTCAAATTCTTGTGAGACTACCTCAGTGCCACCTCATTCTGCCTGTATTACGAGTGGTTAATGACACAGTGTACTCAAGGTCATGAAGTGATGTGCATTTCTAAATACGTGAAAATTAATTGGTTAAAAGTTAATTTCTGCCTAAAATATCAAAGGATTTGCTGAACTAGGTGGCCTTTACGGTATCCTGTGTTCTCCCTTCTAGGTCATGATGTATGCTAGCAATCCTCTGTCATTTGTGCAGAAGTAGTCAAGAAGATCTTTGTACTGTTCCTAACAGTCAGGGTACACTGAGACTTGTTATCAAGCACCTAAATGACTGCCTCACTTCTTCATCTTTGACACACATGCACGGCACACAGCAAGAGGGAACAAAGCATTGGATTTTTCACAAAGAACAAATCATGTTCCCCATGGGATCTTGAACCAGTGGAGTCATGAGTGTGGCCTTACTATACCGGCCAGTTCCTGAGGAGCAGTGGCAGTGCTATCTCAACATTCTCCTTGCTTAGCATCCCTAGGTAACCAGGGAGACTACTGTCAGGACCACTTGCTGAACAGCAGCTCCAAGTTTGTCACAGGTGTCTCCAGAGGAGATAAGAGTCAGATAGGCAGATGGTGTATCTTCGTTGCTCTATAATAAAGGTCCAAACATCTTTTATATATGATCGGCTTGTATCAGCACTGATCACTCCTTCCCATTACTTAAAAACTATAGCCTTCCCCATTTTATACCTAACCTCGTACACTATACTTACAGGCAGTATAAAACACCAGTAAAGAATGTGGATACTTGGAGCACCTGGGTGGCTCAGTAGTTAAGCATCTGCCTTCGGCTCAGGGCGTGATCCCAGCATTCTGGGATCAAGCCCCACAACGGGCTCCCTGCTCAGCAGGAAGCCTGCTTCTCCCTCTCCTACTCCCCCTGCTTGTGTTCCCTCTCTCGCTGCCTCTCTCTCTGTAAAATAAATAAATAAAATCTTTAAAAAAAAAAAAAAAGAGTATGGATTCTAGTGGCGCCTGGCTTACACAGTGAGTTAAGTGTCTGCCTTCGGCTCACATCAATCCCAGGGGTCCTGGGATTAAGACCCACATTGGGCTCCCAGCTCAGTAGGAAATCTGTTTCTCCCTCTCCCTTTGCCCCTACCCATACCTGCTCATGTGCTCACTCTCTCCTTCTCTCTCAAATAAATAAATAAAATCATTAAAAAAAAAAAGAGAGAGAGCATGGATTCTAGAATAAGATTGACTTCACAACTTGCTCTGCCACCTAAAAAGATTATGCCTCAATTTCCACATTTGTAATACAGGGATTAACACAGGATCTATGTCATAGAGTTTTATAACTATTAAATGAGTTAATGCCTGATACTTAGCATAGTAGCTGGCCTATGATAAGCACTACATGAATTTTATTTAACTATTTTTTTATTATCACCTACACTATCATCTCTGTGGCTGTGCCTTTATGATTTTTTTCCCCTGTCAATTCTACCCTACTGTCTCCATAGTTTCATGTTTTGTCAACCCAATGTGCTAATTTCTGGTTTCGAAAATATATTAATAATTTTTTTTTAAAAAGGCTATTTTTGAAATAGTACTGCTATTGAATTTCTCTAATCTTAAATGCTAACTGCAGAGACTCCCAGGAGATAAGACCTCTTGACCCCTCCTCGTCCCCAGTACTTTTTTTTTT
This sequence comes from Ursus americanus, assembly GCF_024610735.1. Classification (NCBI taxonomy): domain Eukaryota; kingdom Metazoa; phylum Chordata; class Mammalia; order Carnivora; family Ursidae; genus Ursus; species Ursus americanus. The sequence continues at coordinate 46,378,250 of NC_142130.1, forward strand.
TTTTAAGATTTTTATTTATTTGTTTGACATAGAGACAGCCAGTGAGAGAGGGAACACAAGCAGGGGGAGTGGGAGAGGAAGAAGCAGGCTCCCAGCGGAGGAGCCTGATGCGGGGCTCTATCCCAGAACACCGGGATCACGCCCTGAGCTGAAGGCAGACGCTTTAACGGCTGAGCCACCAGGCGCCCCCCCAAAATTATATTTTTATCATGGAAAAAATTTCAACTCCCTACGTACTAATATTGAACAGAATTGGAGTATTTTCTTTAGAATTATTTGAAAAGGCAAATGAAAGCTTATTATTGAATGCTTGTATTTTCTTTTCTCTCTCTTCTAGCTATTGTATTAAAAAAATGAAGTATATTTTCACTATCACAAAAGGTTCTTTTTCCCCCCCTCTCATGAAAATAAATAACAACCTGGGGTAAAAGTGTTTTACTTGAGACTACTTTTTTCCATGAGTGGGTGACTCAACACATTTAATAGATAAAAAAGGAAAAAATTATATGGTCATCTCAATAGATGCATACAATAATTTGATAAAAACTTTCATGATTCTCATTCTTAGCAAAGTAGGGCCAGAGGTAAAAAATTTTTAACCTGATAAAGCCATCTGCCAAGAACCTATAGCAAGTTTCATACGTAAATATGAAACAGAAACCCTCCCACTAAAGCCAGGAATAAGACAGGATTGCCTTCTATCATAGCTATTATTTGGCTACTTTATTAGAAGCATCCTAGCCAATGCAGCAGAATCTACAGGAAGAAGAGAGAATGGAAAAGAAGTGACCAAATGGCTGCTCTTTGCAGACGATGCATATACATAAAGGAAATCCAAAATAACCTATCAGAAATAATAAGAAAATCCAGCCAGATTACTAGATAAAATATTGAAAAAATATATAATTATTATATACTAATACTAACCATATTAAAATTAATAAACTAGTAACATCGCATGACATTTCTTCTGGACAAAACCTGGGTGGCTGAGGAAAATGAGTGGGAAATTGTCAATGTATACTTTTTTGACAATTATCATATGATTTCACTCATATGTGGAACATAAGGAATAGCGCGGAGGACCACAGGGGAAGGGAGGGGAAACTGAATGGGAAGAAACCAGAGAGGGAGACAAACCATGAGAGACTCTGGACTCCAGGAAACAAACGGAGGGTTACAGAATGGAGAGGGGTGGGGGGGATGGGGTAACCAGGTGATGGGTTTAAATTAAGGAGGGCACGTGTGGTGATGAGCACTGGGTGTTACACGCAACTAATAAACCATTGAATACTACATCAAAAACTAATGATGTACTATATGCTGGCTAACTGAACATAATAATAAAAGTAATAGTTAAAAAAAAAAGGAATTAACCAGGAGAAAGTGTGTTCCAGATAGAAGAAATGGCAAACACAATGTGGATTTATACTTTTTTAAAGTTCCACAGGCAGTTTTAGTATAGAACTACAGCTGAAAAATTCTGATTATAATTATTTATTAATTCAGAATATTTGGATAAGGAAGCAGAGAGACCAGAAGTATGCTTTTCTCTTTAGCTCTATTGTCTGACCCATGCTGCACCCCAGTTCCTCAGCCCATCCTGGTAACTTGCCTTCTTTCTTTGGCCTTACATGGGGAATGACCCAACCATATGGCTTTTATGTTTTGCAGTTATATCAACTATCAGACGAACCCACCAGTATCCTGGGACTGTACTGAGACCTTCAGTTAGTCTTCCTAAGCCTGATTAGTGATTTTCTCTTTGAAACTTATGTGTTGGCTTTTATCCTTCTCAAGGTGGGTTCCTTGCCTAATTTTTCGCAGTCTGATCTTGTAAGAGAATAATCTGAGAATTGTTCTAGGTTACATTAGTTTATAAACTATAGAGCCTGGATTAGAACCCCAGTGTTCTAATTCCAAGGTCATATTTTGCATCGACATGGATGCTTTACTCTTGATAAGCAAAAATTCAGCTTGCAGTAGCACAACGATCCTATACTGATCCAAATGCTGGGCATGAAATCAAAGAGTAGCAATACTACGAGTCTCCCGATCTAGATATAGAACCAAGGGAAATAACATATTTTTTCAGCATTTATTATGTATCAAGCACTATTCGAAATGTCCTAAATATATTTTATTCTCTCTGTAACAATAAAAACCCTATCTTACAATGGCTATTTTTATGGACAAGGTAATTGAGGAATGGTACAGAGAGTAAGTAATTCAGGTCAGGCAGCAGATAGAGCCTGGTGCACACAAGTAACCACAGCCCTATCGGGACTGTCGCCCCTGTAGCTTTCTTTGTATGCTGCTAAGCACAAAACTATGCCCAGATTGATGTTCAATAAATACTTGGCAGCAGCAGGACAAGGCTTACCTTATCTGCTTTTCTAATCAGGAAATATAAACGTGTATAAATGGTAAAACTACAAGAATCGTTACAGCTAGTGGGTATCTTAACCACGGTGCTATCACTGAAGTTGGAAAGGTGACAGAAGATAGGCATGAGGGGTGCCTGGGTGGCACAGCGGTTAAGCGTCTGCCTTCGGCTCAGGGCGTGATCCTGGCATTATGGGATGGAGCCCCACATCAGGCTCCTCTGCTATGAGCCTGCTTCTTCCTCTCCCACTCCCCCTGCTTGTGTTCCCTCTCTCGATGGCTGTCTCTATCTCTGTCAAATAAATAAATAAAATCTTTAAAAAAAAAAAAAAAGATGGGCATGAAATAATAAAGCAGAAAAAGTAATGATGAGTTGAGTAAAGTGTTTTCTAAGCACCACGTGAGACACTTTCAAGGAGCACCCATGCGGGTATTCTTTCCCCCCACCAACACCCAGTAGCAGGACTGCCATCATGCGGTGCGACTTGCATACCTCACAGGGCCCATGTTTAGAAGGGTCCTCTTGGTTTAATTCTCCGCTGTCATGATTTTGAAAGTTTTAACAACTTTTGAACATTTTTGCTTTATACTGACCCCCACAAATTATGTAGCTGGTCCTTCCTCGGAGGTTCCATAAGGCCCCTCACAGTACAGCAATATTAAAGGAGACGTCTCAGAGTCGTTGGCTACAGGCAACATGTTTGCAAAAATGGGGGGAAACTGCCTAACTGTCTGTAATAACAACTGAAAGAGAATTGTTAGACTCCTAGAAATACAGAGTCTTAGAAGTCCTTGTAATCAGGGTGTCAGTCTTAAATCAAGGGAGTGACGAGGCTGATGTGAAGCAGATTAGATCAGCAGGTTTGGGCTCAGCGTGGAATACAGAAGTGGATCAATGGACAACAGTGAACAAGGACAGAGAGAAAACAGACATGGATGAAAATTAGAAGGACAATATCTGTAGCAGTGGTGACAGAATGTTTTTTCAAAACCTCTGAAAAAATAAATCGGTAATAAATATTGGGAGGGGGCATAAATTTATCTGGTTATTATTTTTAATTGTGTTTCTGCTTAAGTGAACTGCTTAGTAATCTGTATATAATTAATTTTATGATGTGAGTTTAGTCGTTCTCAATTAATCATTTCTGATGTCTTTATAAACTGTTGAGTTGAAACAGAACCGTTAATCACAGGGAAGTAACTAGATATTTGTACTATCGTTCTTTTTGCTCAGGGGCAACTGATGAGACAAGAACACAACAGCGAATGATCCCATGCAGCCTCGTTCCTGTTTAAGTTAGTAGCTGCTCCGGACAGTCGCTGTGAAGTAACAGGTGCTCATAATAATGTCTAATATTTGTCTAATATTGTCTAATATTCTGTGCATTACATGTTTAGTCCCTGTAAGAACTCCACGAGGCAGATAATATTTTGATCCCCATTACTGATGGGGAAATTGAAGTATATACAGTTAAGCTGTACCTTCAAACCATATTCTGATCAAGGAGCAAACAGATGGACACATTAAAGAAAATGTAACTTACGTCATCAGAAGAGATATACATCCATGAATGTAAGTCCACGGGTATGAGTCCAGCTCGGTGCTCTGATACACTGCTTCATGCTCCGTTTGTCTTTTCACGGGTGAATGTGCTTCGCCACTGGAATTCATCATTCTGATCCTCCGAACACTTAGGAATTATTTATTCATTTAAAAGATTATCCTTTCCCCCACTAAATTGGGATATTCACATGACCAAAAAAATATGAACCTTATACTATATGCAAAAAATTATCTCAAAATGGGTCATGACTTAAATGTAAAATCCAAAACTAGAAAAATTCTAGGAAAGGGGTGCCTCGCTGGCTGAGCAGGAAAAGCACATGACTCTTGATCTCGGGGTTGTTGAGTTTGAGCCGCACAATGGGTGTAGAGATTACTTAAATAAGGAAACTTTAAAAAAAAAAATTCTAGGAAAAAAACATGGTAGTGACCTTGGGTTAGACAAAGATTTCTTAAATAGGACAAAATAGCACAAACTCTATAAGAAAACACTTGACAAAGTAAACTTTACCAAAATTAAAATATTATTCAGAACACACTCATAAGAAAATGCAGAGACAAACCACAAACCAGGAGAAAATATAAACATGTATCTTATAAAAAATTTGTAACTAGAACATATAAAGAATTCTTAAACCCAACAATAAGAAGATTAAAAAATTGTCAAGAAATAATGGGTAAAATATTTGAACTGACACTTCACTAAAGAAAAGATTTAGAAGGCTAGTAAGCACAAGAAGGATACCCTACGTTATAAATAACTGGAAGATGAAAATTAAAACTTAAATCAAATGCCACCAGACCTTCACTGGAATGGTTATATCAAAAGACTAACATATATCAAGTTTTGGCAACTGTAATTTTCATATACTGCCAGTGGGAAAGCAAAATAGACACTTTTACTTTTAGCCATTTTGTAAAGCAGTTTGTTTTTAGGGTTTTTTTGTTGTTGTTACAATAAGCATACACTTACCATATGACCCAGTAATTCCACTTCTAGAAATTTACCCAAGAGAAATGAAAACATATGTCCACACAAAGATTACTTCATAGCAGGTTGATTTATAAGCAACAAAAACTGGCAAGAACTCAACTGTCAATCAACTGGTGAATGGATAAATGAACCGTGGTATATCCATACAAAGGGATACTACTCAGCAATAAAAAGAAACTACTGATACATGCAAGAGCACAGATGAATCTCAAAAGCATCATGCAACATGAAAGAAGCCAGAAACAAAAGACTTCATACTTATAATCCTATTCCTAAGAAATTATTAAAAAGGCTAGACTGCAGATATAGAAAGCACACAGGTGATAGCCAGAGGTTAAAGGAGAAGATTGATTGAAAGGGGTCATGAAAGAACTCTTTGGGACTATGGAAATATTCTATATAATGACTGTGGCTACCCAGCCATACATATATGCTAAAAATCATTGATGTGTACACTTTAATGAATTTTAATTTATGCAAAGTACGCCTCAATAAACTGACCCCCCCAAAAAGCCTCTTTAGTCTATCATAACACAGCAAATTTGCTGAAGAGCGACATCATAGAGAGTTGTAAGCCTAAGCAAGATTATTTTTATATCTTCTTCATTTATCTGTAATTTCTGCCAGGGTGTTTGCTTGCCCATTTATCGTTTCCGGTACCATTTTATTAGTGCATGAATTACAAACAAGTATTTTATGATGAAGGACTTCTGCTTTGAAACACGTTTCATTGAATCATAGATACCAGATTCTGTGAAGGTGAAATATTGTTTTTGCACTGCCAACGTTTAATCAGCATATGGGGTGGGGGTGCTTTTTTGATTTATAGGATGTTGAAGTCATTTCATCCCATCAGGACACCCACTGGTGGTGATTGTTTATCCAAGTGGCTGCTGCCCAGATGAATTTAACAAAATCCTAAATGCTTACAATTCATCTTGATTCATTATTTTATGCTTGTGTATAAAAATTTGCCTACTAAACGTATTTCATCCAAAAATTCACATTTCAGATGAGGGGAGGTCTGAAAGCCCAGATGCTTGTTTCCTGCTTTTTCTAACTCATCCATGTCCACATTTATGTAGATGCCGACAGGAGTCTGGACCACCACAGTATCTTCGAAATGGACTTTTAGAGAATTGATTGAACTCTAAAACTAAATAAAATAGTTTCTCATTCTCTTTTCCAAATAAAGCTTTCTGGAGTGATGAGGATAAAAGAGAACATGTTTCAAAGTTCAGCATGGAAAATAAGAAATATAAGAAAATAATAAGGATTATGTGCTGCTTTCTGCTAAAAATGTCTTTTTTATACATTATCTCAGATCAAACCAAACCAGAGGATCAGCATGACTTAAGATTACCTCCCCAGAAATATTTTTTCCCTTGAATATAGAACATTTCTAAGAAGTTTCCTAACACCTGATCAACCCTGAGACGGCTCAGCACAATACACACCTGACTGCACAGATGACATGTGTCATTCATCGAAAACCGTCATGTATCACTTCCATACATGGAATGCAAAGAGAATGATCAGACCTCTCTGGTTGTTAGTGAAAACACACTTTAAAAGGGCTTTTTAAAAATCAATTAGACTCTTGTCATTTTCTAATACAACCAAGTTCCTACTGTTTCAGAACAGCTAATATCTCAAAGTGAAACATTTTTGGCACAGCCAAATCTAGAGTACACTTGGCGGCTCTACTCCCTGGATTTCTTCCAGGAGGAAAGCCGATTTGCCTGACTAAAAATAATGAGAAGCCACTGAACGCATAGACACGTATTTTAGGAGAGTCAGCTCTAGGATGAAGAATGAAGTAGGAAAAGTTGCCATTGGGGATGCATAAAAGGAGATATTGGGGGGCGCCTGGGTGGCACAGCGATTGAGCGTCTGCCTTCGGCTCAGGGCGTGATCCTGGAGTTCTGGGATCGAGCCCCACGTCGGGCTCCTCCGCTGGGAGCCTGCTTCTTCCTCTCCCACTCCCCCTGCTTGTGTTCCCTCTCTCGCTGGCTGTCTCTCTCTGTCAAATAAATAAATAAAATCTTAAAAAAAAAAAATAAAAATAAAAATAAAAGGAGATATTGGGGTGCACTTCAAGAACTTGGAAATAATTAAAAACACTTCACATTTTCATAACATAGCAGTAAGCAAAAAGATTATATGATAAAGAGTTGAGACACATATAGTACTCTAAACAAGGTAGTCATTTGTTTTATCCTTTTTTCCTACTTTAAAAAAAAGTCAGGTATCATACAGAAATATGCACAATATAACGAGAACAATCGGTAAATCAACGCTGACACTCCTTGGTATTCGGCTGGAGAACTAGCACACAAATCTACCTTTGCTTTCTCCCCACACTCCACATAAATAATAGAATAAAGACTTTAAGGCATAAGAACAGAAGATGGAAGTAATAGCAGTAAAATTTTGGAAGAGATGGGCTAGTGATAATGACGCGAACTACCTGGTGAATGGAATCCGAAAGCAAGGGGGGAAGAGCACCAACAATAAATCTTATTTATTCAACAGAACAGCAATTGCTAGACCTTCTACCTCTATGTAGAAGGTCTGAAGAGTCTTCTTCATCAAATCTGTCTAGTTAAGAGGAAAAACCCAGAAGATATGAAAATCAGAGGTTCATCCAAAAAAAAAAAAAAAAAAAAAAAACCAGCCATATCCCCCTACAGTAAAAGTCATGGTACACAAGCCCTAACTCCATCCTCAGACCAAAAAGCACAAATAATCCGATTAAAAATGGGCAGAGGACAAAAAAAGAAGACATACAGATAGCCAACAGACACACAGAAAGATGTTCAACATCCCTAATCACCAGGGAAATGCATGTCAAAACCACAATGAGGTATCACCTTCTACCTGTCAGAGTGGCTAGAATCAAAAAGACAAATAATAAGTGTTGGCAAGGATGTGGAGGAAAAAGAATCCTCACGCGCTGTTGGTAGGAATGCGAACTGGAGCAGTCACTGGGGAAAACAGTATGGAGATTCCTCAAAACAATTAAAAATAGAATTACCATATGACTCAGTAATTCTACTACTGGGTATTTACTCCCCCCAAAAATGAAAACACCAATTTGAAAAGATATATGCACCGCTATATTTATCGCAGTATCATTTACAATAGCCAAGATATGGAAACAACCCAAGTATTCATCCATAAATGAATGGATAATGAAGGTGTGGTATTTACACATAATGAAATATTACTCAGCCATAAAAAGAATGAGATCTTGCCAGTTGCAACAACATGGATGGACCTAGAGGGTACAATGCTAAGTAAAGTAAGTAAGTCAGAGAAAGACAAATACAATATGATTTCACTCATAGGTGAAATTTAAGAAACAAAAAACAAACAGAAAAAAAAAAAGCCAAAAAATCAGACTCTTAAGTATGCAGAATAAAGAGCTGGCTGTCAGAGAGGAGGTGGGTGAGGGGATGGGTGAAAAAGATAAAGAGGATTAAGAGTACACTTATTGCGATGAGCACTGAGTAATGTATAAAAATGTTGAATCATTATATTGTACATATGAAACTAATATAACAGTGTATAACCACACTTTAATTAAAAAAACGGACACTTGGGTGGCTCAGTGGGTTAAGCGACTGGCTCTTTTTTTTTTTATAAGATTTTATTTATTTATTTATTTGAGAGAGAGAGAGAGCACAAGCAGAGGAGAGAGGCAGAGGGAGAGGGAGAAGCAGACCCTCTGCTAAGCAGGGAGCCTGATGTGGGGCTCGATCCCAGGACCCTGAGATCATGACCTGAGCTGAAAGCAAATGCTTAACTGACTGAGCCACCCCGGCACCCCTAAGCAACTGACTCTTGACTTTGGCTCAGGTCATGATCTCAGGGTTGTGAGATCAAGTCCCACACAGGGCTCTGCCCTCAGCATAGAGTCTGTTTAAGATACTCTCTCTCCCTGTCTCTCTCTCTCTAAAATAAATTTAAAAATTTTAAGAATATTTTTAAAAATCCAATATCTGAGTAAAGCCTCAATGCAAAATATAATAACTTGGGGGAAACAAAGACTTACACTAGTTCAGGAAGTTTAGTACGTGAATAATAGAAATCACAGAAAAAACAACATAGAAAATGAAGAGAGAAAATCATTAAGAGATTTTTCAAGACAATGTTCCCAGAACTGAAGGACACGGCTCTTTCAGATTGAAAAAACTCAGAACAGGGGGGCCTGGGTGGCTCAATTGGTTAAGCGTCCAACTCTTGGTATTGGCTCACATCATGATCTCAGGGTCATGAGATCGAGCCCCACACTGGGTTCTGCACTCAGAGTGCAGTCTGCTTGAAATTCTTTCCCTCTGCCTCTGCCCCTCCCCCTGCTCTCTCGCTCTCTCTCTCGAATACAATAAATAAATAAAATCTTTAAGAAAAAACTCAGAACAATGGATTAAAATATACTACAATAAAACATATTATGAAATTTTAGGAACCTGGTGACCAAGAGAATAGTAAGAAGCAGGTCATATTCAAACAATACCAGCATAAGGAACCTTAAAGATACATAGCAATAACTTTAAAGTACTGAACGACGGAGGTATATTTACGGTCCCTGACTAAATGATTCTTCAACTTCAAGGTAGTATGAAAGCACTACACATCAAGTAGAAACTGTACTTGAGTTTTGAGTTTTGATCTTTTCCCAGGCTAGCAATAAGTGATACGATGCTCTCTCATGATGCTGGGCAACAGGGGGGAGCCAAAGTTCCCAGGCAGCCACGCCATCAGAAAGCTGAACAACCATATGCTTACAACCATTCTGTCCCCATACAACCACTCTGCTTTTCACTTCCAGTATACTCAACAAATTACAGAGATATTCAACACTTATCATCTAACACTTTGTGTTAGATGATTTTGTACAACTGTGGGCAACATGTTATGAGCATGTTCAAGGCAGGCTAGGGGAAGCTACGATGTTCCATAGGTTAGGTGTATGAAATGCTTTGTCTATTTTTCTTAGATTATTTATTTATTTATTTATTTGAAAGAGAGCGAGGGAGAGAGAGAGAGTGCAAGAGGGAAGAGCAGAGGGGGAGGGAGAAGCAGACTCGCCGCTGAGCAGGGAGCCGGACCTGGGGCTCAATCCCAGGATCCTGAGATCATGACCTGAACCAAAGGCAGATGCTTAACTGACTGAGCCACCCAGACGCCCCTTTTCCAATTTACAATATTTTCAACTTTCAATGGACTTATCAAGTCATAACCATCATTATGCTGAGGAAGATCTATACAGTATATCCAGCCAGACTCAAAAATAAATGTGAAGGTAAAGAACATTCTGGACATGCAGGATGTTTGAACTTTACCTCCCCCTCCTCCTCTTTCTCAGGAGTCTACAGGAGGATGAACTTCGCTAAAATGAAGATGGAAGCCAAGAAAGAGGACGACATATTAAGGAAAAATTGCATCCCCATTAGAGAGACCAAAAGAATTCCCAAGTGATAGTGAAGGAAGTTTCTATAATAACAGCTGTTCCTCAGCAAAGAAGGAAAACAATCCAGATTGCAGTAGGGTAGAAAGCTTTCAGGAAGACATTTCTTCACATGATAAAACTGACAGAACACCTGATGTATTTCAACATCCTGAGAGGATAATTGTATGGCCTCTGGGGAAAATATAACATTATGCAAGGAAAGAAAAATCATCAAGGTTTGCTACATGACTCACTATCAATTGTTTTGAGCTCTATCAAGAGAATGTGGGCTGGGAAGTGGCACTTGTGCAGTGGAGAGTGGGAGTGATGAAATTCCATGAGCTCTGAAAATTCCACTAAATCTGAAAGTCAATAGGTCATGCCTAAAACCAACAAACCAAGAAGTGGCAATAAAGCATGTTACTTAGAGACACTGAAATACATCCCAAAATAACCCTCCAAAAGTTGAGAGTATGGGAAAGGAGATGGATGGTTTTTACAACAAATTTTGTAAGAACTATTTGTCTCTTGGAAATCAGTGTATGTTAAAAATGTTTTGAGGAGCGTGGCGCTCCCCTCTCCCCTCGATGGCGTGTGCTAGCCCACCGGTATCTGTGTATTCCAAAAAGGGGGAATCACCTGGAAAAAGTGTTACTTAGCCTGCTGTGTTCAAGGCTCCCATCTGACCTGATACCGTGAACTTTGTTCACACCAACTTGCACAAAACCAACAGACAGCCATAGGCTGCCAGCGAATTAGCAGGTCATCAAACCAGTGCTGAGTCTTGGAGCACTGGCAGATCCGTGGCTCGAATTCCTGGAGTTCGAGGCAGTGGGACTCACCATTCTAGCAAGGGTGCTTTTGGAAATGTGTGTTGTGGGGGCCGCATGTTTGCACCAAACAAAACCTGGCGTTCATAGAGTGAACACAACACAGAAGCAATATGCCATCTGCTCTGCCCTGGCTGCCTCAGCCTTACCAGCACTGGTGCTGTCTAAAGGTCATCATACTGAGGAAGTTCCTGAACTTCCTTTGGTGGCTGAAGATAAAGTTGAAGGCTACAAGAAGACCAAGGAGGCTGTTTTGCTTCTTAAGAAACTTAAAGCCTGGAATAGTATCAAAAAGGTCTACGCCTCTCAGCGAATGAGAACTGGCAGGGGCAAAATGAGAAACCATTGATGTATCCATCGAAGGGGACCCTGCATCATCTACAATGAAGACAAGGGTATCATCGAGGCCTTCAGAACATCCCTGGAATTACTTTACTTAATGTAAGCAAACTGAACATTTTGAAACTTGCTCCTGGTGCGCGTGTGGGACGTTTCTGCATCTGGACTGAAAGTGTTTTCCGCAAGTTAGATGATCCGTATGGCACTTGGCGTGAGGCTGCCTCGCTCAAAAGTAACTACAACCTTCCCATGCACAGAAGGTTTAATACAGACCTTAGGAGAATCTTGAAAAGTCCAGAGATCGAAAGATCCCTCCGAGCACCACGCAAGAAGATTCATCGCAGGGTCCTGAAGAAGAATCCACTGAAGAACCCGAGAACCAAGTTGAAGCTAAGCTCATACGTATGCAAAGACCATGTGCCGGAACTCGGTTCTTCACCAGGCCGAGAACCACAGACGCCAGATGGATAAGGCAGCAGCAGCAGTCTTAGAAGCCAAATCAGATGAGACGGGGTTCCAGGCAAGAAGCCTGTGGTAGCGAAGGAAGGAAAAGAAGGCTGTTGGTGGGAAGAAGCAGAAGAAATCTTTGGTGGGAACAAAGCTGCAGCTACCAAGAACCCTGCAGCAGATAGGAAGCCTGCAGAAAGGGAGCCCATCACGGAAGACAGGGAGTCTGCTGCCTAAAAACTTACATTTGTTTATTCTGTAAAAGTCAAATCATTTTGGACAGCTAATTTTCAATAAAGACCTGATCAAAGACAGTGAAAAAAAAATGTTTTAAAAGAGCAGTATAGCAAGTGGTTACTTGTGGAGATTATAAATATACAGCAACAGGACATAAAAGAGCACCAACTTCCTAAGTGATGTGACTCCTGGTAGCATAAGAGGAATTTTTCAATAACATCATACATGGAATTAGTCAGTACATATCTCAAAAACTTTAGATAGAAGTGAAGATGACATTGTCAAATCTCCAGCAGCCTAAGACCATCACACTCCACTGCTTTGACATAATAACATGGAAACTAATGAGAGGTGGCTTTTTCCAAGTTACTTACATTTATTAGAGAATTACATAACAAAAGAAAAAAGATTCAATTTAAAATTACCCAATCCATCTAAACTAAACTTTCCTATCAATATACTCACCACGGGACACCTGGGTGGCTCAGTCAGTTAAGCGTCCAACTCTTGGTTTCAGCTCAGGTCATGATCTCAGGGTCCTAAGGTCAAGCCCCACATCGGGCCCCGTGCTCAGTGCCAAATCTGCTTGTCCCTCTCCCTCTGCTCCTCCCCCTTTTCCCTCTCTCTCTCAATAAAAAATTAAATATTTTTTAAAAAAATATACTCAACACACCCACACAAATTTCTTGGAGTAGTGGTATAAGGACTCACAGATGGTGCCTGCAATTATCCATTTTTCACTTGTGGGAATAGGTGATTTTGCTTTTCCAAGTAGTTGCTAGACTGACTGTGGATTGGATCTGGTACAAGTGTTTTCCAAAGAGTATTCCATAGCCTGTAACCTTCAAGCATTAGGGAAGTGGAGGGACAGCATATACACCTGCCATGAGGGCAATGAATGACAGTGAGCTACGTAAGTTCAGGGTGCCATACTCAGAGAACTTTCATATGCTGATCTTACATATAATTCCTCCATATTTCATCTCTGCTACCCCCACCAATCTGTCCATGGGTTTCAAGTGTATAAAAATTAATGTTATGTTGATCTTGAGAAGATGTGGCATCCTTCACCGAATCCTGACAGATCTGTGGACTGAGAAAGATCTGGTGCTGTGGTAAGAACTAGATTTAGAGTCATAATTCATATTCACACTCCAGACTTTTTTGGAAAACTGCCTGTTGATCATAAAGATACTGATGGCAAAGATGCATGTGAGTAATTTGAACTAATCTTCTTCTTAAAACATGAGTCAAGGGGCACCTGGGTGGCACAGCGGTTAAGCACCTGCCTTCGGCTCAGGGCGTGATCCCGGCATTGTGGGATCGAGCCCCACATCAGGCTCCTCAGCTATGAGCCTGCTTCTTCCTCTCCCGCTCCCCCTGCTTGTGTTCCCTCTCTCGCTGGCTGTCTCTATCTCTGTCAAATAAATAAATAAAATCTTTAAAAAAAAAAAAAAAAAAAAAAACATGAGTCAAATAAATCAGTATTTCTAAATTTAACTATATATTACTTTAAATATGTATAAACAAACAAATAAATGACATATTAAGTTTAAGAGAAGAAAATGCTTGGGAAAAGAAAGGAATAAGAATAAAGGCCAGGGACCCCAAAGTGCAATCCATGAGATCTTTCCAGATCACTTGATGGTCCTCCTCAAGGAGACATTATGGGATACTGAGAATGACTGTATCATAGGACACTCCTACAACAAATACAACAGTGAGTTCCAATGAGTTGTTGACGTAGTTTGAAGGCAAATACCAATACTGAGATGAGGCAGTCACTGGAGGACCTTGAGGGTTGGAAGAACATTGATCTATTACTTTGCTGGGGCTGCCATAACAAAAGAGAACCCACTGGGTCTCTTGAACAACAGAAATTTATTTTCTCACATCTCTGGAAGCTGGAAGTCTAAAATCAAGGTGCCAACCAGATTGGTTTCCTTTGAGGCCTCTCTTCTGGGCTTGCAGATGGTCACCTTTTGCTGCCTCTTCACACGGTTGTCCTCCTGTGTACACAAGCCTGTGGTGTTTCTTCTCATGTGTCCAAATTTTCTCTTCTTATATGAACACCAGTTAAATTCTATCAAGGCCCACTCTAATGGCCACACTTTAACTTAATCTCCTCTTAAAAGGTCCTATCTCTAAATATAGTCACATTTTGAGGTACTGAGAGGACTTCAACATATGAATTTGAGGGGCACACAATTCAGTCTGTAAAAACTGGAAAGAAGACAAACCAGGGAATCTAGAAATGCAAGGAATGAGAGATGAGAAGACACCAAAGCCAGGTTTGGTGTCCTTCCCAACCCAGCTTTAAGTTGGCTTGATTCCCTCCTCTCAGCTGTCTTCCTAAGAGCTCGGAGAGAGCCTGAAAGTGAAAAAAAACCTTGGCCTCACCCTCCAACCCCGAAGAGTGTGCGGATGATGAAGCAAGGAGGGAGAAGAGGTTATGAGCCAGCTGTACTGTAACTCTCAAGAATGCAGGAGTTGAGAGGGAAGTTCACACTGACACACAAGCCTTTTACCTCTTCACCTTTCTAGCTCTTCTGAAGGATACATCATGAAGAACGTCTTCCTCTCTCTTTTTATCCCTCACCAGCCCCCTGAGCCAGCTATGGTAAACCTCCAGAGCTTTACATGAAGAGAAACCATGCATGGACATAGAAATTACATAATGCTGAGGACATCCATGGGTCCATAGACTTAGTGCACTTCACCACCCTCTTTCCTATTACTTTATCCCATAGGACAAATGTCATCCCTTAATTTTCAGCATAAAACTATCCTGAAATTAAATTGCTTTGGGTTCTAATCTAGTCAAAGGGGTGAAATATACGCCTGCTTCCGATGGCAGTTAAGGCTTTAGTTATGTATTATAGTAAAAAAATATGCAGCACCCACTTTGACACCAGCGCACTTCAGCATTTGCTGAATTTCAGGCTAGTGAGATAGTTCCCCTGGAAAAGTTTGCCACCTTCTGCTGTCCTATGATATTCATATCAGGTAAAATGGAATGGTTGTAACACCCCCAAAATTTTTACTAGTGAAAACTTATGGGAGAATAGTATTCTAATGACAGTAATTTGCCACTAATGTTTAAAATAATTTCACATATAAAATCCATAAAATTGAGGAGAAATATGTCTCTGACATATGCAAAATGTTTTGGTCAGTTTTTCAAAGTGAGTTCGTCTGGAGCAGCATAATTAGACATGTGCATAGTAGATGACCCATGCGGGTGAACTGTTTGACTTCCAATTAATATGTTTATGCCAAAGTCTATTACTATTAAATTGTTCGCATGTATTTTTTGAGAGTACCAAGTCTCTTCTGTCTCGCTTTTACATATTTTTTCCCTGACACCCAAATTTCCTGTTTTAAGATATTTATACAGTGATTTACAGCTGCAACAAGCCAAAGAACCTGGGGCCAGCGGCCACCGTATTTTACTCCCACATTACAAAGTAGTTACTGTGCTTCAGAAAATATTCAGCAGAAATTCACTATGAGGGTTCTAACCTGCGGCCAAACACAAGTGACTGAATCCAGCCATAAAATGGACTCCTGATTCTCTCTCTCCTCTAATTTTTATTCCCATTGGCATGACTCTAATTTGGGTGTTCATTAGCCCATTCTTGAATTGTTCTCATACCTTCCTCACAGAGGTTATGAGTTCAAGGTCTACTCAATCCCTATACTGATTTGTCTTGTATCCAATAGCATATTAACCCTGCTATCGCACGATTAGTCACACTACTTTCGTCTACTGCTTTGTTTTCCTCAAAAACATGCACAATGAATTTCAAAGTAGAACACAGACTCTATTCTCTATATTCAAGGCCCTCTGTAATGGACTGCATGTTTGTGTCCCCCCAGAATTTATGTTGAAACTTAAGTCTCCAGAGTAATAGTATTTGGAGATGGGGCCTTTGGGAAGTAATTGGGTCATGAGGGTGGAGCCCTCATCATGGGATTAGTGCCCTTTTAAGACAAGCTACAAGAGAGCTTGCTTCTCTCTCTGCTGTCTGCCATGTGAGGATACAATGAGAAGATGGCCATCCTCAAGCCACAAGATACCAAATACTCCAGCTATCATTGGACTTTCCATCATCTACAACTATGAGAAATAAATGTTTGTTGTCTAAGCCACCCAGTCTATGACATTTTGTTAACAGCAGCCTGAGCTAAGACAGCCTCCAAAAACTGTATCATTCCAATCCAACTTTTCAGTTGCCCACACCGAACCCTAATTTCACATTTATCTCTGTACTGATACCTGCATATTTATAATCCACATCTTTCCTCACTTTTCTATTAACCTAGTAAATTCTCTTATCCTTATTACCTATTCCACAATTTTTTATTTTATCCCATCTTCTAAACAATGAATAATTAATAATTAATAATCATTAATAATCATTCCAGGCTACAGTGATCTCCCCAAGTAATCTCTAATCTCTTACTGCCTTTAATTCCTATGTTTAAAAAGTACTTAAACAAATGTAGAATCAGGTTGTATTATGTGTGAGTCCATCTTTCTAACTAAAACTGTATGTGCTTCAATGGGAGAAATGTGTTTTATTTTTCTTTGATTTATTCTACATATTTCACACCATCAGGCACATAGCAGAGATACAGACATAGACATAGAAATCTAGATATAAAGGAGGACGTACTTACTTAATTCATCACAGTAGTCAATTATCTATTCATTATATTAATATTAATCAATAAGATTTACTCACATTTATGATTGCTTATTAGCTCTGTGATCTTGGGGAAGTTGCTTAACCACTCTGTGACTCAGTTTATTTATCTGTAAAATGGAAATGATACTAGTCTCTCCCTTTCTGGTTCACTGTGAAGATTAAATAAACAAAAACACTTGGAACAATACCTAGCACATAGAAAGGATTTGGTAAGTGTTTTATCACAACCATCATCATCATCATCATCATCATCATCATCACCTTCACCTTCTTCAACATCTCATCAAATAGATGAGTCTACTCATGGACTCCTACTTTCATTCAGTCTGTCGGTTAGCAAACATTTGTGCTCCTTGTAGCCCACTTCACTGATTTCCAAAATGGAAATGCAGTCATTTCCAAACACTGCCCTTCAGAGCCCCTCTGTGACCGTGGTAGAGGAAGCTGGGGGACCAAGAAAGGCTATCTCCAAGCTCCCTTAGACCTAAGTCAACCAGAGCAGCAAAGCTTTCATCTGCATTACGGATGAATAGCTAAAAAGCCTAGACACCAATGTTCTGATACATAAATTCAACCACACACGTTATCGCTTTCAGGAGCTCTGCAGCTCCCAAGCTTGTAGTTTTCCTGTAGTCCACTCTTTCAGAAATGGGCTTACCCAAACCTCCATGTACAGGCTTAAACAGGATTATGTACTGCAGCTTTCTTCCCCCAAAAGTCCCACTGCTTTTCCTCTATCTCCTTATTCCAGGTTTCATGATCTGCTCTGCAGTAAGTAAAATAAGTACAGTAGGAGAATACTAAAGCTAATCACTAGAAAGCAGGATGCAGCAAGATTAAGTCATTTTATAGACAATTATTTTAAAAATATTTATTGAGTGCTCTTTATATGCCAGGTCTTGTTTTCAAAACCAGTTTTAAAGATAGTATCTCAGAGGCGCCTGGGTGGCTCAGTTGTTAAGCTTCTGCCTTCAGCTCAGGGCGTGATCCCAGCGTTCTGGGATCGAGCCCCACATCAGGCTCCTCCATTGAGAGCCTGCTTCTTCCTCTCCCACTCCCCCTGCTTGTGCTCCCTCTCTCACTGGCTGTCTAATAAATAAAATCTTAAAAAAAAAAAAGATAGTATCTCAGAAGTGTCTCTCATCCTATTTATCCATGTGTTCTCCAGACAAATATGGGAAATACACCTCTTGAGTATTATTGGGAAATTAAAAATAATACTTTGATTTAGGAAAAAAAAAATCACAAAATGATCATTTCAGTATGTTTTATCATGTATATCAATCTATGCAGTTGGTTTATCTACCACAAATTCCTCCTTCCGGTGCTTGTGGAAGTCAGACTGCAGGGCAGTGTTTATAGCAAGTCTGTTGCCCTGCCAGCACAGACAACTGCAGAAAAGTCCACCTCCAACATGCACGCAATTACAAGAGAAACTCTGCATTTTTAAACCGCACACCCTGAATCTGGGCATCTACTTGCTATGTGCACAATTAAAGACAATAACTAATAAATAAGTAAAATACGTATTTTTCAATGTTCTGTAATGCTCTATTAGTGATATAAATATTGCTTTAATTTCCTCATTGGCTCGCTTTTTGAAAGGTCTCCTTACTATAATAAATCATATCCTATATTTTTTGAAGGAGCCATTTAATTATTTCCTACCATAAGACAGTAAGTCTGACGCTAAAAACCACCCAGGAATGCAGTTATCTCATCTTTTAATTAAATTTTGCACAATTTTTAGCTCATACCTATTTGATTGATGACAAAAACTACACCCATTTTTATTTATACTGGATCTAGAAACAAAAATAAAGATGGCTTCTCCATCAACTTATGTAATAAGATTATATAAGCAACTAACCAATCATCTTCCATCTTTAAGTGAGGCCTCAGCATGAAAAGCACCTTTCTTACTACTGAAACAAGAAACTATTCTCACTAGAACAGTGAAATTTTTAGGGAAGACTACTGGTGACATTACCCTTGGACTTCCCAAATTTTGTTGATTTTACTCTTTACTCTCTCATCTGTGTGCATTAACTGGAGTTTGTGATTTCAGAGTACTAAACAACAGAGTTGGGGATGTAACAGGCAGTAACCAGGATACCATTATCTCATGTGATCCAAATAACAAGGTTCTTGGTTGTTTTGTCTTTTTTTCCCCCAAGTCAATCTTTGGTTTTTCACTGGCTCTGGTTCCCAGGAAGTAAGAGATAAGACAAATGGAAGAAAAGAATTAGAAAACGATTCTTTTTTTTTTTCCTTTTTTAGTTTCAAGTTTTTATTTAAAATCTAGTTAGTGAGCATACAGTGTAATATTAGTTTCAGATGTAGAATTTAAAACACTTCTTGCAAGAGCGTCAGCAGGCAATGTGAATGAAGATTTTGGTAAGGCTATTAATGTTTTGTTGTTTTATAGTAACGATTTAATGATTTTTTTTTCGTGACAGTTAAAGGGAAAAAAAATCAGAATCTGTCAAAACAGAGTATCATGACCTACCATTTTTTTTTCTACCCAAGGAACTAAATTTGTAGGTAAATGAAACATGGCTTTATTTCAAACCTCAGCAGCCAGATTAGTATTGGGATAAATGACAGGAATGATTGGAAGCTGGGGAACCTGAATTATACACAGGGCTCTTCAGTGAAATTTCCCCTTTAATATAAAAACTGTGTTACCCATAGGTTTCTATAACTCTGCATATCCTGATCCTCCTTCTTCAGTTCAAGCTCTTTATCTGTCATCTCTGCTACTTTCCTTCTTCCAACCCCTAAATGTTTGTGCCTCAAAACTCAGTTCAAAGATTGCAGTATTCTTGACCTTCCCCTTTTTGACCCCTAGAATCAGGCTTCACGTCCTTTCAATTCAAAAACTGTTCCTTTCTTGGGGCACCTGGGTGGCTCAGTGGGTTAAACATTCAACTCTTGATTTCGGCTCTGGTCTTGACCTCAGGGTCATGAGACATTGGTTCCATGCTCAGACTAAAGTTTACTTGAGATTCCTTCTCTCCCCTCTGCCTCTGCCCTTCCCTTTGCTCATGCTCGTGCACTCTCTCTCTCAAATAAATAAATAAATCTTAAAAAAAAAAAACAAAAAAAACTTTCTTTCTTTTCCCATTTGGACTACCCTTTTCGGTGAGCTTGTAACATCCTTATATTCTGACAGTTTCTGAAGTCAAAGAACCAAATGTTAAGCACGTACCACAATAACCACAACACAGATGCTTAATAAATGCAGTTGCGTTCATTTCTCAACCCAATCCCTGATACCAACATGCTCTCAGTGACGGACTTCATACATTTAACACCATATATATATATATATATATATATATATATATGCTACGTGTGTATATTATCACCCTGTACTTTCAAACTCTCGGTCTGCCTTCTATCTATGTTTCCCAACTTAACATTTAACGTCTGAAGAAACACTACATTTAATCCTACCCAAGTCTACTTGGTATTCCTCAAATGGCCATTCACATTTCTTTCTGTTTCCTTTCTTGCTTCATTTCCTTTTCCCGCTGTCTGCTAAAATGTCTACCTCTTCCATTAAAGTGTACCTTAAGTCCATATTTTCCAACTACTTCAGTCTTTGGTGTCCTTTGCTGAATTATTTTGGCATTTACAGATACTTACAATCATCAGGATCTAAGAGGCTGTTTGAAATCCCATCGATCAGTAAGGCCACACTGATGCCACAGGCCATAAGCACCATTTGTTGTTGGCAGGCTGGGGTGGCATGGTTTGCTCTGGTCAATAGCTTGGTTTGTATCAATGGTCTACCTACTCTGAATGTTTATAAGTGAGAGTCCTTCTGTAACGTGAGCTCCTCTCAATATACTTAGCATCTATTTTGCCTTATTCTTTATCTTGTCATGAATAAGTCTTCTCTACTCCATCTAGCATGTAAGTGGCTTTGAGGCTTACACAATCTTAAACATCTCTGCTTCCTACGTTCCCAATATAATAAAATCACTGTCAGTATTTGTTGATGATAATCAAAAGAATATTAAATTATTTTCCCACTTATATCACAGGAATGTGAAAATACAAGATCTTTAAAGCACCATAATCTCCTCTGAGACATGCAATTTATAGAAGAGGAAAAAAAAGTTCTGTTTTGTTATGACTCTTTTTTTTTTTTTAAGATTTTATTTATTTGACAGAGATAGAGACAGCCAGCGAGAGAGGGAACACAAGCAGGGGGAGTGGGAGAGGAAGAAGCAGGCTCATAGCGGAGGAGCCTGATGTGGGGCTCGATCCCATAACGCTGGGATCACACCCTGAGCCGAAGGCACACGCTTAACCGCTGTGCCACCCAGGCGCCCCTGTTATGACTCTTTTACTAATACTAAAGTATTGGTTTCTGGGAAAAGGATAGTAATACAATCCTGCCATATCTCAAAGGCAAATTTTTGTGTCTTTAAAACCTGTTAAATTTGTAAAATTTGTATAATTACTTGGGAAAGACAAAATCATATGCATTAGCTGAAAAAAACTGAGAACTACAAAAATCAGGTCTTTGTACTACAGATGGAGCTTGAAATATATACTGATGACCCCCGACCGAGCATAAAGGACAGAATGTGCTTCTAGTTCAAAGCAAACAGTAAATTGTCAAGTAAGCTGGCATGGGACACTCTCCTGGAGCGATATTGAAGGACAGATTTACAACATTCTTACAGAAATGCTGAAAATGAGATACTCAAAATCTAAGATAGAGCTGTTTACACTAAATTCCATACTATATGAATCCATGTTCTTATAAAGCCCAAAATGACTTCATGCTGAACAAAATACTAAATCCAAGACTCGTATGAATAGGGAGTTTAGACAAGGAAAAGCAGTTTTCAAAGGATTAAATAATAAGAAACACAAGATGGAAAATGCATATGTAAGATGTGCCAGCAAAATGCAAACCTACAAAGGATAGGAATGTATGCAATCAGAGATCCCTTTTTTACATCGTTATCCTAGGGACCATACACAGAGCTCTAGACCAGAGACTTACAGTCTAGAAGTAGTCTAGACACCTTTTACTGTGTCACCCTCTCTCAGCAACACAACCTCCTCTATTATAAAATGCTGCTGTGTTTCTTTCCTGTAACAGGTTGTTATGAAGAAAAATTAAAAATTGCTTTTACGGGTGCCTGGCTGACTCAGCCAGTTAACCGTCTGCCTTTGGCTCAAATCATGATCCTGGGGATCTGGGATTGGACCAACGTCGGGCTCCCTGGTCAGTGGGGAATCTGCTACACCCTCTCCCTCTGCCCCTCTGCCCTGCTTGTGCTCTCTTGCTCTCTTGCAAATAAACAAAATCTTTTTAAAAATGTGTTTTTAGGGACACCTGGGTGGCTCAGTCGGTAAAGCGTCCACCTTCGGCTCATGTCATGATCCCAGGGTCCCGGGATTGAGTTCCTCATCAGGCTCCCTGCTCAGCTTCTGCTTCTCCCTCTGCCTGCTCCCCCTGTGCTTTCTCTCTCTCTCTCTCTGACAAATAAATAAATAAGTCTTAAAAAAAAAAGGTAAAAAAAGAAAAAAAAACATGTTTTTAAATGTAATTTGGTCTCTTTATAGAATATGCACATACAAATACAAGGTGTTCAACTATATACGTGGCTGAGAACATGTTACCCCACTTCCCCAGCCTACTATATACTTACTCAAAAATAGCTAAGCAAAACTGCTCAGTTAGGATACCAAGAGCAGACTTTTCTGCTTTATTGATCTGTTTCTGGATCTGAACTGAGCCAGGCTGCTACATTCCTGTTTTTAATGGCACATTTTAATAGATTTCATATAACTAACTACATCAAGAGCCCATTACTTCCCGATTTAGATTTGAAAATAATTGCTGGAACAGGGATCTTTGGTAGTTTGGACACCTGAGCTTCCACATTAGCTGTAACAAAAGACAACTAAGTAATTGTTTGAAACAAACAAGCCCGATTTGTATAGCTAATCATTGTAAATTTCATTTTCCATTACTTATCAGTATGGGAGTATCAGAGTGTCTAAACTGAATCTACGTTGGATTGCTTTTTGTCCAGTGTCACCTGCAGATGAATCTGTGTGTCTGTGGATGTTAGGAAGGATTGTTTTGCTTTATTTTTTCAGTGAAGGAAAAAGGGGACATTTTACTGCTGTTTATGGTGATGATCCTAGTAAGACAAAGACACGTGGAGGAAGAGTGTTGGTAAAAACCATGAAAGCAAGAGACACTGCATTTTTCTCTTACTTGAACTGATTAACTAGCTTTATACTTTTGTAAAAGAAGAGTTAAGAGTAGAAACTTACAGCTATGTTCACAAAAGATATTACGAGATACCGAATTTATTCAGTGCTGCCTCGAAAGAGGGACACAGAAGTACTTGTACCTGAAAGACTCCAGTATCGGAGGCAGTGGTGGGACAACCAGACGTGTCGGCAACACGTGTAAGTAAATGTGATGCCACCTTACTGGAGACATCTGACATTACTGATGCTTAGACTTCGTATCTGGGTGTAGACTGAGGCCCCACAAAATGGTTTGGGTACTGGAGAAACTGAGGTTTAGATGGTAATGGTAATGGTATTGTACGTGTTCTCACAGGGTAGTGAAGCCAGCTGTGCACACCTGCCTTATTTACATATGCAAACTGCATCTCTTCCAATGCCTCTTCTCAGTTTTGTCCAGCAACAACACAATAATCCATTTCCACATTTCCAGGGTAAATTATACATATCCATTGTTATATATAATCTAAATCCTTTTAGCTGAAGTGAAATTCTGTTTCTGTCTCATTAAGGCTCTGTTTAGATCATAAGAGTAACGAACTTAACGCAAATATAATGGTATACTGTGGATGTTTAAGTACTTTAAATAAACAGGTCATCTTTATAAATACTAAAGTGATAGTAACCGTTCTGAAACTAGGGACGATATAAGAAAACATGATTACTGTTAAAGAATGCTTGAATTGGGGGCGCCTGGGTGGCTCAGTCGTTAAGCATCTGTTTTTGGCTCAGGGCATGATCCCGGCATTCTGGGATCGAGCCCCACATCAGGCTCCTATGCTGGGAGCTGCTTTTTCCTCTCCCACTCCCCCTGCTTGTGTTCCCTCTCTCGCTGGCTGTCAAATAAATAAATAAAAAACCTTTAAAAAAAAAAAGAATGCTTGAATTGTATGAGACATCTGCAATACTAGAATTTGTAATTTCTTAGGACCACCCAGCAAATAAAGCACCTCTGTTGTTTGTGGGATTCCCCAACCATGAAAGCTGAAAATGCCAACCATTCACCATCCTGCATGATTTGCAGTGAGGGCCTGAGGATGTGACTTAGGCTCCACTGATTAGAGTTAGTGGTACTGGATTTCCACTAGCGAGAAAATTATACAAACAAGTGGAAGCCAGAGAATGACTTCTGAGGGCTAAAGTAGTTGCTGCACATCTCAAGTCCCCTGCTCAAAACCCACAGGGAGCCAGCTGCTGGGGTTCTCGTTCTTGGTAATAGCTGTTTGTTTTTCATCAGACTACTTTTTCTTGGCTGTGTAAGTCTGCACCAAGTTTTCCAACCCTCTTTGGGCATCAATGAACTATCCAATATGCTTTAACGAAATCCCTTTTCTGTCGCTTGCAACAAGAACTCAACAAACATAGGAGTTAGGAAACCCTAACAGTTTAAAAATACGAGGGGCAGGGCGCCTGGGTGGCTCAGATGGTTAACCATCTGCCTTCGGCTCAGGTCATGATCCCAGGGTCCTGGGATCAAGCCCCGCATCGGGCTTCCTGCTCGGCAGGGAGCCTGCTTCTCCCTCTCCCTCTGCTGTTCCCCCTGCCTGTGCTCTCTCGCTTGCTCTGTCAAATAAACAAATAAAATCTTTTAACAATTAAAAAAATAAAAATTAAAAAAAAATGTGAGGAGCACCTGGATAGCTCAGTCAGTTAAGCATCTGATTCTTGATTTCGGCTCAGGTTATGATCTCAGGATCCGGGATAGAGCCCACAGTGGGCTCTGTGATCAGCAGGTAGTCTGCTTGAGGATTGCTTCCATCTCCCTCTGCCCCACACTCCCATGTTCTCACTCTAAAATAAAATTAATTAATTTAATTTAATAAATCTTTAAAAAATGTTTAAAAGTGTGAAACAGTATTTATTATCCATTAAACTGAACATACTCTTCTACCAGAGAGCAGCAAACCTTCCTTGGTCCCTTTATTATCATCTCTGCCAAATGTTACCTTATCAGAGAGTCCTTTTCCTCCCAACCTACCTGAAAAGCAACCCCTCTCCATCCCACCCCTATAAGCCCTGCTGGATTTTGCTTGTTATCATTTATCTCTGACCTCAAATGATTTGGTTTATTTTCGTATTCCCACACTGGTACATAAGACCCCAAAGGGCATGGACTTGTTATGAGAAACAGTTTTATCAGTCCCTTCTTTGCTGCCTTTTTTTTTTTTTTAATACTTTATAATTAGGGCTTGTGGGAAAGGCAATTACATTCTAATGTACTGTATGACCATCTACTTGTATCAGCCACAGAAGTAGCTGTTGTAATTTGCAATTTCTTTAAAAACCAACATTAGATGTAATATGGGAAATTAAGCATTATGGAAGCAATCTGACACAAGCATAAAATCAGAAAATTTAATGATGAGGCACTGCTGAAATACTGAATGTATATAGACTTAACTCATGTTTTTAAAATGGGCCAATACAGATGCTTGCCATTCCCCTCCATTATTCTGGTGTCATTTTTAATGTATGTACACGATTCAAAGTACTATGAAGCTGAATTACTAAAGCAAAAACACCACTGTTGGCATCTTGTGTTTAAGGTTTTTAGGTTATTTTACATATTAGAGGATATCAGAAGCGGCCCCAAAGTTGTAGTGCAGAGAAATTTCTGTCCAATGTATATCCCAAGTAAGGACAGCGTGTTGCCATTCCACATGCTAATCATTACGTCTGCTTCTCGCACAACTGTACCATCCCCCATATTTTTCTGAAGAGTTCAGATATTTTACAGAGAATTTTTTCAGTGTAAAACTTAAATGTAAACAAGGGAAACCCCCAAGAGCATAGGAACAGTGACACAGACTCATCCCAAACCCTGAGCAGGGCTCCTCATGGGTCCTCATCCCCAAGCCACTGTTACGTAAGAGGTAGAAAGAGCATTCGGTGGGGGTTATGAGCTCTCAGTTTGAATTCTGGCTCTCCCATCAACTAGCTATGTGATTATGCGCTTCAGTTTTCTCATCCAGTAAGTTGAATTCCTTCTTATTCTGAAACTCTACAAGTCTTCAGTCTAGAGAGAAGATAAGATGTTTGCTTTATGGGACGCCTGGGTGGCTCAGTTGGCTGAGCCTCTGCCATCGGCTTGGGTTGTGATCTCAGGGTCCTGGGATCGAGCCCCGCGTCAGGATCCCTGTTCAGTGGGGAGTCTGCTTCTCCTTCTCCCTCTGCCCCTCCCCACTGCTCATGTTCTCTTTCAATCTCTCAAATAAATAAACAAAATCTTTGGGGGGAAAAAAGATGTGTGCTTTAAAAATAGTAATACCAAAACTGATTCCTGGCCAGTGAATAAAGCTAGTTGTACAGAATTTCCTTCTCTGGATGCGGCAATTCAGTGGCCCTTGAACTTCAGTCACTGGGTGCAATCATGGTGATCATACACAGAGCTCTTCTAGGAGGTAGGTGATGAGAGAGTGCCATTATGTTTGGCTGATCCTTGCCAGTGGCCTGTCTGTCTCCTGAATAGAAGATAACAGCATTGTGGAGAAAATGGAGAGAGAAGACCCTATTGACCTAATGAAACTTCCTGGGGGCTCTAGAGCACTTGAGATACTAAGCGATCTCCATGGGTTTAGCTAGCTTCCTTTTCAAGTACACTCCGCATCTATGATTGCTTGTACCTCACACTTATTTGTCACTCACCAATCAGAAGGGGGGCAGGAACTAAGAGACATCTTGCTCCATGGCCTGAATTTCAGATGGCAGGTAAAAAATCAAGCATTTGTGTTTCTTATATAAACTTAGTTAAGTGTAAAGACTTTTCCATCCCCAGGCAAAGATCTAAATTGTATATCAACAGGGTGACAAATAGATAGATGTGAGCACCGAAACCTCAGAAACCTCTTAGAGACCTCAAAATGTCCATGTCTGCAGGCCGGTTATAGCATCAAGTATCCAAGTCGTGGCTGAGGTTGGGATTACAGATCATTTTCATAGCAGCATAATAGTCCCCAGAGCCATCAACCAGGTATCCAAGAAACTAAAGCCTATTAGCCTATTTTTTATCTACAGGCCTTACATTATATGGGTATCATTAAAATAAACACTTCACCATAGGTCGTGCTTCATTGCAAAGCTACTGTGGAGAAACATTGCTTTTTGTCTTTTCCTTCCTATGGAGCAGTGATGTATACATGCAGCTACACAATGGAATTACCTGGAGCATTATTAAAAAAAATAAAATAAAAGCCTGGTGCCAGGGTTCTCTTCCTAGAGATGCTGATTTAATTCTGGGCATCTGCATGTCCAGAGCTCCTCAGGTAAGCTTAATGTGAAGCCAGCACCGAGAACCTGTTTATCGAGGTTGCCAGGGAAGGGGCCAGTTGGTTCTTTTTGTGATTGTTAGCTCAGATGTGGGACACCTGTTTACTAAGAAATTGGGCTGAGGCAGCAATTCATTCTGTTCAGAGCATAAAATCACATTCAGCTGTTAATGGCTTTTTCTCTGCACTGACCTACGCTGGATTTAAACCAACAATGACCTTCGCTTTCCACTGCCTGTAATTAAGGATGTCTGCCACCACCATAATCCAGTTTGGGGCTTGATTAATTCTTATAATTACCAAATGCATTTTTGCAGCTGTAGAAAAAGAAGGTCCAGACTACTGAAATGAGATAAAGCCATGATTCCAAAAAATAAATAACAATTTTTACCATTTCTTCAATGTTTAATCATTATTTTTTACATCCTTGACATTCTTGACATTCATTAACTAGTTATTCCACACGACGTCCTGGAGAAGTAATGCAGAATTATTATTTGCATTTATGTCAGTCAGTGGGGCAGAAAAGTATTTTGTCAGGTCTCAGGAGTTGTAATTTTTAAATCCTTCATTGCATGATTAAGCTGTGGCTTCCCTTTAAAGAGGAGAGCACTGTCAGGGCTGCGGTGACTCAGAGACGGTGAAATTCACACTGATCTCAATAAATAACCTCTATCAAAGTGGACAAATTAATGATGCATTTTATGACTAGCTCACCATTAGGGACTACTTTCCCTTGCAGGGTCCACTGGCAATCTCCAAGGGATTTTAAAAGTCCCTATGTTCAGGGTAAAAAAAACTAGAATCTTTTCACCTAAACAATAATTCAAATGTTATACTCAAAAAGCAGATAGTATTATTTTAAAAGTTCCAGGCCTTTTAGAGGAAGAGAGGCAATACCCTGACTTTCAACTCCCAATTTCAACATTTCCCAATACTCACTTCTACCCACCAGGGACTGAACATGTATTTAGCATCCGGTTCCATTTACTGGGTGCTTACCGTGCCTAACCCTGTGCTCCAGACCTTTATACACTGTAACACATTTATTTACAAATTGTCTCCTAGGCTGTGGTTATTATCCCCTCCCCAGCTTAAGGATAAGAAAAAGAAAGCTCAAAGAAATGTAGGAACTAGTACAAAACAGGTAGGAGTGGGATTAAAGCCCAGGTCTGCCAGGCTCCAGAAACCTAAAACCAAAACAAACAACCTTGTAGCAATTGTAGAAGTTTATCTTTGGGTTCCTTATATCTCTTTCTAAATATTCCCCTAGTGATTTCCTTCCAACGCAGTGACCCACCCTGTCTCTGAATCTCTGTCTCCTTTCATCCCAAAGCAGCTCCTTTGACCTGATCTTCTGTCGGACTCTTGGGCTGGCTAAATCCAACCTGTTAGAGCCTGGAAAGGAAGCATGTTGTAGTCCCTCCTTCATTCTGGGATTCTGATGGATCACATCACTGCCTTTTACTATTTATTCTATTTCTGCCATTGCTACTTTCAGCCCAGGCTCAAGAACAACAGGCTCCCCTCACTCTCACCACCTCCTGCTAACCAATTATTGCTTCTGGATCAATAATCCCCAAATGCTACCTCTGTGGTGCAACTTCCTGACTT
Organism: Ursus americanus; assembly: GCF_024610735.1. Taxonomy (NCBI): domain Eukaryota; kingdom Metazoa; phylum Chordata; class Mammalia; order Carnivora; family Ursidae; genus Ursus; species Ursus americanus. Next base: position 46,407,383 of record NC_142130.1, read on the forward strand.
AAAAACCTTCCATGGATTGTGACCTCCTGTCACATGATGCTAAACCTCTGTATCTGACTTTCAGTGCATCTTGTATTACTTCCCACATGCTCTCTATCTGCTATTCAATTTAATTTATATTTTTTAAAGATTTTATTTATTTATTTGACAGAGAGAGAGACAGCCAGTGAGAGAGCGAACGCAAGCAGGGGGAGTGGGAGAGGAAGAAGCAGGCCTCCAGTGGAGGAGCCTGATGTGGGGCTCGATCCCAAAACGCCGGGATCACGCCCTGAGCCGAAGGCAGACGCTTAACGACTGAGCCATCCAGAAGCCCCCTAATTTGATTTATTAAGATCTCATAAATTGTCATTAGATCTATTAACTAGTCATTGTTAGATCTGATAATTAATGAATTACTAGTTATTAGATTTAATCATTCATTTTTCACATCATAATTAAGTAATTGTGGGTGGCACACTGGATTGTCCAGTCAACAGTTGGGGGTGATTCTGAGTCGCCTGATGATAAGCAAGGAGGGACCGATGGCTCCTCCCCCAGCGAAGGCGGCTACTCACAATCTCTATCCGTCCCCCCCCCCCCCAGGTTCCTAGGAGCTGGGCAGCAGTCATTCCCAGGATCTCTCAAATGAATCTCTCTCAAGCTCCAGTGATTTGGCACCCAAACTCAGACTGGTTTCCTTACAGAGCTACTCTCACAATGACACTAAAAAAAAGAGAGCAGTCTTGGTGCATACAGCTGTCCCTGACTCAACTTGCCTCTGAGCAAGATGCTGTAGGAATGGAAAAGTGTTGGCATCAGCAGATTTTTTAATGGAGAAACGGGCCTTATCTCTTTCAACAATCCAAAACGTCAGAAACTTTGTTCCATTCAAGAACTATCCAAAATAACTTTAAATCAGAACAGAAAAGTGAATCCTATCGATTTATAAGGCTGTATGGTTTCTGCATTTATCGCTGGAGCTTCACACAGATGGCAGCTTCTGAATTCTAGCAGACTGACTTTTCATTAAGTTCAAGGGTACAGTTTCCAGTTCAGAAAGTCAAGGACGCTATGAGTAGTGAACAAAAAGAAAGGCAAAGCAGTAAGGAAACAGAGACCCTGGTTATCTTAAACCTTAAATTTGTGGACCTACAAAAGCTAGAGTAATAAGAAAGGAGGGGAGGGAGTGGGAGAAAGGAAGGGAGATAAATTTCAGATCTTACTGCAGTTGATACGAGGTATAAAATGGTCTATATACTGATGACATATCAAGAGCTGTACAATGGATTCTAATACAATGTTGATAAAGAAGAGGAGCAACAGCAATAATAGGAAATACCTATTCATCAAGGGCAAATTGTGCACCAAGCAGGGTGTAAATACTCTATCTGGATTATTTCATTTAAAACAAATCTGTATGATAGATGCTTCTCTTTTCAATTCATTGTTGGTAAGAAAGCTGAGAGTCTAAGAGCTTAAGCATTTTGTGTAAGTTTTTTAATCAAGAAAGAAGATTAAAGGGACGAGGGGCATTAAAGTCATTAACTCGTGGTCACACAAATAGCAAATGGCAAAGAACATGAACCCAGCTCTGCTGACTCCGGATCCCATGCTTCTAAGCAACGTACAAACACATGCTGACGTAAGGGGCCCGCACCGCAACCACAAGTTCTGAGAAGCATTTTCCCTTCCACAACAGACACCCACTGGGAGTTGTCCCGGATCCTCTAGTTTGCAAGTTGTGTGGGAAAGAACAGATAAATGGATTTGACACAGAGGCAGCGTTGCCACAGTCCTTCACCTTTGGTTAATTAGGAGCAAGCACGCAGGACAGAAGAATAGTTCGGGTATTGGAAAGACATCAAATTCAACTGCTCCAAGTTACAGAACACCCTGCTGGGAGGACGGGCTGAGACCCGGGCAGCGTGCGGAGGGCAGAGCTGCAATGCTCACCGGACTTATACCAACGCAGCTTCACAAGCAGCTTTTTTTATTTTATTTTATTTTATTTTATTTTATTTTATTTTATTTTATTTTATTATTTTTTTATTATAATAATATTTTTTATTATATTATGTTAGTCACCATACAGTACATCCCTGGTTTCTGATGTAAAGTTCGATGATTTATTAGTTGCATATAACACCCAGTGCACCATGCAATACGTGCCCTCCTTACTACCCATCACCGGTCTATCCCATTCCCCCCTGCCCCCAAAGCCCTCAGTTTGTTTCTCAGAGCTTTTAAATAAAGATGCTTTCTTCCTGAACCACGAATACAGGAAAGCTAGAGAACAGAAAATGAAAGCCATAAGACGTCTGAAAATTAGGTTTTAGTTCATGTCTTCAGTGAGACAGGGAGGCTGCTGGTTAACAAGTATTCCCAAAGAGCTTTCTCTCGGTGAGGATCCCTGAAAGCTGTGGGGAACACAATATAAAAAATACACCGTCCTCAAAGGGATCCCAGCTAGAGAGACGTTATTTGACACCATGTCCCAAACCGTGCAGTGTGAAGACCTAACAACCCGGCAAGTCTCCTGAATGCATCGGACTCACTCGATTCCCTAGAGCCCAGTTATCACCGTCCGTGCATTCGTGCCTGCCTGGCTTCACCGAGCGAAGTTTGCTGAACACAGTAAACTGAGTAGACATCTTTGCTTCCCACGAATAAACAACTGCGGTATCATAACCTAGGACATAATTTCCCTTCCCTTCACTGTTTTCTTTAAAGTGCCATAGATGGGGCGCCTGGGTGGCTCAGTCAGTTAAGCGTCTGACTTCGGCTGAGGTGGTGATCTCAGGGTCATGGGATCGAGCCCCCTGCTGGCTGGCTGGCGGGCTCCCTGCTCAGCACAGAGTCGGCTTCTCCCTCTCCCCCTGCGCCTCCTCCCCACTCATGCTCGCTCTCTCAAACAAATAAAATCTTTAAAAAAAATTAACAAAGTGCCATAGATAAAGAAAGATCTCTGTGAACAAAGCTTAAATCAATCTTATAATTAGTTCAAAATCATCAGGACACTGATGTACCCTCTGAATTCATCTTTATCAGCTCTAACCCTTACAAATGCTATGACCAACTTGCTTCCTTTTTGTACTCTTAAAAATCATAAATCAATGTTTGATTAAGAAAAGGGATATTCATACACTGGGAACACTCTTACAGCTTCTCTAACAAACAAAACTGACGTATCAAAATTTAAGATACCCCGAAGGGCACGGGCTGGTTTTGGCTGCTTGGCTTTCATTTAGGGTCACTGTGATTCATTTCAGGCTATGGGTATTTGACTGAGGATAGGATTTCATGACTCCCTCTAGAAGAGAGTAGAGTTAGCCAAGAATTGAAACTAACCTGTAAATTTCACAAGGCTACCAGGTCAAACCCCTGAAGAAACAAAGATTACCTGGCTGACTTCAATTTTTAGGACCAGCGCACTGCTGAAAACAAACAAACCAAAAGTCATAAACAATTTAATCATAAGGGAAACATTAAGCTATTGATAAAGATTCCCATTCAGTATATGCCTTCTCTATGTCAGACACTGTGTCAATTGCCTTGCACTGTGTTTAGCATATTGCAAGCTCTTAATAGGTATTAGTTAATTTAACGTCTTATTTTTAATCTTCACAAAAAAAAAAAAACTGAAAGCAGATTTTATTAGTTCCATTTTCCATGCGAGAAAATCAGGTCAAATAGCCAATAAATGGTGTCTAAGCACTTTTCTCTATACTGAACTGCCCCTCACCTGGCAAAAGGAATCTGATGATTCTGCACTGAATACAATTTATGAAAAATTGACTTTGTATTTTGTAATTTGAATGTCCTTACACTGAGCATCGACTCTTCTAAATTGCAAGCATATAGAAAATACAAATACATCAATTCTGCATGCATAACCAAGTGGTTAAAAATGCCATTAGTTGACCTTTCATTGTTGTGGATTTGCATACACACAATTTTGAGGTCCTTTGAATGAGACCGAGTAAGACATCAAAAATATTACTTAACTTGATAATTATTATCCTAGGAAACACAACAGTAAACAATGTATTCTTGGATTTCTATTTGAATTATTTTTTAACTACAGAAGATACATGCACACACAGATAATGAGAAAGAAAGAGAAAGAAGAACACTTGATAAAAGGAGACTCAAACATTAAGAGAAAGGGAAAAAGTGGATAGGAACACTTGATATTTGGCCTCTGTAGTCTTTTCTACCTCTAATACTTTAGAACATAAATTGCCAACAATGACCAATTACACCTAATTTTGGGGGGGAAACAAACTTGACATACTTTCTCCCTTCTTTTTGTTGCTGTTGTTATACATACCGCACAAAAAAATAAATTCTAAGAATCATCCTAATTGGTGGCAAATTATTATTATTATTTTCACATTGGAGATAGAGAAATTACAGTAAAGAAATGTGACAGACCAAGATCCTAAAACAAACGAGGAAAACTAAGTATAACCATAAGAAAACAGAAACAACTTGCTTCAATACCCAGGGTGTATATCCTAAAAACTAAAAAGAAAAGTTACTAATTATTTTATTTTGAAAGCATTACCATAACTGTGAACTGACAATTATGTATTATGATACATAACAGATAATTCAAATATAAAGTAAATCATGTACATTTTATTTCTACAGCAGCTTGATTTTTAAATATTCATATTAAATCTAAGCAGAAACAGATCAAATATTGAGCATATCATATTAGATTATCCATATTTGAATTTTATTTACTAGTAATTGAGGTAGAAAGAGTATGTGTCAATGGAATCTATTTAGATTCCCTCTACATTATTTGTGAGTTTGGACTGACCTTAATAAATTAAATATTATGAATACATTAGCTCTCAGAAGCAAGAATGATGAGGATATAGACATTCTCTTACAAATCTATGACCTTGCTTGCTTGATAGATTCAGTAACTGTCATGGCCATGTTGATCTGAATGATGGATATTTTAAACTGTTCCAGGGAACATGCAGCAGAGTCCTTCCTGGAAAGCAACAATGGCTTTACATAACCATCTGCCCCATTCAGTTTCTGCAATGCAGCAGACAGCCAGGTCTACAGGGGGAAAGACAGGGCGTTCAGGGTTGTCAGTTATGGGTCTGAAGTTCTCTCCACACTGTCGTGAACAGGAATCTTAGGCAGGTGATTTCATTGCTCTAAGTCTCGATTTCCTTACTGGTCAAATGAGACAGTGACACCAAACTTGAAGAATTACGGTGGAAAGAAGTTACCTTGACACAACCGCTGATTGTATGCAGTGCACAACTGAGCCTTCCGGATGGAAATGCTGAGCTCGGCTCAGTTCTTCACATAATGAAGGCTTCATGTGTGTCTTCTGTCAAGTCACTGCTCGGTTTCTCCCTCTGACAGGCCACCTTCATAGTCTGAGGTGAGAACCTTTTTGGGATAATCAATCAATAGAAGATTTCTACTGCATATGACGATATTTACCTTTATTATCACTCACAATTTTCAAAGAAAATTACAGTTTTTCCCTCAGGCGTTCGGTCAAGCCAGAGTTCCATGGGATTTGAAGGGAAATTGGGGGACCGGAGGAGTGAATTGTCCACCAGATGAAGTGCCTTTCAGTTCATACTGCAGTCACAGAATCACCTGCTGCCAGGAGGATGTGGCAGCCAACTGTTAATACACCCGATGCTTTTGAACAGTCCCTTGGAAGGTTTCATTCCCTGAGATAAATAAAGCAACTTTTATTTCAAAATCTGAGACACAGAATGCAGGTCCAGCTCTGATCCATCGATTGACCTGCATCTCTAATGGAGGTGCTGGGCATTTTACTGTTTTACCTCTGTTTACTAGTTACCTCTTTGTTTATATATTTATTGCATTCTTTTCTTTCTACCGAAGAATGAAAACTGGCAGCTCGTTGAAGCTGGGAAATCAGAGGCACTAAATGGTATAAAAACAAAAAAGGAACAATTACCCACAGTAAACAAAAAGGAGCTTTCTCTGAGAGCTACATGAAGCAGCATGTTTTTGATAGCTTTTATGCTCTGTCAACTTCCAGGCAAGCCATTAGAAGAAGAGGGAGGAGAAAGAAGACGAAAGTGGCCTCAAAGCACTTGGCGGTTTTCCATAATGAGCTTCCTGTCTAACTCTCCAATAAAGGCCAGCTCTGGTAATGGGCCCCTGGTGAACTCGAGATTCCGAACCCACATGTGTTGCCCCACACAGCTGCATAAGGAAGAGAGGGACGAAAGGCCACCCCAGCTTTTACACAGCTCCTTAAAGGCAAGGTCCAAGACGTATTCTCCATCGCTGAATCCCCAGCTCCCAGCTGGGAGGAGGTGTTCGGAGAATCAATTTGAATACGATTATGTGTTTTTGAGGGTGTTAAATAAAAAGATCCATTGAATGCCTTATTTATAAAACATACTTTTCCCTGACCAAACTGTATCAATTCCAATGACTATCTTAATCTTGTCGATCCACCAATCTCCTTCACCAGATATGTGTGCATTTGCTATGATCTATGTTCGTTTCTCACCTCCTTATCGTCCACTCTTGGACTGCCTTGCTGATCCAGATTCTCTCACTAGTGTCAAGTTTATCCTGAAACATTCCAGTGGCCAGCCTCTAAGAATATCCTTGATCCTCTCTTCCTAATGGTGTGGGAAAACGAACCTAAGAACATTCTCCCAGTAAGCCGAAGGCTCTATCTGCTCCCTGTTGCCAGCCCCTGCCACCTCCAGCTGGCTTTTTTAAGGACTGCATCATCAGTAGGAACTCTAACATTCTTGCCAGCAGCCTTCTTTCAGACTCACCCGCCCACTTCCACCCATCTATTACCAAAGCTCCGGAAAAACTTCATGTCCTCCACACTCTGCCTGGGAATCCACCCGGGTTGTTAAGCTTCTCTACTTGAAGCAGCTGGCTTTGGGGAAGTGGCAACAGTCAGTAATTGAGGGAATAATGTCCCAAGAGGGGAAGGTACGAGCAGCACCACTGCAGGTCCAGCAGTTGAAGACTCCACAGAACATTGTGTTAAAAGCGCTGAAGACGGCAGCGAGGAGTGCCTGTGAACCCCCATCACTCTTCCAGGAGACAGGACGGGTTTCAGAAGGCTGAGGTTTCAGACAACAGGCTAAGAGGACCTGAGCCAATGACTACTGACTGCACTGTATGTGGCAACAAATTCTCTCAACAAGCCTTCTGCAGGCTGGTGGCCAGAGAGGCACGTGCTACCATTACAAACACCGCGGCAATGAAGCAATTCTGCTCAATGATGCTGTGGCCAACACCCAGATAACGTTCCCCTGCAAGAGTGACTTTTTTTTTTTTTTTTTTACTTTATCCTCTGGAGAAGTTTGAAATTTTAGGTTCAGAGCAAAAGTGAGGGGAAGATACAGAGATTTCCCACATACCCTCTGTTCCCACACATACATAGCCTTTCCCATGAACAACGTCCCCAACCAGAATGGTACATTTGTTATAAATGATAAACTTACACTGACATATCATAATTACCTGAAGTCCACACTTTACCTCATGGTTCACTCCAGGTGTTACCCATTCTATGGTTTGGGACGAATGTATGAAGGCGTATATCCATTATTACAGTATTACACAAACTATTTTCACTACCCTAAAAAGATCCTCTGTGTTCTGCCTATGCATCCCGCTTCCCCATTCCCTGACCCCTACCAACCATTAATCTTTTTACTGTCTCCATACTTCCTGCCTTTTCCAGAATGTCATGTAGTTGAAATCATATAATATGTAGCCTTTCAGATTGGCTTCTTTCATTTAGTAACATGCACTTAAGTTTCCTTCATGTCTTAACATGGCTTGAGAGCTGTTTTATTTATTTTTTTAAGATTGTATTTATTTATTTGAGAGAGGCAGACAGAGAGAAAGAGAGAGTGAGCATACAAGCAAGGGGAGGCGCAGAAGGACAAGCACATTCCCCACTAAGCATGGAGCCCAACGCAGGGCTCGATTCCAGGACCCTGAGATCATGACCTGAGCCGAACCCAAGAGTCAGAGGCTTAACCAACTGAGACAGCCAGGCACCCCAGAGAGCTGTCTTCCTTATAGCACTGAATAATACTCCACCGTATGGACACACCACAGCTTATTTGCCCATTCTCCTACTGAAGGACATCATGATTGCTTGCAAGTCTTGGCAGTTATAAATAAACCCACGACTGGGGCTCCTAGGTCGCTTAAGATTCTCTTTCTCCTTTTCCCACTGCCCCTCCCCCACCTCTCTTTAAAAAAAAAAAGCCACTTTTATTTAAATATTTATTTGTCAGAGAGAGAGAGAAAGCGAGCACAAGCAGGTGGTGTGGAAGGCAGGAGAAGCAGGATAGGGAGCTAAGGCAGACACTTAAGCGACTAAGCCACCCAGGGATCCCCTCCCTCCCCCCAGAAAAAAGCCACTATTAACATCCACGTACAGGTTTTTATGTGAACATAAGTTTTTAACTCCTTTGTATAAATAACCAAGGAACACCACTGCTGGATCTTATAATAAGAATATGTTTAGCTTGCATAATATTTTATTATAGTTGATGTTATATATACTAAATCATACCAAATAAGTGAGTTATACGTATTTGTTAAATATATATTTATAAATGTAAAAAAGAATATGTTTAGTTTTATGAAAACAAAAAACCACCCAAACTGTCTTCCAAAGCGGCTGTACTATTTTTCATTCCCACCAGCAACAAATGTGCACCCCTGTTGCTCCACACAGCAGTGTTCTGGAATTTGGCCATTCTAACTGGTATGTAGTAGTGTCTCATTTTAATTTGCATTTCCCTGGGGCTCCTGGGTGGCTTAGTCATTGAGCATCTGCCTTCAGCTCAGGTCATGATCCCAGGGTCCTGGGATCGCGTCCTGCTTGGGGCTCCCTGCTCGGCAGGAAGCCTGCTTCTCCCTCTCCCACTCCCCCTGCTGGTGTTCCTTCTCTCACTGTGTCTCTCTCTCTGTCCAATAAATAAATACAACCTTTAAAAAAATTTGCAATTCTCTGATGACATATGATATAGAGCATCGTTTAGTATGTTATTTGCCATCCATACAGCTTCTCTGGTTAGGTGTCTGTTATAAAAGTGACATTTTCATTAAAATAACTCTCTTCAAGAAACAGTGCAGTAAGATAAGTTCTTCCCATGCCATCTATCCTTAAAGTCATCCCAGACAAAACAACTCTGTAAAAGGAGAACAAAATTAGAGAGTGAATACATTTTGATTTCAAGACTTAGTACACAGCTACAGTAATCAAGACAACATGATATTGGCATAAAGAGACACACAAGGACAAAGGCAACTTAGTAGAGAAAAAGTATCTCTTCAACAAGTTGTGGTGGGATAATAGATATCCATAGGCAAAAATATGAACTTTGGTCCATACCCTGTATCATATATAAGCAAAATACGGTACATATTTTATGATTCCATAAAGTCTAGAAAATGCAAAATATAATGACTGAAAGCAGATCAGTCATTGCCTGGGAAGAGCATGATGGGGAAGAGTGGGAGCAAAGGATTACCAAGGGGCATGAGGAGACACTGGGGGTAAAGGAGATAGTCACCATTTTGATTGTGGTGTTATTTTACAAGTATGTATATATATCAGAACTCACCAAATTGTACATTTTAAGTATAGTTTGTTAAATGTCACTTACACCTCAATAAAGTTGCTTTTAAAAAGCAAACAAAAATCATTACTCCCCTTAAGAAAAGTACCTGTTTCTGACAATAGAAAGTAGTAGATGAGGAAGTTGGGAAGACGGGAAGATACCCACAGTATATCTCTAAGTGTGGAAAGCAAGATTCAATGCCATGCTACTGCTATTACTACTAAGAGCAAACTCACTGATTAGTGGCAGTCTAAATGCTTTCTGTATAATAATTCACTTCTTCTTGGGGCGCCTGGGTGGCACAGCGGTTAAGCGTGTGCCTTCGGCTCAGGGTGTGATCCCAGCGTTCTGAGATCGAGCCCCACATCAGGCTCCTCTGCTATGAGCCTGCTTCTTCCTCTCCCATTCCCCCTGCTTGTGTTCCCTCTTTCGCTGGCTGTCTCTATCTCTGTCAAATAAATAAATAAAATCTTAAAAAATAATAATAATAATTCACTTCTTCTTGCTAATAATCAGGTAAAGCGGCACTATTACTTTACACTTTTGCAAATGAGGGATCTGAGGCTTATCCCAATCACTGAGCTTGTAACTTGTGAAAACTTGTGAATGAGGGCTGATAATCCAGCAGTCAGGTCTCAGCCGGTGCTCTTTATCTCTACACTTGACCCCAAGATCCTACTTGTGTAAAATGATCATGCACGTAAGGGCAGATTAGGAAAGAAGAGTGAAATATGGACAAGGTGTTGGTGAAAGAGATTTTTATTCTTTAATGTAAATGCTATCATCGTGTTTGAATTTTTACAGCAGTCAGTCCTGTGTCAGTTGGTGTTTCTAGAAACAGAAGCTAGGATGAGAAATTAGAAGCACAAGTGGCTTATGGAGAGGCAACACCTTGGAAAGATTAAACAAAGCAGGATTAGGCCCTGAGAACCTCAGACTATCAAACAGATCGGCCTGAGCCTTAGCCAACCCAATGGAAAACTCTGAAGCCAAAACTGCCCTTTAGAAGAGTCTCATCTCATGTTGAGTAGAAATGGCCAGGCTCTGGTAATCCTGCCATGCTGAGTGACGTGGACTGCTTGGAAGGGTTTGCCCTCAACCAGAACAGAAGCTCAGGATGATCCCAAAGGCACTGCAGAGGAAGGCTGTCAGCTCCCAGCTCTCTGTACTAGAGCAACTTCTCTCTTCAGAGATCTGAGCAGCTCTCCTCCTTGGCTGCCACAGCCCCAAATGGAAGAACACATTTTCTTATAAAGCTCCTGAATGTACAGGAAGTTTCCCAAAACTGGTCCTGAGACAGCTGGAAGATTTTCAATGATAATTAAGCCTACAAATCTTAGTGAAATAGAAATGAAAAATTTATTTATCAGAAAAATTGATCAAGAGGTTTGGAGAATGCTCTTTTTTAGTATGTTCCTTCCCCACAGTAGAGAAGGGAAAAAACAAATGCCCAAGTGGTATTAAGCCATCTGTAAGAGAAATTGCTTCTTTGTATCTGTCCAGTACGGAGGACGATTCAACCACCCCCTAAATACATTCTCTCCTCAAGAAGACCTTACAATTTATTTGATAATACCATATCAAGCAGGACCCCATATGACGACAACGACGACGACGACAATAACAGCATTACAGCCGTTTCCATGCAACGTGGAACAGGTCAAAGAAGAATCGAAAGTCATCAATGCAAAAGATTCCACTTTCATTTTCAAATTCAATTGAATCAGATATACAAGTGAAAATGCTCAAAAAGGAAATACATTTGCCATTCTCAATACTTTCCCAATTAAGAGAACTGGAATAAACCTCCAGAATATTGAGTGAAAGGAACGTGGTGACATAGCCTGGCAGGTCCCTCCTATTTGAAAAGTGGTTGCATTACTGAACCACATGAATAATTAAGCAAGCACTTGCCACCTGTGGGAAACAGAAAATGAAGGATAATACCAAGCACCTTTCAACTCTAACTCTGAAAAAAGAACCATTTTTCCCGGAAATCAGTGGTTCCAACTTGATAGACTGGCACAAAATTATTAATTTCCAATATTTTAGAAATCGAGACACAACACTTTTTAAACGGTTACCCATTCATCATTGACGGTTATTCATTCTTCCCTGTGTTCTCGCTTTTCTTTTTCAATCAACCTTCCTCCCCTCGACACACACACGTATGTTCATCTATACATACTACATGTTAAGCTTATACCATGATTATGAAAACAGATTGTGAATCAGGAGAAGAAGGCTTGATATTCATATCTGCTACTGAATATTCTGCCTTAGGTTAATCAGTTAATTTTTCATGTAAGTTAATTTTTAATTCAATTTCTGCAAAATGCTCAATGACTGACTAAAATATAAATATGCAAACAAAGGCACTCTCTCTGCAGAATGGAAATGTAATCTGCCTCCAAAGTACCAGACAGTCTCTCTCTTCAAGTAATGTTTTGTCTAAGAAAAAGCAAGAACAAACATATAAATTACATGGGAAAACACTGAGGAAAAGGAAAACATCCAACTAGGACCATGGAGTCCCTTGCCTAAATAAATTCAATGGCAGTAGCTAGATAGCAGTTTGAAATGTGTGCTTAAGATGAATTTCATTGTGCATACATCAAAAAAAAAAAAAAAGAAAAATTCAAGACTGTGAACCAGGTGATACTTAAATCTAATTACCCTTCATTGAGCTTTCGCTATGTGTCTGACTCTGTGCTAAGCACTTTACTGACATTATTCTATTTAAGCATTACAATATTAGGAAGTAGATATTAAAATCCCCATTTTAGAGATGAGAAAAATCAAACATTGAAAGATGAAAGACCTCACACATTGAAAGATCCTAAATTCAAAAGCACCGTTGTTTTACTCCTAAAGCCATACTACAGAGGTTCCAAATAAAGCAAACAGTGATGTTGGCTCTCAAACAGGAGCATGCGTCAGAGTCACCTGGCGGACTTGCTCAGACTGCTGAGCCCCACCCCCAAAGTTTGTGATTCTGTGGGTACAGCTGGTGAATTTGCATTTCTATCCAGTACCCAGGTGATGCTGATGCTAGTCTAGAAACTACATTTTGGGATGCACTGTGCTAAACCACTGACTTCCAGTCCTTTAGATTTAAGACAGCAATGAATGAATGAATGAATGAATGCATACATGAATCACAAACAAACAAAACTTTAATGAAGATAGAAAGATCACCAAATTCTACTATGCTTTTAGTATCTCTATAGTATTTCTTTCTTGTTTTAAATTAAGGCATAATTTACATACAGGAAAACTGATCCTTCAAGTTTGACAAGCATATACAGTCTTAGAACCAGCACTACAATCAATATATAAAACAGTTTCTTCACTGGAAAAATATATGCTCCCCCTCTTCATTGTAATAGACCTCACCCCCAATCTCAGCCCCAGGCAGCCACTGAAAACGTTTTCTGTTCCTATAGTTTTACCTTTTCCAGAACATTGTAGAAGTGGAATCATACAGTATGTAGCCATTTGAGTCTGGCTTCTTTCCCTCAGTATAATGATGTTGAGATTCATCTATTTTGTTTTGTGTAGTTTGTTCCTTTTTATTGCTGAAGAAATATTCCATTGTATGGATATACCACAGTTTGTTCAGTCCCCAGTTCAAGAACATTTGGGTTGTTTACAGCTTGGAGCAATTATGAAAATAACTGTTATGAACATTAACAAATATGTCTGTGTACGTGTGCCCAGGAATGGAAGTACCGAATCGTATAGTAAGGGTATGTTAAACTATATAAGAAATTCCCCAACTGTTTTCAACAAAGGTCGTATCATTTTATATTCTCACCAGCAACGTTTGAAAGTTGTTCCACATTCTCATCAAGACTTAATATTGTCCGTTGTTTTGTTCTTAATCTTCGCTACTCTAATAAATGCATCGTGAGATCTTATTGTACCTGTAATTTGTATTTCCCTAATAACGATGTCGAGCATCTTTTTGTGTCTTCAAACTTTACTCTTCTTTTTCAAAATTGTTTGTCTATTCTAGTGTCTTTGTCTTTCTGTATCAATCCTAGAATCAGCTTGTTAATTTTATACAAAAAGTACCGCAGAGATTTTGAATATCATTGTATTGACTCTATATGCCAAGTTAGGAAGAAGAATTAAGATTGGAACCAAACTGGGTCTTCCAGTGCACGAATATGGCATATCTGTCTTTGATTTCTTTCATCAGTATTTTATTGTTCTCAGCACACGGATCTTGAACATATGCCATAAGACTTACACCTGAATACTTCATGTTAAGGTACAATAATAATGATACTTTTTAAAATTTCTTCATTGTTAGTATATCAATAATTTAATTTTCAAAGATGTTTTAGTGCAAAAAATGAGAAGGGCACACAGTAAAGTGTCAATAAATATTTCTGGTTTAGTGAATAAATTAATGAGTAAGTGAAAGGAGAAAAAACAAGAATAAGAGAACACCTTCAGGTTCTAGAAAAGGCAGTAAACCTAAGGAAGTAAAGGGCCATGATGTCCAATTTCCATCCTGATATTATTCAGCTGTCCTCTGGAGCTTATCTCATGTTTCGTAGGTCTTCAAATACATGTGTCCTTGACATTCAGTCTCAGAGTATACGTAAGCTACTCCAACAGCCCAGTCTTAGCCCTGCCCCTAGTCATTTTCTGTCAATCCAGCCTATTTTAGTTTTTTCATAATCCTGTCGATTGCTTGACCTCTTCTTTTTATTGACTTATTTGATTACTTTTGGTCTTCCTTCACTCGTGTTGTTTACGGCTATATAAAGTACTTAGCACGATGTCTGACACACAGAAGTCATCAATATGCATTATTGAGTTAAAGAAGGAAAAGATGCACAGATGCATGCATGAGCTGTAAAAATAACCACTTTTAAGTAGAACAAAAAAGTAAAAACCACTTAAAAGAACAAATATCATAAAGTGCTAGGAATAATTTTTCAAATTATGTAGGACCTTCATGGAAGAAATAGAAAATACTTACTGTGGGACATACAAGAAGCCCTGAATAAAAACCGTATTCATGACTGAAAAACTCAAAATCACAAAAGTTATTAATTTTCCCTAAATAAAATTATAAATGCATTGTAACTCCCAGGCCCGACACCAGAGTGAGGGCAATAAGGCAAGTGAGAACCTTGATGAGGGTACAGACTTTAAAAGGGTACCAAAAAAACCCTCCGTAATAAAGATAAATAATATTTTAATGCAACATTTTTTTAAAAATCAAAATTAATGCAAAAACTGATTATTATAATTAAGTGTAAAAATTTTTAATGAAGAATAAAAGACAGGATCAGTCTTGATTTTCCATTTCACCTCTGCCTCCAATAAGGCTTGGCATTGGCACTATTCCCAATCAGATGTTCATGAACAACATTGATATTTTGTTATTTGGGTGGCTTTGTGTATTAACGTTTTACTTCTTTTTTTTTTTTTAAGATTTTTATTTATTTATTCGACAGAGATAGAGACAGCCAGCGAGAGAGGGAACACAAGCAGGGGGAGTGGGAAAGGAAGAAGCAGGCTCATAGTGGAGGAGCCTGACGTGGGGCTCGATCCCAGAACGCCGGGATCACGCCCTGAGCCGAAGGCAGACGCTCAACCGCTGTGCCACCCAGGCGCCCCAACGTTTTACTTCTGAAATATTATTTATCTTGATTACGTTGCTCTTAAGATTGATGCCTCATTTGCATCACTAGACTCATCCTAGGTTTAGCCAAGAAATTTCTACGGAAACCACATAGGATTTTTAAGTAATGGATCAAACTGATTCTTATATACAGACTTTAGAATATAGGTCCGAAAGGAATCAGAAGGCACTGATATGCAAGAGCCAGGCAATCTTTGCAAGAACTACAAATTACTCATTATCACAGGTCAGGGTACAGGCCTTCTCTGCCTCGGGAAGGACAGAGATGAGGCACAGCGCTGGAGATGGTAGCGGAGGGAACTGGATGGAAGCAGCGGGTATTGAGAGAATGAACGTGAGGCAGCTTCTGCTAAAAGAAACCCCCAAATGGTCATACGGATCACACCTGTGGCCCAGAAAAACACAGACGGGACCTGAACACACCCCCCCGCCACCCACACACAGGGAGCAGTGTGGATGAGGGACTTGGAGGGTGGCGCTACAGTCCCAGTTACTTCACTAGCTGATATCAAGAAGACATGGGGTATCCTTACGGCTCCCCAAGTCTGTTCATGGAACAGCCAAGAACTACCAAGTACACTGACAGGACACATCCCTTACCAATCTTGTAGAGACATCTGCAATGTGGTGGCTACGGATGGACCCTGGATTTGACTCACTTTTATTTCTTGAATCCAACTCTAGAATCACCTCTATTCCCATGACAGCCTAAATCATGGGTTCATCTTTTTTGATTTTCAGATTCTCCCTGCCCCTTGCTACCTTCCTGGGCACTTAACTCCTCCTCCACCTTTAACCCCAACACCATCTCCCAATTGGTTTCTCTATCACAGTTGTAAACTTCACCCACTCCCTGTCTAGCTCCTCACAGGAAGTCATACGTAGAACTATATGACCTAGAGAGGAACAACTATATGTGTTTCCCTATCCAGAAAGTGAAATATAAAAATCAATTAACAGAAAAATAGAAAGTCTTACTTTTGTTTTATATTGTGGGACTTTGCTACTTAAAAAAAAAATCAAGCTGTTGGGGCACCTGGGTGGCACAGCGGTTAAGCGTCTGCCTTCGGCTCAGGGCATGATCCCGGCGTTCTGGGATCGAGACCCACATCAGGCTCCTCTGCTATGAGCCCGCTTCTTCCTCTCCCACTCCCCCTGCTTGTGTTCCCTCTCTCGCTGGCTGTCTCTATCTCTGTCGAATAAATAAATAAAATCTTTAAAAAAAAAAAATCAAGCTGAATTAAAATTGAAGAAAAAGACCAATTTTATCTATTCAACTGAATATGAATTTTTTAAAGATGCTAGGATACAGAACTTCTACTACCGATCACCAACACCGAATGCTAACACATTTCTGAGAAGCAGCCATGTGCACCAAGTGCACCGTTCATCACAGAACTGAACAAAGGAAAGGTGTCTGCAGTCAAAGGATTCTTTCCCTCTCATTTGGCCCTGCCAAAACCTGTTCTAAAGCCTCTTATAAAAATGAGAAAGACAAGCAGACTGCGCCTTTTCTACGGTCAGATGAAATCCCTGATTTTCCGACGTGCTGCAGCATCTCTGTCTTCACAAGGTAAAGCTCTTACACTGTGCTAGTTAAGCCAGGCCAGTGAAAACGGACACGGTTAGCACACTCATTACTACCCACATCTGCAAACAGCACAGTAGAGAAGGACATTCCCTGAGGCTGACTGACCCCCTCAGCAGTCATTTTACCCATTTTCCTATCTTCCCCCAAACATGAATAATCTCATTGTTCAGTTATTACACATTTATTTCTGGCAGATTCCTCTCTGATTAAATTAACCGTATCAAATGAGTAACAGTTTAAGAAATACAGGTTACACAATGAATGCAGTTACAAAGCTCGTGTCCAGTGGACTTTATTTTCCAGTGTTAATTTTGTGCTTCACACACATCGCTCGCACAAGCCCTGTAACAGTGCCACACGGAAGCATGTTGCTTTCTGATGCCTTCTCCGTGACGTCCTGAACACACTGTAGAGCTTATTGGATGGTTTCCTATTTCTGACCCCAAAAGATGGATTTTTATATATTTTCTGCTTTGGGCCATTTTATATGCTTGATTCCATCAACAAGAAAATGATAATGCATTCTATAGGTCACTGTTCCTTTTATTTTTTATAATCCATTCAAGACAGAGAGCCCACACATTTTCAATTAGATAATTCCAGAATCACAAGACAAGAGGTAACATTGTTTATGTAGAGATTGGGCTGGGAATACTAACAAGCCTGTGAGACGTTATAGCTGGTGGGGGGAGCAGAAATAAATTAAGTAACATTTAACATATAGTGCGTGTAGAGTAATGTTAAGTGCTATAAGAAAAACAAAGCAGAGAAAAGAAATAGGGTCTACAGGAATAAGCTTCACTTTTCAACAGGCTGGGGTAAGAATTACTGAGGTTATACTTTAAGTAAAAACCTGTAGAATGCACAGGGGAAGCCCGTCTCTGAGGGGAAAGACAAGAGAACGACAGGACAGGGCAATGGCCCTGAGATATATCTGGCACGTTTGAATAATAGCAAATAGGCCAAGGGGATTGGAACAGAATAAATTAAAAGGGAAATAGTAAGAAGAAAATCCAAAGAGATAAAAGGAGGAGGAGGTGAGCTTACGACGCGCTACATCGTGTTCTGTACAGATGACACCCTCTGGGGATGTTCATGACAACGCCAAGTGGGCGGCATGACACAGGGCTTGGTGGGGTCCCTGACTAACTTTGGCTTTTACTCTGAGTAAAATGAAAAAACACACTGGAAGACTCTGAGCACTACAGTAAAATGTTCTGACTTAAAATTTAATGGAATTACACTGGCTGCTTATTTCTTTCCTTACGAGTAGACAGAAGAGGGACTAGAGAGGAAACCAGGAATCCTAATAGGAAGTAACAGAAATAATCCATGCTGATGGCTTAGCTGAGAGGAACAAAAGTGGAGGTCATGAGAAGACACTGGAACCTAATTATATTTCTCAAGATTTGCTGATTGACTAGAAGATGAGAAAGAAGAGTCAAGGACTGCTTCAAGGTCCTTGGCTTGAGAATAAGAGTAAGGCTGTCATTAACTGAAGTGGGAAAGAGGGGCACCTCGGTGGCTTAGTCAGTTAAGCCTCTGCCTTTGTCTCAGGTCATGATGCCAGGGTCCTGGGATCGAGCCCCATGATAGGCTCTCTGCTCAGCGGGGAGTCTGCTTCTCCCTATGCCTCTGCCCTTCCCCACTCCCTCAACTAAAGCTCCAGCACACATGCTCTCTCTTCCTCTCTCTGTCTCTCTCTTAAATAAATGAATAATCTTATTTTTTTAAAAAAGTGGTTAAGACTGCAGGAAGAATGGGTTTCAAGGTGGAAAGTTCTGAGCTCTTTTTGGATATGTTAAGATGAGGTGCCTGTTACCAAGTGAAGATGTGACATAGACATTTGGATAATGGTCTGGAATTAGGGAAAAGCCTGGAGTTGGAATACACATTTGAAAGAATACATTTATGAGAGAAAAGATACTGAAATAGGGAAACTGAGGGACTCTATGAAAGTAGAAAGTAGGAGCTGCATCCCTACTTCAGAAAGCAAATAGCGTATGTCCTCCTTGTAAGGGACAACAAGTTAATGATTTCTTTAGGATAGGTAACAATTAAGAAAGGACCAGATGAGAATGACCAGATAAAGCTATCGTATGCATATTCCAGACCACCAGCACTAGATATCTCCGCCAAGACCCTCTGGGTACAAGGAATAACAGCAGGGCCTTCCTCTTTGTTCTAACCAGTTCCAGGACGCCTGAGAGGACATGTACACCAGACCACATCCTCAATAAAAACCCCAGACCCTGAACAAAGATGAAACTCATGCTCCTTTCCTTCCCTACTCTCCCAAACCTCCGTTCTATATCTGCTTTCTCTATATCTTTAATAAACTCTGCTCTCACTTCCTTCTGGTCATGTTTTATGTCCATCCTGTGTGAAGCCAAGGACCCTCTTGGTTGGTCCTGTGGGACCCCCTTTCTGGGTCCTTGGACCCAACCTGCTGACATCAATCATTATTTAAGCCATAAGACCAGAAAAATTCATCAAAAAAAGTACTGAATACATTGATACAGGATCCAGAGGACCAGATTTTTGTCTCAGCTATGCAGGTTTGAATAAGTCATTTAATTTCACCGTGGCTCCAGTTTCACATAAGTAAAATAAGAAAAATACTGCCTCTTCTACATCATAAAAGAATTGTGAGGGGTGCCTGGGTGGCTCAGTCGTTAAGCATCTGCCTTCGGTTCAGGTCATGATCCCAGGGTCCCGGGATGGAGCCTCACATCGGGCTCCCTGCTCAGCAGGAAGCCTGCTTCTCCCTCTCACACTCCCCTTGTTTGCGTTCCCTCTCTCGCTTTCTCTCTCTGTCAAATAAATAAAATCTTTAAGAAAAAAAAAAATTGTGAAAAGCAAGTAAGACAGCCTCTTATAGTAAAGCAAACTAGAGAATACAAATAATTATCTGCATAATTCAGGAATGCAAATATTTTAAGATAAAACTAAAGACAATTACCAATCTTTTAAGGTTTTGTCTCCCAGGTTCAAATCCAACTTCTATATTCTGCTTCCTCAACCGGAGTCAGAACTCTGCAAATCACACTTCTAGTGAGTTCTACAGGTAAGTAATGTTAGAGGAATCCCTCAATGATGAAGGAGAAAGAAGAGGCCTGCCCTTCCCATTTGCTAATTTTTGGCTTCCCCTATGTATCTTGTTTCTGTCTGCATCACCCCAGCCTTGCTTCTTTGGCCAAGCAACAGTGATTTTTCTTCTAGCCTCAGTTGAATCCATTTTGCTGTGTTTTCAACACTTGCAGATCTACCTTATTATGTGCTTTCAGAGACCCCAGGAAGACCCACCCATCACTTCTGTCTTCAGAGGGCCGAATCCTAGCCTCCCAGACCTCTCCTCTAAGCTTAGAGACATCAGCACCATCTGACAAGCACCTCCCATTCTCGAGCCAGGATTTCAGCTTTACACAGTTCTTTCTGTAATCACTTAAGTTCTAATTCCGTCTTCTTTCCTTTCTTCTCCTAAATCTAGGAATGAAACACACATTTGCAATTGCTATTTCCATACCAGGACGGAAATGTCTTTTTTTTTTTTTTTCAGTTCTAAACATCTAATCAACAATTCTCTACAATGAATTCCCTACAATAAAGTAACTTGTATGGTTCCTATCTCCTAATGATCCTTGAGTAATACAATGCCATGGAGCCACTGACATGTAGAAAGTGGATCTAAAATATTTTAAATAACAACCTCAAACAAAGGAAATATTTCTGAAGAATTACACTCAAAAATAGATTCTTAAAAATAAAATGCATATCCTTCACCAAAAAAAAAACTGATAAAAGAAAATTATTTTTAGAAATAAATCAATAAGGACAAAGTAATTGGGAGAAGAGATGCTAAACAGAAAATTTTGAAAAACTGAAAAGCAAATGGAAAAATGGCAACTGACCTAGAAACCTAAGAATGCTAAAACCTCAGCCCCTAGGGAAGAAAAAGCACAAAAGAAAAGCCAATTTGCACATTAGAACCAAAGAAACATTTCAGCAATTGGAAGCATGGGTACTTTTGAGCAATGATTTCCTTGGGTTCTCTTTTTGCTTCATATATTCCAAACTGAGCACTGAAGCAGCAAGCAACCTGGAAACACCAACAGGCACAGACAAATATGCTCCCAAGAAAAGCCTTCCCGATCTAGCCAAAGATGCAGAAAAGGGGCAACTTACTAAGGTTTGTTTTTTTTTTTTCTAAATTACACAGTAACTCTACTCCAGCCAAACACTACAGAAAAACTGTGACTCCATCCATACCTCTGCCATCAAAAGTAAATTGACACAACTAGGAGCCTACTCTCACCTGGGTGTAACAAGTCACCTCAAATCCTCTACCAGGAGGTGTCAGTGAAGGCTAAGAAAGAAGATGGGACTTTTATCCCTACTGAATAATAACAAGATTCCCTCCTGTGGGTCAGTGGAGACCACATGGGAAACCGGTCTTCTACCCCAGTCCAAAGGTACTAAGATACCCCTCTCCTTTCCTGCTGAGTTGGTATCAGATGAGGCCTAGTGAAGAGTCAGGTCTTTTGTCAATAACCAGCAGTAACAAGGCACCCACTCCCCCAGATTAAGTATCAGGGAAGCCTCATTGGGAACTATGAGACACCTCTCCCATTCTCAACCACAGTGGTGTTAGTGGATGGATACCAAAGAGCCCAATCTCCCTACCCTCACCCAACAGTAACAAAGACTGCATCCCCTCCCTCCACTGTCAATGGACATCAAATGGGCAACCTGGATTTTTACTCCCACCATACACTAATGAGGTGACATCCCTCTTTGCCCAATGGAGTGGTGTCAGAGGACGCCTGCTATATCACAAACTTAAAAAACTACCAAAAGTTTCACAACATAATAACTAAAATGTCCAGAATCCAATAAGTCACTCATCATACAAAAATTACAAAATTCTCAACTAGCATGAGATAAAACAATTGACAAATGCCAACAATGAGACACAGATGTCAGAATTATCTAATAAGAATTTTAAAGGATTCATAACAAAAATACCTCAACAATTAAGAACATGTGTAAAACAAATGAAAAACATAGATTCTCAGCCAAGAAAGAGAAGATATAAAGAGGGTCCAAATGCATTTTAAAAAATAACTAAAATTCTAAAACTCAGTGAATAGGCTTAACAGCAAAATGGAAAGGACAGAGGAAAGAATCAGTAAACTGAAAGACAAAACAACAGAAATTAACCAATCTGAACATCAGAGAGAAAACAGACCAGAAAAAATTAATATGAACTTGAGAAAGCTTAACAAAGTTCTAACATTCTTGTCCCAGGAACCTTAGAAGGAAAGGAGAAAGACAGTATGGCTAAAAAAATATTCAAAGAAATAATGGCTGAAATTTTTTCAAATTTATTGAGAAAATAGAACATTACAAATTCAAGAAGTTGAGCAGATGCCAAATAAAATAAACCCAAAGAAAGCCACACCTAAGCATATTAAAATCAAACTCTGAAAACTGAAGACAAAGAAGAAATCTTTGAAGCAAAGGAAAAGAAATGACACCTTACCTCTAGGGGAAAAATAATTCACATGACACCAAATTTCTCATCAGAAGCTATGAAGGCCAGAAGGATGTGATACAACATTTATCAAGTGCTGAAATAAAAGGACATCAAACCAGAATTCTTTATCCAGCAAAAATATCTTTCAGAAGTGAAGGGGAAAGAATATTCTCAGATAAAGGAAAATTAAGAGAATTTGTCACCAGCAGACCTACCCTAAGACTGGATAAATAAAGTTCTCTGAACAGAAAGGAATTGATAAAATCAGAAATCTGGAAAATTAGAAAGAAAAAGAAAGAACAAACAAATGAACAATAAAAAAAATAATAATAATGGGTAAGTATCATAGACTTTTCTCATTCTCCTGAATTTTCTAAATTATGTTTGACAATTGAAGCAAAACTTGTAACACTATTAATGTATTATAAACCTTCCTAAATGTCTTAGGAAATATGTAAGACAATTATATTCTACAAGGATGAGGATAAAGGGACATAAGGAGAGGTAAGATTTCTATAGTTAACTTTAATACCAACAGACATCAGCAGACTGTGATACAGATATATAATATAGTTATCTTGACAAACCACTAAAAAAGCTACACAAAAATCTACACTAAGAAAAAAATACTATAGATAAGTCAAAATGGGTTTTTAAAATATGTCCAAGTAGCCTAATTAAAGGGAGAAGGGAAGATGGAGTAATTAGAAACAGAAAACAAACCAAAACAAACAAAAAATGGCAGCCAAAATTAACTTATACATAATTACATTAAAAGTAATTGGTCTAAATATGCAAATTGAAAGACAGGGATTGGCATACCCAACTATATGCTGACTACAAGAAAACTTCAAGCTTAACAGTATAAATAAGTGGAAATTAAAAAGATAGGAAAATATACCATTCAAAGACTAATTAAAAGAACGTAGGAATGGCTATATAAATATCAGACAAACTGGACTTCAGAGAAAAGAAAATTAAAAAGGATAGAGAAAAATATCACATAATGGTAAAAGAGTAACTCCACCAAGACACAGAAATACTAATCGTGTATGCACCAGACCACAGGGCTCAAAATACATAAAGTACAGACTGATGGAACTAAGAGGAGAAATAGACAAATCCACAATTACAACTGGGGATGACAGAATGACAGAATTACTAGACAGAAACAACAAAGGATACAGAAGAACTCAACAATATCATCAACCAATAGGATCTAATGAATATGCATAAAACAATCCATGTGACAACAGCAAAATACACATTCTTTTTAACTGTTCACAGGGCATATACAAAAATAAACCATATGTTGGGTCATAAGTAAATCTCAAAAAGTATTAAAGAATTAAATGTGTTCACTGACAACAATGGAATAAAAACAGAAACCAACTGGGACACCAGACTGGCTCAGTCAGTAGAACATGTGACTTGATCTTAGGGTCATGAGCTCAAGTCCCACATTGGGAGTAGAGCTTACTTTAAAAAATAAAATAAATAAAATAAAAAATAAATGGGGGAGGGTGGGGAAGACAATTAAGGACTCTTCAAGTGCCTGGGGCAAGGGAATCATGTCAAAAAAAGTAATAATAATGGAGCACCTGGGTGGAAGGAAGGAAATAATAAAGACAATAACAAAAATAAATGAAACTAAAAACAGAAAAACAACTGAGGGAATTAGTGAAACTAAAAGCTGATTCTTTGAAAAAAAATTAAGTGACAATATCTAGCAAGAATGTCCAAAACACAAAGAAAGAAGACATAAATTAGTAATATCAGGAAGGAAACAGAAGATATTACTATAGACACTGCAGACATCAACAGAATAATTGGGACTACCATGAACAACTGTTCAACGTAAATCTGAAAACTTAGATGAAATGAATCAAAACCTTGAAAAACACAATCTACCACAACTCAAAGTAAAATCAATTAATTTGAATAACCCCAGAACTGTTAAAGAAATTGAATTAGTAACTTTTAAACTCCCAAAAAAGACACATCCAGGCCCTCATGGTTCCATTGGAGAATTCTACTAAATGCTGAAAGAAAAGTTAACAGCAATTGTATACAATTTCTTCTAGATAATAAATAAGAAGGCAATGTGTCAACAATCACTTTATGAAGGCAGTATTATACTGATTCCAAAGACAGTACACAATGTGAAAAGTATAAACCAATATTTCTCATATAGTATAGCCACAAAAAAAATTAATGAAATATTAGCAATTAGACTTTCAGCAATACATAAAAAGAAGCATATCCATAACAGTAAGATATGCTTATTCTAAAAGGCAAGGCTGGTTCAATATTAGAAAATCATGTTAATAGGCTAAAAAGGAAAATTTCATGATCATGTTTATTGACACAGAAAAGATGTTTGACAGTATTTATCACTCATCAAACTAAAAACGCTCAAAAAACTAGGCATAGAGAAGAACTTTCCCCACTTGATAAAGAAGATCTATGAAAAGCCTCCAGCCCACATCATTATTTAATGGTGAAAGACTGAAAGCTTTCCCCTAAAAGGATGTCCGCTCCCATCACTTCTCTTCACCATCGTTCTGAAAGTGTTAGCTGGTACATTAAGGAAGGCAAGTAAAGGGAGGAAAAGGCACATAAATTAGAAAGAAAAAAGAAATAAAACTGTCCCCATTTGCAGATGACAGGATCATCTGTTCAGAAAAATCAAAGAAATTTTTTAAATTACTAAGTGAGTTCAGCAAGGTCAAAGGATATAAGGTTAACATACAAAAATCAGTTGCATTTTTACTTACTAGCAATGCATAACACATGGACACCAAAATTAAAAATAGAATACTTCTACAATTTATTTTTAAAAAAGAAGAGACATGCTTAGATGTACACTTAACAAACCACATACAGAATCTGTATGTTGGAAATTACGAAATGCTGATGAAAGATCTAAATAAATGAGGAGATACCCTGTGTCATAAATTGAAGACAATATACTGAAGATACGCAAATTGATAAAGCTTACCAGAATTACTATCAAAATCCCAGCAAAAATTTTTTAAATATATAGATAAGACTATTCTAAAATATGTGGAATGACAATGGAATTTGGATATCTGATTCTGAAAAATAATAAAATAGGAATTATTCTGTTTTCAAAGCTTATCACATGGTAAGAGTAATCAAGACTACTTGGTACTGGGGCGCCTGGGTGGCGCAGTCGTTAAGCGTCTGCCCTCAGCTCAGGGAGTGATCCCATTGTTCTGGGATCGAGCCCCGCGTCAGGCTCCTCCGCTGGGAGCCTGCTTCCTCCTCTCCCACTCCCCCTGCTTGTGTTCCCTCTCTCGCTGGCTGTCTCTCTCTCTCTGTCAAATAAAAAATAAAATATTAAAAAAAAAAAAAGCCTACATGGTACTGACAGATAAACAGACCCATAGATCAATGTAACATCACAGAAAACCAAGAAATAGACCCAAAAAGTACACCCAGTTGGTTTGCTACAAAGGTGCAAAAGCAACTCAGTGGAGTATTTTTAATAAATGGTGCTGGATCAATTGGAGATCTACAGGAATGAAACTTGATCTAAACCTCACACCTTACACAAAAGCTAAACGGTCATAGATTACAGTGTAAAATATAAAGCTATAAAAATGTAGAGGGTAACACAGAAAATCTTCAGGACCTAAGGCTTGGTAAAGAGTCCTCAGGACACAAAAAAATATGATCCACAAAACGTAAACTTTGATGAATTGGTCATCAAAGTATAAAAAAAAATTTTTTTTTTTGCTCTCTGAAAGTCCCTGATAAGGGGATGAAAAGACAAGCTACAGAAAGGAAGAAGATACTTGCAAACCATATATCTGACAATGGATTTAAATCTAGAATATAAAGAACTCTCAAAACTCATCAGTTAAAAAAATCCAATTAAAAAATGGGCAAAAGACACAAAGAGACATTTAACTAAAGAGTCTATAAATGGAAAATATAATAATACTTTAATTAAACTCCTCCTAATGGGACATAAGGAGAAAAGTGAAATTCAGGGTGCTTACCACCGCTATCCAACTCAAAAACAATGGCAGTGCAATTAAACTAGAGGCAACATAGCTTGTGTTTACTTACACCCCTCAGTACCCTTCCAACCCGAGCACCTAGCCTAAAAAATTGCAATCAGTTTTTAATTAATCAATATTATCAAACCTGGGAAAGTGAATTAAACATCTTTAAGCCTACTAAAAGACATACACAATGCTAGGTGCCGTCTCACTTACTATTCATTTAAACTTCCCAACAACCCTGGTGAAAGATATTTTATTAACCTCCTTATAACAAATGAAGAAATTGAGATTCTGAAAGTCTATCATAACTTGCCAAGTTCATAAAGTTAGTTAAAGTGTGAATTCTGAATGTTGATTCTGTACAAATAATTTATTTCATTTCTATTTATAGGAATAATTTAACTTGAAAATATAATATTAGAGATTTCCATTTTGCGCCAACATGAAGTAGTAAGGACTGGATTTATCCTCTCACCTGGAAGAACTTTAAAAATTGTACTCAAAATATGACACAAAAAGCACCTAAAACATTGAATGTCAGTCACTGCAGGGGCCCTGACACAAAGGAGAACAAATGCAGAACCAGGTCGTCTCCCGGAGTTGAAGAGATGAGGCTGGAGTAAAGGAGACCAATGTAACTAGAGTTTATTACAAGGGAAAGTCCTGGAAAAAAGAGAATTACACAAAAAGTTTTACAAATCTGCACAGTCTCCATCAGTGAAGTACTAATTAGCATACGGACATGAAGAAACTACCCAAAGGGAGGGAAAGAACCACCCAAGGGATTAGAGAAGGAATTGACAAACCACAGCTGGGGGGTTGTTTTCGTAAATAAAATTGTATTGGAACACAGTCACATCTATCATTCACATATTATATATGACCACCTTCATGCAGTAATAGCAGAGTTGAGTAGTAACAGTGGAACCTGTGTCTCTCACAAGCTTAAAATCTTTACTATCTAGCCCTTGAAGAAAAAGTTTACAGACCCCTGAATTAGCATCACCAATCCTACAAACCAGGACCGGGACTATTTTAAGGCAAGCATGGTGCCTAGTACACAAAATTTTAGGAGGCATGAATTCTCCAGTGCAGACCCTGAACTTGCACGAACCTAGGAGTGAGTACCACATTAAATTTTGCACCCTTGACATCTTGCTCTCCTCGCCCTACTTCCAGCACTGCTAGGAGCCTGGATAGGAACAGGAATAGCCAGTTCACATGAGCGACAGAGCAAAAGCTCATAATTTACAGAGCATTGGGTAAAGTATTTAGAGCAATTTTGTCTTAGTCCTAGAAAAAAATTAGTTATACACTTTAAAGCTTCTCTGGTTCAACCTAATGGAACCAACTTAAAGGCAAGACCCAAATGGATGAAACTGTTTCTAAGTAACTTAACCAAATCCCAAAACAAAGATCAAGATTATTTAACACTCAACAAGGTAAAAATTTAAACATCTGGAATTCCAACACAAAATTACCAGGCAGGGGAGCCTGGGTGACTCGGCTGGTTAAGCAGCCAACTCTTGATCTCAGCTCAGGTTTTGATCTCAGTGTCATGAGTTCAAGCCCCACACTGGGCTCCATGCTGGAGAAAAAAGACTGAAAAATGACTGGACAAACAAAGAAGAAAAACAGGAACCATGGTGGAGAGATGAATCAATCCGTTGAAAGTGCCCCAGAAATGACACAGAGGAGAGAATTAGTAAACAAAAAATTGTACGTTATTTTAGTTGTACTTCATATACTCAAGAACCTAGAGGGAAGATGGAATATGAGTATGCTAAGCAGATGAACACAAAGACAAAAAAGCACAAATGAAACTTCCAGAGATGAAAAAGACGATGTCTAAGAGGAAAACTGCACTGGATGTGATTATAGCATATGAAACACTACAGGAGAAAATGTTGAGTGAGCTAGAATATATGGCAAATAAAAATCTCTTATAAAACTGTAAGAGAAAATTTACTGAAAAAAAATATACTGGGAATTGATGAGATGTGTGTGGTACATTTTCAAGCAATCCAGAATATATGTAATTGGAGTCCCAAAAGAAAAGGAAAAAAGAGAAGGGAGAGGAGAAACTATGTAGATTGAAAAAACTCAACCGGGGCGCCTGGGTGGCTCAGTCGTTAAGCGTCTGCCTTCGGCTCAGGGCGTGATCCCAGAGTCCTGGGATCGAGCCCAACATCAGGCTCCTCCACTGGAAGCCTGCTTCTTCCTCTCCCACTCCCCTTGCTTGTGTTCCCTCTCTCGCTGGCTGTCTCTCTCTCTGTCAAATAAATAAATAAAATCTTAAAAAAAAAAAAACTCAACCAACCCCAAACAAAGAAAAATTAGGAAAACTACATGAAAATACATCATAATCAAATTCCTCCAAAATACTGATAAAAGAAAAATATTTAAAACAGCCAGAGGAAAAAAGATATCTTATGTACATAGGCATATAACCTCTGCTGACAGTATTTTTAAATGACAGATATACCACACGGGAAAAAATATTAACAAGAAGTCGGTGGAGCAACATCCTAACAGCACTAAAAGAAAAAACAAGACCTGTCAATCTCTAATTCTTTATCCAGTGAAAATATTTTTAGAAAATAAAAGCAAAATAAAATTATTCACAAAACCAAAAAGAATCAGACAAGCATTTTAAGAAATATTAGAAGTTCTTTAAGCAGACACACAAAACCAAACAGAATTCAGACATACATTACAGAAAATATTAAAGACAGTTTTTTGTTTTTTGATTTTTTTTAATTTAAGAGAGCTGTGGGAGGGGCAGGGAGGAGAGAGACGGCAGAGGGAGAAATCTCAAGCAGACTCACACGCTGAGTGTGGAGCCCAATGAGGGTCTCAAAGCAACGCTCCATCCCACGACCCTGACATCATGACCTGAGCTGAAACCAAGAGTCAGACACTTAACCTACTGAGCCATCCAGACAGCCCTAAAGAAAGTTCATTAAGCAGAAGGAAAAAGAAAGATACCTGATAGAAATCTGTATCGACACAAAGGAATAAAACGCATGGGAAAAGATAACTACATAGGTAAACATAAGACTCTTTTATTATTCAAATCTCTTTAAAAGATAATTAACTATTTCAAGCAAAATAATAGCAGTACATTGTAAGGTTATATATAACCTTACATAAAGTAGAATGCATGACAATACCTCATAGGTCAAGAAAGGAGATATGGAAATAACGTTATAAGTTCCTTATATTATATGTGAGGTTGTTAGTAGACTGTGAAAAGTTGCAAATGACACAGTAAACCCAAAGACAATCTTTAAAGTAAAACAATGAAAGGGGCCCCTGGGTCGCTCAGTTGTTAAGCATCTGCCTTTGACTCAGGTCATGATCCCAGGGTCCTGGGATCGAGCCCCTCATCGGGCTCCCTGCTCAGCAGGAAGCCTGCTTCTCCCTCTCACACTCCCCCTGCTTGTTTCCTCTCTCACTGCCTCTCTCTCTGTCAAATAAATAAATAAAATCTTAAAAAAAAAAAAAGTAAAACAAAGGCTTATATCAAGTAAGTCATAAAAGGAGACAAAATGGAATCAAAGTCTAATCCAAATGAAAGTAGGAAAAAAAGTAAAATGAGAACAAAGAACAGATGGGACCAACAGAAAAATAGAAAGGTACACGATCTAAACCTAACTCGTTCAATATTCTCATTGAATGTAAATTGCCTAAAAGCCTTGAAAGAGACTGTATTACTGGAATTAAATGTAAAACCAAGTAGAAACCAATAAACCAAGTTTAAATAAAAAGACACAAATAAGTTCAAAGTAAAAGAATGGGAAAGAATATACTACGCAAACACTGACCAAAAGAAAGCTGAGATAGCTACATTTTTATCGAAGTCAATTTCAGAATGAATAATATAAACATATTTTTATTGCAGCATTATTTATAGTAACTAAGATATGGAAACAATGCAAGTGTCCATCCATAG
This sequence comes from Ursus americanus, assembly GCF_024610735.1. Lineage (NCBI taxonomy): Eukaryota > Metazoa > Chordata > Mammalia > Carnivora > Ursidae > Ursus > Ursus americanus. The sequence continues at coordinate 46,437,778 of NC_142130.1, forward strand.
ATGAATGGATAAAGATATGGTATTTGCATACAATGGAATATTACTCAGCCATAAAATAGAATGAGATCTTGCCATTTGCAACAACATGGATGGACCTAGAGGGTATTATGCTAAGTAAAATGAGTTAGTCAGAAAAAGACAAATACCTTATGATGTCATTCATATGTGGAATTTGAGAAACAAAACAAATGAACAGAGAAGAAAAAGACAAAAAAACAGACTCTTAAGAGAACAAACCGGTGGTTGCCAGAGGGGATGGGGAAGAGCTGATGCACGAAATAGATAAAGGGGATTAAGAGTACACTTATCATGATGAGCAATGGGTAATGTACAGAACTGCTGAATCATTATACTGTAAATCTGAAATTTTATACACCCACACACACACACACACACACACACACACACACACACACGGAATACTATTCTGCCTTTAAAAAGAAGGAAATCCTGCTATTTGTGACAACACATATGGGCCTGGAGGACATTACACTACGTGGAATAAGCCAGACACAGAAATACAAATACTGAATTATCTCACTTATCTATAGAATCTAAAAGAGTCAAACTCATAGAAGCAGAGAGTAGAATTGTAGTCTTCAGAGGCTGGAGGTCTGGGGAAATGGGAGATGGTCAACTGGATAAAATTTCAGTTACACAAAATGATAAATTTGGAGTACAGCTGTACAATATACATCTATTAACAACACTGTATTGTACATTTTAAAATGTGCTGGTGCACCTGGCTGGCTCAGTTAAACGTCTGACTCTTGATTTCGGCTCAGATTATGATCTCAGGGTCGAGGGACCCAGCCCCAGGTTGGGCTCCACGCTCAGCCCAGAGTCTGATTGAGATTCTCCTCTGCTCTCTCCCTTCTCTCTCTCTCAAGTAAATAAATAAAGCTTTAAAAAGTTAAAATTAAAAAATAGGGTGCCTGCCTTCAGCTCAGAGTCCTGGGATGGAGCCCTGCATCACGCTCCCTGCTCAGCAGGGAGTCTGCTTCTCCCTCTCCCACTCCCCCTGCTTGTGTTCTCTCTCTCGCTCACTCTCTCTGTTAAATAAATACATGCATACATACATCTTTGAAAATAAAAAAAGAAAAGAAAACATAAGAGGGGTGCACTGGGCTGGCTCAGTCTGTAGAGCATGTGACTGTTTATCTCAGGGTTGTGAGTTGGAGTCCCACACTGAGCATGCAGCCTACTTAAATAAATAAATAAAATCCAGAAAGAAAGAAAGAAGGAAGGAAGGAAGGAAGGAAGAAAGGAAGGAAGGAAGGAAGGAAGGAAGGAAGGAAGGAAGGAAGGAAAGAAAGAAAGAAAGAAAGAAAGAAAGAAAGAAAGAAAGAAAGAAAGAAAGAAAGAAAGAAAGGAAGGAAGGAAGAGAGAAAGAAAGGGAGGAAGAGAGAAAGAAAGGGAGGGAGGAAGGAAGGAGGAAGGAAGGAAGGAGGAAGGAAGGAAAGAAGAAAGAAAGAAAGAAAATCTTTGTAGCCTTGGATTAGGCAAAAATTTGTCATATACAGACCAAGACTATGATCCATACTAGAAAAATTTTATAAAGTGGACTCCATAAAAATTAAGAACTTCTGCTCGCCTGGCACTGTTAAGAAAATAAAAAGGCAAGCCTTGGACTTGCAAGTCATATATCTGATGAAGGACTCGTATCCAAGAATATGTAATGAACTCTCAAAAAAAGCACAAAATCAATGTTTAAAATGCACAAAAGATTAGAATGGAACAAATAAATGTATATATGGATGTCATATAAGCATATGAAAAGATGCTCAACGAATAATGTACTTTAAATCACAATGAAATTCCAATCTCTTTAGTAGAATGTCTCAAATTAAAAGGACACATATTACCAAGTTTTTGTGAGTGCACAGAGCAACTGGAAGTCTCATACACTGCTGGTGGGAATGAAAAATGATATAGCCACTATGGAAACCGTATGGCAGTTTTTAAAAAGTGAAACATATTCCTGCCATAACCCAGCCAGCCATGCCATTCCTTCAAGAGGAATATAAGCCTATTTCCATAACGTTTGGGTACATCAGCTCTATTGGTAATAGCCCAAAGCAGAAACAACCTCAATACCCATTAACAGGTAAATGGATAAACCGGTTGTTCTATATCCGTATGATGGAATACTACCGAGCAAGAGAGAGGACTGAACTACTGATTCATGTAACAACATGGAAGAATCTCAAAACAATTATTCTGAATGAAGAAAGTCAGAACTCCTTATCAAAAAAAAAAAAGAGAGAGAGAGAGAAAGAGAGAGTACTCACCTATGTATGATTCTTTCTATAGAGAACTCTAGAAAATGCAATCTATCTATAGGACATTCTCTGGCTTGTCTATTGGTTTCTGTGAAACCAGTTAGTAAGCCCACCCTCGGTGTGCTGACAGACAGTATTTTTTTTTTAAGTAGGCTCCATGCCCAGTGTAGAGCCCAGTGCAGGGCTTGAACTTACAATGCTGACACCAAGACCTGAGCTGAGATCAAGAGTTGGAAACTGAATTGACTAAGCCACCCAGGCACCCAGCCAGCCAGTACTTTGGGGAGGGAGGGGGGGAGATTGAGAGCAAGTGGAGGTGCCAAGGGACTCTCAAGCAGGCTCCACGTCCAGCACAGAGTCTGACACAGGCTCGATCCCAGGACCCTGAGATCATGACCTGAGCCAAAATCAGGAGTCAGATGCTTAACCAACTGAGCCACCCAGGCACCCAGACAGTATTTTTGAATATACTGAACTGAAGACCAGATCCTGGACTAGAACAAACTCACTAATTTAAAGTAAGATTTGGGAGTCTGCATAGTGGAGGAGGCGAGGGTGAGCACTTTGCCACAGAAAGAGCTGGCATTACGTTTCAGCAGGCCCATTTACTCAGACAACAGTTCTTGGGCAGGGAAGTTAACATTTCCTAGTCTCAGTACTGTGTTAAATGGAGTTAATAGTACTATCTTATCCCGCGAGGCCAGGACTTAGTAAGAGTCGAAGCAGCAACAATAGCTAACAGTTACTGATCACCCACTATGTGCAAACAGCTGCTCTAAGTCGTATGTAAGTGTAAAACAAGCAAGATCTCATGGATGAGACCCATTAATATGCTTGAGAAATTGAGACATCTTGGCAATGAGGTAAGAAACCTGTTTCGTCAAGAGCCCGTTGCCTTGTAATCTCAGAGAAGAGTAATTCAATAACTACTTGTGTTTATTGGTTATTTGGGTTTCTGTTTGTTTTGGGGTTTTGTTTTTTGTGGGGTTTTTTTCGCTTGCTAGTTAGAACAAGATATAAGAGAGTATCTTTGTTTACGGTTTTTGGTTTTGGATCTATTTCCTTGCATTAAAAAAATGTCAAGTTCTTCCATATGATTAAATAATTTCGTCTAGAAATAGAAACACTGGAAATGAAAATAAAATATCAAAAAAGGACATTTTTAATCCTCCCAATTGGCTAATTTAAAGTTACAATTCATCCAGTTTCACCCGGTCTGAGAAACTACATAATATCCCAAGACTCCGGAACTCAGCAGCTCATCACAAATAGTAAAGAGAGCTGGGTAAAAATCCTTTTGTGGCCTCCCTGACCTCATGAGCTCTAATCACTTTTCCGGCTCTGATCTTTTTTGTGCAGTTCAACTTGTAACAAAAGCGACAGCTTTCAGAAAGCAGTGCTTCAATCAGTAACCAGAATGTGAAGCTTATGAGAACAGGACCCTAGGTTCAACCAACTGGCTTCATGGACAAATTGGCTTCATGGAATGAAAAATCCAATTCTCTAACTATGATCAGTACTCCTGTCTCAAACCAGCACTCCTCCAAATACATGCACTTAATTGTAGCAGCCGGCTGGTAAGAGGACACGGGTATCTCAGCATAACGCTTCACAATTATGAGAAGGAGTAACAACAGCACAGGACCCCCCAGTTTACCTCATGCACACTTTGCATCAACTTTCCCATCTGGGGGACACAGATGTATTGAACATCTGCTCGAACCTACAGGGATTTACATTCTAGTATGCCACCGTACAACAATTTTGCAGAAGAAAATCAAAAATTTGTTTTAATAATCAGGCCATATAAGAGTTCACTGTGTAGCCATCTGTGTCATACTGTTGGTCTTTTAATTTGCAAGAGGACACTAAGTTAAGGACCGTATAGTTAAGGAAGCTGAAACTCTAAGAGCTTAAGAGGCTATCACGTAGTTTAAAGATACGAAAGTCAGGGATGCCTGGGTGGCTCAGTCGTTAAGCGTCTGCCTTCGGCTCAGGACATGATCTCAGAGTCCTGGGATCGAGCCCCACATCAGGCTCCTCCGCTGGGAGCCTGCTTCCTCCTCTCCCACTCCCCCTGCCTGTGTTCCCTCTCCCGCGGCTGTTTCTCTCTCTGTCAAATACATAAATAAAATCTTTTAAAAATAAAAATAAAGATAGGAAAGTCAGGATCTGACCCAGTTTTATGTAAGGTCAAAATCACTGCTGTTCACCATTCTACTGTACTACTCTCCCAATAGAGCAGTACACACAGTACAGAGAAAGCTAGGGACCTCAATCTTTTCATGCACATGGTACCTACCGAATGGGGCAGCTTTGCTAGGAAGTAGCCTTTCACGCTAAGGGACTATCTGTGTCTTCTGTATGTGATTGCTTTGGACCAGAGAACTCAACAGTGGACTTCTCCAAGACTAATAGGAACAGAGTGATCATTACTTTTCAGAAAGTGCCCATTGCACCCTGGCAGGTATTTATGTTTTTCTCAAACAGGAGAATGCCCAGAAGCACTACCATGAATCTAAATACATAGGCCTTTTAGCAGGATTCTTAGGGGGCAACTTTACAAGTGCCTGATATAATGGCCAAAGCAATTTTTAAAATGTGTTCAAATAACAGTTGTGAGCACAGTCTGTTCCACCTAACATGCAAAAGAAAGGTAATTACCTGTAAAACACATAAAATGTATATTGTTTACTCATCATTAACTCTGAACACCTTTATGTTAATGGACAGAATAAGACATGCTCCCAGAAATAAAGTGACATAAACAGCCTAAGTCAGAGGGACACAAAGACCTCCCCAGCTGAGTGAATGACATCCCAGTAACCTTGAAGAATCCCTGTGACCAGCCATGGACTTTAATCACCTGTGGAAGCAGTAAATTATGGGAGAAAGCCCAATAGGCACTAGAGACTGCTTTAGAGACATGACCTTGTCTTACACAGTCTCTACCAAGGTGACAGCAAACCAGGTGCAGGCAAAGAGAGAAGCAGGGAAGAATATAAATGACAAAAGCCAATGAAAGTCAAAGTCTCATTCCTCTGACTCCCAGGAATTTTTTTTTTTTTTTTTTTTTTTTTTTTGTTATTGCTACTCCTCTGAAGTTTCTAACATGTGGGGGTCCTTCAAGTTCTTTTTTAAAATGTTAAAAAAGCATTTCTGGAAAAGTTTGAAGTCACAGAACTAGAGTCTTGCTTTTACCATCTATTCATGTTTCCTCCTCCACAGTCTCCGGGAAGCACAGAAGTTAAACTAATGTTTATTGAGCTCCTGCACGGTGCCAGGCAACTTATACACCATATATATAGAAACACGTGTTCTCAAGAAACTTTTTAGTACTTTTCTTTTTTTCATAATCCATCTCTCCCTCCTAGAAGCAGAAATTATGCAAAGAGTCATTGCAAAACGGCAAGCAGAATAAGAGAGCAGTACATGTCACTCCTGATCTGACATTATTCTTTTTGATGCGGTAGCTTTGGTTGACACTGAAAAGAATTTTGAGAATAAGAGTTTGTGATTTTTATTAAGCACTTTTACTTTGCTTATGGTGACTTCAGTAACAGAGAAAGAACTAGGTTGCCAATAGCTAAAAATTTCATTAAAATAATTTATAATGATAGATGGACAGATAGATATAAATATAGGTAGATATAAATATATTATCTCCACCTTAGTCCCTCCAGTGAGGTAAAGGAGAATGTAGCCTGGAAGAGATGAGAAGGCAGGCATCCCTTAGATCTTGAGCGAGGTGGGGTTAATTTTTGGCAAATGGAGGAGCCCTGTGTCCCAGCTATACACAGTGGCCAAGATGGGGGTCAGAGAGGGGTAACTGAGGTTGGTCTCTAAGAGGCTAGGCATTGAGAGCAGCATTAAAGGCCTCTATGGGCCAATGGGGAAGACCTCTCATGGGGAGATCTCTGAGCTGGTCCCATACAGTTCTGCGAGAAAAATGACAAAAGATAAGTCTGTGTAAAAAGCACCATGCAACAGAATAAGCAATGGTAGTAATAAAGACACTATGGGCTAGAGACTAGGTTACTTTGTCACCTCTTCTTGCCCCAACTCGAGTCTTAGAGAACCGTAAGAAGGAGGAGTCCCAAATCAAGACTACTACTACATTCCTTACTGCCCTGGGAACTGAAACTAGACCCACAATCACTGTTTTTTTTTAAAGATGAAGTTCTTTAACTCAAGCAATGGATGGCATGAGTTTTGAAGTTGTTCTGACCTCAGTTTAAATACTAACTCTGAAGGGGCACCTTGGTGGCTCCGCCAGTTAAGCAACCAACTCTTGATTTTAGCTCAGGTCATGACCTCAGGATTGTGAGATCAAGGCCCTTGTCAGTCTCTGCACTGGGCATGGAGCCTGCTTAAGCTTCTCTCTGTCTCCTTCTGCCCCTCCACCCCCTCTCCCTCCTTCTCTCTCTCCCTCTCTAAAACAATTTTTTAAATAAGATAAAAATAAGTACTAGCTGTGTATGTGACCACAATTAAATGACTTAAATTCACTAAACTTTAGATACCATTATTTGTAAAATCATAACATACCTTGAGGCAAAAGTATAAAAATTAGTAATTCGGGGTGATTGTGTGGCTCAGTCGGTTTTAAGCACCTGCCTTCAGCTCAGGTCATGATCCCAGGGTCCCGGGATCGAGTCTGCTTCTCCCTCTCCCCCTCCAACCCCACTCATACTCTCTCTCTCAAATAAATTTAAAAAATCTTTAAAAAAAAATTAGTAATTCACAAATTGATAGACATTCTGTGTGGCATATAGTAGGTGCTCAATAAATGGCATCTATTACTATCATCAACATCATCATTATTATTTTATAAACGTGCTCCATTATGCAGAAAAGGTTACCCTTCCATAAAAGGGAGCCTGTAGAAGGTGCTGTGGTACAAAACTCAAATCCCCTTCAGGACCAAGGGATTCTTGAACTGGGCTACCTGGCATGTGGCCCACAGAATACACACACTCGCAGAAGCTGGGAGAGCACATGTAGAACTGGCTCTAAGGGTGCTGGAACAAGGGGACATGGAACGTTAAGTTGGATAAGGAAGAATCTATCCCTATGGCTGCACTCCCCTGTGAAACAGGATTCAACTTTCTGCAAGGACTTCAGGAGACAGTTCTAACAGGCTGCTCAGATGATGCTGGAAGCACAAAGAAAGTGATGGCCTACATTAGGTGAATAAGAAATAGGGGGGCCTGGCTGACTCAGCTGGAAGAGCATGCTACTCTTGAGCTCAGGGTCATGAGTTCAAGCCACATGTTAGGTATATAGATTACTAAAAAAATAAATAGACTTAAAAAAAAAGACAAGACATATCAGAAATTCTTCACTCATGGATAGATTGGCTTAATGTAGAGGTGCAAGCTGAAAGCTGACAGCTGATATACTCAGCCATCTGCTTTGTGTGGAAAGTGGTAATGATATCTATGGTGTCATGAGCAATGGCAAAAGGCTTGGCTGGCTGGACCAAGCATGGAAGGAAAAAGGCTAGGAGACCCTGGGACAGAAAAGTGTGAGGAAGAGGCATGTGGATGGACATAGAGGAGAGACCCAATGTGTGATACTGTGTACTGCAGACTACACACTTGTGAACCACTGGGTAATCTGGCACCCAGAAGGTCCACTGGAGCAACCCCGGGTACTGCCCTATTCAGTGTGAGGGTGGGTCCTGCTCTCACATTCACCCCCAGATACTGTTGAAAAGCATTTCCCTGTAAATCTCCTGCCCTGTGTACGTATCTGAGTCTGTTCCCAAGGAACTCAATCCAAGAAAAGGCTAAACTAAACATTTATAACTTAAAATGGAAATGTTGTATGAAAGATAATTAGTACTTTCATCATAAAATGTGTATTTTAAATCCCTGAATATTTCAAAGAAGACTGAAGCAAGTGGCTAAAATTGTTACCACCACCACCCACCCTACACCTGCCAACCATACAAACACACAGACTCACAACTCACAGACATACCCACACATATACCAGTCATTCCTTGGAACAGAAAAGAACAGAACAGTGGGCTTTCATACAAAAAAATCAGATTTCGGATTGGGAAAAAAAACAAAATACAATCTAGGATATGCATAACATGTATCAGGCAATAAATGATTAACTAAATATGGGATGTTGAACAATATGATGGAATATTATGCCAAAAATGAAAATTGCCTCATTTAAGGGTATTTAATGACATGTTATTATAAAGTCTGACATATTACTTAGTGAATAAAATAGATTATAAAACGAATATGATACTACTTCACACCCATTAGAATAGTTATTATAAAAAAAAAAACAGAAAACAACAAATGTTTACAAGGATGTAGAAAAATTGGAACTCTTTTGCATTGTTCATGGGAAGCTAAAATGATGCAGCTGCCAGAGAAAACAGTAGGATGTTTTCTACATAATCAAACACAGAACTCCAATATGATCCAGCAATTTCACTTCTGAATGCACACACAAAAGAACTGAAAACAGAATTATTCAAAATAACCGAAAGGTGGAAATACCACAAATGGCCATTAACAGATGACTGAACAAGATGAGGTATGTATGTACGTATATTGGAATATTACTCGGCCATAAAAGGAGTACAGTGTGGATATACTCTACTCTAAGTGAAGTAAGCCATACACAACAGAATAAATACTACATGATTCTCTTTATATGAGGTACTTAGAACAATCAAATTAGTAGAGACAGAAAGTACAACCATAGTAACAAGGAGCTAGGGGGAGGGAGGACTGGGGATTTATTGTTTAACGGGTACAGAATTACACTGTGGGATGATGAAAAAATTCTGGAGGTAGATAGTGGTGATGGTTACACAGCACTGTGAATGTACTTAATACCACTGAAATGTATACTTAAACTTGGTTAAATGAGTCAATTTTATGTTATGCATATTTCACAATAGAAAAAAATAATTTAAAAAACAACCAAATACGGTGCAGTTTGATACAAATTTTATGAAAGCATACCTAAGTTCCATCAGGAGCATCCAAGAATCCTCCCCTCCCCCCTTCTTCTTTCCTTCCTTCAAAAACCATATACTGAACACTTACTCAGTGTCAGATCCTAAATACTAGGAACACACAAAGACTTCTTTCCTTTTATTTAACACAAAGTTTTCTAAGACAGGAAAGGATCCTTTAAAGAGCACACAGGCCCAAATTTAATATAAGAGAAGAGATCCTGAAGAGAAAATGTCACCATAATTTGATTAAAGGCTCTAAAGAATATAAAGACATAATGTTCGGAGGGCAATCAACTCCGCTGTTACTCTGCCCCCAGTAACGTTCTGGGATGTTAGCAGTAGGGCTGGCGTGGAGCATTTGTATTCAAATATTTTTCAACAAAACAAATATCTTGAACACCTACCTCACTGGATATATGTGACACCTAATTCAAAGTTTGCGCCTAAAAACCTTCTATCGTGCCCATCTACACTCCCATGGAAATTTGTACTATGCATAGGAACAGCCATTTACAATCTTTCTCCAACATCAGATTTTCAGTTGAAGACATTACTGCATCTTGTTCACCATTTTCCCATCCCAGTGCCCAGCACTTAATAAAAGTTCAAGACCTTGATGAGTAGGGATATAAGGGAGAAGGAAGAAAGAGGTTGAGTGTCCTTACAGCCTATAAGACGACTGACGACTAATGTCACTGCAAAAGATGGCCTGCTACTTAGTGTCCAAAATAGAGCAGAACACCTCCGCGTCCTAAAAGTGATTGGTGAATTAAATGTCCGCTGAGGGTTGAGAGCCCTGTAGTTCATCATTTTTGGGTGGGAACCCTAGCACTTTGTTGAACTGTTATGTGTTTAAACTATGTTTACTAGACTATGAAAAACCTCTGAATTAAAACTGAAATATCCAGAATAAATACATACACACACACACACACACACACACACACACACACATACATAAATAAAACTTCTATCACCTCTGGAAAGATAAAATCGATTTACAAATTAAATTAAGAGGGGCACCTGGGCAGCTCGGTTGGTTGAGCATCTGCCTTCAGCTCAGGTCATGATCTCAGGGTCCTGGGATCAAGCCCCACAGCAGGCTCCCTCCGCAGTGGGGAATGTACTTCTCCCTCCCCCTCTGCCCCTCCCTCTCCCCCTCCCCACTCCTGCTCTCTCTCAAATAAAATCTTTTGAAAAATTAAGAAAAAAATACATATTAGAATAGAAAATGGAAAATATTTACTGTGTTAATGGGACACCTGGGGCTCAGTAGGTTAAGCATCTGCCTTTGGCTCAGGTCACGATCCCAGGGTCCTGGGACGGAGTCCTGGAGTCCTGCATCGGGCTCCTTGATCGGGAGGGAGCCTGCTTCTCCCTCTGCCTTCTGCGCCCCCTGCTTATGCACTCACTCTCTCTCTCTAACAAATAAATAAATAAAATCTTTAAAAAATATATTTAATATGTTAAAAATATAGTTGAGGTCAGATGCACTGAATGCTAGTCCTAATTCAACCATTTAAAACCAGGTAACCATGGGTCAATTATTTAATTCCAATTATTTAATCCCAGTCTCCTCATTTAGAAAATAAGGACATCGGAGGGAAAAAGCTAAGGTTCTTTCGGGGCTATTTTTCCTGAATTCCACATGCATCACTGTGGCTCATTTTGCTTTATATAAGAATCAGGCGAAGTATCTCAGAGTTTGTAACATCTAGGATTATCACTGAATCTGTAGCTACTAGGTTTGCTTTGGGAAAACGATCAAATTGTATATTAGAGAAGATAAAAAAAAGAGAAAAGGTTTTTACAACATGAATAAGATTATTAATCTAAATATCCTCAGCTATGGCATCAATAATCTAAGATTAATGAGAAAATCAAAATCTCTCCGTTATGCAACATTCTTCTTTATCGGATGAGCAAACAGAAAACAGTATCAGTCTCTCACCTTCTGATGGTTAATTTTATGTGCCAATTTGGCTGAGCTATGGTGCATAACTGTTTGGCAAACACCCACGTAGATGTTGCTGTGAATGTCTTTTTAGATGTGATTATTTAATTCAGTAGGCTTTAAGTAAAAGAGATTACTCTCCATAATGCAGGTAAGCCTCACCCAGTCTTAAAGCAAAGATTTCCAAGGTAGAAAGAATTCTTCAAACTGTAACATGAAAACCCTGCCTAAATTTTCACCTTGCTGGCCTGCCCTCAAATTTCAGACTTGCCAGCCTCCACAATAGCATAAACCACTACCTTAAAATAAATCTTCTCTCTCGTTCATACATACATGAATTCTGCTTCTCTGGAGAACCCTAATACAATTATTTTAACACTACCATAAATGCTTTATTTCTGGTTGTTTGGGAAGTATGATTTTTCATTTAGAAATAGTGGGGAGAGAGTTCTAGAAGATGCATCAAATAAACTCTGCTCAGTCACTCCCAATTTAAATTCACGGTGTTGCTTGAAGCATGCAGTCTGGATCTCCAAATACATTACAGTCTTAGACTTGATTTTCCATTACCAAGAAAATTTTAGGGATATGAATTTTAGAATTGTTGAGTTGCAATTGAAGAAAGACTTAATTCAGATAATAACAGTGATAATAATGGTAGTGGTAGTAGCAGTAGTCATAATCATGATAATGGTTCACATAACTAAAAAACACAAAGCATACCTGACTTCAAACCTAAATGGCTTCCTACAGTGTCATCAAGATTCCTGAACCATCCTTGACTTTGACTTTTTCAGTAGAGAATTTACTCTCAGAGACATTCTCTAATATGGTAGCTCCAACACAATTCCAGCATTGTCTCATCCTACGCCTAACAACTCCCAATGGAAATCCAGAGCCTCTAATTCTCAATAATTCCAACAAACTTCCAGAAACCACCTTAATGGTCTCCTGTTGTCATGTGCATATATTTAAATAAATCACTACTGAGAGGATAGAATATGCTGATTGGCCAGAACAAGTGGCTTCTTACAACTTGGAATGTAGGGAGAGAGGGAATAACACTGCAGGATTGACGTAGGGCAAGAATTAGAAAAGAGAAAAATCCCATAGAAAACTCAAAATGCTATTGCCAGAGAAGAGCACCATTTTTCAAGAATGAAAATTTAAAATAGAGGGTAATATTCTTTCTAGTGGGCATATTTGACGGGGAGGTCTCTAACAGCCAGGTTTCTAAAATGGCCCATGGGGTACTCCCTGGAAAGCCCACCTGTGTTAACCCCTCCTCTTGAAAGAAACATCATCAAAACCTGTGAATATGATGGAATATCACTCCCATGATTATGGGGCATTATATGGCAAAAAGGATTTTTCAGATATAATTAAAAGTCCCTAATCAGTTGACTTTAACTGAATCAAAAGGGATATTATCAGGGCACCTGGGTGACTCAGTTGTTAAGCATCTGCCTTCAGCTAAGGTCATGATCCCAGGGTCCTGGGATCAAGCCCCGCATCAGGCTCCCTGCTCAGAGGGAAGCCTGCTTCTTCCTCTCCCACTCCCCCTGCTTATGTTTCCTCTCTCATGGTCTCTCTGTGTCAAATAAATAAATAAAATCTTTAAAAAGCGGGGGGGGGGGGAGATTATCCTGGGTAGGGCTGACCTAATCAGATGACTATAAAAGAGACTAGAAGCATCAGAGAGTTCTTGTGCTAGAAAGCCATGAATTGTCTTTTGGATGGGGCCTTATGTCTTGCCTTAGAGGGTGGCCTCTAAAGGCTGAGAGCAACCCTAGCCAACCACTAACATGAAAATTAGGGTCATGATCATTTTATAACCCAGGGAACTGAAACTTGCCTGTCAGTTGCCTAATTGAGCCAGGAAGAACCCTGTCAAGCTACAGATGAGATCACAGCACTGGCCAATACCAGTTACACAAGGAATTCTGATCTACAGAAACTATAAGGCAACTTGGTGGTGTTGTAAGTTTATGGTAATTTGTTATACAACAACAGGAAATGAATGCAAGGTCACTTCTTAAATTCCTTTGTGTTTCCATTCTCATGACAGGAAACACAATACACATAAGTGCACCCCGTGTCTGTTAGTAATGACGACTGCAGTGTCAGAAACGAAGGATTTTCTTGGAGTATTTTTAGTTTCCAACAGTGGCAAATACGATAATTTTGAGATTTGAAATGTGCTCTTGTCTGTGATTTGCCCTGCAGCTGAGTTTTAGGCAACCTTTTTGGCAAAATAATCTGAGTCTTCATTTCACTTGCTGAGCTAAAGAGAGAAAAATGTTGATTGTTTACTCTGTAAATGCTCTTTTCTATCACAAAGAGGAATCTGCATTTCTTAAAATCAATTATGTTCTTTTAAAGTTATATCTTCTTATCTGTAAGTCAGTAAAATGCCTCCTGAAGCTTTAATACTCAAAAGAGATCGAGGAAATGAAAATGTTTCCAAAAATGTCCTTTCCTGCTGAACCAATGTACAAGAATTGTAGACTCTTTACCAAAAATAACACAATTTAGATGAACCAGGAACCAGAAAATGTGCTTTGTTTTCTCCCTGAATCCTCTACTTTCTCACCCTGAGACCTTGGGAAAGGCTCTTGTATAAAAGATGGAATAAACCCCAGAAACTGAAATCAGTGAAAGGAGTCCATGAAAATGATGTATGTTAGGTGCTTTACGAATTCCAAATGGCTAACTAAAATTAAAACACAGGATAACGTATTTATTAAATGGAGGGTTTTTTCCCTCCCCCAGACAGTATATTCTAGACACCAGCATGCTCAGAATGTAAGCCTTTTAGGAATGATGAAGCACTGGGTGCCAAGGATCCTTGGACTGCATGGTAGAGTGTGTTCTATTGGAACGCTGATACTGGAAAAAAAATTACACTCATCAGCCTGTTAAATAAAACTTAACCTCATAAATTATAATGCGTGTATACTTTGTAAAATTTATGTATAGGGCCACATTTAAATGTTTAGTAAACTGAAACAATTATTAACTAATAGTTACTGGTCAAAGAGTCTTGAGTTACTAGTGTAATTAAGGTTATTTGTGTAAGAATGAATCTTGATACAGGGGGATATCTTTCCTTTTCTTTCATTTTTATTTAACTTCCTTTGACCAGGGCTTAATAGAAATCCAAAATCATTTATGTCTCAATAGGTAGAGTGCCTGTAAATTTGAGATGATTTCAGGAAAAGTGGTGATTCAAACTTCTCTCTGCTCTTTGGATATGAAAATGCAGTGATAAGATTTCTCCATTCTCTGGGTAATATTCCTGAGGATGACTTACTGCTGTCAGGGACGACGACCTCCCTCTGCCCTATTGTCCTTCTAGGTGGACTCAGAATCAAATCGATGTGAGATCGATGAACAGGAGAAAAGTCTAATTTAATAGGCATATAAGTACAGGGAATCCACACAGACACGAATTCCAAAGACAGTAAGGCAATCGGAAGCTTTCTGAGCAAAGGAGAGGGGTAGGGATCTGGGGATACAAAAGGGAGAAAACTCACCAGCAAGAAGTTGAAAAGGGGTGTTTAGGGAAAAACAAGGCTGCTCTATTTTGCAGATAAGTTCCTTTGGTAAAGGGGAGTCTGTGAATAACTCTCTTCCTGTTGCAGGCTCTCCTTTCCAATGTAAATTTAGGCAGTTATGGGGGAGGCAAGGAGTTTTTCCTGCATCTGCTAGGTTTTTATTACTTCCAACTTGAAATAATCTGTATGCCAACATGGCACATTTTGGGGCATCTCATCTTGAACCCCTTCACTATCTTTGCTTTCTTCTGGAAAATTTTTTGGTAACATTTATTTAAAATGATGCCTGTATCCCATCATATACCGTATCTTGCTATTCACAGAAAGAAAGGAAGCTTCTCTGTAAATACTCCCATACAGAAACTTCAGGGGTACCTGTGGAAATTGCATTGTCTGACCACTTCATGCTGCAGCTGAGAAATCCAGAATGAGACTTCCCCCGGACTCCCCCTGGATCCTACTTTTCCCACTGCTCTGGATAAAAAAAGTCATTCCTCCACTACCAGGGACTCCACCGAGCCTAGGATACTTGAGTCCCTCCTCAGTAGTTTGCTCAGTGACACAAAATTCTCTATTTCCAGGAGAAAACTTAGGGCAGAAAGAAAAATTTTATTGCACTATCTGCCTTGCTCTGTTTTTAATAAAAGTCCTTACAACTAGAAAATCCTTTAAACTAGAATTATTTGATCAGGTCAGAACAACTCAGTGCCTCCAGCTCACCAAACAGATACTGAAGTAAGAAGTAAATCCGGCCAGTATTGCCTTTTCCCACAAAACAGATTTTGGAACAAGAGGAAAACGCACAACACAGGACTATAAACTTCTAGAACTGCCTAGGTTTAATCTATCGAGTCCCTGTAGTATTTTGACAGTTGTGGTGATGTCAGAGGAGCTGTCCTGATTATTCAGATGATGCAGAAATCAATGTGTCAAATTCAGGGTTATTTCACATTATTTAAATTAGCTATTTAAAGCATGCTACACCTTCCCAAGTGGGATTTGCATTGAAGAAACTGGGGGTCAGGACTAAAATGCAGATCTTCCCCATTTCAGCAAAACTGAGTTTCTGCTTCATTTGTGTATCCTTGGGCAAATCATTCCAGCAGTTAAAAAAAAAAGTCATACTCAACGCTAAAAGACTAAAGTAAATATAAAATGATTATGCCATTATAATTGTTGTCATTTATTGCTATTGCTTTTCTGTCCAGCTTTCTCTAAGCTCCTATTACTACTATTTTTCAACATTTTCAATTGTGTACATTAGGCAATGTTCAAGGAGCACATACTCAGTTCTATGTGCCATCCTAGAGATAGCTCCTTGGCGTCCTAATCCACCTATAATACTCTGTAGATCTGGGGCACAGAAGACTCAGTGGAAAGATGTTTCAGAAACTAAAGGAAGAACTCAGGGACCAGCTTTCAGACCACTCCTTCTAGGAACTCTGATAAAACTAGGAGAGGACCCATAAAGCAGATGCCAGGTGCTAGTACAATAAAATGGAATGAATGAATGCATCAGGCAAAGCCACTTCCTAATGAGATCATTCACTCACCTACTGACAGTTTGAGGCAGAGACCTGTTACCTCATTTATTGACTCATTTACCTGCTATATGTATCGCAATATACTAAGTGCTAATAAAGACGAAACAAATAACCCACATATGAATACAAATGGCGCCGAATAAACATTCCTTAACCTCCAGAAGCTTACAAAATTTTACAAAGGTAAGATACTGGAAAGAGCTAAGTAAAAGGGAAAAAAAGGATATTGAAACAGAGTCACATGATAGAAAGAGTGGAAGTTTCTACCAATACCAAAATGTATTATAAAGTTACAGAAATTAAAATAGTGTGTTACTTGTGTAAGACCAGACAAATAGGATCAAAGAAACAGAACAATGAACAATGTCACAAATAATCATGTAAATGTAAGTGAAAATAACAAGGAGTTACCACTTTCACCAACCAGATTAAAAGTCTGACAGGATCAACTGCTGGCAAGAATGGCAGGAAAAGGGAACTTATCCAGAAAGTAAGACATTAGAGTAGCCACTCTAGAATGCCAATTTGGCAGCATCTAGAAAAATCCAAAATACTTAATTAAGCCCTATATGACCCAATAATTCAATGTCTAAGTATTTTCCCTACAGAAACTTTTCACAGAAACTCTGCCCAAAGAAACACATGTAAATAGGCACAATGCATCATTTTTATAAAATCTTGGTATCTTAAACTGAAAATGTAATGGCAATTGATCAGAAGAGTGTTATAAAAAATAGGACCATAGATTTAGAATTTTAAATAAAACCTGGTGATTTACTTAGAATTTCATTGCAGGAAAGCAAGGGGGTAAATATTTACCATCCAGAAGTTCGGCAAACACCATACCCGAATATTTCCTTAATACCAAAATCATAGGCTTTCTTTAGTATATAGGTACTTACTAAAAAAGTCCTCTAAGAATTTTCTTGGGTTTTCAAGGGAAGAGAAGCTTTCTGACATTCAGGTAGAGCTCAGGATAGCAGCAGACCAAAAGCAGAACTCACTATCATATATCAGCAATCTTCAAAACGTTATTTAACGATATCCTTGTAAAATATGCTTGAGATGGGATTAGGGTGGCTCTCCAATAAAACATAAGTAGCTATTAGTTTCTTAAAACTTCTCTAACCACTACTAGGTAACACTGATTTAATGAGGATTATTTTTCATCAGTAAACAAGTAAAATGTACATTTATTCAATGTATTTATATTAATGAAACTGATCTGTATATATCAGTATGGGGACAGTTCTAAGTTAAATGAATGGATGCAAAAAGATGTGTGTAGTATGATATTCACATGAATTATTTAAAAATAAGGGATCTAAGTTTTTAGGTTACACATACATGTAGGAAAACCATGAGCTGAAAGGATAGACACTAAATTCATCACAGACGTTGTCTCTGAGGAGGGAAAAAAGGCAATGGGATGGGAGTGGGGGGATTTAAATTTATCAATAATAATTTATTTATTTTAAATATATCTTATATTTAAAAATCTGAATAAGAAAAATTTACATTTTGTAATTATCATGACAGGTATACATGTAACTGTTGAATTACTTCTTGTTTCAACTGTCAATTTTAGCTTCATGTATTAGGGGCTGTGTTTTAAGATGCATATATGTTCATAATGTTATCTTCCCGATGCAGTGACACTTTTAGCAAAATGAAATGTCCTTGTCTCTAGTAATATTGCTTACTTTAAATTTTATTTTATTTACAGTAGTAATACAACCATTCCAGTTCTCTCATGCTTACTGTTTATGTCATACACATTTTTTTCATCATTTTATTTTCTACTTTTTTGTATCTTTCATTTGTCTCTTACAGAAAGCATGTAATTGCATTTTTCTTTTTGATCCATTTTGATAATCTTTGCTTTTTGATGGAGACTTTAGCCCACTTACTTTTGGTTCAATTATTGAAAAGTTTAAATTTATCTCTACAATTGTGCTATTTGTTTTCTATACAACTCGTGTCTGCTTTTTTTCTTGGGTTCTCCGTAACTGACATTGTTGTGAACCCCACAAAGTAGGCAAGGGTATTATGTTAGTCCAAGTCCTCAAGAAGCAGGCACCAGGGTAGACTAAATGAGCAAGGATTTTATTAGGGGAAATCTCTGTGAGAAAGTGAGAGAGAATTTGGGAAAGCTGTCAGACCATGAAGCAAATTTCACCCTGAGTGAAGGAGAAAGGGAAGGACAGCTGAGCTGTAGCATTCAAAGTGTCCTGGGAGTGTGCTTGGCAAAGATCTCCATCCCAGCAAGTCTGTACTTCTCGTGATTGGCCTACCTTGTGTTTCTGTGAACTGTCACTGGCTGGAAAGAGCACATGGAAAAAGAGACCTTGGAGTAAATATGGAGATGGATTTCACAGTGCAGAACTAGAGTTTGTAATTAATCATGCTCCCTGATACAAGAGATCTGCAAAGTGCACTTTCATGGCTGGCACATCATCATTACCTCTAAGGGCAATGTTACGTTACATTCATCTACATGTTTGCCAAAGTCTTTGCCCATCGTTCCTTGTTGCATATCAGATTTTTTTCTGGGTTCACTTTTCTTCCTGACATTCATTTTATGGAAGTTCCCATAGTAAGGGCGCCTTGGTGGCTCAGGTGATAAAAGCATCTGCTTTCAGCTCAGGTCATGATCCCAGGGAGCTCCCTGCTGCTGCCTCTGCCCCTCCCCTACTCTTGCTCTCTCTCAAATTAATAAAATCTTTAAAAAAAAAAAAGTTCCCATAGTCAATCTGTGTTCCTAAATTCTCTCAGTTTTTGTTTAGAAAAAAAAAGTTTTTCAGCCTCATTCCCTTTTTTTTTTCAGCCTCATTCTTGAAGGTTAAACTCAGTCAGGAGAAAAAAGTAATGACAATCATTCTCCCTCAGGGTTTTTAAAGTTATCATTCTTCTGTCTACAAGTTTCCACTGTTGTTTTAAAACCAATCAGGTGCTTAGTTTAATTACCACACCTCAGTAGGTAACAATCCTTTCCCTCCACTGTTTGAGATTTTCACTTTCTCTGTGGTGTTTTGAAAAGTCACTACAATATTCCAGGGGCAGATTTATTTTTATTTCGTTCTTGGTATACTTTGAACTTTCTGTATTTGTGAATTCATTTCTTTGATTATTTCTAGAAAACTATCATCTATTATTTCTTTGATATTCTTGTACATTCTTTCATCTCTCTTTTCCTCAATTATAATAGCTACTCATTTGATCTTCAATATCATTTAGCCTCTCTTTCATAGTTTCTATCTCCTTGTTCTCAGTGTTTTATCATGTAATTTCATCAAAACTATCCTTTTTCACTAATTTTCAATTCATGTTATTTGTCAGTTGCTATTTAATTCATGTTTTTACTTAATTAGATCATTAGAAATCATCATTTCTGGGGACATCTGGGTGGCTCAACTGATTAAGCATCATACACTTGATGTCAGCCTGGGTCTTGATCTCATAGTCATGAGTTCAAGCCCTGCACTGGGGACTACACAGAACCTACTAAAAAAAAAAAAAAAAAAAAAGTCATTTCTAAAACTATTTGGTTTGTTTTCACATCTGCCTTAAACTATTTTTTTGTTTGTTTAAGTAATTTTATGTGAAAGCCATTCAGATTATCTAAACCTCCATACAACCAGAGGCAAAAATACCAGATTTCCTAAGTCTATATAGGTTTTAAATAATGTCAAATTTAATTATATTTACTAGTATGTTTCAAGGACATTCATAAGTATTTATCAGGCTTTATTAAAATCTCTTAATGATGATTTTCATAACTTATACTTTAGATTTTTATCCTTAACATTTAATAATCCCTTAATTCTTGATCCTTACAATGTTATTTATTTACCTTTATTTATTTATATATTTGATTGAAAGCTTTATTTCAGAGAGAGAGAACACAAGGGGGGGTGGCAGAAGGTAAGGGTGAGGGAGAAAGAGATTCCCTGCTGAGCAGGGAGCCAGACAGGGCTCAATACCAGCACCCTGAGATCATGACCTGAGTCGAAGACAACGCTTAATTGAATGAGCCACCCAGGCGCCCCTGTTTAATTATTTTTCAATTAGTATAGTTGACAGACAATGATACATTAGTTTTAGGTGTACAATTTAGTGATTTGACAAATTTATACATTAGGCTATGTTCACAAGTATAGCTACCATCTGTTCCATATGTCACTTTTACAATTTCATTGACTGTATTCCTTATGCTATCTGTGCCTTTTATTCCCATGACTTATTCATTCCATAACTGGAAACCTGTATTTCCCATTCCTCCTCACCTATCTGTCCAACCCCACATCCCTCTCCCCTCTGGCAAACATGTTTGTTCGCTACATTTATAGGTCTGACTCTGCTTTTTGTTTGTTGTTTTGGGTGTTTGTGGGTTTGTTTGTTTGTTTTGAAGATTCTACTTAATACCATCTACATCCATCTATGTTGTCTCAGGGGTGCATGTACCTTTTTGAATTAGTGTTTTCCTTTTCCCAGTGTAAAGACCCAGTAGTGGAATTACTGGAACATATGGTATTTCTATTTTTAATTTTTTTTTTAGGAACCTCCATATTGCTTTCCACAGTGGCTGTACCAATTTACATTCCCACCAACAGTGCCTAAAGATTCCTTTTACTCCACATCCTCACCAACACTTATTTCTTGACATTTGATTTTAGCCATTCTAACTCATATAGCATGATATCACACTGTGGTTTTGATTTCCATTTCCCTGATGATTAGTGATATTGAGCATCTTTTCATGTGTCTGTTAGCCATTTATAAGTCTTCTTTGGAAAAACGTCTATTCAGGTCTCCCAACCCATTTTTTTTTTTTAAGATTTTATTTATTTATTCGACAGAGATAGAGACAGCGAGAGAGGGAACACAGCAGGGGGAGTGGGAGAGGAAGAAGCAGGCTCATAGCAGAGGAGCCTGATGTGGGGCTCGATCCCAGAACGCCGGGATCACGCCCTGAGCCGAAGGCAGACGCTTAACCGCTGTGCCACCCAGGAGCCCCCCAACCCATTTTTTAATTGGATTGGTTTTTGGCGTTGAGTTGTATAAATTTTTTATATATTTTTGATATTAACTCTTAGTGATTGTATCATCTGCAAATATCTTAAGCTGTCTTTTTGTTTTGTTGATGGTTTCCTTCACTGTGCAAAAGCTTTTAATTTTGATGTAGCTCCAATAGTTTATTTTAGCTTTTGTTTCCCTTGCCTTAGGAGACATAGCTAGAACAATGTTGTTGTGGCCAATGTCAAAGAAATTACTGCCTATATTCTCTTCTAGGATTTTTAGGGTTTCGGGTCTCACATTTACGTCTTTAATCCATTTTGAGTTTATTTTAAGTAGGCTCCACACCCAACATGGGGCTTGAACTCATCACCTTAAGATCAAGAATTGATGCTCCACCTACAAAGCCAGCGAGGTGCCCTCATTTTGAGTTTATTTTTGTGTATGGTTTTCGAAAGTGGTCCAGTTTCGTTCTTTTACATGTAACTAACTGCCCAGTATTCCCAGCATCATTTATTGAAAATATTGTATTTTCCCCATTGTATATTCTTCCCTCCTTTCTCATAGATTATTGAACATATAATTGTGGGTTTCTTTCTGGGGTATTTATTCTGTTTCACTGACCTGTACATGTATTTTATGCCAGGGCCACACCGTTTTTACTACTACAGCTTTGTAGTATATCTTGAAATTTGGCATTGTAATACCACCTGGTTTGTTCTTTCTCAGGATCGCTTCAGCTATCTGGGGTCTCCTGTGGTTCCATACAAATTTTAGTATTAATTGCTCTAGTTCTGTGGAAAACATTGTTGGTATTTTGATAGGGACTGCAATTAATCTGTAGATTACTTTGGTTAACATAGGCATTTTAACAATATTCATTCTTCTATTCCATGAGCACGGAATATCCTTCCATTTGTCTGTGTCATCTTCCATTTCTTTTATTAGTTTTAGTTTATAGTTTGCAGAGTACAGATCTTTCACCTCTTTGGTTAAATTTATTTCTAAGTACTTTATTCTTTCTGGTGTGATTATAAATGGTGCTGTTTTTATAATTTCTTTTTCTACCACTTTGTTATTAGTGTGTAGAAACACTAGTGATTTCTGGGTATTAATTTTCTATCCTGCCACTTCACTGAATTACTTTATTACTTCTAGTTTTTTTTTTTTTTTAAGATTTTATTTATTTATTTGACAGGGAGAGAGATAGCCAGCGAGAGAGGGAACACAAGCAGGGGAAGTGGGAGAGGAAGAAGCAGGCTCCCAGCAGAGGAGCCTGATGCAGGGATCGATCCCATAATGCTGGGATCATGCCCTGAGCCGAAGGCAGATGCTTAACGACTGAGCCACCCAGGCACCCCTACTTCTAGTAGTTTTTTTGACAGAGTCTTTAGGATTTTCTATGTATAGTATCATGTTGTATGTAGGTAGTGACACTTTAACTTCTTCTTTACCAATATTTCTTTTGCTTGTCTGATTGCTCTTATTTCTTTTTCTTGTCTGATTGCTGTGGCTAGGACTTCCAGTACTATGTTGGATAAAAATGACAAGAGTGAAGAGCACCTGGGTGGTTCAGTTGGTTAAGTGTCAAACTCTTGATTTTGGCTCAGGTCATGATTGCACAGTCGTGAGACTGAGTCCCACATCAGGATCCACACTCAGCTTAAGATTCTCTCTCTCCCTCTCCCCATCCCTCCTTGTGCGCACTGTCTCTCTCTCTGAAAAATACCTACATACATACATACATACCAAAAAAAGACAAGAGTGGACATTCTTGTCTGATTCCTAACCTTAGAGGGAAAGCTCTTGGGTTTTCACCACTGAGAGTATGAGGTTAGCTGTGGGTTTTTCATATATGGCCTTTAGCATGTCATGAATGGATGCTGAATATTGTCAAATGCTTTTTCTGCAACTACCGAGATGATCACGTAACTTTTACCCTTTGTTTTACTGATGTGGTGTATGACCTTGATTGATTTGCAAATATTGAATCACCCTTACATCCCCAGAATAAACCCCACCTGACTAGGGTGAATGATCTTCTTAACGTATTATTGGATTCAGTTTGCTAACATGTTGCTGAGGACTTTTGCATCTATATTTCTCGGGGATATTAGCTGATACTTTTTTTTGTGGTGTCTTTGTCTGGTTTTGGTATCAGGGTAATGCTGGCCTCAAAGAATGTATTTGAAAGCTTTCCTTCCTCTTCTGTATTTTAAGATTTTATCTATTCATTTGAGAAGGAGAGAAACAGAGAGGGAGGAAGGGAGAGAGAAAGGGCACAGCAGGGGGAGCAGCAGAAAGAGGGAGAGGGAGAAGCAGGCTCCCTGTCAAATAAGGAGCCCAAAACGTGGCTCAATCCCAGGACCCTGGAACCATGACGTGAGCCGATGGCACGCACATAACCAACTGAGCCAGCCAGGCACCCCCTTCCTTCTCCATCTTTTGGAACAGTTTGAGAATAGATATTAACTCTTCTTTAAATGTCTGGTAAGATTCACCTGTGCATCCATCTGGTTCTGAACTTTATTTTTTAGCAGTTTATTGATTGATGATGTTATTTCACTACTTGTAATTTCTATTCAGATTTTCTATTTCTTCCTGGGTCAGTTCTGGAAAATTGTATGTCTCTAGGAATTTATCTATTTCATCCAGCTTGTTCAGTTTGTGGGCATATAATTTTCATAGTACCCTCTTTAATGCTTTGCATTTCCATGGTTTTCACTGTTAATTCTCATCTCTTATTCCTGATTTTATTTATTTGGGTCCTTTCTCTTTTTTTTCTTGATGAGTCTGGATAAGGGTTTGTCAATTTTATTTATCTTTTTGAAGAACCAGCTCTTGGTTATATTGATTTTTTTGTTTTTCCTTTTTTTAAAGTCTCCATGTCATTTATTTATCCTCTGATCTTTATTATTTCCCTCCTTCTACTCACCTTAATTCTTTATTTCTTTATTTTATTTGCAATAAAAGTCATATTTTTGACATAAACTCATAATAAAGAGCTGTCCATATTATCTAAGTGTTGTGTGTTTCTAAAATAAACCATATCTACAGTATTCAGCTGGAGCTAGTTCAAGTGTATTTCCAAGAAAGACTGGCTTTTCAGCATATACTTGTGGGGTAGTATCCTAAGAGATATGTTGAACTTGTGATTCAAAATAACTCTAGTCAATGTAGGGGGAAAAAACTATTTTCACTTTCAAGTATAAAATTTAAGAATGTTTATAAATTATAATGTTTAAAATGCATCCTTAGCATTGTGATGTGTAAAACCAAACCCATCATAAAAACTACTTTTAAAAATTAACTTATAAATTCAGATTCATATAACCATTTCAATGGATAGAATTTCAACCTATAAATAATAAGCTACATGTTAATACACGTTTAACAGACGCAGAAAAATAAATTTATCTAGAACTTCAAAGTAATCATGCAATGCATCATACTATCCTTAAGATGTCTAGATTATAGGATTATAGTGCTATATATATCTTTATAAAAGAAAATGTATATATTAATGATTAAAAGATATACATAGATTCCCTGATAGTGTTAAAAATCTAACTGGGTTTTATTCTATATAAACCTAATCTTCAGTAATATGAACATTTTAACATATGACCACCAACTATTAGATTGGTATCCTGATGTTTTAGATGTACGTGATTTTCTATGGCATTTAGTCGATATACTGGCACATAAATTAATACTGTATATTGAAGGGAAACTATTTACAAATTTGATGTTTTTGAGTATATGCTTCCATTTAAAAGTGGCATATATTATGATTTTGGCTTCTGTAGGAGACCATGGTGCTAATCATTGCTAGAGTTATTTAAGGATCATGAAGGAAAATGTGCCTGAGTCCTAACATTGTTGAGCCTAGCCATTTTGGAACAACTTAACTCTATACTTCTTGTAATGTGAGATAATGTCTGTCTTTATTATTTAGTTCACTTTTAATTGGATATTCTATTAAATGCATTCAAAACCTTCCTAAAGGTTATATAACCATATAAATTTTCTCGGAATGTAAGAATTGTTCTACTCACTCACCAACAGGTTAGAAGAGAAAATACTGAAGAAGTGGTTGATGAAACTCAATACACGTCCTTAAAGAATATTTTTTTTTTAAGATTTTATTTATTTATCCGACAGAGATAGAGACAGCCAGCGAGAGAGGGAACACAAGCAGGGGGAGTGGGAGAGGAAGAAGCAGGCTCATAGAGGAAGAGCCTGATGTGGGGCTCGATCCCATAATGCCAGGACCACGCCCTGAGCCGAAGGCAGATGCTTAACGGCTGTGCCACCCAGGCGCCCCCTTAAAGAACATTCTTAGCCAACTATGAATTGAAAGAAATTTCTTTAAGGTTATCTTCCAGAAGACCATTCCTAATGAAAGATCACAACTATCCACTTTTTAGTCAAAACAAAAGAGGAGGGGCGCCTGGGTGGCTCAGTCAGTTAAACAACTGCCTTCGGCTCAGGTCATGATCCCAGGGCCCTGGGATCAAGCCCCAAGTTGGGCTCCCTGCTCAGCAGGGAGCCTGCTTCTTCTCTCTCTGTCCTTCTTCCCACTCATTCTCTCTCTCTCTCAAATCAATAAATAAAGCTGGGGGGGGGGAGTCTTTCATAGAACAAAAGTTTCAATTTAAAAAAAAAAGATGATTATCCACTCTCACCCATACTTGCATCATTATACTGGAGATCCTAGCCTCTGCAGCCACACACACAAAATGACATATAAATATTAGAAAAAAGACCAAACTCTCATTAATTGCAAGTGATATCACAGAAACAAATACTTAGAAAACTCTGGAATAACTGCTGTGCAAGAAACTGTGTAACCACAGGCCTTGTTAATTTGAATACTATGTGCCTGACACATACTTTTTTTTTTACTGTGCAAACATTTATTGGGTATCTCCCATGTGTCAGTTACTGTGCTAGATCTTGGAGATTCAAGTCAAGCAACACAGCACAGTCCCTGACATTTATGGGATTATGTCTAATATGAGAGACAGACACTAATAAAACATTTATACTAACATAAATCACAGAGTGTGATACGTCCCCTTAATGAAATGTACAGTGATCTATAGGAGAACCGAACTTCATCTGGGAAACAGAAGAAAAATCATCATATCAGGGATTTAAATAATGATGAGACATTAATTAGATGAGGCAGAGGAAGGAGGGAAAAGGTTTCCAAAAGAAAAATGACCCATGCAATTGCACATGGAAGGAGCACAGCCCATCAGAGAAAGTGAAAGATGCCCAGTGAGTTTGAGAGAGAATTCTCCATGATGTTTATGGACATCTTGTATTACCTGCTGTGCTGGACTATCTTTCCAAGGATGTTTGTATAGCAACAACCAGGGAAGACAGAGATAGCATCTCTCTCTCTGGGGCCAAAGAGTGTTATTTTTTTCCTGACCAGAATAATAAAAATATCTTTCTCCAGGTCAAAGACTTGACAAGTTTGCTAGCAGCCTATTTATAAGACTAAGGCTTTCCTAGGCTCATGGTTTGTCAGTAAGTTAGACCCCCTGTGTACAAGGCATCTACCTAGGTCTACATCCACATCACCCTCAGAGGACGTGGAATCAGGAAGAAACAAGAGGAACAAGCATCTGCCTGCTGTGCTATGCACAATATTCTGTCTCTGACCCAGGAATCTCGTGTCTTCTGCCAGCATCCATGAATATGTGGCAGATGACATCGTTAGCTTTCAAGTAGCATAAAACTTAAGCCCCTTCACATTTCATGGCAAGTGTGAGTGAAACAAAGACAACTTGGGAGTAAATGGCAAAATGTAACTCTGGAAGGGAAAGCAGGATCTTATGATACATGGTCAGGAGTAATACTACAAATATTTAACCATCTAGCACAGACACTATCCAATCTGAATAAATTCAAGAGAATCACAAAAGCTATTAACAAATCAATACAGTCTTAGGGTTGCGTAACTGCTGAATATGAGCCTTAGTCATGAATGTCTTATTTTTATCTTAAGAAAAATACAAAATCATCATAGGATACCTTTAGCCAGGCAGTGATACTAACATTTGATTTTCAAAAAGATTACTCTGATGACAGCTAAATGTCATTTGTGATAAAAGATTGGATTCTGAACCAGAGGGGAGAAAAATATTCTAATACAAAGATATTAATGGAAAACTGGAAATTTTGATCAAAGTCTATAGACAATAGTGTATTTTTGTTTCTGAAATTAATCGTCATACTGTGGTTATATAAAATGATTTCTCGTTTTCAAGAAATACACACTGAAGTGTTTAGAGGTAAAGATGTACAATGTTTGCAATTTACTCTCTAAAAGTTACTCTCAAGGGATGCCTGGGTGGCTCGGTCGGTTAAGCATTCACTGTTGATTCTGGCTCAGGTCATGATCTCAGGGCTGTGGGATTGAGCCCCATGTGGAGCTCTGCACTCAGCAGGGAGTAAGCTTGAGATTCTCTCCCTCTGCCCCTCCCCCTGTTGAGTGCTCTCTCTCTCTCTCTCTCCCCCAAATAAATAAATAAATCTTAAAAAATAAAGTTCCCCCCCAATGTATAAAAATAGAGAGAGAGAAACAGAGGAAGGAAGGAAGGAACGGGGGCAGTGAGAGGAGGAGGGAGGGAGGGAGGGAGGAAGGAAGGTGGGACAGAAGAACAGAGAAAAGAATAACTAAATGTAGTAAAATGTTAAGATCTGGGAAATCTAGGTGAAGGTTATATGGATCATCAAATCTTTTTGTAAATCTAAATTTAGTTCAAAATAAAAACCTTAAAAAAAACAAAAGATTGTTTACAACATGAGAAATGTTTTAGAGGGGGTCATAGAGTAGGCAAGCAATGTGCATATCTAAATACAAAATTAATCTAATTTTTGCATGCAAATCAAGTACAATATCTCCTGATTTAGTTGCCTTCTACCTTCCTACCACAAGATGTGATCTGATCACCTGTTTTCAGTTGATCATTTATTATTCAGACATTCTATTTTTGAGCAGTTTTACTCCAGCCTTATCTAAAAAGGATAAAGGTTTTCCTCCTTCTTCTCAATTTTCATTGAAGAGTATTTTCCTAAAATCTCTATTTCTGAAAATTGATTCCATTTCATCACTTAAAATCTCCCAGCTTTCCCCCTGCAAAGCCATGTGCTTTTATTTCACATTCATGACCTAACCTGATTTCCACACTTAGTGACAGTCTCATCTACTTCTCCATTGCATTGTGCAGCTCTGAAATTAACTAACTTTATATCTTGTTAGCTTGCCCAGCATAGTCCCATCTGCAGACTTAATGAGCAATCTCTCCATTCCATCACTGGGGAAGATGCTAACTAATTATTAAATTATAAGGTAGAGCATGAAAAATCAATCTCTCTCCCACCCTCCCCCCTCCACACACACGGGTACATATAGGCTAATTCTAAACTCTTAGAAAGATTTGATGAGAGAGGAGCCTATCTGCTTCCTGAATGCATTTGTGTAAGCTATTTGTGACTATTTCACTGACTAAAAAACAACGATTTTATAAAAATATATATTCCTAAAATTTTATTAAAATGTTTCTGTTTATACATAAGGATTTTATATATATATATACACTTGTATTTTATATGCTCATTAAATATATTAATTTATACAGTTAAATTTATTTTCTATTTTTATATACATTAGGACTTAGGATCTCCTGCAGCTTTGGGAGAGCCTCACACTTGATCAACAAAAGCATTGCCATCTGCAGCCTATTTGCAGCTCGACTGCAACATGTTGAAAACTGGGTGAGTTGTTGAAGTGTGAGAGGCAAAGAGAGCTCAGCTGGCCTTTTGTGACCTCGGTGGAGGGTGCAGAAATGCTGGAGGGGCCTGGGTCATCAGCTCACCTTCACTGTAACACAGCAAGCTTAGGTATGGGTGAGCTTTTCCTTAGAAAGAAACTGTGGTTGACTCTTAACTCCACTTTTGTTTTTCTCCAATGGAAAAAGTTTACTGAAAGCACATTTTATTGAAAGGAGCCAAAAAGGAGGCAAAGAGCTCCAGAAGTCCTGGGTCCCCGTTCCTCCCCAGTTCCTGAGTGTTCTTTGTATACACTGACAGGGATACACTCAATCTTAGGAGTAGCAAGTCGACCTCAGGATGTTAGCAAAACCAAAGCAAAGAGGATTACGCAGAGGCCAAATGTATCTTCCGAAAGCCATGAGATGACAGGAGCATCTGCCATTTCAATCACAAAATCAGATCATGTTTTAATAGATAACATTAGGGCAGTAGTTAGCATTATCAATGAAACAAATGTTGCCCTGAGGGACTGCGGCAGGAATTTGCAGCTGAGGGACTGCGGCAGGAAATGGCAGACAACCAAACGCAGCAGAGTAAGTGTAATTAACAAGAGCACTGCATTTGGGTCACTCCACAGACTGCAAAGAGGTAGCGGTATTAAATTAGGTAACCTTTCGCTTTGCCCTTCAGCCTTACCATCTTCTGATTCTGTGTTAACAGGTGGCTTCTTAAAAATGAATCTGAGGATATAAAAGTTGTCACTATCTGACAAGCTGTTGGGCAATTAGTAAAAAAATTAAATAAATAAATAGAAATTTTTAAAAAGAAGGCTTGTCACAACCAAGGGGAGAGGACCTGGGTGCCTCACAGCTACCTTGTTAATTGGATACTCTAGCCAAGAGTCTAACCAGACAACAGGGGGAACTTTTGAAGCAGGGAACTTCCTGATAAAATCCTGTCATTTTCACAGGAATCCAGAAATGTAAAAATTATTCCATTAAGTATCTTGCTTTTGGACCTTTCTATTACCCTCTTACCACCAGTGATAAGGGGAGGAAGAGGTATCTCCTGCCAGATGCTGAGTTTTCTCACCCCAGAGCTGTCCCATAGACACCTTCCAGCCACAGATGGGAGGATCACGTTCCAAGATCTTTCTCCTGTCCCCTCTAACACTGCATTAACATTGGCCTTCTGGTTTTTTAGTCCTCCCTGACTGAATCCAGGGAAAAATTAAGTTCCAAGCGTTGGCAGCCCAGATTTCAAAAAGGTTATCATTTCTTCTTTAAAGTCATGGGCACCTGGGTAGTTCAGTTGTTTAAGCGTCTGCTTTTGGCTCAGGTCATGATCCCAGGGTCCTGGGATCGAGTCACGCATCCGGCTCCCGGCTCCGTGGGGAGCCTGCTTCTCCCTCCACCTCTGCCTCCCTCTCTCTCTGTCTCTCATGAATAAATTTTAAAAATCTTAAAAAAAAATAAAGTCAGAACAGGCACTGACAGGCACAGTGGTATGGGAAAGTCACACACAATCCCTCTTCCTAACCCATCTTGCCAGCATGTCATGTCTGGACACATCTGTGCAGAAAACCTCCCTGCTAGTACACAGGAAACAGGGATTTCTCGTTCTACCTTCATTAAATAATTACAAACCAATTTTTAAATTGCAGAACATTGATCTCTGTTCTCAAGAAAATTATCATTCATCAAAGGAGTTCTCTGCCTCTTTCTCTGTTTAGGTCCTTTTTTCATGTTAACCTTTTTTTTTCTTTCCCCCCAATTTGTTACTAAAGTTTTTCACATTTGCAGTCTTACAGATCTCCTGTCCCTAAGCTGAGCAATCCCAACCCACAGGCTGCTCTTTATGAGTGTCAATCATGTTCTCAAAGGCCCTCTTCCCAGCCTCTCCAGCGTCCCCCTGTATCTCATTTAGTTCCCCAACAGTCTTATGACATAAAGATTATCAGTCTTGCTTTAGCACAAGAAAACAAAAGCTCAGAGAAGTTAAGAATCTTCCCCCAGGTCACATGCCTACTTAAGATATAAATCAAATTTCCAGATGCCAGACTGCATGCTTTTCCTACCCCACTAAATTGTTGGTTTGCTCCCTAGATTGGGTATATTTCCCTTCAATAGGCCACAAATCAAAGATGTTTTCTTACAGATCTTTCTGATTAACCAAGAATCACTAATTATACTATTGAATCTCATGTCCAGGCCAGCACATTCCCTACTATGTGAAGGAGTGAGCATTCATGAATTTGATCCTTCTTACTAAATTATAAATCCCTTGAGAGCAAAGATCTTATTTAAACTGTAACAACTTCTGTGGCTTTTGAACAGAGCCCGCCCAGAAGAGCTGGTGACTCAATGGATATCAAGAACATCATGTTCTAGGGGCATCTGAGTGGCTCAGTTGGTTAAAGGTCCAACTCTTGGTTTCAGCTCAGGACGTGATCTCAGGGTGGTGAGATCGAGCCCCACATTCCTCCCCCCTCCCCCCACCAAGGGCTCCACACTCATCAGGAAGTCTGCTTGAGGATTCTCTCCCTCTGCCCCTCCCCCCACTCACTCACACGTGCTCTCAAATAAATAAATAAATAAATCTTTAAAAAAAGATGACAACTCCCTTTAAAAAAAAAAATCATGTTCTCAAGCCGACTTCATTGCCCTTCAGCATGCCAATCATGTTTTCAGGTTGATCTGCACGATAATTTCAGATAAATGTGCCCTCATTTTTAATTGCTCTATAATTGGCAATGGATTCCCAATTCTTTCATTTTCTCTGCCCTGTTTTCTTTGACAAATAGTGAATGATGCGTAAAATAGGCAGATGTACTTTTACAGTAGGCCTTTGGAAGCAAACCCTTGGCGGATCCATTCAGTAAACTAAAGACCACTTTTGAAAAAAATCCTTCAACTTCTTTTTTGCATGTGGATTTTCTTATATCGGTTTTCATAAACCAGGGCGCTCCTGCGGTCTCGACAAACTTCAGTTCCCAGAGAGGATCACTTATCTTGTGAGCACAGAACTCAGTGGAAAATGAAAGAAAATGCAAATCTAAATTTCCATAAAGCCGAAGAAAAAACACTTCAGAAAATTAAACTCTGTTTACCTGGCATTTCCACTCAGATGGCAGGTGGTGGTGCTAGAAAAGTATCATCACAAAATTATATCTACTTGATACAGTTGGTTTGGAACAAAGCAAGTTAAATATGGAGGGAGAATGCTGTGACACATTGACAACAGCGAAGGGTATGTCACGTGTGCCAGAAAAGTAGGAGACAAGTATTATCGTGGCGGAAAGTAATAATCAGAAAACTACTTTGCTTCTTTTAAGGCTGTCAGAATGGATGAAATGGGAAGATTTGAGTTTGATCTTCTTTTTCCCTTCCTAAATGAAAAACCAAACATGTTCTCTTAAAAGCCTAATTTACTAGAGTGTGTTTTACTCTTTCTTATGAAACTTCCAGAAAATTGAAAAGGCATTGTCACTCGATTCCTGCAGTGTACATTATTGAACTGTTTCTCTCCCCTCCATGCTGTAGCAAAAAGTATTTAAATATTGACATAATCATTTTCCTCCCACCCCAACTTCCAATACCATTAAACTTTACGGCTTCAAAGGAGAACACGCTTTAGATTAGATAGATTAGATTTAGTAGATCTTTTAGACTTAACTCCGGTGTGACAGCAGGAGTGTGGGGGGAGGCGTTGAAGGAGAGCCAATACACTTAGCAAAGTTTCCAGCTCTAGTAACTACTCAGTAAATGGTAGCTACTATGACCATCAACTTCACTTGATGGAAATAAACATCTTATTCCTCGAGGCTAGCAATGGGCCTGATTAAGGCTGCCATGTTGGGACTCGAGACAAAGGCACAAATTTGCCAGAAGCTATTGACTCAAGTTCTATAGAAGGGTAATCTGATTCGGTCTCTGCCTTTGGATTTAACTTCTAATTTGAAATGAAGAGCAAAAATTGAGAGTAATATTTTCCAGGTAATAAAAAGGATCTTGATTTATAAGTATAAATGTAGTCTTCTTCATGACAACAGTAGTGATTGAAATCTAAAAAATCTAGATAGTTATGTATTTGCTACTTACTACAACCTCGGGAAGACTTAACACTACGGAGTCACTTCTTAACTGACTTTAAAGGGAAGCATAATAGCTACTCAACCTTATATGCGGTATGTGATTGACTTTTTACTAATGCCCAGAAAAAATAGTTTCTGGACTAAGATTATTGGGTGAGTCTCCTTAACGTGTTAAAATAATAGATTTGCTTGCTGTTCCACTCTTAAACTAACACTGCTGTTTAACAAGTAGGATCTAAAATTTTGGAGGGAGGTTGTTATAATTTTTAAATGTTCTGAAATCAGAGAAAATCCAAAATCCTCAAATGAGCAAATTAGGACATATGTTGAAAATTGATCACAAATTTATATATGTTTTACTCTGACAAAAAAATTAAAAGTTATTTACTTCCATTAAAAAATTTACTGAGTACAGGCTACGTGAAGGTTTAGCCAATGCGAACATGAAAAAGACATAGTCTCAACTCTCAAAATGTTTATAATCTGATAGCATACTTATCAAGAAATTTACATTTTCGCATATTTACATGATGTTTTATAAATTTTTTTTTACATTCTGGTAATCTGTAAATATTTCTGTTGCTGTTGAGTAACAAAGGGCTGGATTATAAAATATAGGGCCATCTTACTGTCTGACAGTTAACTGTAATGTTCAGAGTATGACTTTTTTTATTTTATTTTTTTATTTTAGTTATTTGAGAGAGCGAGCAAGAGAGAGAGAGAGAGCTTGAGCAGAGTGAGGGGCAGAGGGAGAAGGAGACTCCCCGCCAAGCAGGGAGCCCAATGAGGGACTCAATCCCAGGGACTCATGACCTGAGCCGAAGGCAGACGTTTAACCAACTGAGCCACCCAGGCGCCCTGATTTTTTTTAATTTTAAAACTGACTCCTAACTCTCATACCTAAAACCTATTCAAGTGATGTAAATGCTCTCTGTAAAAGAACAAATAGAATAAGAAGTTTCATTAGTAACAGTAGAGGTTAAAGTACACAACCCAGCCTAGAAACATGGCCATGGAAACATAAATTTAAACAATTCTTCCTAAGCATTAAAGATGGAGTCAACTCATAGAAATCACAAAGTAATTATTTGTACCAAAAACTGTAAAAGACCTTGATTTTAGCAAGCATTATAAGACAATCAGAAAACCGTGGGCTCTAGTTTCATTACAACTCTGTTCCCATGACCTGACTCTCCAGAACTTCAACCCTACACCCTGCTGTAAATTGTAAACAGAGAAGAGGCCAAACACTGAGATTTAAACATGAAAGAGAAGCAAGAGGCAGGGAGGAGGTGAGGGAAGAATGGGCTCGAGAAGAAGCAGAGAGTTCTGGTAACAATGATCCTGAGAAATTGTGTTCATTTCAGCCATTATCTCTCCACCAACAGAAGTCTAGCTCGACTTGTAAGGATTCCAATCCACAAAGTACAATATGGAAATGTAGTTCATAACACAGCCTGGTCGCTGGGTAATCTGTTGTTGTATATGGCTTCTAAGAGGGATGCATTAAGTATCAACACAAATATTGGCCAATTTTCAAACTGCTGCTATTTCATTTAGTATAAATTCCGATGTAACTCTGTATATCCTAGAGTAAGAGTATATTAATTAGTAAACTGCAGTGGGATTCATGTGATAATATTTATTTTCTCTCAATAAATATTACATTAGAATTAGCCCATCATATCAGGAAATTTTCTCCCAATTCTAATTAAGGTATATTAGATATGCATGAATTAGCATTGGCATGATAAATGCCAAATAAATTAATAACTATCGACCACTAATTATATGAAGAGACAGCAGAAAAATTGAAAAAGATTAAAATACGGTTTGGAAAGAGGCAGCTCCGATCTTATTTATTCAACCATGGAGAGCTGGGTTGTTTTTTCTCCTCCTTTTAAGATTCACATAAATTTCTATCACCCAAATGTTCAACAGCTCACCATTATTTAGCTGCCTTTTCTTTCTTCTCTTACTTTCCTTTATCCTTTCTGAAAATGAAGCTTGAGACATACTAAAATCTGGATATAACCCTTCAAATATGTTTTTTAAATTATTATATTTCTAAGACCATAACAAAGAACTCCCCCCAGCAATGATTATTTACCATTGTTAACGTGTATTTGAGACGAGTGGCATTAAAAACAGAAACATAAACCACATAAAAAGGCTGTCTTGATACTAGAAATAGTCCTGGGGGTGAGTAGAGGATATAAAGTGAACATTTGA
Organism: Ursus americanus; assembly: GCF_024610735.1. NCBI lineage: Eukaryota > Metazoa > Chordata > Mammalia > Carnivora > Ursidae > Ursus > Ursus americanus. The sequence continues at coordinate 46,473,241 of NC_142130.1, forward strand.
ATATCAAATAAGGTTTTGTGACAGGTAGTATATCTACATATAAATGTTAGGCCTTGGAAAGCAATAAATATAGCACTTATGATTCCCAATATGAGCTTCGAAGGCAATTTTGCTTCTGGCTAGATGCAGTCTCCACACATACAAAATCCCACTCAACATCCTAAAATAGGCTGATCCAAGAAACAATTAATATTTGTTTTTACACACTCAATTAAAATCTCACACATTTTTAAAGATTTTATTTATTTATTTGTCAGAGAGAGAGAGCGCGCGAGGGAGTATGAGAGCACAAGCCGCGGGAGCAGCAGGCAGAGGGAGAAGCAGACTCCCTGCTGAGCAAGGAGCCCATCGCAGGACTCAATCCCAGGACCCTGAGATCATGACCTGAGCGGAAAGCAGACCCTTACCGACTGAGCCACCTAGGTGTCCCAAAAGCTCACACATTTTTTAATATATTATTTTATTGGGAAATTTTTACCAACCACAAGAATATGAATGTTTAAGCATCTATAGTGAGTATGACTTTATATAAGACATTACTTTAAATATCAAGATCCATGAAAGGAGATGTTTTTAAGCCCCAATCTCTTAAATTCTCTGATCATATTGGTTACAAAGCTGTTACCATCCCTTTAAGTTGCTATTACTGCTATAAGATATACATTTATTGATTGGTCTTGATAATTAAGGAGCAATAAACCATCTACAAGACACAGAGGTGACTTCATCCAAAATTTTTAAAGTTCTTTATGCAATGCACTGCACAGAAGACACCAGGTGTACAAATATGTGCATCAAAAACAGGGTCACTCTGGGGCGCCTGGGTGGCTCAGCTGGCTAAGCAACTGACTCTGGGTTTCAGCTCAGGTCATGATCTCAAGGTTGTGAGATTAATCAAGCCCTGCATCGGTCTCTGGGCTCAGCACAGAGTCTGCTTAAGACTCTCTCTCCCTCTCCTTCTGCCCCTCCTATCCCCATGCACTTGCTCTCTCTCCCTCTCCCTCAAAAATAAATAAAATAAAATAAAATATGTATCTATATACCTTTTTACATCTATAGATATGATATATGAAGACATATATACATACAGGTAAATGTATAGTATATCAATAGTCAGCAAACTTTTCTGTAAAGAGCCACACAGTAAATAGCTTGGGATGGGAGGGCCACCCAGTCTCTATTGCATGTACTCAACTCTGCTATTGTAGTGCAAAAGTAACCGTCAATAAAACATACGCAAAAAAGCTTTGGGTTGTGCTCCAGTAAAACTTGATTTACAAAAATAGGGGGAGGTCAGATTTGAGTGGTACTTCGCCAACCCCAGTAGAAACCGTATGCAGTATAGCTGCTGCATATACTGGTGTGTGTGCATAAACACAGCTTAGACAGGACTTTTCTAAACTTTGATTTAGTATATTTTTACAGGTTTGTTAATATCTGCATGTTTGTGTCAAAGGGCCTTGTGAATATTGACCCAAATGAATATTGGAGACACGTGTCTGAGTATTTTATATGTAATGGAGATGTTTTTCTCAAAGGACAAGTGCTTTCATTACTACCACATCATTTGCCAAATGCAAATATTTTTATAGTCCTCTGACGATGCAAGGTTCCCCACACTGGTAATGATAATAAAATGTGAATAAATAATCACAGCCATGATTTTTAGCACATACTATGTGCGAGGTGGTGAATTAACACTCTGGTGTACATTACACAGGTGCTGACATCTATAGTGCAAATAGATAATGTCCCCATTTTACAAATGGGAAATGCTGGCTTGCCTAATAGCCACTCACACAAAGTAAGAACTGATGCAGGGAGCAAATCTGTTTTCTGTTTATACAGTCCCAGGGTTTTAGAGCTCGAAAATGATTAACTTATTTTCTAGATCCAAATCTGCTACCTCTTCTCTAATACTCCATCTTGCCTATAAGGAAATAGCAGCCAAGAGAGGTGAAGTGATTTGTCCAGGATTCCTTAGCTACTGAAAAGAACTGGGACTTAAGTTCATTATGAGTTTTACATGTAATGGTAAAATAGATTTAACTCAGTCAAATGCAATGAATGAGAATTCTTCATTCCGTATCAAAACTACAAGGTTCAATGACTAGTTTAATTTCACTTATCCAAAGTTATAAGTTTAATCTGTACAAATATATATGGAATAAAATCAGTCTTTGTCAGATTTTAAAATTTCTCTGAAAATCAGAGTACCCATTTGAAAGAATATTCCCTTAAGCCCTCGTTTAAATTCTTACTGTATTCATTACTTTTTCTTCATTCAAATAGCTGATCTCCCCATGATTAGGACCTTGTAGAGAATTAATTCAGCCTCTTGGCCTGACCTTAGACACAGGTCCCTCTACTCTGGTCTGAGCATTTCTTTGAAGTCATTATTGTCTTCTCTTAGCACCTTCCCCCTGAACCCCAGACCCCTGGAGCATAATGACCCCAACCCTACTCAACTCAGGTGCCTGGTTTTTGTGGCTGAGCAGCCCTTGGCTGAAGGGTATTTCCCAACAATTAGCACGTGGCCCCTGAACACTCCTGTCTTTAGAAAATACAGCAAAAAACCACCATGTCGAGGCACTGGCATATCGTCGAATTTGTTGCCTCTTCCTCTATCTAGTGATTGTTAAGTTATTCATTTCCTTGACGTTCACTCTGGTATTGTTAACTCAAATATATCAAAAATAGTTTAATTAAAATTGTAAGAACCCATGTGATAAAATGAATGGACTAATGATTATTTAGTCAGAAATAAATACTTCTGTAAGAATTTCAGTATGTTTAGCTATTAATTGTACCATAGCATGAAGAAACACACAAAAAATATTATACAGTCTTTGAACTCAACTTTCTCTGTATTTCACTTCTGAAATCGCTTTCTTTTTATCAGAAATTCAACTGTTACTGCACCACAGTCCTTATTTTTGGCTTGATAAACTGGGCTTTTCAATCTACACTCCAACCGTAGCTTACCTGAAGCCACAGCAAAGGAGAGTTTTCCCTCCACACACGCAATCTGTATCTAATGAACACCAGTGGCACCCAGGCCTCTGCCTCCCTAAAGACACCCCTACTAAAATGATCGGGAGACCAAAACAAGATAAACACATTTGCCATTCATTCTCAATATTATCAAATCCTTAACATAAGCCCTGAAAAATCTTTGGCCAACATGCTTTTAGAGGAACAGAACTCTCCACCACCACCATCTTCTTTTGTTAACAAAGAGTTCTGGGGTTTGCTTTTGTTTTTGTTTCTTTGTTTATGTTATTTATTTGCTTTGTTTTGATTTTATATTAAATCCTAATTTTCTCAAGTTTTAATCAAAATGCTACTTGTGATAGTTTAATTGAAAGCAAACTCTTACTTCTTGTTTTGTTCTCTACCAAAGTGAAACCAGTTGTGGCATCTAGTATTTAATTAAAAAGCATCTTGAACTACATAGTATGCCCTTAAATTGGTTTCTCATTCTTCCAGATAGCAACACATCCTACGTGAACATTGTGGTTGTCAACTCACACAAAAGTCAAGTCCTGAAAAGATGTTTCACCAGTTATCCAAATATTTATTCTACATTTCATTCATTTTTTTCAACGAATATTTCTTGAACACTAATTTTTTTTAAGATTTATTTCTTTAGAGAGAGCGAGAGAGAGCACATATGCACAACTTGGGGGAGGAGCTGAGAGAGACAGGGAGAGAAAGAATTCTCAAACAGTCTCCCTGCTGACCATGGAGCCCGAAGTGGGGCTCGATCCCAGGACCCCGAGATCATGACCCGAACTGAAGCCAAGAGTCAGACACTCAACCAACTGAGCAACCCGGTGCCACTCCTGAATAATTACTGTATACAAAGCACTATGCCAAATATTTATTATTCTGTGAATAAAATAAACACGGCACCCTCTTCTGAAAGTCTATAAACCAATGAGAAAGACAAAGAATAACTAAGAAAACTAAAATAAATATAAAATTTCAAGTTGTAAAAACTCTCCATGGGAAAAAAAAATCACAGGGTGCAGTGACAGAAAAATGGGACTTTATACAGATGAGAGTATTAGAGACGATGCTGATGAGGTATCACCTGAACCGAAACTGGAAGAACGAGGAGTTAGTCGTTGAAAATAGATATGGGGCACCTGGGTGGTTAAACGTCCAACTCTTGATTTCTGCTCAGGCGGTGATCTCAGAGTCGTGAGATCGAGCACCGCCGGCTCTGTGCTCTGGCGGAGTCTCTTTGAAATTCTCTCCCTCTCCCTCCCCCTCTGTCCCTGCCCACACTTGCACAATGCTCTCTCTAAATTAATTAATTAATTATTCATTAAAAAAAAAAAAGAAACTGGATGTACAAGAGCTTCAGGAAAAGAGAGCAGCCTGTACAAACGGTCATCCCTAATGCCCTAATGTGCTGGGCCTCTCTGCAACGTTACAATGTCCAAGCTGATGGGGCACAGTAGTCAAGTCAAGACGGGATAAGGTTGAAGAGGTGAGTTTGTAGTTTGTTATAAAGGATTTAGAATTTTTTTCCAAACACAAAGTAAACCTCTGGAAAAAGTTTTAAGTTGGGAAATGACATAACCAGATTCATATGTAGAAATATATATATATGTGTGTATATATATATATATACACATACATACACATATGAAAACTTTGATCACTGTGACTGTTCTTTGGAAATGCACTTAAGATGGACCATAACGGAAGCAGAGAGGCCTGTTGGGAGATTATTCCAGATGTTCTGATAATACATCATGGTCACTTGGCTAAAGATGGTGGCAGAGGAAACAGGAGAAGTAGATAAATTCAGTAGATAGTTTGGAGGCAAAAATTACAGGAGCTTCTGAAAGACTGGATGTGGAGGACGAGGGGAGGAAATAAAGACACTGCATCTTTCATCCTCTGATATAGGAGGGGGTTGAGTGACTCTGAGGATGAGGCTTAAAAATTAAAAGGACGCAAGTTGAGTCTGAAGTTGCAGAATGAAAAGCAGCTGTCCTTGGGCAAAAGAGACTTTCTTCCAATGTCTGCATAAATACAAGGTGAAAATCAGTAACAAGAACCCTTGTTTCAATCTGCACAAGTTCCTAATTCCTTCAGACACCCTTAACAATTTAAACAACCTTTACCCAACTCTGGTATCAAGAGTCATGGCTTACAAAAAAAAAGAAAAGAAAAGAAAAAAAAGTTATTGCTACCCAAAAGGTAAAGAATGCTTAAAAAAAAAAAAAAATGGGGAGAGGGGGCGGCAGCGGCGGCTGGGTGGCTCAGTCAGTCAAGCATCTGCCTTCAGCTCAGGTCATGATCCCAGGGTCCCGGGATCGAGTCCTACATCAGGCTCCCTGCTCAGCTAGGAGTCTGCTTCTCCCTCTCCCTCTACCCCTCCACCCTGCTTGTGTGCTCTCTCTACCACTCTCTCTCTCTCAAATAAAAAAATAAAAATCTTAAAAAACATTTTTTAAATAAAATCTAAAAATTAAAAAATGGGGACATGTCAAAAGACCAGATGAGGCAGTTTAGAAGGGGCTCTCTCTGAATCTGAGATAATATAAGCCATGAAATAAAGGAAAGTCTCAGATTATAACCCACAGAATAAAATAAGAATCTATGACTCCACACTGGTGTAAATAAATAAGAAAGGAAAAGCTCCTCCTTACAGTAGAATTCCAACTAATGCCAAGGAATGATGACAATAGAAAAAAAAAAAAAAAACTCCATTTGGCAACCACTGCAGTAACAATTTTCAGGCAAGAATCATTTAGGGATGTTAAAAATCATGAGTGAAAGTATGATAAGAAATAGGATATTAACTTGATCTTAAAATATCTCTCAAGAAGATATTTATTAATCACAAGGCAATAATAGTAACTTAAGAGTAAGGAAAACCGACAAATGCCACCTTACTAACCCTGACCCTAACCTTAACTTTATCTTACTTGATATTAACTTTTTTTTTTAAGATATTATTTATTTATTTGGCAGAGAGAGCGAGAGAGGGAACATAAGCAAGGGGAGTGTGAGAGGGAGAAGCAGGCTTCCCGCTGAGCAGGGAGCCTGATGTGGGGCTTGATCGCAGGACCCTGAGATCAGGACTGAGCCAAAGCCAGACCTTAACAGCTGAGCCACCCAGGCGCCCCAATCTTACTTAACCTTCACTTTAACCCTAACATCACCGATAATGGAACAAGTCAAGAACATGCGTCTCCCGATATGGTGCACTGAGAACACAGCACTACATCTGCTGTATTCCTGTCAAAAACCCATAGCCTGAATCTAATAGAAGAAAACATCAGACAAACCCAAACTGAGACATATGTTACAGAAGAGCTAGCCTGTGTTCCTTTCAAATGTAAGACCATGAAAGAGAGTGACTGTAGAACTATTCCAAGTGAAAGAATACAAAAGGATACTATTTCATCAGCATTAACATCCCTAGTTCGATTATTATACAGTAGTCCCCTTTTATCCGTGGCTTCACCTTCTGCAGTTTCAGTTATCCCCAGTCAACCAAGGTCTGGAAGCAGATGATCCTCCTTCTGATGTACTGTCAAAAGGTCATCAGTAGCCAAAACCTACAACACAATGCCTGTGTCATTCACCTTACTTCATCTCATCACACAGGCATTTTATCATCTGACCTCATCACAAGAAGAAGAAGGGTGAAATAGACTTGTCACATCACTCTCTTGTGCACTGGAAACTAACGTAACATTGTGTGTCAACTAAACATTCAACAAAAATAATAAATGCAGTTTAAAAAAAAGGAAGGGTGAGTACAGTACAATAAGATTTTGAGAGACAAACTACATTCACATAACTTTCATTATAGTATATTATTATAATTGTTCTATTTCATTAATCTTGTTGTTAATCTCTTACTGTGCTTAATTTATAAATTAAACTTTATTACAGGTACGTAGAGGAAAAAACATAGTATATAAAGGGTTTGGTACCATCTAACGTTCTAGGGCATCTACTGGGAGTCTTGGATCACATTCCCTGTGCATAAGACAGGGGAGTACTGTAATGCAGTTCTGTAACAGAATGTCCTTGTTTTTAGATCCATCAAAATCCTAGAGGAGAACACAGGCAGCAACCTCTTCAACCTCAGCCACAGCAACTTCTTCCTAGACACATCTCCAAAGGCAAGGGAAACAAAGACAAAAATGAACTATTGGGACTTCATCAAGATAAAAAGCTTTTGCACAGCAAAGGAAATAGTCGACAAAACCAAGAGACAACCTACAGAATGGGAGAAGATATTTGCAAATGACATATCAGATAAAGGACTAGTATCCAAAGTCTATAAAGAACTTATCAAACTCAGCACCCAAAGAACAAATAATCCAATCAAGAAGTGGGTAGAAGATATGAACAGATCTTTCTCCATAGAAGACATACAAATGGCCAACAGACATATGAAAAGGTGCTCAACATCACTCGGCATCAGGGAACTACAAATCAAAACCACAATAAGATACCACCTCACACAGGTCAGAATGGCTAAAATTAGTAAGTCAGGGAACAACTAATGTTGGCGTGGATGCAGAAAAAGGGGCACCCTTTTACACTGTTGGTAGGAATGCAAGCCAGTGCAGCCACTCTCGAAAACTGTATGGAGGTTCCTCAAAAAGTTGGAAACAGAGCTACCCCATGACCCAGAAATGGCACTACTGGGTATTTACCCCAAAGATACAAACGTAGTAATTTGAAGGGGCACCTGCACCCCAATGTTTATAGCAGCATGTCCACAATAGCCAAACTATGGAAAAAGCCCAGATGCCCATTGACAGATGAATGGATAAAAGTATGTGGTGTGTACACACACACACACACACACACACACACACACACACACAATGGAATACTACTCAGCCATCAAAAAAAGCGAAATCTTGCCATTTGCAACAATGTGGATGGAACTGGAGGGTAATATGCTAAGCAAAATAAGTTAATCAGATAAAGACAATTATCATATGATTTCACTGATATGTGGAATTTAAGAAACAAGGCAGAGGATCATAAGGGAAGCGAGGAAAATATGAAACAAGACAAAACCAGAGAGGGAGATAAACCATAAGAGACCCTTAATCTTAGGAAACAAACTGAGGGTTGCTGGAGGGGAGGGGGGTGGGGGGATGGGGTAACTGGGTGATGGAAATTAAAGAGGGCACATGATGTAATGAGCACTGGGTATTATATGAGACTGATGAATCACTGACTTCTACCTCTGAAACTAGTAATACACTATATGTTAATTGAATTTAAATTTTTTAAAAAAAGAGACAATGTCCTTATTTTTAGGAAATACCCATTGAATTATTTAACAGTATAGGAATAAAAGGGACACAATTTACTGTCAAGCATTTGAGGGGAAAAAATCATGTACACACCCACAGAGAATATGCTAAAGCAAGTATGTTTAAATATTAACATTTGGGGAATTTGAGTGAAAGGTATATGGGTATTCTTTGTCCTATTATTAAGTCTGAAATTATTTCAGTATTTTATATATTTTCAAAGATTTATGTATTTGAGAGTGAGAGAGAGAGAACATGGGGGGAGGGGAGAGAGAATATTAAGCAGACTCTCTGCGCTTAGTGCAGAGGGCAACATGGGGCTCAATCTCATGACATGAGCCAAAACCAAGAGTCAGACACTTAACCAACTGCGCCACCCAGGTGCACCTATTTCAAAATTTTAAAGACTTTTTTCCTAACCCCCTTGACTCCCCCCAAATTTTTTTAAGTTTCTGAAAAAGGATAAGGAAAACAATGGCCAATGCCTCTTACAAATATAGACAGAAAAATCCTCATCGAAATACTTGCAAATCATATTCAATAAAATATAGAAGGATTATACATCATAATCAAGGTGGATTTATCCCAGAGTATAAGCTTGGTTTAACACAAAGAAACAATCAATGTAATATACTATATTAATAGAAAAAAGGACCAAAAACCAAAAACAAAACCTCACAATCTTTTCAATCCACACAGAAAATGCATTTAATAAAATTCACTTAAAACACTGAGAAGATCAAGAAATATAAAGAAACTTCCTTAGTTTGACAAGGATATGTATGGAAAACCACAGCTAACACCACACATCTTCACCTCAGATGAAAAATAAGACAAGGATGCCTGGGGGCGCCTGGGTGGCACAGCGGTTAAGCGTCTGCCTTCGGCTCAAGGCGTGATCCCAGCATTATGGGATCGAGCCCCACATCAGGCTCCTCTGCTATGAGCCTGCTTCTTCCTCTCCCACTCCCCCTGCTTGTGTTTCCTCTCTCGTTGGCTGTCTCTATCTCTGTCGAATAAATAAATAAAAATCTTAAAAAAAAAAAAAAAAAAGACAAGGATGCCTGTACTCGCTTTTATCAACATTGTTATGGGGGTCCTAGTCAAGGCAATTAGATCAGAAAAGATTGGAAAGAAAGATGTAAAACTATCTCTATTTGTAGATTATGATTTTTTGTAGAGAAAATCCTACAGGATCCACTAAAATGCTTTTAGAACTAATAAGTGAGTTCAGTAAGTTTGTAGGCTACAAGATAAATATACAAAAATCAACTGTATTTCTATCTACAAGCAATGAACAATCTGAAAATAAAATTAAGCAATTTCATTTATAATAGCAACAAATAAAATAAAATATCTAGGAAAAATTTAACAAAAGAAGCTCAAGGCCTGACAATGAACCCTGCAAAATACTTTTTAAAAAAGTTAAAATCTAAATAAATGGAGGGGCACCTGGGTGGCTCAGTCTATTAAGCATCCGACTTTGATCTCTGTCACTATTTATCTCGACTCTTGATCTCTGTCACTGTTTATCTCAGGGTTGTGAGTTCAAACCCTGCATTGGGCTCCACACTGAGCATGAAGCCTACCTAAAAAGTATGTATGTATGTATGTATGTATGTATGTATGTATGTATAAATAAATAAATAAACAAATAAATAAATAAATAAATAAATAAATGGAAACGCATTTTATGTTCATGAATCAGAAAAAGAAAATTGTGAAGATGGCAATACTTCCCAAACTAATCCACAAATTCAACAAATTACCAAAAGTCCAGGTGTTTGGGGGTTTTTTTTTCCCCCAGAAATTGATAGGCTGGTACTAAAATTCATATGGAAATTCAAGGGATCTTAAAGAGCCAAAACCTTGAAAAAAACAAAATTAAAGAACTCATACTTCTTAATTTCAAAACCCCCAGTGCAACATAACTAAGATAGTGTGATACTGACAGACAGACATACAGATAATGGAATAAAACTAAGAGTCCAGAATAAACCCTCATGTTTACAGTCAACTGATTTTGGACAAAGATGTAAAAACAATTCAGTGAGAAGAAAGTAACATTTTCAACAAATGGTTCTGGGACAACTAGATATATACATCCCAAATGATGAATCTGGACAGTCCTATCACAATATACACAAATATTAACTCAAAATAGGTAACAGAACTAAATGTAAGAGTTAAATGATAAAATACCTAGAGGAAAACATAGAAGTAAATCTTCAGACTTCGGGTTACTCAGTGACTGAGTTCTTAGATATAATACAAGCATATGACACAAAACGAAAATAGATTAATTGAACTTCATCAGAATTAAAAACTTTTGTGTATTGAAAACAGTGAAAAGACAACTCACAGAATGGGAGAAAATACTTTTAAATCATGTATCCAAGAAGGGACTTATATTCAGAACATATTAAAAAACATGACTTCACAATAACGAGATAAATAATCCAATTTGAAAATAGACAAGGGATTTGAATAGACATGTCTCCAAAGAAGATACATAAATAAATGGTTAATAAACACCTAAAAAGCAGCTAAGTATCATTAGTCATTTAGGTAAATGTAAATCAAAGCCACGGTAACATCCTACTTCATCCTTACTAGGAAGACTACCATGAAAAACACAGATAGTTTCAAGTATTGTAGAGGATGTAGAGAAATGAGAACCCTCATACACTGCTGATGGGACTGAAAAATGGTGTAGCCATTTCGGAAACAGTCTGGCCACTCTTCAAAATGTTAAACATGGGGTTATCATATGACCAGCAATTCCAACCCAGGTATTCGCCTAAGAGAAAGGAAAGTATCTGTGTACACAGAAACGTACATGAACAATCACAGCACCATTATTCATAATAGCCAAACTATGGAAATAACTTCAACATCCACCAGGTGATGAGGAGACAAACAAAATGTGCTATATCCATATCATGGAATATAACTTGGTCCTAAAATGTAATAAAGTACCAATACAGGCTACTGGGTGAATCTGGGAAACATGACGCTAGTAAAAGGAGTCAGTCTCAAAAGATGGCACATTGTATGATTACATTTATGTGCAATGTCTAGGATAGGCAAATCCGTAGAGATAGAAAGTAGATTCACGCTTCCTAAGTGCTGGAGATAGGGCCAGCAGCATAAGTTAGTGGAAAGGAGGGAAAGTGGGAAAGGGGAAGTAATTGCTAATGGGTATGAGGCTTCTCTATGGGGTGTTGAAAATGTTCTGAAATTAGATTAGGGACAGTTCCACAACTCTCAATACACTAAAAAACCTGAACTGTATAATGGTAGGTGAAACATGTATCAATCAATCTGTGAAAATAAAAAGAATCATCTGTATGTCATAAATTCATCTTTTTACATGTAAGTTAGAAACTTATCTAATCACGAGTTTCTCCAACTACTTTTTTGAGACATTTCAATATTGGGTAGGACTTACACATTTATACAAACACATAAGGTATAAGTTTTTCTAAATGTTTCCATGCATTCCACTTCATCTTCCCAATTTTCTTGTTAAGATGTTAAACACGTTAACATCACTCTCGCTCAGGAATTGCAATCAACTACGAGTAATAGAACTGCCCTGTCCAACCAAAAAAAAAAAAAAAAAAAAGCAACATACAAATTAAACCTGTAGCTTTAAAAACAGCTAGTTTATTTCCTTGAATATAAAAGAGGTCCAGAAGTAGACAATTCTGAATATGGAAGGCAGACAGCAGTTCTACCTTCATTGGACTGTAATTCTCTCATTTTAGTATTTTGCCACCCGCAGAAAAGGCTTCATCCTCAAGTTACCTCAGAGCTGAGTAGAGTTACCAGAACTCCTGCAATCGTTTCAGACAAGTGGGAAGGGGGCAGGGAGGAGAAAAAGACAGAATGCTCCCAACTAAGGTAGGTTCACATAAAGAGCTCTTCCAATGATCTTCCACTTATGTCTCATTGGCCACACTTGCTTGCAAGGAAGACTGTGAAAAATGGTCTCTTAGCTGGAAACCTTGCCTCACTGAACAGAAGTAGAAGAAGAAGGGAGTGGATTTCATTAGCTAACCAGCAGTCTGCCCCAGTACAGGGCAGGGAGAGGGGGGTCTAGCTCACTACTCTCTAAACACATAAACTTTGAAAAATTAACTCTCTTTAAAAAGATTTATTTATTTAAGAGAGAGGGAGAGCACAAGCAGGGGGAGGGGCAGACAGAGAAGGAGAGGGAGGGAAGCAGACTCCCCATTGAGCCTGGAGCCCAAAGCGGGGCTCGATCCCATGACCCAAGCCAAAATCAAGAGTCAGCTGCCCAACCGAGCCACCCAGGTGCCCCAACAATTAACTCTTTAAAAGTCAGAAAATGGGGGGTGCCTGGGTGGCACAGCGGTTGAACGTCTGCCTTCGGCTCAGGGCGTGATCCCGGTGTTATGGGATCGAGCCCCACATCAGGCTCCTCCGCCATGAGCCTGCTTCTTCCTCTCCCACTCCCCCTGCTTGTGTTCCCTCTCTCGCTGGCTGTCTCTATCTCTGTCGAATAAATAAAATCTTTAAAAATAAATAAATAAATAAAAAATAAAAGTCAGAAAATGGAACTGATACTATAGGCCCTGAAGGAAATGAAAGCGGCTATTTAAGAATTAAATCTTTCTAGAATATTCAAATCATTTATCCAAATTCTCAATACAAATTAGCTTCAGCTTCACTGTTGAATTTATTCTTTGTTTTCTACATAGTGTAACTCTCCAGGCTGACCATTCATTCCTTCAGCCAGCCAGGCAGCCAATATTTATTGATTGCCAGCCACTAATCAGTAGCAGAGTTTACTTTCTACTGGAAAATAGGGCAAGTAAATAAATTATTCATTGAAGCATATAAAACAATCATAACAGTAAATTAAAAACGGTTAAACAGTGTTAATTTCACATTTTACCTTCATACAGCAGACGGGGGTAAATGTAAAGAAATAAAGCAGATGAGAGAGATAATGGGAGAAGAAAATAAAGGTCAGGATTAGGATTAGAGCGGTCAGGTAGCGTTTCACTGAAACGGTGACAACGGAGAACAAATGAAGGGAGACATCCAACCAGATACTGGAAGGAAAAGAATCAGAGAGACGGAAGAACGAGGGCCAAGGCCGCAAGGAAGCAGCAGCAAGTGATCTGACACCACAAGGAGGTAACTGCGGCTGAAAGGCAGGGTTCAGGCGGGGAGAGTGGTGGGTGAGTTCAGGAGGTAACAGGACTCAGGTAACGCAAGTCCTTGCAAGTCATTACCATGACTTCATCTTTTGCTCCGTGTGAGGGGAGAAGCCATTGGAGGCTTGAGCAAAGTTGTGACACGATCAAACTTTTGCAAAGGTCACTCTGGCTCCTGTGCTGAAAATAGACTAGGGGGCAAGGGGCACATGCACCAACGATCCTAAGAAACGACAGTGGCTTAGACGAGGATAGAGATATCAAATGTGGCCGAAAGTTTCCAAAACACTGCAAAGTTAGGCAGTGCAGGATCTCCCAATGGAAAGAATATGAGGCATGAGCAAAGAAGAAAAGTCAAGGATGACTCCATGTATTTGGCCTAATTGGAAGAACAAAGTTGTCACTATCGTTTGAAGAGCTGAAGGTAGAGTATGGAAGGAAGGTTAAGAGTTCAGTTACAGCCATGTTAAGTTTTAGGTGCCTATCAGATATCCAAGTGGCGAAATCAAATGGAATGTTTGATGCAGGAGTATGGAATTCAGAACACAGGAACTCTTTCCAGGAGTATACCTATAAACTTGGACTGGGGACTGGGTCAAAAAGGGGTGCGTGTGTATGTGTGCGTGTGTGTGCGTGTGTGTGTGTATGTTTTAAGACAAGGGAAATTAACAGCATTTTAAAAAAAGATTTGATTTTATTTATTTTTTAAGATTTTATTTATTTATTTGACAGAGAGAGAGACAGCCAACGAGAGAGGGAACACAAGCAGGGAAGTGGGAGAGGAAGAAGCAGGCTCCCAGCGGAGCAGGGAGCCTGATATGGGGCTCGATCCCAGGACCCTGGGATCACGCCCTGGGCCAAAGGCAGACACTTAACGACTGAGCCACCCAGGCGCCCCTATTTATTTTATTTGAGAGAGAGAGAGCATGAGTGGGGGGGAAGGGGCAGGCAGAAGGAGAAGGAGAAACAGGCTCCCGCCAAGCAGGGAGCCTGAGCCACCCAGGGTGTGAGTTTTTAGTAACGGTATCTTGTAGCCTCGGTTCCACATTGGTTAAATCAGGACATCAGGAGAGGATGTCTAACATTCAGTGCTTTACAGTCTATGATTCAAGAAATATTCTCCATTGTCTAAGTGCCCTGTATTTGAATTGTTTAATCTGGAAATGGAGTTTCTCTTGGGCCATGGTGGATGGGAGAGTATGGGAAGAAAACTTTTCTCCCCATTGTTTTAGTATGTATCACTTTATCTTTCTCTTCACTATCTTTATTTTATTCCCTATTTCTTTCTTGGGATCAACCCCAAAGAACAGTCAATGTAACGTTTCTACTGTTTCATCTATATTGCATTAAATCACCCGTGAAAGCAAGACTCATTGTTCCGAGTTTAGACATCCTTGATAATACAGAGATTCTCACTGCAGTTCTACTTGTGATAAAGAGAGATGACCAATTTCCTCAACGCCATAGTAGCGTTTATGTATGCAGCATTCTAACTTGTAGGTAATCATTCCCGAATCCACAACACTCAAAGATGAATCACTAAAGCCGGACAACCAGAAAATACATGCTTCCTGACATGAAACATACAAAGCATCCAATACCACTTGTAAAGCTTTCCCTCCAAAAACCTAAATCTAATCAAGACTTGAGTGGTAACTTCCAGTTTACAGTAAATGCCAGGGTTAAAGTAACAATTTCAATGCCAAGTAAGATAAAACTCAGGGGACACCTGGGTGGCTCAGTCGGGTAAGCGTCTGCCTTTGGCTCAGGTTCATGATCCCAGGGTCCTGGGATGGAGCCCCATGTCGGGCTCCCAGTTCATCGGGGAGCCTGCTTCTCCCTCTGCCTTTGCCTCTGCTTGATGCTCCCCCTGCTTGTGCTCTCTCTCTCTGACAAATAAATAAATAAAATCTTAAAAAAAAAAAAACCTCAGATAAACTCAATAGCCTGTGGGATATTCATAGGACAACAGATCCATATTCTTCAAGTTCAATGGCAAAAGAAATTTTAGAAAGATTAAAGGCATAACAGCCAAATGTGATAGGTAGCCCTCATTTGCATGTCCATTTCAATAAATCAACTAGTTAAAAAATACAATCTGTGAAATGTGAATATGGGTTGGCTATTGGATGGTGCCATGAAAATGTTATTAAATTTGTTAAATGTGATAAAGACACTATAGTTTTACATTTTCAAAAATTCATGTATTTGAAAATATATTCTGAATTACAGAAGAAATTACATGATGTCTGGGATTTGCTTTAAAATACCTGAGCAAAAAAGGGAGAAGGAGAAGAAAGAGGAATAGAAAAAAGAATGTGTGGCAAATTCTAGACAATTGTAAAATCTAGGTGATGAAAATACAGGGGTTCATTATAGTATTTCTTTCACTTTTGTTTTATGTTTGAATAAAAAAATCATTCTGTACTCAATGTAGTCTTCCACTCCCGTCCTTTCTCCCAGAAAACCTTCTTGCAATTTGACCCTTTCCATACACCCTAAATGCCACACATAGGACAATTCACTATTCTTCTGCTCTTTAAAACCTTGTGCTTCCACATGATATTTGTGCTGCCAATATTCCCTATAACCTCAAAAAATTCCTACAGACCCTTCAAAACCTAAACTGGTCCATTACCCCTGCTGTTCCCCAAACATGAAAGTGGTTCCTACCTCAGGCTTCTGCACATTCTGTTCCTATGCCTAATATACTTTACCTCTAGACAGCCACATCACCCTCACTTCATTCATGGATCTGTTCAAGTATCATCTCATCCAAAAGTCCCTCCCCTGCCCCTCCCCTATCCCTCCATGAACCTCAGCCTCCCGTCCTGCCTTACGGTAACCAGCCGATACAGTCCGTATTTGTTTGTGTCTATCACCCTCCACCACAATGTCAGCTGTATGAGAGTGTGACTGCTTTGTCGCCTAGTGGTGTAGTCTCAGTCCCCAAACAGCGCCAGGGGCACAGTAAGAACACAGTAAGTGTTGAACTACTCGGATAAAAAAATGTCATTCTTGGGGTACCTGGCTGACTCAGTGGGAAGAGCATGTGACTCTTGATCCCAGGGTCATGAGTTCGAGTCCCACGCTGGGTGTACGGATTAAATAAATAAATAAATAAACGTTTTTAAAAAATGTCATTCTTCTGTGAAGTTTTTCCTTATGCTTTTAGCTGGGTTAGACATTTCTTCTTTGCTCTTCCAGCACTTCTTATTTCTACCCTGGCATCTATCATATTACAGCATTTTGAAGTTAATTGTTGTATTTCTACCTGACAAACGTGACGTTCTTGAGGAAGAGGTGGTGTTTTATTCATCTGGATGACTAACGGTGCCAGAAATATTGTGCAGGGTCAACAAATATGTACTGAATAAAAAGGAAAATTGCAGAGGCTTGCAACTCCATTTTTTCTTCAACCTTAAGATTCTTTCTCAAGACACCAGGGTTTCTTGCACCTAAGAAAAGAAACACTGACTTTATCATTATGGTTTTTCTGCTAGTTGCATCCATGCAACTGTCCTGTATTATAACACTGAAGAAATAAGACACTAGGAATGTTAGTGTGTGTGCATGTCTGTAAAAAGAAAAAGGAGAAAGCCAGAAAATATTTTGGCCTTGACTTTGAAGTTGAAGATGTGCAAACCTCATAAGCCAGTGTTTCTACCCTTACTCCTAGAATAATTACAGCACATATACCAGGGGCCATGCACTAATATATTCATAGTAGCATGGTATATAATAGCAAAAACTTGGGAAAATGCAAATTTCATCAACAGAAGAATGGAGAAATCAATAGTAGCACAATCAGACAATGAAATCCTCTTTATCAGTGAAAATGCACTTCAGCTATGCACAGCAACATAGACAAATGGTTCTCAACTGGGGGCAATTTTGTCCACCAGGGGGCATTTGGCAATGTCTGGAGACATTTGTTCGTGTCTTGACTGGGAGACATCGGTAGAGACAAGGGATGCCACTGAACACCTTAGCGTCCGCAGGGCAGCCCCTCATAAAAAATAATTATCCAGTCCAAAATGTCAGTAGTGCTGGCGTTGAGAAACTCTGACACAGACGTACGACAAAGACTGAGCAAAAACACCCCATCAAGTCGTAGAAGCGTAAGTAACTTTTACATCATTACTTATAGTGTCTTTTACATAGGACTTCTTACTGTGTAACTGGTATTGAATTGTCCATCTGATGGACAATTCAATACCAGTTACACAGTAAGATCAACCCACTGGATGGATCCCCACACTTACAAAAAAATGCAGAGCTTCCAGAGTAAAGTTCTTGAAAACAGGATTTTTAATTTCATTTAAAAATGGAATGTATGTTAACTTTTAATGGCATAATTATTTTGCATGTATTTGACTATCATTAAACAATTGTTCATCCAAACAAAATATTGGAACAAATACAGATTTTCTGCTCATGTCTTAAATGTCTACACTGATAATTGCCACAGAGTCAAAAAATACAGAAGAAAATTCCTACAAGGGGCATTTCCTAAAAATGTTCAATGGATTAAGAGAACGTTATAAGAGTATGATATGAATCAAGAACATGAACTTAACAATGAATGACCTCAAGGTTCACTTTAAGTTTTCTTTTATGTTGACCCACCTTTCAAAGGAAACTGAACCAGATTTTTAGAATACAAGGAGGCAAGTATTTGGAGCTTGAAAATAGCCTTAAAATGTAAGAAACACAAAGGGAAAAGGCTGTATGGATTCATGACTTGAAGAGAAGACAGAAGAAATTAGAGAGAGGAGGACTGAAATTATGTCTTCACAATCCTGAGCAGGAGTCCTCCTCCACTTGGCCATTTGTTCCCTGGCTCATGTCCTATTTCAAACTTAGTGGAAAAAATAAGAAAAAAGACCAAGAGGTAGAGAAGAGAAGAGAAGAGAAGAGAAGAGAAGAGAAGAGAGAAGGAAAGGGAAAAAAGAAAAGGAAAAAAAAAAAGAAAAAAGAGAAGAGGGAAAGGAAGGAAATGACATGAAGAAGGGTAACTCCATTATTTGTACTCATTCCAATGACAAGGCTGTCCTACCTGAGGCACTTAATTGGCTGATGAGAAAAGTGAAGAAAGCAAACATATAATCAAAAGCAGAAGCATAGGGGGTGCCTGGCTGGTTCAGTCCGTGGAACATACAACTCTTGATCTCAGGGTCATGAGTTCAAGCCCCACACTGGGCATGGAGCCTACTTAAAATTAATTAATTAATTTTTTAAAAAAGTGTTAGGAAAGCATCAGGGAAATACAAATCAAAACCACAATGAGATACCACCTCACACAAGTCAGAATGGCTAAAATTAACAAGTCAGCAATTGATAGATGTTGGCAAGGATGCAGAGAAAGGGGAACCCTCCTACACTGTCAGTGGGAATGCAGGCTGGTGCAGTCACTCTGGAAAACAGCATGGAGGTTTCTCAAAAAGTTGAAAATAGAGCTACCATATGACCCAGCAATTGCACTACTAGGGATTTACCCCAAAGATACAAATGAAGTGGTATAGAAGGTACACCTGCACCCCAATGTTTACAGCAGCAATGTCCACAACAGCTGAACTGTGGAAAGAGCCCAGATGTCCACTGATAAATGAATGGATAAAGATGATGTGGTATATATATACAAAGGAGTATTACACACAGCCATCAAAAAAAATGAAATCTTGCCATTTGCAACAACGTGGATGCAACTAGAAGGCATTATGCTGAGTGAAATAAATGAATCAGAGAAAGACAATTATCATATGATCTCACTGATATGTGGAATTTAAGAAACAAGGCAGAGGATTGTAGGGGAAAACAGAAAAAAAATGAAACAAGATGAAACCAGAGAGGGAGACAAAGCGTAAGAGACTCTTAATCTCAGAAAACAAACTGAGGGTTGCTGGAAGTGGGGGGGGGGGGGGGTAAGTGGATGATGGACAGTGGGGAAGGTATGTGTTGTAATGAGCACTGGGTATTATATGACTGATGAATCACAGACCTGTACCCCTAAAACAAATAATACATTATATGTTAAAATTAATTGAATTTACATTTGGAAAAATACAAATAAAAAAAGATATATATTGCAAAATGATGAAAACTATAGAATTAGCTAATTCCTCCAGCCCATCACATAATTACCTTCTTTTTTGTGGTGAGAACATTTAAGATCTACTCCATTAGCAATTTTCAAGTATCTAATACAGCATTATTAGCTACAATCACTATACTGTACTTGAGATGCACAGGACTTGCAAATCTTTTAACTAGAAGTCTGTACCCTTTGATCAATATCTCATCACTTCCCCCATTCCTCAGCCCCTAGTAACCACCACTCTGCTGAGTTCAGGTTTTTTAGATTCCACAAATGTGACATCACACAGCATTTCAGTTATTTCAGTTGGCATAATGCCCTCAAGCTTCATCCAAGTTTTTGCAAATATCAAGAATTCTCTCTTCATGTTAGCTAAGTAATATTCCATTGTAAATATATGGCACATCTTCTTTAATCCATTTATCTACTGATGAACAATTAGAACTGTTTTCATATCTTGACTACTATGAATAAGGCTACAATAAACATGCAGTGCACATATTCTTTGAAAAAAAAGTAGAAGTAAAAAAAAAAATCAACTGCATTTCTCATACAGGCTAAAACCAAAAATATCTCAAAGGAAAAAATCTAGAAATATTATTTTATTTATTTGTGTAGTAATGCCCACTTGATGCTAGCCCAGATTCTGGAAACACAGATGGTGAAAGGTTGGGATCAAGGAGTGGAGAGGCTAACCCTTCTCCGAAAGGAGCTCACATTCAAGTGGAATGTGGATAACTAAAAGAAGATAATGCCATTTGTTTCTTTTTCTCTCTGCTTACACTATTCTCTCCTTTTTTTCCCACTCCCACACACTAATTTAAACTAAAAAGAAGGGATGCCTGGGTCCCTTAGTCAGTTAAGCGTCTGCCTTCAGCTCGAGTCGTGATCCCAGGGTCCTGCGATTGAGTCCCACATCAGGCACCCTGCTCTCTCTGCCTCTCATGAATAAATAAATAAAATTTAAAATAAAATAAACTGAAATGAACCCTATTAAAGTAGTCATGGTTAATGCCTGATAGAAAGTTTGTGGACAGTGACAGTTCTTAATCAATCAACAAATTAATTTTTAGTTCTTCCTAGGTAAACACACTAAGAACTTTTCACTTAAATAAAATTATTGTGTAATGACATGTTAATGTGACGTCAGTGAGGGCCTGCACCTGATCATTCTTATTCAGTGCTGCATATCTAGCACTGAGACAGGCCTGACACATAACAGATGCTCAAAAACGTGCTAAATGAGGAAGAAATACAAAGGAGTCAAGGGCTATCAGCTCTTAACTACAGAGAAAAGATAGAAAAAGAAAAAAGTTGATAAAAGACCTGATACTAATCAAATAAATGTGACTGATGTTTACGCTGGGTAAGAACCGAGAGAATCTGTCCTACATCTGAAATAGAAATGTTTAATAGCACTCCTCTACAATGTACGTTAACATAGTACTTGTTCTCACTCGTGCCTAGAGAGAGAATATCGCCATTAAGTCAGTGTCTAGAACTGCACTGCCAGTATAGCAGCCATTTGTCACATAAGGCTATTCAAAGTTAATTAAAATTAAATTAAATTTAAAATTCTGTTACTCATTTGCGTTAGCCACATTTCAAGTGCTCAGTAGCCACGTGAGTCTAGTGGCCTCAATACTGAGCAATAAAGATACAGAATTCTTCTACCATCATAGAGAATTCTATTATACAGCTGTGTTTCCCACCATACTGCATTTAAATAGAAAAGTAGCCTGAATCTTACAGGAGAAATAAGACACAGCTCACACACACAGAGTTAAATTAATTGCTCCACATCACAGCATCCTGGGGAGCCAAATCAGTTTAGTTTCTCATAAATCTCACTTCCCCCCAGTTTCATTTATGCAGTTAGCACAGGTAATTGTGTAATTAACATACATCGGTCTAGCAACCATTGGGAAACCCCAGCACCATTTGATATGGCAAGCCACTTATTTCTATCCAGTCTTCCAAAGCCTACTACTATCTGATCAAACAATATCTTCAAATCCTGACATTTGTTGACTTGCACACTCCCCTTATGGATACTGGTTGAAAATCTTGTAGCTAGTTGACAATTTACCTTTAGAACTGGCTGTGTGCTGGAATTTAGTAACACACCTATCGAGCCACAATTACCAAGCCAAATTTGCATTTTATTTCTCAATGCCCAGAGAAGCATTTTTACCTAAACTGGCAAGTGTCTGTTACAAAATTATTCCCAGGACTCTGCACTTAATGAGGCTGTCTAACAGAGATTGATTCACCAATCTGGTGAAATCTGCATTTTCCTAAACCAAAAAAAAAAAAAAAAAAAAAGCTGAGGTTTATTTAGCTGAAAATCCCTTGTTAAATCATAAAAAGTGAGACATAAACAGGGCAAACACCATTGCATAACGACTAGCTACAAAAATGAATGACTTTATGACAAAATGAGAGGTTGATTAAAAAACTCACCTTTAGGGGCGCCTGGGTGGCTCAGTCATTAAGCGTCTGCCTTTGGCTCAGGGCGTGATCCCTGGTGTTGTGGGATCGAGCCCCACATCAGGCTCCTCTGCTGGGAGCCTGCTTTTTCCTCTCCCACTCCCCCTGCTTGTGTTCCCTCTCTTGCTGGCTGTCTCTCTCTCTCTCTGTCAAATAAATAAACAAAACCTTAAAAAAAAAAAAAAACTCACCTTTAGATGAAAAACAAAGTCAAGCTTAAAATAAAAGAAATACAACACACCAACTTGTCTTTCTGTCCCCAGGTATCATAACATCTAGGACTTGATAGCTGTTTGGTTAAATACAGAAGGAAAAGAGGATCAGACTAAATTGGAAATGTGTGCATATGCTCTTTGCCTTAGTGAACTCATTCCTATGGTGGCTACCAGTACTTCTCCCTCTTCTTGATAAGGATTAAATGGGACTAAGGAGATAAACTTGGGAAAGGCTACCATCTTTGGAGAAAGCAACCTGGAAATTATTTACAAACTGTCCAAGTTAAAAAGAATAGAAGAAAGAGAGGCCTAATTATGCAAGTGGTCAGTAGCTCCTTTGCAAACATGAACATTAAAGGACTTCCATAGGGATTAGCAAACCTTGAACTGTTAAACATTGTCCTGAAAGCCTAAAACCCTCACTTAGCAGAGGAGGCACCAAGTGGCCGCTCTTAAGAAGACACAGATCATATTTTCAAATGGGCAATGTAATGAAAGATTTGCTAAAGGTTTTTCATGCCTTCCTAATTTTGATAATAGAAGTCACATTTGATCAGCCTGGTTTGTTCAGCCTGGTTAAGTGTCCACTGTCAAGAGCAGCTGAAGTAGAGAGAAATGTCCTCTCTTACTGCCAAATTGTCACTTAGATTTATTTAGAATCTCATCCGTGTTTAAGGTTCTCTCCTCAGGGTATAAATTAACTGTTTTACAAAGGCCTCCCCAAGATACTTTAAATGCTCGAAGAGAGGTCCAATATATCATTGTTGCAGACAAAAAGCAATTTTAGTAATTTATTTCCTAAAAATCTGACTTTGCATTTCTATCAAGAGGCAGAAGCAAGAATTTGTCCCCGAAAGTTTACTGCTAAAATAAAGAACATGGTATTTTCACAGCAATGGACTTACCTAGATGGCAGGGGAAAAGATATAGCCAAGTTCCCTCCATCCGGTATTTGAGGTTAACTTAAATAAATATTACCGGCATATAATGAAATAGTTTAGCGTTTGATGTTCAACCACTAGAACACCTCAAAAATAATAGTAACTACCATCCATTGAGCAGTTAGTTTATGCCAGGCACCAGATTAAGTGTATTACGAGTATAATTAACAGCTGTATTAGGTATTATTATTCCAGTGTTCAGATGAAATACTGAGACTAAGAGAGTTTCAAACATATGGCAAGAACAAATCATTAGGAACCGGCGGAGATGGGATTTATAATACAGTCAAACCCTAACTCCAGAGTCTGGATTTGTGTGGGAACTGACAAGCTGATTTTTGCATGGAAATGCAAAGGACTTAGAATATCCAAAACAATCTTGTAAAAAGAAAAACAAAGTTGCAGAACTTAATTACCTAATTTTAAGACCTATTATAAACCTGCAGCAATTAAGCCAGAGTGATATTGACATAGAGACACACAGATCATTGAGAAAGAATAAAAAGGCTAAAAAGATACACACGCATGGCCAACTGCTTTTCTACAAGAATATCAAGGCAACCCAATGGGAAAGGGACCATCTCTTCAACAAATGGAGCAGAACAACTAGAAAGTCGTATGGAAAGAAAAAAAGAGAGAAGAGGAGGGAGAGGAAGAGGAAGAGGAGGAGAAAGGAAGGGAGGAAAGAAGGAAGGAAGGAAGGAAAACCAATTATTTCCTTATTTCCTCAAACTAAATACAAAAATTCCTAATTATTTCATCAAACCACATGCAAAAAGGGCTAAACCTATTAAAGATACACAAGAAAGGGGTGCCTGGCTGGCTCAGTCAGAAAGGCATGTGACCCTTCATCAGGGGGTTGTGCTTGAACCCCAAATTGGGTGTAGAGATTACTTAAATAAATGAATAAATTTTTAAAATTTTTAGAAAAAAAAAAGATATCCACGAAAGCACAAAACGATGTCAAAGACCTTAGATTATGCAAAGATTTCTCATATAAGACACAATACATACAAACTACAAAAGAAAAAAATGGATAAATTGGACTTCATTAAAATTAAAAGCCTTTATACTATCAGTAACACTAGTAAGAGAATAAAAAGGCAAGCTGCAGACAGGAGAAAATATATGCAAAGCCTAAACTCTGACAAACGACTTGTTTCTAGAATATACAAAGAATTCTTACAACTCAGCAATGAGGAGAAAGATGACCCAATAAAAATGGGCCAAAAATTTGAATAAACACTTCATCAAAGAAAATAGATGAATGGTAAATAAGCCCATAAAAAAAGGTTTCACATCAGGGCACCTGGGTGGCTCAGTTGGTTAAGCATCTGACTCTTGATTTAGGCTCAGGTCATGATCTCAGGGTCATGAGATCAAGCCTCGTATCAGGCTCTGCACTCACCATTGAGCCTGCTTAAGATTCTCCCTCTCCCTCTGCTTCTCCCACTCCCTGACCCCACCCCCCACTCACACACACACACTCTCTCTCTCTCTATATATATATATATATAAACCTTCAGGTCATTAGTTATTAGGAAAATGCAAATCAAAACCATAAAATGTTACTACTATGTACACTCTAAAATGGCCACCATAAAAAAGGCTGACCAGGACTAGTGTTGGAGATGACATCAAACAGTGAAAGTGTACATATACTGCTGAAGATGATCTCAAATGATATGAACACTTTGATAATTAAGCAGTTTCTTAAAAGCTCAATATAGGGGCGCGTGGGTGGCACAGTCGTTAAGCGTCTGCCTTAGGCTCAGGGCGTGATCCCAGCGTTCTGAAATCAAGCCCCACATCAGGCTCCTCCGCTAGGAGCCCGCTTCTTCCTCTCCCACTCCCCCTGCTTGTGTTCCCTCTCTTGCTGGCTGTCTCTGTCAAATAAATAAATAAATATCTTTAAAATAAATAAATAAATAAATAAATAAATAAAAGCTCAATATATACCTACTGTGTGATCCAGCCATTCCAATCCTAGATAGTTAACCAAGAGGATTAAAGAATATGCCCCTACGAGGACATAGTCAAAGACTTATACAAAGACATGTACTTCTTCATAGCAACTTTACTTGTTAATAGTCCCAAACTAGAAAAAACAAATGCATATCATTAAGTGAAGGAATAAACGAACTGGTAAATCAATACTTAGAATACTACTCAGCAAGGGGCACCTGGGTGGCTCAGTGGGTTGGTTAAGCGTCTGCCTTTGGCTCAGGTCATGATCTCAGGGTCCTGGGATGGAGCCCCACGTTGGCGTCCCTGCTCAGTGGGGAATCTACTTTTCCCTCACCCTCTGCCCTCCCCCCCCCTCATGCACATGAGCACACGCTCTCTCTCCAAATAAATAAAATCTTAAAAAAAAAGAATACTATTCAGCAATAAAAAGAATGGACTACTGATATACTCAACCACATGGACGGAAGTGATGAGTTTTTTTTTTTTACTGTATACATACATCAGAACTCTTCAAACTATATACTTTAAATATATGTGACTCATTATATGTCAAGTATACTTCAATGAAGCTGTAATAAAATACCAATTAATGATAATAACTAATCATAACCAATTCAATAAAACAAATCCCTGAGTCCATACTGATATAAGTAAATAAATACAAAGAAAAGGCCCTACCTTACAGTGGAATGCCAACTCATAAATGTAGAAGGAATGATATAATTCCAAAATAATATTCAGCAGCCATCACTGTAATAAGTGATCAGGCAAGAGAGATCAATGGATGTTAAACTTACCAAGTAAACTGGTGATGAGAAAAAGAACCTGTAAGAATACAGTCTCAAGTAAATCCCGACAAGACATCTACTGATTACTTATTAATGAACTGTACAGTGGAGAAATATCATAGACACCATCTTGACCAAGTGACAAAAGTTAACATCGTTGGTGATAAGAAAATGAGATATTGTGTGCCTTCTGATATGAGGGACTGGAAAGAAAACAGTATTATTTCTCTGGTGTTCATGCCAAAAGACACATCCTGAATCTAGTCATAAAGAAACACCAGACAAACCCAAACTGAAGAAAACACTAAAATAACTGACCTGTATTCTTCAAAAATACCAAGATGATAAATAACAAAGAAAAACTAAGGAACTATAAATTGGAAGAAACTAAACAGACATGACAATGCAATACAATGTATGATTCTGGACTGAATCTTGACCTAGAAAGCAAAAGAGGGACAGGCCATGTTTGTTAATGACGTTAACTACTATTCCTTTCTATAAATGACATTATTGTACAGAAGGAGAAAACTGAGTGCATTAGATAAACGTATTGTAGCAATGTTAATATCCTAATTTTGATAAAGGCATCAAGGTTATGAGCGAATGTCCTTGACTTTAGGAAATACACACTGAAGTACTTAGGGGGAATTTGGCAGCATGTCTGCAACTTAATCTCAAATGTTTCAGAAAGAAAATAATGATACATGAGGAAAAGTGAAAGGACAAATATAAACTTAATAATTTGGAAACCTGAGTGAAGGGGACAGGGTAGTTCTTTGTAGTATTATTAGTATTTGTTAAAGATTTATTTATTTATTTGAGAGAGAGCAGAGAGTGGTGGGTGGGGGGCAGGAGGAGGGAGAGAATCCCAAGCAGGACCGGTGCTGAGCACAGAGCCCGAAGTGGGGCTCATGAAGTGGAGCTCGATCTCACAATCCTGAGATCAGGACCTGAGCCGAAACCGAGTCAGACGCTTAACTGACTGTGCCACCCAGGTGCCCCAGTTCTTTGTATTATCATTTCTATTTTTCTTGCAAATCTCTTTTAAGTTTGACATTGTTTTTAAATAAAATGTAAAAATTTTTTAAAAATACATGTAGCTTTGGATAAAGGATCTATGAGTTCCTTTGATTATTTATGCATCTTTTCTGTAGGTCTGACATTATCCTTCCCCAAAGAAAATGTAGGGAATGGAAACATGGGGGGCGGGGGAGCTGCTTCTTTGGCCTCTGGCCTCACCCATTTGTTAATATACTCAACACACGTGTATCAAATGCCTGCCCTGTGCCAAACGTGGTACTGGTTTCTGGGGATCTGGACTGGTATGTAATGGGTGTGACCTGGAGCCTGTTAGAGGGCAGGGGTGCATGGTGGCCAGCCAGCAGTATGTAAGGCTCCTCGGTGAAACCAAACCAAAGGTTAAGAATCCACAGCCATCATCCCACTTCACCTATGGAGAACAGCACTGTTATTGTTCAAAGCCCTTAAATCCATGCAGTCCTCTTCTGAAAATTACTTGTGTAGCATGTCATCAGGAAGAGATGCATCACCATCTCATGCCACATCACTTAAACTGCGGTGTCTAATCGTGTCACTTAAGAGAGAGAGCAACAAGAGCAACCAAACGGATTCCCTGTTGGGACTTAATGCTTGTGTCCTCCACCACGCCCTCTCCCCACTCACAGGTTGAAACTCTAGCCCACTCGTGCTGGTATCTGGGGGTGGGCCCTCACGATGAGATTAGTGACCTTATACGATG
Organism: Ursus americanus; assembly: GCF_024610735.1. NCBI lineage: Eukaryota > Metazoa > Chordata > Mammalia > Carnivora > Ursidae > Ursus > Ursus americanus. Next base: position 46,501,003 of record NC_142130.1, read on the forward strand.
AAGAAGAGAGCAAGCAATGGCCATATGAGCACAGAGCAAGATGGCAGCCACCTGCCAGCCAGTAAGAGAGTCCTCACCAGAAGCTACCAGGCCAGCACTCTCTGATCTTGGGCTGTCAGCATCCAGAACTGTGAGAAAATAAATATTCATTGTTTAAGCCCTCCAGTCAATGGTATTTTGTTATGATAACCTGAGTTGACTAGGACATTCCTTTGCCCTGCTTCCCTTCCCAGTTCAGGATTCAATCCAAGATCAAGTGTTGTATTTAAATGTCTTGTCTCTTGGAATAATGTCTCGCCGTCAGCATTATGAACAAATCAATGAACCAGAAGCAAGGCTGCTACAAGGAAAGTGGTTTTACCAAAGATTTTTTCTTTTGACTACAGAATAATAAAAGTAACAACAATAAAAATGACAAACATTTTTTAAAAAGCACTTACTAGGTACCAGCTTATGTATTAAAGGATTTAGAAGGTGTATCTAATTAAAGCACCCCAATAACACATGTAGTGGGTTCTACTATTATTCCCCTTCCCTTCATTTGCTAATGACTTAGAGCTAAGTTACTTTCTCAAAGTTGACACAATATTTAAGCGGCAGGGCTACAGAGAAATCTCTAGAACGGTGCCTCTTAAATGGACATACAAGTCACCGAGGTATCTTGTTAAAATGCAGATACTCATTCTGCATGTCTGGAGGAGGACTCAGATTCTGCATTTCTAATGAGCTCCCAGGTGATGCTGATGCTGTGTTCACTCAACACGATTTGAATAACAAGCCTGCAGAAGTACATAACAGCTAAATGTGCCTGGCACATAAGTGCTCACTAGCTATTTCTTGAATTATTTAACAGAGAGGAGAGATAAAGAGAAAGAACGAGATTTTTAAAAATCTGTTGTTGACCTCATTTTGATCAGCAAGCCTTCATTATTGTTCCCTTTCTCTACAAGGATGTTGTAACACCAAATATTTCATGGGAGAACTGGAAGATTGTACAAGACGCTGTACAATTACCCAGAACCCAATGCTAGAAAGCTGAGAGCAGACCACCACCTCGCAGGGAACGCTTTTCCTGTATGTGTGTCTACTTAGTTACAATCCAGTTTCAGCAAGACTATTCCCTTCTCCATCCTTCTTTGCACTGACCAGCTGGTGAGAATGCCATGAGTTAATGAAATGTCTCACCCTCTAAATGTCATATGAGGCTACAGGGCTGCAAAAAGCCCGTCAGAAAGACAAGATTCACAGGGAACAAAGTTACAGGCCAACGCTAGCTAGCATGCTTGCTTCAGGTATGTGGACGGAAAACCTTCACATCAAGGTGAGCTGCTGATTAGTGTTTTAGAGGATAAATTAAGTTTAAGGACAAGTTGCTGTGTAGCAACTTGCAGAAAGAGATCAGTTTTGAGACTCAATAAATGCTCTTATTAATAGTTACAGCCTTTCTTTTTTTTGAGATTTTATTTATTTATTTCAGAGAGCAAGAGAGCATGCACGCGCGGACTCGCAGAGGGGGAGAAGCAGGCTCCCCACTGGGCAGTGAGCCCAACGCAGGGACACACAGGGACATGGGGCTTAATCTCAGGACCCTGGGATCATGACCTGAGCCGAAGGCAGATGCTTAATCAACTGAGCCACCCAGGGGCCCCAGTTACAGCCTTTCTAACTACTTAATTAAGGTATAATGGGCATGCTGGAAACTATACATCACATATTTAAAGGGCACAATTTTTAAGTTTTGACAAATGTATATGCCTATGAAACCATCACCACAATCCGGATAGTGAAAAGATCCATCACTCTCCCACCAAATATCTCCCCAAATCCAGTCCTTACTCCATATTAACAGAAGTAGGAATCTACATTTAGATCTTACATTTGTGTTGTGGTTTAGATTTCTCACCACAGAGACACAAGCCCCAGACCAACTCCCCCATTTCCTCTGAGGTCTGGGTTTAGCTCTACAAGGAAACTCTGTTTCCCCATCCTTAGAAGTGTGTTACGGGTCCTAACCAACCCCCCCATCCAATATGACTGGTGGCTTTATAAAAACAGGGAATTTGGATAAAGACAGCTACAGAGGGAAAACCATATGAGGACAGAGAAAAGACGGCCATCCGTAAGTCAATGACAGAGGCCGGCAGACACCTGGATCTCAGAATTCCAGCCTCCAGAATTGTAAAAAAATAAACTTCTGTTGTTTAAGCCACCCAGTCAGTGGGATTTTGTCATGGTACTTCTACCAAATTGATACAGAGTGGTACAGCTGCTTCTCCAGTTGCTGTATCTCTGTTATCTTAAAGGGTTTTATTTTTTTAACTTTATCACTTACCTAGTTACCAACTTTATTCCTAGCTAACAATTCTTTGTGTTAAATTCTCTCTATTATAGTAACTGGTGTGGTTTCTGTCCCCTGATGGGACCCTGACTAATACATGTGTAGAACAGCCATCACCTCCTTGCCCAGCAAAAAGAAAACAGATAAACTGAGTTTTTTCTTTTTTAAAAAAGATTTTATTTATTTATTACAAAGAGAGCACAAGCAAGGGTACTAACAGAGGGAGAGGGAGAAGCAGACTCCCCACTGAGCAGGGAGCCCAACATGGGGCTCAATCCCAGGACCCTGGCATCATGACCTGAGTCAAAGGCAGATGCTTAACAGATTGAGCCACCCCGGTGCCCCTCATTCTAGATACTTCTTTTCACTGATGAAGATGGCTGGGGTCCTCCAGCAAGGGCAGTATTACTGTATAAACTGTATAAGCATCTGGTCTCTAAGGTACTGAAAATTAAGTGGTGAACAGTTTTTAAGGAAGTGTTTATCACTCCAATAAAAGAGGAGATTTAGAAAAATAAATGAGTTCTCTATGCAATTAAATGCCCAATTTTTGTATAATAAAAGCTAAGAAAATATGTTAAAGTATGCTACTAAAATTGACTCAAAATAAAATCAAACATTTAAAGAGACTGATTACCATAAAAAAATTAGAAAGATATCTGAAACCTACCCTCATCTCCCCCCCAACTCCCACCGTTTAAAAAAGAACCACCCAGTTGTTTTTACTGGTGAATTCCACCAAACTTTCAAAGAATTCTCTACACTATTTAAACTGTTCCAGGGCATAGAAAAAGGAAAACCTGACAAATCATTTTATGAAGGAAGGAAGACCTTGACTCAGTTCTGACAAAGATCTCTACTCTACCCCCAATAAAAGAAAGTAAAGATGACTTGTAAAGACCATCAATTTTCATGCATGCATCAGAGAAGAATGAGGCCATGTAATCTGGGGAGAGAGTGGCCTGGGAATGGCTTTTTGCTTCTCTCTTGGAGAAAGGAGCCACCTCTGTTATCTGTCCCATCCCTCTGCCTTTGAGACAGATCTCACCGAATCCGTTCCTGAAAACTGGGCGTATGTCTCACTCTTAAAAATCCTTTGGAGGGAGAGCAAACATGCTCTTTCTCCCAACAATCTGTGCCAGGGCTTCACCTGTCATTAGTCCCAACCTGTTTTCCCAGGGCTGCACAGAAGTCTAGTTCCTTGATTTGTATGGACACACACACACACACACACACACACACACACACTGCTGTTTTCCTCCTCTATCCGTTAAACAGGATACATTCAGTATTCGACTATGGATGTTGACAAAAGGATCTGAGGAGAAAAATCAGGCATTTTGTATCATATCTCGATTATGTACTTGTCTGTTTTGGTGGGCATATGGCCATGTGGGGTTGTTCTACTGAAAAGAAAGGGAAGTGACCCTGGTGTACCCAAAGTAACAGAATTAAGAAGGATCAGAAAATGACTATGAGGGGCGCCTGGGTGGCTCAGTCAGTTAAGCATCCGCCTTCAGCTCAGGTCATGATCCCAGAGTCCTGTGATCAAGCCCCCCTTGCTCAGCAGGGAGCCTGCTTCTCCCTCTGCCTGCCACTCCCCCTTGCTTGGGCTCCGTCTCTGACAAATAAATAAAACCTTAAAATAACAAGAACAAAAATCTACTACTCCTAGACCCAAAGTCACAGCTGACTTGTGATCTGTACTCCCTGATATATAAGATACACAAAAACTGATTCATATAAGAGCTCCAATATTATTGTTTTCTGAGTTGTTTAGAACCCAGAAATTAGGGGCGCCTGGGTGGCACAGCGGTTAAGCATCTGCCTTCGGCTCAGGGCGTGATCCCGGCGTTATGGGATCGAGCCCCACATCAGGCTCCTCAGCTATGACCCTGCTTCTTCCTCTCCCACTCCTCCTGCTTGTGTTCCCTCTCTCACTGGCTGTCTCTATCTCTGTCGAATAAATAAATAAAATCTTAAAAAAAAAAGTATTAAAAAAAAAAAAGAACCCAGAAATTAGAACCCAGAATCTAACATGTACCACACAGTAGTAATGAACGTGTTACTATTTAAACTGTAAATATGACAAACAACAAACATATCCTCTTTGAATCCCAGAAATGCCTAACCTCTAACCCAAAACTATCCAAAAGTGACTCAGAATGGGATGAATGTCAGGAACTTGAAAGCATAGGCTTTTTAAAAACTTACCATTTAGTTTAGGATTCTGAGGGCTGTCCTCTTGCTTAAATAAAGTCATATATTTATGAAAAGCCACAGACATAAGAAGAAAAAACGATCTTTCAATTCAAAACTTTAGTCACAAATTAATAGCTGTATCTCCTTGAAAGTAAGTCCAGAGTGAAAATGCCTGAAAGACCTAAAGCTGATGATTTTTTTTAACTATTTGGGCAGGAAGTAAAGTCAAAATAGGTAATATGTTTGCCTTGGGTTCAAATAACTCAGAGAAAAACAAATACCGTATGATTTCACTCATATGTGGAATTTAAGAAAGAAACAAAGAAAAGAGACAAAAAAACAGACTCAACTATAGAGAACAAACTGGGGGAGGTAGGTGGGAGAATGGGTGAGATCGGTGAAGGGGATTAAGAGCACACTTACCTTTTTTATTTTTTTTAAGATTTTTACTTATTTATTTGAGGGAGAGAGAGAGAGCATGAGCAGGGGGAGGGACAAAGGGAGAGGGAGAAGCAGACTCCCCACTGAGCAGGGAGCCCGATGCAGGGACATACGGGAACATGGGACTAGATCCAAGGACCCTGGGATCACGATCTGAGCCGAAGGCAGACGCTTAACTGACTGAGCCACCCAGGCACCCAAGAGCACGCTTACTTGATGAGCACTGAGTATTGTATGGAATTGTTGAATCACTATACTGTACACCTGAAACTAATATAACACTGTACATTAATTATACTAGAATTAAAATTTTTTAATAAAAAAAAAGTTTAAAAATTGTGTGGTAAGTCCTAAAATCCACCTGATTTTTAAGGAAACAAAGAAAGCTAGCTTGAGAAAGTTTACTAAAATAATTTCCTATCAGTACTGAATTCATCACTGCTTTGAAATATTCTCATTCCAGCAGATGACAACCCCATTATATTACATAGCCCTGCTATGGACTGAATTGTGTCTCCTCAAAATTCATATGTTGAACCTCCTAGGTTGCGGGAAATATTCTATAATTGTTTGGGGACTGTAGTTAAGAGTGTTTGCAAAAAAAAAAAAAGTGTTTGCATATGTAAAAATTCATGGAACACTTAAGATTAGTACACTTTGTAAATGTGATATATTCAAGAAAAAAAGAAAAAGAAAAAAAAGACAGGTATTTATTGTATGAAGCACATCTGGGGAGCCTGGGTGGCTCAGCGGGTTAAGCGTCCAACTCGATTTCGGCTCAGGTCACGATCTCAGGGTTCTGACACAGAGTCCCGTGTCAGGCTCCATGCTGACTGCGAAGCCTGCTTAGGATTCTCTCTCTGACCCCCTCAAGCCCGTTTGTGCTCTAAAATATATAAATCTTTAAAAAATAATAATAATAAAGCACATCTGATCTCTTTTGTGTTGCTTAGGAAACACTGGAGCCTGCCAGTTTGTACCGAGGGCGGCATCAGTGGCCACATCCAGGTTTTACCTCTAGATGGAATCTGAGCACTAGCAGCCTTGCAGGTCAAGTCCCGAGCCCATCTCAACCATCCCCTCCTACCTTGCCACACGTCCTCTGGCCCTGTGATCATCCTGGTAGTAGCCCAAAGCGGGAAGCAGTAACTACTTTCAGCACTGACCCAGTTACAAATTCTTACCCAGCTGTACCAAAATCTCCACCACCTCTCAACTTTCTCTACTCCAGGCCTTAGAAGTCCCCTCTGGGGGGAAATTCACGCCCAACACGGGGCATGCACCCTTTGAATGCTTCTTTTTTTATGGTCCCTGCATGCCAGCTCTTGAGGTGTACCCTTCCGAGGGGTACAAGGTGGTCTACACATGGCACAATCTCCCCAGTATCTGCTATCTCTCCCGGGCTTTTCTAGTTTTGAAAAGACGTACTTTTTTCTCTGCTTCACAACTTCTTTTTGTTCTTTCTAGAATTCCCCCATCCAGACTGTCGTGAAGGAAGAGAAAGGAATATGAAAATAATAAACATTAGAATATAGAATAAAACAGAACAGCTCCAAAAGACGACCAATATACTGTGCAAGTAACAGCTTTAAAGGAGTAAATTGTGACCCATTAATTTGAAGTTTATGGCTCTGCTTTTCTCAGAGAGCATAATAAAAAAATGCGATCATTTGCAAGAGAAATGATAGCAGTAAATCCCTGGAAATGGGGGTTACAAACAAACCCAACCATACTGCTGTGTTCACTAATGTAATGTCCAACTGAGCCATAACTCTGCAAGGAGAGACTAGAAATAATGTTGACATCATAATCTGAGCTTGGCCTCATAGGCTTTCAAAAACAGAGCACGTAAGAACGAGCTCGCGAACTCGGGGCAGGCAGGGCCCCAGTACAGGGATATTTATTACCCTCTTCCTTCTCAGTGACCACTCCCGCAACTCCGGTCACCTTTCCATGCCTCCCCTTCTGCTCAGATTTGTTCCCTCCAACCACTTCCTCAACAACGTGGCTCTGTTTCCACTGCCTTCTGGGTTCTCCCTGTACCACCAAGCTTGCATTACAGGGTAGTCTGGGCACAAAGCTGCCCTTACTCCTTATCTGAGCCCTGCCTGCCACCAAAGCAGACAGACCATGTAGCGGAGATGAAGCTCAGCGCTCCATCAGCTGGTTAGCTGTGGGAAAGCTCTTCGACCTCTGTAAGCCTCAGTTAGCTCATCCAATGAGATGAGGTTAAGATTAATATTGATATTGGGGTGCCTGGGTGGCTCAGTCGGTTAAGCATCTGCCTCCGGCTCAGGTCATGATCCCAGGGTCATGGGATCAATCCCTGCATCGGGCTCCTTGCTCAGTGGGGAGCCTGCTTCTTCCTCTGCCTGCTTCTCCCCCTGCTTGTGCTCTCTGAAAAATCAATAAATAAAATCTTAAAAAAAAAATGAAGATATTAAGATTTAGATTTAATTACTTTAGGAATTCGTATTAACTCATTAAATCCTCACAACAACCCTATGAAGTAGGTATTACTAGTCCCATTTTACAGATGAGGGAACGGAAGCGCTGAGAGAGTGAGTGGCCTGCCCAAAATCACACAGCTACAAAACGGCAGAGCGGGTTTGAACAGGTACCTGGCACCCAAGTATACATTTTTTATCTGTTTACTGCCTCACCTACGTCTTCAGTTAATACTAGCTATGATTGTTACTGACTGGCAATTTAGGGGGTGGTCCCCTTATAAATGAAAGGATAAACTGAAGATGGGCCCGATGTTGACATAGAAAGAAAACTAATAGAAGCTACTGATCATTAGAGGACTAGTTCATTCATTGATATATTCACTTAATAAATATTAAGGCTAGGCACTGCTCTAAGAGATGAATCTGCAGCTGTGCGCGAGAAAATGTTACGGTGTTAGCTCTGTACCTTCTCACATGCTTCTCCTTTTGCCTGCAATGTACACACACACACACACACACACACACACACACACACAGAGTCTGGTCATTCCTCACTTTTTCCCTTGTCTCGTAAAAGGCAGCTGGGGCTCAGTCGGCTTCTGCAACATCTCAGATTCTGCAAGTAAACTCAGAGAGGAGCAAAAGAATAAAAGAACATAAAAAAGGAGGAAGCTAAAGAAACAAAAGAAAAAAATACATTTGGGGGAAAAACACATTTGGGAACATGTCAATGGAAAGAAAGCAAAAACAAAAATTAGAGATGAAAATGGAGTATTAAGGAATGGAAAAGATGAAACTAAGAGGCAGTTTTAATAATACTTTCTAGTACATGAAGGATTTTTACATGGAGAGGAACAGTAACCTCTTCTCCTTAGGGAGTTGTAAGGGAGGAAATCATTTCCTGCGAAAGCGGTAGAGGCCGAGTCCGGTTGCTTTACTGGGCACTTATGTAGGCAGGGCATGTTCATTGCTATCAAGGGGCTTACACTTTAATGGGAAAGACAGCTGTGCATAAAACGATGACAAATATTCAATTTAGTGGAAAAGATTAGAAGAGCAATGAATTCAAAGAAGGGAGAGATCTCTGCGAATTCAGGAGCTGAGATGGAGAGGAAGCACTTCACTAAAGAGATGAACTGGTGAAATCCTATCAATGAAAGACGGACTAGGGAAAGAGAAGAGCAGTAGAGAATGGTATAAAACCTGACTGAATGCCTGGAAAATGCATTTTTTTTAAGATTATTTATTTATTTATTTATTTATTTATGTGACACAGGCAGCCAGCGCGAGAGGGAACACAGCAGGGGAGTGGGAGAGGAAGAAGCAGGCTCCCAGCGGAGGAGCGCGATGCGGGGCTCGATCCCAGAACCCCGGGATCACGCCCTGAGCCGAGGGCAGGGATCACGCCCTGAGCCGAAGGCAGACGCTTAACGACTGCGCTACCCAGGCGCCCCTGGAAAATGCATTTTTAGCAGCGCCTCGCTAAAATCAATTTCTTTACCTCCTCATTACGACCTAGGCCAGGTTCAGCAAATCTCTCTACTCCAATTTTTTTCTCCCCTCTTTCCACTGGATAATTCCATCAACACTCTCTTTTTCTATCATCTAAAACACAAAACCGAAGCTACTAATGCTCTATCACTCCATTTCTCTCCTTTTTCCTTTTTCCTTTTTTCATGGGAAAATTGTTGGACATCATTGTCTATGCGCATGTGTCCTATTCCTCTCCTGGTGTTCTCTCTAGATCCCACTATATTCGGGAGAACCCCACACCCAATTGCTCCAACCAGGCCTGCAGTGACCTTCACAGGGCTAAATCCCATCCTCAGTTCTCAGTCCTCCGCTTATTATCAGACTCACTTGATGCCTCCCTCCATGAAATGCCTTTCTGACCTGGCTTTCAGGACACCAAGCTCCACTCCTCGGTGATATCACCCAGTCTCTAAATATCATCTATAGGTGAATGACTCCCACATTCCTATCTCAGCCTTAATGCCACACTTGTGTACCCAACGGCCTGACACCACTCCCTAGATGTTCAAAGGCATCTCCAACTTCACAAACCAAAAGTCTTATTCCTCATCCACCTCCCTCAATTCTACTCCTTCTACGATGTTCTCATTGTTCTCCTCAATAAACACCAGCTCGAATTCAGCTGCTCAGGCCAGAAATCTTGAGAGTAAACCTTGACCTCATCTGCTCACCCTACATCCAGTTCAGTACACCGGTAACAGCATACTCTTCAAAATATCTCCAGATTCTGGATTTATTTTTCAACACCTCTTGTACCGCTGAGTTGAAATCCCTATCATCTCTCACCTGGATTTCTACAAACCTCCTACCCAGCCTGTTTGCACTCTTCTAGTCTACTCTCAACAGAACGGGCAGAACATCCACACAAAATGCGTCAGACCAGGGTCCATCTCACTCACGGGCGAGGGCCAACGTCCTTCTCCGACCCACAACACCCACACAACGGGCTCTGCGTGCTTGTTTGTCCTCTCTGCTGAGAACGTGCTTCTCTCAGATATCCGTGGGGGTAGACTCCTTTCTTCAGGGCTCTCTGCTCCTACGTTTCTTAGAAAGGACCACCTCAGCCACCCGATCTAAAGTTCTGAACTCTTCCCTAAACTTCCAATTCTCCGTCCCTTCTTATTTCCCCCCTTTGCATGTATTAGCTATCATACAATAAAATGTACTTATCTTATTATCTGCCCCATTAGAATCTAAGCTCTTTGACGGCAAGGCTTTACTGCTTTGTCCCCAGGGGCCTTGAACAGCAACCCACAAATATCTTTTGAATGAATAAATGCTATCAGATATTCATCAGAGGCTTCACAATATTCAACAGAATCTGTATTCAGAAAGAAACTGTTTTATATAGAGTATAAGCCACTCGAAAGTGAGGAATTTGAGTATTGGGTGGGGGGAGAGACATACTTTGCATTTTATATTGTAATCTGCTTTTTTTCTACTTAATATATTGCAAATATTTTCCTATTTCTTCTACAAGATGATCCGTAGAACACATCTTAAGAATCATGGTAACTGCACCTGCTTTCCAGCAAATTCCATCTTGAAAATTACGTATTTTTTGGCTTATTAACATCTCCACTATTATTATGATAACGTCTTTCCAAAAAATAGCTCTTGTTATTTTCCAAAATTGAATGATAAACATTCTCCACCCTAACAATGAAGAGTTTCTTTTTTTCCATGCCACATCTTCAACTATAAAGACAAACTGCAATGCATCTAGCAGACCATAAAAGGAATAACCTGGAGATAGGTTTTCATCAATACATTCTCATTATTACCCATCGAAAGTGATGAAATTTTGTGTTATGCATAAAAAAACTCAATGATAAATATTTCGATGGTTTTTGGCGATGTAGTACATATGCATACCGAACTAATTGGATGTGAAATTTGAAGAATTTTTAAAATCTCTTCAAGGAAATAATCCAGAGAATAGCCCACATACTCCCAAGAACAATGATACTCCATTAATTCTAAGACGCCATCAATAGTATAGCTCACCATTTTATTATCCGCTATGAAGAAAAAAGAAAAGAAAAAATATCACCCATTAAACTATGGCAAAATGCTTTTCTATCACTCAGATTTTTATTTTATGACTATTGAAAGAGCTTTTGCAGTTTTATTTAGTCATAAATTTCTATCATATATCATTCTTGTGCTTATATAAAAAGGAAGATAGAAGTGAAATAAATTGGTCAAGGTATTCCCAATACTTCATACTCAGAGGCTGGTTCGTCTGAGTCACTTCTTAACTCATTCTCATTGATATCCATGTTTTCCACTGATTCTGTGAGTGATGACATCAGAGCAAAAGAATACTCCACCGTGATGTCTGGGGCTTTTCTGATCTTACTATCACGTGCCAGTGCAAGCAGACTTACAGTCTTTCTCAAACGCTCCTGCAATGGTCTGTTCCCTGAAACTTTTAAGGAGCTGAAGTTTGGCAGTCATGCCACCAAGTAGCAACCTAGGACGCACGTCCCAGCAATGGCAACTAGGCCATGTCCGCATCACTGCCTGATAGTTACTGCAAGATGCCTTCGACTGTAAGACAGACCCCAATTTCAGACGCGTAAAATGTGCAAAAATGTGACTTCAAATGTATAACCTATGGCAACAAACTCGGTTTTTGCTTCTGTTGGGAGGCAGTAGGGAATCACCCTGTTTGGCTTTGTGTGGGTGCACAGCAACTCTCCTAGCTGCATACTATGACACACGGGATCTATGTGTTACTTCTCAACAGCAGGGAAAGACTCCATTTTAGGCAACAGACCTGGAAGCCAGTGTGGAGGCTATCAGAGGTTAACAGAAGAAAGCTGGGGTCAATAGAAACAAGAGCCCTGTTGAGGCCGCGCCACATGCAGACAGAATGTCACAGGTTTAGTTAGGAGGGATGTCATGAGTCAATTTGCTTCTGCCTCACCACTTGCAAATGCAGAGAGTCTGTGAATCTTCCAGATTTTTTTTCTACCAGACTAAGCTGTTAAGAGTAAATGGCTAAAATAGAGAAACTTAGGAATTCACAGTTTAACATGCTGGTTAAAAAAATTCGCATTAGATATCATTATTTAACATTTATGAGTTCCTTAGGTCTTATAACAGATGTTGAAATACAGTATTAAAGGTAATCCTATAATCCTCAGGAAAAAAGTGTTGCCTTTTTCAACCCTAGCATGAAAAGAAGGGGCTGCCTGTATTATGAGTCAATTCACACTCTTAGAAAACCATTAAAATAGCTGGATATTATGCTCAAATCTCTTAGAGTCCTCTGGTACAAAATGAGGATTAGAAACCTGGCTATAGAGAATGTTTCCAACCTGTGCATGGTTACATTTACCCTTAAGTATGAAATTGCAAGAGTCTTCCCCTAAGGAAAAGAGCCCTGTAGTTTTTTCCTTCTCGCATAACAGATATGCTAAAATAATAAAGCAAAAAGACATAGTTGAATCAGTTTATCTGACAAAGGAGTGCCTCTTTGTATTCCAGAGGAAGGGAAGAACTGACGATGATCAAGCGTCCCCATTTTGCTAGGCTTCTGACCGGGCTCATCTCATTTAACCCACCGAGTGTATTTGTGAGGGGGTGGTTTCGGAAACCAAGGCTTGGGAAACCCAGGTAACGTGAGACGATGAAGCAAGTGGAAGCAGGGGTGAAGCTGGAACCCCTCCTGCTTAACCTTCTCAGTTTATGCACTTTACACCGTCACACCTGCTAAAAGATTGTGAGTCTGCCAAAAGGGATGCTTTCTGCCTCCATGTAATCCTGCATTTCTCAAAGAGGAAGAGCTAAGAGGGAAGCCAGCCAATCCAGGGCAGGCAGACACAGGCCGCGATTCAATTTCTATCTGCCTGGTAATAAGCTTACTGAAGGGAGTTTCCAGAATGCTCTCTGGCTGTGGATTACTTTGCTGACACTACTAATTAGATCCTTTCCCAGGACCTAATCACGACCATTCGGGAACCCTCTACCTCCCCCTTTTGCTCTACTAACTACTTCTTTCTTTTCCTGCCCCCACCCCTGCCATCTCTCATACTGGATAATAGGGAATGGAAAAACTCAGTAGAGGGGACAGTCCTCCTGCCCCCTTGCCTTATAGCCTAGAGTCCTGGGGCTTTACAATTGGGTTTTAATCCTGGAAAGATTAAGCAGCTTCACCCACAATTTGAGGAGTCTTGCAAACCCAACCAGAATCCAGGGTGTTCTATCTACAATGTACCCTACTAGATCCTGTGACAGCCGGCATCTCAATAGAATGAACCCCTAAGTCTTCTCCACATGTGATGTTTGCCTTCTTTCTTTAAAGACACTCTCTTTCTACATATCGAACAGAAACAGAAAATCTCTTTGGCTTTCTTCCTCCCTCCCTGCCACTCTATTTATAGTTACAAATGTTGCCAGGTGTCAGCAACAAAATTAAAGAGGGACCATTAGAGTCTCTGCAAGCTGTTGGTGTTACTTAGGGTACATCTAATATTTTACATTAGCAAGTTCAGTGAAGCTGCATTCATTCAAATATCCCGGACATTTTAAAGATGCCAAATGATTTACGTGCTTGCAATCCCCAAACAAAGCATTCTTCTGCGCATGCACATTTAAGCTGCTAATACCTAAACAATTGAGCCTGGGGGAGTCATGATTCAAGCTCAACACTTCACTGAAAGTGCCTGTGCTAGCTGGAGTGTACTCAGCTTCATGCTGTGATAACGCAGAAGAAACCGAGCAAGTGCTCAGGATGGTAATTCCTGTACCTTTCAAACCAGTCGCACGTGCTCGTCAACAGGTTCAACTCATTTATCTAGAAAATGGGAATGGTTTTCATTAAGAGATAACTTCTGAAAAAAATTACAAAGACTGCTCTCTCTATTGCTCTTGCTTAATTAGCTTTATCTTGGAAGAAGGCTGGAAACTCATAGCCTACTTAATTTCTTAAGTGTCACAGGAAGTGTCTGTGGGTTGGGGGGGTGGATCCAGGGGCAGGGGTCATAGAACACAAAGGAATTTTGCTGCATTTCTTGGAATTATTTGTATGAACAAGTTTATATTTTGACTAGTGGAGTAGACAAAGAAGGCATGTAACCAGGTGCTGCAACTCCTTCCAGTCCTGAGGGTCAGGAGAAATGACAAGAAAGTAGCAGTAAAAGACGAAATCACCAAACCACAGAAAGCAACTTGGAGTTTCCCAAAGCATAAATGGTCCTCCACTAATTATAGTGGAGACAACCGGTATTGGGAACTTGAACCCACCAGATCCCGTTTCGAAGTTAGCCTGGCATTTTCAAGACGAAAAGGGCGGGGGGGGGGGGGGGGGGGGGGGGATAAGGAAACTAGCTTTCTCTTCTCCTGTTATCTTGGAGCAATTCCATGTGCTTTACAGTTAATTTTCACCAAAACCTTTAAGCACGTATTTTTATATCAATTTAAAAGATGACGAAAATGGGTGTACAGAGGCTCTGAATTTGGTCACACAGAAACGCAAGGCTAAGCTACCCCAAAAACATATGCTAATCATTATATGCAGGTAGAGTGGACAGTCAACCCTACGTCTCTATGTCTTCAAAGCCCTTCTTTCTCCACTCTGCATGTTGAGTTTTGTGTTTTTTTTTTTAAAGCACCATTCTGGGAGGGCAAAAAAATTTTTTTAAATGAAGCCTGTATTGCTAATGTTTCTGAATATGTCTAGTTATCCTTCAGTGCATTATAGTTCTAAAAATTACAGAAGTTGGGGTGCCTGGGTGGCTCAGTCGGTTGAGCATCCTACTCTTGGGTTTTGACTGGGGTTGTGATCATGGGGTCAGATCAAGCCACGCATCAGACTAGGCGCTCAGTGCGGAGTCGGCTTGGGATATTCTCTCCCCTGCCCCTTCCCCAGCTTGTGTGCACACGTGTACACTCTCTCAAATAAATAAATCTTTAAAAAAATAGAAAGAAAAATTACAGAAGTACTAATAGCAAAGAAGATATGCCTAGATATCCAGGAATGAAAGTACATCAGAATTGTTCAGGATTGCAATAGAAGAGACTCAAGGGATCACTGTGTGGCCCTCCACAAAAATTAGCAGTTTACGAATTATCAATTTTCTTTACAGCTTTCCCAGAAAGGAATGTCACCGCTTACTTCTAAATTTACCTTGGGTTCTCACCACTGAACAGCATTAATCATAAAATCAAATATCACAGCTCTGACGTGTTCCAGCTTCCCCTCCGCCTCCACTCCATTCTCCACAACCACGAGCACCAGCCCACTTTGGAGTAGTTCAGGGTGAGGCTCATTCTGAATCTCATTGGGTAGAGTATTAGCATAAACCTTAATCTGTCTAGAACCTAATGACATTTTCATTGCTCCAACCTTAGCTAGCCTGGGGCATTTTACACTCCGCCCCTTTTTGGTGGTGGTGGTGGTGGGTGTGGAGCGCTACTGACAAAAGATACTTCAAATCTAAAAACTTCATAATAAATTTCGAAGACCTTTTTTCTTGAACACAAAAAAAGGTCTTTTAGACACAACACTTTGTTTTCATAGTCCCAGGTTTTTAATACTTGGATTTTCTCATCTCCTTTATAACTAAAATCAGTGTATAAGTTTTTTTATTAAAATGCAGAAGTCTGTACTGTTTTGAGGCTTTTCAAGAGCTCAGAGAATAGCAGGTGTATTTGCAGCTCTCTCATATCGATTTCTCTATCATCTTCAGGATTAACTGATTTGCTTCAAATAAGATTTTTGTACTGCCTGCATCAGAGAATTTTAAAACCTCAGTAGAGAATTTAAAGAAATAGAAAACATATAGAAAGTACCATAGCAAATAAGTATTTATCTTTATTTTACTTTGCAAGCTACTCCAAAGAGGCTTCTAAGTAGTATGAATGAAATGCATGGCTGTGGAAATAAACCAAGATCAACCAAATGAGAAAGCAAAAGCTATTCTTTCAGAGCTTGCTATAGCAAGGCTATACTAGTTCGTGAACTCCAGAGCTTCCTGGGGAGAAATCTGAAACTGGCCCCGCACACGGAGGGCAAAGACGGACAGACAGAAGAGGCAGCCACTCCAGATGGGCAGATGGCGGGTTTCATAGGCAAGGGAACTGACATACGAGTCTTGTCTCGAGAGGCCACAAGACGCGGAGATCTCCACGCCCGCCTTCCAGAAACTTAAAAGTTTACGTAGACGCCTTACCTGGGTGAGGTCAAGTGTACCGTCCAGTGTCTCGGCTACACATTGTTGGCTCACGGCTGCGTCCTTGAACATACACAGCCACGGCGCGGGAACGGCGGGCAGAACGTGCAGAACATGCAGAACGTGCATTCCAAGGACCGGTCGGGGGAGGGGCTTCCAGGAGCCTCCGTCCTGCTCTCACCTCAAGGGTCAACAGGCGATCATGTCCATTCCGTGACCTCTTCCAAAATTCTCCTCCTCCCCACTGGCCCTGAACAATCATATACACCCGCCTCTTTTGCAATGTGCCCGGAGGCATGAGCGAGGGGTTTTGATTAGGGCGGAGGTGGCTCGTTGTGAGGACTGCCTTAGCTCTTGCAGGTGATGGTAAATGCCTTCCAACAGACCCTGACTCACAAGGGCTGATTCATGGTCATTCATCCCTCAACTTCCCATTGTCCAAGTCATAGGGTTAATCCCTTTAGAACAGCCCAAATGTCAGATCAAAGGGGTAACAGGCAGGGCTCAGGAGTGATCACCAGCCAGTCTGCTCTGACCTCAGCCCGCTGGCTACGGCGGTTGGCTCCTGTTTCCATCGCGATGGTGTTGGGCTGAATAGTGGCTGCAGTCCCCGGGCGCGGGTTGCCCTGAACTAGACTAATGTGTTTACCAGGCATCAGTGGGAATTGCCCCTCTCCCCTACAGGCCGCAGGGGCCCCCACAGGAAGAAGGGTTGGGGCATTTGGAGGCCCTACCTACTCTACAGGGCTTGGTAGCACCTGTTTCGAGAGACAGCGGCCCCGCAGAAAGGCTGTTCCTGTGCTGCAGATGGACAGGCATGCCACCTCGTCTAAGGGGGAGTTTGAGCCATGGCAGAGGTCAGTCAACGGAGCATATTCTCCATCCACACCTCGACAGAAGGAAGTTCTTACCATGACAGGCTATTCCTTCACCAGAGGCTCTACCTGGAGGGGCACCGTGTACTCTGCTAGGAGCTGGTGCTCTGTGGGGCTGTACCACATGTCTGCCCCTTCCAGAGCGGGGACCAAAGTCCTAGGGGTTCTCTCTCATCTGTTGTCTCTGCTAGTGTCCCCCCCCCATACCTCCTGGAGTCACAGATACATCTAACTTAAATGGTAGCCCAGAGCTCTACTCTGCATCACCAGTATTTCTGCCTGCTCAAAGGCAGCTGGCCGCTCTGATCCCCAGTCCCACACGCCCTTTCTTTACAAACTACAGAAGGGGCAGAGGCACTGCCCCAGGTGAGGAATCCACGTCATCCCAAACCCCCAATTCCCTATGGAAGGCTTGTACCTCTTTCATGTTCTTAGGGGTTGGATAGGCTTATACCTCCAACCATAGCTTCTAGGACAACAGGACCCTTACCCAACCAACGCTTCCCAAAACTTGATGGCAGTGCCTGGACCTTGACTTTCCTATTTCACTGCCTCTTCTCTCCCTCACAGATGTGCAAGAAAGTCTGCACAGTGTCCTGCACCAGAGGCAAGACTTCATGTGTTAACATACTGACGTCTGGAAGGAAATCAGGGACAGATCTCAGGCTACCATCCCGTGACATACCTGGAGGCTTTGTAGCCGTGGGGAAGCAAGGTCCACTGTTGCCCTTCTCACATGAAGGCTACCTTATCTTGTGACTCAGCGGCCAGGAGTATACTGAAAAAAGCATTTGCTAAGTCCAGTACAGGCTGGCACAGGCCAAGGAGCATGGCCAAGGTCTCTAAGATGGTGGCAATGCTGGGCTCAGCCGCCTGGATGGGAGGCACTGCCTTGTTCAATTCTCAGTAGTCCACAGTCATTCGCCATGAGCAGATCATCTGGCTTTCTTATCGGCCATACCAGGCTGTTGAAAGCACTAGGGGCAGGGCATAAAATACCCACTCAGTTCAGTTCTTGGGTAGTTTCTCCAATTTCCTTATGCCCCCCCCCCCCGCCCCGGCAATTGATATTGTTTCAGAGTTATCATTTTTCATGGGGTCAGTCAGCTTACTGGTTCCCAGTTGGCATCTCCCGTCAGCACTGGTTTGATTACTATAATTCCACAAAGGTGGAATTCACTGACAAACATTTGTGGAGTTTGGCCTTGTAGGATATCAAGTCCCATAATATGTTCTCTGGTATTAGAGATAAAAACTCATATTCTCACAGGGGAGAACACCCAATTTGCAGTGTCAAAGGGACCTTCCTGATCATGACCATTTGCCCTACACAACCTATAGATGGTGTTCAGGGGGCCAGAAAATTTCTGAGGGTTAATTATCATTCACTAGAGTACATTTGGCTCCAGTATCCAACAGAGCCGTCACCTGTTTATTTCTGGGGGACCAGAGAAGAGTGAAGTCAACATGAGGCCTCTGATCTCCTCCACTGGCCCTCACCTGGAGGCAATCCTGCATCCTGCATCCTGTGGAAGGAACTGACCCCACCTGGGACTGTATCTGAGGCCTCTGCTGGAGCAGGAGAGGTATCTGGGATGATAGAAGCAGATGTTTGGGTTTTAAGGCCTTCCACAAGCTGACAAACACAGGGGTTGCAGGTCTATCTTTTCAGGTGGGGACCAATAAAGCAATGAAGTCAAACCATATTTGCTCCTGGGCTACTTTTACTGGACCCTTTGCAGCTGATTAAGATAGCTGGCTTTCCCAGTATCAGAAGTGTTTTGTCCCATGACTGGACTCAGCATGGATGTCAGCATCTCCTCCTACCAAGTACTGTGGGCAGACTGGATTATCTTGGCTTTTTTTCCTGCCATGAATAGGACTGGATCAGGGCCTTCAAAGACAGGAGCATAGGTGGCCTGTCTTATTCCCAACTCCCTAAAAATTTGTTATACCTCCTCTACAGATCTCCAGGGTCCCACGTGCCCAGGAAGGTCCCCCTCATTGGGCCAATCCTCCCCGCAGGCTAGAATAACCCATTCTAGGAGTGAGTACCTTGTGCACACACACCCCCACCCCCAGCATACACGCAGATGCTGCTGAAGGCCAGGTGTGTGAGGATGATGCTCATTTTCTCTGCCTCCTGCCTGGACAGAGAAATGCCATCATCCCCATACCCCAGAGCTGCACTAACCATGCCTGGATGCTGTTCCTGGCCTTCTGCTAGAACTTGGCAGCTCTATCAATAAGCACAGGGGGAGTACGTTCTCTCATCATGAATGTTTCCTGAATTAGGGGCTGCCCCACTGGCTGGGGTTGTGGTTGCTGTGCTTTTGCTTTTCTTTGTACAAGGGGTCAGAGGGTACAAGGTGCTCTGTGCATGTCCCTGTCAATCACCACAACATCGTGCTCTTCTCACTCCTCCCTCCCCCAGAGATTTTACCTCCTAGTGTCCCAATCAGTAGCCCCGCTTCCCAGAAGTTGCTTTTTTCAGTCAGATAAGGGAAGCTCCAAAAACACTTCTAAGTCTGTTGAATCTCAAATGTCTTCAGCTTAAAATACTCTTCATATCAACTCTGGAGTTCCCAGTGGGTCCCCACAACTTCTAGCATGCTAGACTGGCTTCCTGGGCTGTGTGTTATAAAGAAGGGGGCTGATTTCCTGGGCAGGCTGCTACACGTTGTGGGTCAGGGCTCTGCCTGTAGATATGGTCCAGCCATTGTCCATTTGTATATTCGATCTCTCAGAGCCATATCGGATACCATTTTACAAGGAAGGAAGAAGACCTTTTTTCTCCTTCTTTTCTTATAAATCCATATCGTCATGAATGTAAGCATACGTGCCTGAGGTTTAAAGGAAGAAAGAAGGAATACTTTTCATCATGGTCAGTCTCTCCTTTTCGTTTCCAGCTCAGTTGTGTCGCAGTGAGACTGGCTGCAGAAGAACTACATCCCCTAGCCCGACAGACACGAAGACAATGCAACTGAGACGGATCTATGGGAAAGAAACCTAAAGGCCAGTGAAGACAGGCTCAAGAGAGGGAATGTGTGCTTTCATTGGGGAGGATTCTTACAGTGACTGGTTGTCTGGCTTTAACTCAAGGAAAGAGTCATAGGGGATGATCGCCAAGGCAGTGGGAAGAGACAGGCAGAGAGAAATAGGACAAATAGGAAAAGACGATAAGGTTCAATCACTCTAATTAGTGCTTAACTTTCTTACCGCCCAGAGTGGTTAGAATAATCATCTGTACCAGCCAATGTGTTTCTCTTGTCCTTTCCTTTGCCAACTCTAAATGGAGGTTTTTCTATAATTTTGAGACTAACCACAGGTCTTATCTTCATGAAGAGGAAGTAACGGAGACTTACAGGACAAAATCAGTTGACCCACACAAAATAACAAGCTGCAAGGAAAATATAAGGTAAAAAGAAAATATTATTAATGCTATCATTCAAAGAAAAAGGGCAGTGAAAATGTCCTCTTTTTGGCATATCTCATAACTGATATCTCTAAGTAGGCTAGAATTTTTCAAATCTTAATTTTAAATTTTGAAAAAGTAACTGCAATTTAATACTCATGTACCATCTGTACCAAGAGTGGCAGACAAGTAAAAACTGACTTGTCTTGGGAAGAAAATGTTGAAACGTGCTTTATATAAGAAAGTCTAATTGTCATCCAACTTAAAATACTCAAAAAATTAGCCCACATTGCCAAACCATTGGCTCTTACTAAGAAGCACTGGAAGATAGGACACATGTGCTATGATTATTTTTATTTATTTATTTATTTATTTGAGAGAGAGAGCACACAGGGAGCAGGGGCAGAGGGAGAGCGAGAGAGAATCCCAAGCAGATTCCATGCTGAGCATGGAGCCCGATGTGGGGCTTGATGTCACAGCCCTGCGATCATGACCTGAGCTGAAACCAAGAGTTGGACGCGGATGCTTAACTGCGCCACGCAGTTTCCCCGTTCCATTCCTTTTTTTTTTTTTTTTTTTTTTTAAAGATTTTATTTATTTATGTGACAGAGAGACAGCCAGCGAGAGAGGGAACACAGCAGGGGGAGTGGGAGAGGAAGAAGCAGGCTCACAGCAGAGGAGCCCGATGTGGGACTCGATCCCGGCACGCCGGGATCACGCCCTGAGCCGAAGGCAGACGCCTTTAACGACTGCGCCACCCAGGTGCCCCACCGTTCCATTCCTTTTTAATGAAACTGTGATAGTCCTGTAAATTATAGGCTGTCCAGCTTTGAGTCCCAAAAAGATAACTGGATTTAATCTTTACACTGTCAATCCAAAAATATCAACATCAAGAATGGGAGAATGCTCGGCCTGACCCTATGAAGAAGGTTATCTCATCAACCCCAGGCACACTGCCACCGTCTACCCGGCCATGCAGACCAGATGAGTACAACTGATGGAATGTTGTGGGCCTAAATAAGATCTTCATTCTAAATACCTGACTTTTTCATCAACACAGAAAGTTTAGTTATAGCACAGGGCTTGTAAACCTGACGTAAAGGCTTGTATCCAAAGGGTTCCAAAGCTCAAGAACTCAAACTGTCCCAGAAGCAGCTTTCAAGGAGTGCCCCCACTTAACGACACATAGTAGCCTCCTAACCCTGCACCACGATTAGTCAGGAAAAGGCACTTTTGTCCCCAGCAGACTGGCTGTATTTCAATCCCTATTGATGCTTCGCCAGACATCCTTGTGTCAGACAGAACTACAGACAGGCAGGTAGCCTGACTGTAATTCCCTCCACCCTCTCTGATCCTTTCCCTACTTAATTTTTCTCCACAGCATATACCAGCTTGTAATATACTGTTCACATTATTAACCGATTTTGCTTATGTTTGGTCTCATCACACTGGAATCTACGTTCCGTGATGGCAAGGATTTTCATCTGTATTGTCCACTGCCGGGTCATCAGCATGGGTGTGCCTGAGGAATCATGACAATAATGCTCAGTAAATATTTGCCGAAGCAAGGATAGATGGAGTGAATCAGGCCAAATGAAATAAATGAAGACAAATGAGATAATTTTTGAAGGCAAAAAGAAAAAGGATATCCTTGTTATCACCTGGCCTGTCGATAAGGTTTTACCATGATGGCTAAAGTCAAGAGATGACCAACGGCGGCTCACTGCACTTGATCTTGACCTGCACACCCAGGCATGGCATTAAACATGTTCCCTTTTCCTCCTCCTTTTGGCCTTCTACTCTGCTTGAATTCACCAATACCAATCCCATTTCTAAGGCAGTGTGACAAGCATGCCCTCTGGTGATTGGCCACTACAAGAAAGTCAAGCAGGATTGACTGGGGAGACTGGGCTCATCATTCCCCCAATTTAAAAGCAGCATCCTTTTTGAAGGATTTCTAGGAAATTTCCACATGGCAAAAGCTACATTTAAATACCACTATTTTCAGGGGGGAGGGGAGAACAGAGAGGTGAAGGCTTAATTCAAAGACTAATAAAAGAGCCACCACTTAATTTTCTGCCAGTCATCCTAGAATCTAATCATGTTCTTCTAAGAAAGGTGTGCATTTTTGTATTTTTTAGAAAAATAAACATTCTCGTCTGTCATCTTAAAATAAAAAATAAAAATAAAAATACATTACTTTCTTTGATCTTGTATCCCTACCAGCTATTTCAATCCCTTGCCTTTCTTTCATAGCCACATTCAGGATGAAATGGCCTGGAGTCACTGTTTCCTTCTTCTAGCCTCCAAATACCATACATTTCAACTCACTCCAGTCATACTTTCACCCACACTCATTCTCTCTTGGGTCTCTGTCTTTCTCCCAGCTTGCCCTTTCTCCATCCTTTCACTGAATCTTTTTACTGAACTCTTAGATAATGATTGTCTCCTCTTAGCCCTCTCTTTATATATACTATTCTTGCACAGCAGCATTCACTTCTTGGAATAAGCCCATGACCCCAATCCAGACTTTTGCAGAACTCCAGACTAATATCTCATGAGTGCTCCTGTCCTCATGGATGACCTTCAGTCAAATCAAAATTAAAAGTACAAACTGAAATCTTAACTCAAACACAGCTTCTCATTTCCACTCCCCAAGCTGCTCTTCCCCTTATTGGGGCCCCCTCACCTGCAGATGGCATCATCGTCCACTAACTCAGGGCAAACCATGTCAGAGTTGTCCTTGACTCCTCTCTCCACCTCAGCTACTAGATCGTTGAAGGTTGACTTCTCCAGAAAGCAGACTCTGAGATGGAGGTTAGGTTATTAAGGATGCCCTGGAGACCGAGGTCCGAAGAAGAAAGGGGAATCAAGCAGGATTAGGCCGCAGTCAAATCAACTTTAACGCAGCCCACCGAGTACCTCGACTGACTCCAAAGTGAAGCCGGTAGGCCTGGAAGGACCCTGGTTTATGCCAAGAGGGTGCCTGGCTGCACACAGGATGGAAATCAAATGCAAGCCAGCAGGAAGTGAAAGCAGAGTTTATGGAAGGTTTGGAGAGAGTGCAGGTACAAACAGTGTGTCCAGGAGACTCAGAAAGGAATGGAGGGAGTCTTGTCTTTGTTCAGTGTCTCGGGGTTTTCACTGAGGATCATGGTCTGGTGTACATGTCCTCTCAGGCACCCAGGAACAGGTTAGAACAATGACAAGTGCCCGGGTGTTATTCCTTGAACCCAGGGGGTCTTGGCGTTGAGATGTCTTGTGCCAGTGGTCTGGAATACGCATATGATAGCTTCACCTGGTCATTCTCACCTGGTCCTTCCTTAGATGTTATCTATCCTAAAGAAATCATTAACTCCTTGTCCCTTACAAGAAGGACATACACTATGTGCATTCTGAGGCACGTATAAAGTGGGGGTACAGCTCCTAGCAAGACGAGAAACAGGAAAAGGAGCAAAAAGTTTTTATGGAGTCCTTCAGTTTCCCTACCTGAATAGGGAGCTCTGAAGCTAGAAGTGACTTCTGAGTTACCTTGACATGGGCTTTGATGGCAAGGCTTTTACTCCCTCACATTAATACCAGCTACACATTTTGTAGGATTCAGTGCAAAATTAAAAATGCAAGACTCGGGGCGCCTGGGTAGCGCAGTCGTTAAGCGTCTGCCTTCGGCTCAGGGCGTGATCCCGGCGTTCTGGGATCGAGCCCCACATCAGGCTCCTCCACTGGGAGCCTGCTTCTTCCTCTCCCACTCCCCCTGCTTGTGTTCCCTCTCTCGCTGGCTGTCTCTCTGTCACATAAATAAATAAAATCTTTAAAAAAAAAAAAAAAGCAAGACTCACTGTTTAAAAATTAAGATTTCCAAGAGGGTGACAGTAGAGCAATAAACCAAGCATGAGGCCCCTTCTGGGCATGGGCTGCTGTGTGAAGGCACAGGTCACACACACATGACACATGACACTGTCATACCTATTTCTCAGCAGTCACTGGGTGTGGCCAACGGCCCTGCGGTTGAGACAATCCCTGTCCAGAGGATCTGGGCACAGACCACAGTATCCACCACTATCATGACAATGCCAAGATTTTGTCACTTTGAAATTTCTTCTGTCAATTGCCTCTCATCAGGTGAGCCTGCTAGTCAACAGAATTAAGGTTCACATCATCTCTTGCCTCAACTACTGAACCAGTCCCATATCTGTTATCTGTGTACCTCTATTCCAGCATTCACAGTCTCCACTGCTGGGAATTAGACTGTCAGATTCATACTTAAAATACTGAATGGCTTCCTGTCACCCATTAAGATTAAAACTTAAATCAACATTTACCAAACTGTGTCTTATAAAACACTAATCTGTAGAGTAAAAAAAAAGTGATAGTTGCAAATTTTCTTCTGAGTTATTTTTTTTTAATGTTTATAATAAAAATGCTAAACCATTTATACAGCTGTTTTTATTATTTCATTACAAACAGTCCCAGAACTCCAGAAGTAGCAGGAAAAATCTCCTAATCAAAGAATGCTTGATTCAATCTGCAATTTGACCCCCTAACAGCACTTACTAATGCCTAGATATGTATCATGTTGTTGATCACTAAACCTCGGCTTTCATATCTAATTTCAATAATATCTGTGATATTATTAAATGTTTTTGATTTTAGGGGTGCCTGGGTGGCTCAGTCAGTTAAGCACATGACTTCAGCTCAGGTCGTGATCCCAGGGCCCCGGGATCAAGTCCCACATCAGGCTCCCTGCTCAGTGGGGAACCTGCTTCTCCCTCTGCCTCTGCCTCTCTCACTCTCTCTCAGTCTCCAATGAATAAACAAATAAAACCTTTTTTTTAATTAAATAAATAAATAAATAAATGATTTTGCTTTTATACAGGAGTTTTATGAAACATTTTCTATATTGGATCTGTGGATTATAGGAAATTAATGTGTCACTATGCTTTTAAATATTTTTTTTTTTTATTTTAGAGAAAGAGGGAGCACATGTGCACAAGAGCAAGTAGGGGGAAGGGCCGAGAGAAGGAGAGAGACTCAAGCAGACTCCACAGGCTGAGCGAGGAGCCTGACATGGGGCTCAATCCCAGGTCCCTGAGCTCATGACCTGAACCAGAATCAAGAGTTGGATGCTTGGGGCGCCTGGGTGGCACAGCGGTTAAGCGTCTGCCTTCGGCTCAGGGCGTGATCCCGGCGTTGTGGGATCGAGCCCCACATCAGGCTCCTCCGCTATGAGCCTGCTTCTTCCTCTCCCACTCCCCTGCTTGTGTTCCCTCTCTCACTGGCTGTCTCTACCTCTGTCGAATAAATAAATAAAAAATCTTAAAAAAAAAAAAAAAAGTTGGACGCTTAACTGACTGAGCCACCCATGCGCCCCAATGTGTCACTACTTTTTACGATCTTTTTTTTTTTACTAATAAACATTTAAATATGACTTACATAAGGAGTACATGCAGAAAGATGCAGGCATCGTAACTATATAGCCTGATGAATTATCATAATGTGAACACAATCATGCAACCACCATCAAAATCAAGAAATAAAATAGTAGCATCTAACAGCCTCCCTGAACCTATAGTCGCTACTTCTTTCCTTCTCCCAAAGTAAACCAACCAACCACTAGCAATTTGTAATCTATTTGAATCCAAGTTTGATTTGCATGCACTCCTACTGACATTTCATTATTGTGCTAACTAATGGTGGAGCTGGGATTCAAATTTGACTGTTTATTTGTAAAGCCTATGCTTTTGGAAAGTTCTTAATGGTTGTTTCCATTCCCCACTGACACCATAGAACGGCTAAGAAAAAGAAAACATAATTACTTCTTCAAATTACAGAGATTCCCACACTGCACCTTGACAGGGAAAAATAGTGCCCTTCGCACAGCCAAGCAAAATATCTAAATGAAGATGGACATTAAATCTAATTGTTTGCTCAATAAAGAAACTCCTAACTCTAACATCTTGGGATGGACGTAAGAACTGTATAAAGGCAAGTGTGTATATGTATATATGTAAACATGCACATTACATGTAGATATATTATGTACATACAATCCTGTAATCTGCAATGTAATAAAATATATATTCTAAGTTTGACACAAAATCATTTGGCAGGAACACCTGCCCTGAATCTATACTATATGAATAAAATTTTGTATGTAAATATAATACATAAGTAGATTTTGCTAATGAAATGTTAATGTGTTTGGATAAGTTTTACCATCTGAGACCTCCTGGGACTGTCATGTACTATGGCATATGTATTATGCTATCTGATTTCTGGAATAGATGATTTCTAATTTCTAATTTTCTAATTTCTCTTGCCCAAAAGTTTGGGCAAGAGAAGAGGGACCTATACAATGAGGATACTGTATCATTGGTGTAATAAGTGAGTTCTTCTCCGGCTGCTTGGGTGGCTTAGTCGGTTAAGCATCTGCCGTAGGCTCAGGTCATGATCCCAGGGTCCTGGGATGGAGTCCCGCATCAGGCTCCCTGCTCAGCCGGGAGTCTGTTTCTGTCTCTCCCTCTCCTTCTGCTCCTCCCCCCATTCATGTTCTCACATGCTCTACTCTCCCTCTCTCTCAAATAACTAAATAAATAATCTTTAAAAAGTGAGCTCTTCTCTTCCCCCATTGTTCATCTCAACAAAACAAAAAACAAAAAACAAGAAAAATGAAAGAAAATAAATTTAGTAGTGCACACATATGAATTTTTATGTTCTTAAAAAAAACTGAAGGAAATTGAGATCTTTTAAACTGTTATAGACAAAAGAAAAGTATTGCAACCAATACCCCCTTCCCCTAAGAGATGACTAAAAAAATTAAAATGTGGCACTGGAAAACAATAATCATGCTAAATGGAAAATCTCCGCAATTTCACAGTAAACTGTCCTCTTTCATCATCTCTCCCTAACAAAGTAAACAGAAATGTCATTTAAATACCATGTATACTTGATTTTAAGACTTTCTCATTTGATCATTTTGAAATCCAAATGTATATTATTTACCTTATAATTTGCACTTCTTTGATGATTAACAAGGGCAAGCATTTAAAAAGTATATTACTGGGGTGCCTGGGTGGCTCAGTTGGTTAAGCGTCTGCCTTCAGCTCAGGTTATGATCCCAGGGTCCTGGGATCAAGTCCCACCTTGGCTCTCTGCTCAGGGGGCAATCTGCTTCTCCATCTCCCCCAGTGTGCCATTCCCCAGCTTGGTCTCTCTCTGTCAGATAAGTGAATAAAATCTTTAAAAAAGAATTAAAAACAATCAAAAAAAATAAAAGATATCTTATTGGCATCTGTATCCTTTCTCTTGGGAATTGCTTCTTGAAGTCTTTGCCCATTTTCCTTGGGAGGGGCTTCACCTTTTCCAATGGATTTGTATGACTTTTTAAAATATTAAAGCAGTGAATTGAACGTGGGGCTTGAACTCACAACCCTGAGATCAAGAGTCACATGCTCTACCAATTGAGCCAGCCAAGCAACCCACAATTAATTATTTTCACCATCATATTTTGCAAATATTTCTGCAAATTTATCATACACCCATTTACATTGTGGAAATTTTGTCTTCTTTTTCAGAGTACTCATTATTTTTTACATGGCCAAATCTATTTTATGGTTTCTAGCTTTAATACCACGAAGCAAAGAGCTTCCCCACGCTCATGATTATAAAAAAAAATATTTGTTTAATCTAAAACTACCAGGTAATATAATAATTAACAACTACTCATAGAGAAAAATAATGGAAGGATATACAACATAGTAAAGATGTCTGTGGCTTATAAAATTGTGGGTCATTTAAAATAGAAAAACAGGGGTGCCTGGGTGGCACAGTCAGTTAAGCAACCAACTCTTGGGTCCACTCAGGTCACAATCTCAGGGTCGTGAGATCAAGTCTATGTCAGGCTCACACTTAGCACGGACGGAGCCTGCTTGGAGTTTTTCTCTCCCCTTCCCTCTGCTCCTCCCCACTCCATTCTCTCTCTCTAAAATAAATAAATAAATATTTTTAAAATAAATAAATATAATAGAAAAACAATTAAAATATAACCAATAATATCAGTCTGAAATCCAAATGTATCTTACAATTAATATGTACATTTAGTGTATAAGCAAAATAGCTATAAATAAATCCAAGATAAACGTTACAGCACCGGCATCTAAGGAAATAAAATTACGCCCCATCATACTTAAAGCATCCACAATGTGGACCATAATTCAAAAAACTAAAAAAAGAAATTCCCTTTCTTACACCTTATACAAAATAAACTCAAAATGGATTAAAGATCTAAATATAAGAACTGAAACCATAAAACTAAAAGATAACATAGTAAACTCTCAGACATTGTCTTAGCAATATTGTTTTGGGTCTGCCTCCTCAGGCAAGGGCAAAAAAAGCCAAAATTAATAATTGGGACTACACCACACTAAAAAGCTTTTGCACAGCAAAGAAAACCATCAACAAAATGTAAAGGCGGCCTACTGAATGGGAGAAGATACTTGCAAATGATATATCCCATAAGGGTTAATAACCAAAATATATAAAGAACTTAGACAACTCAACACCAAGAAAACCAAACAATTCAATTAAAAAACGGGCAGAAAACATGAACAGATATTTCTCCAAAGAAGACATACATATGGCCAACAAGCACACGAAAAGATGCTCAACATCACTCATTATCATGGAAATGGAAATAAAAAACCACAATGAGGTATTGCCTCACCCTAATCAGAATGGCCAATGTCAAAAAGACAGTAAGTAATCCATTGGCAAGGATGTAGAGAAAAGGGAACACTCATGCAATCTTGGTAGGGATATAAATTGGTGTAGCCACTGTAGAAAACAATATGGAGTTTCCTCAAAAATTAAAAATGAAATATCATATGATCCAGCACTGTCACTTCCGATTATTTATCCAAAGAAAACAAAAACGCTCATCCAAAAAGACATATATGCACCATGTTTATTGCAGCATTATTTACAACAGCCAAGATAAGGAAGCAACCTAAGTGTCTATCAACAGATGAAGAAGTACACACACACACACACACACACACACACACACACACACACCAATATTACTCAGCCAAAAAAAAGAATGAAATCTTACCATTGGTAACAGCATGGATAGACCTAGAGATCTATCCTAAGTGAAACACTCAAACATAGAAAGACATATGCCATATGATTTCACTTATATATGGAGTCTAAAATACAAAACAAAGAAACCCAAAACAGACTCATAAATATAGTGAACAAACTGGTGGTTGCCAGAGTGGGGAGGGGCAAAATAGGTGAAGGGGATTAAGAGGTACAAATGGACAATTTTAAAATAAGTGAGTCATGGGGATTTAAAGTACAGCATAGGGAAAAGTTAATATTATAATGACTTTGTATAATGACAGACACTACTCTTACCCAGGTAAGTATTTTGTAATGCATATAAATGTCAAATCGCTAATGTTGTACACCGAACCCTAATATAATATTGTGTGTCAACTGTACTTCAGTTAAAAAAAAATTTAAAAAAGAAGAAAAGAAAAGAAAAAAGAAATTACAGAGCATCCATAGACATTTTGTCAAAGATAGTCACAGACTTCCAAATGATGTGTTAGTATCTAAGGTCATAAGATTTGACCCATACAAATTTATTCAGCAATCTTTTCACAATGTATAAATTACTTTTAGGAGCAACTCCCTCAAGTTAGCAGACAAGCAAATACATTTATTCATTAAGCACACTGTTATATCATCATTGAGATATAAATATTTAAAAGGTTAAGTTAGATTTTGAAAATGCCACAATAAAGAGCAGCTGATTCTTTATCATTAGATACTAATTATAAACATAAAATTATATATACACCCATATATATGTGTGTGTGTGTGTACTATATATCTCTTTATATTATATATATATATATATATATATATATATATATATATATATATATATATCTGTGCACTATATATCTCTATATATTACATGTGTATTTAAAAGGAAGATATTGCAATGGAACACTCCATTTTGCAACTTGTTTTTAACTACTGCATAATATGAAAAGGATGCCTATTCCAGAGACATTTCCCATACTGATGGACATTTTGATTGCTTCTAATTTTTTTGTTATTTCAAATGTGCTTTAGAATATCTCTAAAGAGCACATTATCATCTGATATATTTTGGTTGCCTCTAGAAAAAACAAATCATAGAACAGACACCTGGGTTTGAAAAGGACACTTACTTTCCTTGAACTTTTCCTTCGTTTCCTCATGAAAATAATGACAATTATGATTTTTCTTTTTAAAAAAAGTAACTACAATATCAGTACTGTGTAGTCATTAAAACTGAAAAACAAAAGAAAAGCTGCAATAAGCTTGCCTCCCTGGGCATATTTTTGGTTATAATCTACCAGTCACTGTGTTAAGAACTGTACATGTATTTCCTCATTTTGCCTCATTTAGTCTTTATAGTCATCTTACAAGACAGGTACTAGTGCCCCCACTTTACAGATAAGGAAATTGAGTGTGAACAAGTTAATTAATTTCTGTGAGTCCCACAGAGAGAGAGAGAGAGAGACAAAATCAGGATTTAAATGAAACCTTTCTGCCTCAAAAACCCTTGCTCACAGCCAATGAGCTCTAACAACAGATTCTTCTCGAGAGACTTCTCCTAAACTGTACTGCCTCTGGCTGTGCTCCATGGCAGGATTCTAGCGAACTAGGTTTTCTCATGCCCCTGGACTTTTGCACATTCTGTCCTTTCTGTTGACCTACCTTCCTCCTTGGTTAATTCCTACTCAACCTTCAACGATCGACTGAAGTTCCATCTCCTCTTGCAATTTTTCCCTAAACCTCAGACTGACATGAGTGCCTTGTCTGCCTTTTGCAGCCTCCTGTGCTAACATTGTGCTCAAAAACCTGTTGGAACACTAATATGTCTCTCAGCCAGAAAGTCCTTGGGAAATCTAAATATTCCTCGTATTACTGGTGCCAGTGTGGTCAGATTTAGCACATATTGGGTCCTCAATCACTATGTTAAACTTAAGTCAAGGACCAATATACACAAAGACCCAAAGGATGTTAGAACTGATTCCATTTCCAACCCTGGCTACAAACGGTAAACTGTAGGAGCTTCTAGAATAATTTCCTAGACTTTCCCTAGAACTAGTAAATCAGTTCTTACAGGTGGAACGCCACAACTTATCTTACTTAGAGGCTTTCCAGGTGATACCAAGTTTAAGTATCTCTGACCTATTCTACTTGCCTCACTTTATGATATACAGAGATTAAGACCCAAAGAAATTAAATAACTGGTGGTCAAGGTTACACAGGCAGAAGTAAAGGTAGGACTTGAACCCTACTCTTTCATAACTGCTTTACTTAATCACTCAAAAACTATTTGTTAAATGCCTTTTATGTGAAAAGCACTACGCTGGGCACTGCAGATATAGTGGCGGATACACCAGACATGGGTCCTGTGCCAGAGCTTACACTGTCATGGGCAAGACAGCATTAGATACAAGACCATAAAAAATAAACAAGTAATTAATTAATAAACAAACACATGACCATATACTTAATGGTTCAACTCTGTATTAAAGGAGTATCTGGTGCTTTATAGATCTATAACTGCGGGAACTGACTGAACTAATTTTAGGGGTTGAGTGTTGCCACATAAATCTTACCTGAGCCACTTATACACTGAAATAATTGGGCTTGTGTTTTCCAATCTAAGATTCTTAGGCCCAAAGTTTGTCTATATGACTTATTTTAATTTTGTATTCTCATTTTGATGACAACCCTAAAAATTAACAGAAATATATTCGGAATCTCTTTTTATGACTGAGTTCTGCCCAAAGATTTAAAAGCCCATGTCAAACATGTGTTTTGATTGAGTTGGCCACAAGGAACACAACTCTAATTGTCTTGGGCTGATGTGAAAAGAATAGACGGACTTAATACGTACAGGCTGCATTCATGCCAAGTGAAGATAAAATGCTCACTATGAACCCTGCAAGAATGAAGGTTTCACGGCAGGTCCACAGACCACAGGGGTGGGTGAAGTGTGCATCGCGCAGCACCTGTGCACAGGACGTGCGGAACTGGGAAGAACCCAGGGTATGGAGTCAGGTGCAGGTGCGGTGTAATCGTGACTTCAGCAAAACATCATCTAGCCCACTAGTCAATAATCTGAACTGGTATGTGAAAAAGAATGCAACAGATCTATGTAAAAATAAACAAAGAATAAGTAACATACACACACACACACATATATATATGTATGTTATATCTAGTTTCCCTTTAGGAAGGGGAACTGTGAGGCTGAGACAGGAGGTGGAGGGAGAATTATTTTTGTTATATGCCCTTCTGTACATTTCTAGTAACTACATAATTCCTTTTCTTTAAATTAATATTTTCATTTTGGATGTGACGTTGTATATAAACCACCAACATAAGGAGCTACAATCTTATGTTGGTACTATTTTATGTTGTAATAAAATCACTTAAATCAATATTTAGACACAAGAAGTTATGTTTTTTCCTCCTTAAACAGATTCCTACATGACTCACTGGGCAAGGGGGAAGTGTGTGAGCATGTTGGGGGGTGAGCGTGGGGAAGCAGCCCTGCCAGAGCTGAGAGGGCTCGCGGGAGAAGGTCCCACGGGGAAGAACTCCAAGGCAGCCCTGAGCACAGCTGGTGCAGAAGCAGCAGGCAGCAGGCAAGGCAGACCAGTTCTCGCCATGAGCCACAGTGAAGGATGTCGTCCTCTCTCTAAGAACAAGAAGCCCTTGTTCTTCACACTGAATTAAGCATTTTAGGAATTGGTTTTTGCTGTAGACATCTGAAAGGCTAAAACATTATTTTAAATATGATATTTAAACACTTATTTCTTTCTCCCCAAATTCATCCAAAATATTAACATTTTATGACATTCAGGTAAGCAAAGAATGGTATTATTTGAACAGAATAAAAAATGTGACAGGCTTATAGATTGATATATAAATCTATTTTGTCCAGCACAGTAGCTACTAGCCACATGCAGTCAGACGGTACTTCAAGTGGGAGCTAGTCCCAGACGAGGTGTTGTGCAAGCAGGAAATGCACACCGAGTTTCAAAGCATAGCGAAAAAGACTATAAAGCATCACATTAAAACATGTCTACACTGATTACATGTTTACATGATATTTTAGGGGATATATCAAGGTAAACAAAAATATTACTAAAACTTTTTCATCTGTTTCTTTTTACTTTTTTAATGTGGGTACGACAAAATTTAATATTACATACATGGCCACATATCTCTATTTTGAATACCATTGATACACACTCTTCACGCTAATAAATGCATGATAGCTTTTAAAAATAAGAAAATTCACAGTATGTATCTATCACTGCTCTAAGTGCCTTTACATGTGTCCATGCATTTAATCTTCATGAGACCCCGATGAGACAGGTGCTATTATTACCCCATTTTGCAGATGGGTAACGTGAAGGTCAGATGATGCCATGAATATTTTGGGAAGGACACACAAGAAAGTGACAACAGTGCTGATCTCTTGAGAAGGAACTGGGGATTGAAGTGTTGAAATAAATTTCTAGGCCCAAAAATGGAGCCACTCCTGCTTGGGACGCCATGTCAACAAAACAAAACTTAGATAATATTCGTGTCCCTATAAGTGTTCCCCTTGACCAAAAACACAGCATAGCCAGGCAGCCCATCTCCAAACACCAAGTCAGCACTAGGCTCTTTACTTACTTCCTTGTTCCTTATTCTTTATCCTATAAAAGCTTCCGGCCTTGGCCCATTTTGCAGTTATCTGGACTCTTGGGAACAGAGAGTACCCAATTCATGAAGTGTTAAATAACGTTTGTACCACCTAAATTGTCTTCTCTTAGTCATTTTAACAGATGCCAGAAATAAAGGGGAGATTGGTTTTCATTGTTTCTTTTTAATCTGAACAAAGACCAAATCCTATTACAAAATATTATCTATTGCTACTTCAATTTAAATATAAAAATACGTAGTGACAATCCACAAAACCACAGTAGTAAGAGCACAAACTCGAGTACAATTAAGGATAATTGAGTACTTACTCAATTAAGAATAATTGAGAGAAGACTGTCTAGAAATCAAAAGATAAAAACCACTGAAGAATTTGCACCTTCCAATCTAATCGCAGGTATGTCTTGGTGCTTATTACCTCGTAACCTGCCGAAGCGACTTATCAACTATTCCATTGGTCTAAGTGCTAAAGCTTTCACACCCAGAACCAGGCTCAGCAACCACTTCCAGGGATTACAGTTTCCAAGACAAATGGCCTGAAAAGAGCCAAAGCATCTTCTTCACTTTATGAACGCAGGCTTTCTTTTAATAAACTGGGTGATGTTCTCACTTAATGTAAATATGAATTCAGCTTCTCCAATGTATATGAATTCATTAAGATCTTCCTAAGAGCCCCTGGCCAGCTCAGTCCGTAAAGCATGCAACGCTCAATTTCAAAGTTGTGAGTTCAA
Source organism: Ursus americanus (assembly GCF_024610735.1). Taxonomy (NCBI): domain Eukaryota; kingdom Metazoa; phylum Chordata; class Mammalia; order Carnivora; family Ursidae; genus Ursus; species Ursus americanus. The sequence continues at coordinate 46,535,957 of NC_142130.1, forward strand.
ACCCCACCTTGGGTGTAAGCCTACTTAAATAGGTAAAGTATGTGAGTAAGAGGAAATCTTAAAAAAATAAACAAACAAACAAACGGATTTTCCTAAAAACATGTATTAGAAGCCACATGTGAGCCAAGGCCAGGCTCACAGTGCCGAGTAGATGATCCTGTTGGTTCAACCACACCTGTATACTCATCACCACCACCAGAGAAACCCAGATCCTTCTGATCTCTTACGTAACAACTTGTACTCACTGAAAATTAATTCTTTCTTTTCCATATATATACCTGACTGATTCTCCTGCCACTCATTTTCATTTTGTGTGTGTCTATCCCATTCTGTTAGGTTCTTTTCTAGGAGCTGGGGGTGTAGTAGTGGCCCCGACAGACAGCAGCTTTTTTCTCGTAGCTAATATTCTTGGGAAGGTAGACAGAAAAGCAATAAGCCAACAATCAGGCAGACCAATCACAAACAGCGATTAGAGCTTTGTGGAGGAGAGAGTTATGAGATAGAAGGGAGGAGGGAAGGCGACTTATTTAGCGTGAGAGCTCTAGGAAGAGCTAGGGAAGTGACACGTGAGTTGAGAAGGGGAAAAGCCATGAGGATATGGAGGGGGAAGTATTTCACGCGGAAGGCAGACCTCCTATGAAAGCCTGGAAGAGAGGCTAGGTCTGGCATGTCTGAGGAGAAGCAAGAGTTACTGTTCCCTGGAGCAGGGCGAGCCAGTTCAGAGAGGTAGGCTAAAGCCCCGTCACACTAAAACGTTTGAAGGCCACTGAAATGAGTTTATATTTTACTGTAAATTTAACAGGATTTTCAAGATTTATATGTTAAAATGTCTGACACTGAAGTGTTGAGCACTGGCTTAACGGTAGGCACTGAAATCACTGTGCAGAATCAGCTGGTGTCCGAAATTAATACGAGAAGGCTGGTGCTGCTCAGGGTGCCCCCACTCCCACCCCTCCCCCACCCCCAGCAATGGTAACTTCTGGGAGCTGGGTTGAAAATGCAGGACCTTAGGCCCTGTTGCAGACATGCTCTACCAGAATCTGCATTTTAATAAGCTCCCCAGGTGATTGATGAGAACGCTGAGGTTTGAGAAGTGTTCTAAGGCAAGGTATCTCAACCTTGACTGTATATATTTTTTTAATATTTTTATTTATTTATTTGAGAGAGAGAGAGAGAACCAGTGATGGGGAGGGGCAGAGGGAGAGAGGGAAGCAGACTCCTTGCTGAGCAGGAAGCTCAATGTGGGGCTTTGATCCCAGGACCCCAAGATCATGACCTGAGCGGATGACAGCCACTTGACCAACTTAGCCACCCAGGCGCCACAACCTTGACTATAGTCTGCAGTCACCAGGGGAGTTATAAAAAATACTGATGCCTGGGGGTGCCCTTGTTTTCCTTTCTCTGATGACCAGCAAACGTGCTTCTCTCCCTGAGGATTTTCAGAATGGACCGCATTGAGAAAAGCAGTCTGGCTGTCCCTGCAGACAGACACACTGGCTTTTAACATTAAGGATTAACTGTTCGCTCTACTAGGCCACAGGATGTAAAATAGAACAACCCTGAACAAGTTACAAAACCCACAATGTTCTTACCAAAGTGATCCGGAGTCTAAAGTTCCCAATTCCCTTCACAGGCAAGGCTTGCACCTGTCACCTCTCCCAGATGCTGGCACCTGAAATCAATTTCTCCCTTTGTCTTTTCCAAACACTCGACCCTTGAGCTATTGGGCTTCTCTTTTGAGAGAGTTTATCCAAGTTTGTTGGACAACGCTGTTGGCAAACCCAGCCAGGGGCTATGCTCTCAATTAGCCCACCCCCCTCTGGATTCTGTGGGACAGAGAAGTTGGCTGGGAAAGCATCAGGGACTCACCTGTTCATTTCCTGAGTTAGTGACTATGCTAGATCAATCGGTAACGAAGATGTGAAAGCAACCCAAGCACACTGACAGATGATGGATAAAAAAGATATTATAGATATTATATATTGTGTATATATACATATATTAATAATATTAGTACTATTATATTATATACATATATTATATATACATATATAATATATATAATGGAATATTACCTAGCTTGAATCACCTTTCTAAACTATCTACTTATTAAAGAGAAAAGCTATGAAGACAGCAGCTCATTCTCTTTAAGCTTTCTAAACTTTGAGCCTCAACAAGTAGTTATCACGTTAAACCTATCAAGGGACAACTAGTTAGCAAAAGTATTGAAACCACCTATCAAGGATCAGAGTAAAATGACAAATAACTTCATGAAAATGTAAATTTCAATCAAAACTAATCTAAAAATAGGAGATAGTCCAAGATGGCAGAGAAGTAGGAGAGCTTAGTTTCATCTGGTCCCAGGAATTCAGCCAGAAAGCTATTAAATCATTCAACACCTGCAAACTCAAAGCGAGATCTAAGAAAGAATAGCTGCAACTCTACAAATAGAAAAACGACCACCTTCTGCAAGGTAGGAAGTGCAGAGAAGTGAATCCCAGGCGATATATGAGAGGAGAGACCGCGGGGAGAGGGAGCCTCCGTGAGCCGGCTACTGGCAAGTGACGGCGCAGCGGAGCACAAAATCAGAACCTTCAGAAGCCTGCTCTGGTGAGCGACGTCCCTGCCTGAAAGGAGATTGGGAGGATGCTATTTTTATTCTCATTCTCTGAAGTGGCCCAGAAAGCCTTCAGGGAACAAAAGCTACAGAGAGCAAACTGGAGCCGCTTACTTAGCCTGGTCCCCTGCCAGGGCGGTGCAGAATCAGCACAACAGGCCCCTCCCCCAAAAGATCAACAAGAACATCTGGCTAAGACCAAATTTACTGATCACACAGAACTGCAAAACTCCAGCGCTAGGGGAAAGTAGTATATAGATTTCATGGGTTTTTTCCATGAGAGACTCTTAACTACAGGAAACAGACTGAGGGTTGCTGGAGGGGAGGTGGATGGGGGGATGGGATAACTGGGTGATGGGCATTAAGGAGGGCACATGATGTGATGAGCAGTGGGTGTTATACACAACTAATAAAAGATTGAACACTGTATCTGAAACTAATGATGTACTATATGTTGGCTAAATGAATTTAAATTTAAAAAAATGTCTTTGAGAAGACATTAGCATGTGTTCTTACATAATTTGGAAAGCTAATATCAAATACAAAGCACCATTTTTATTTAAAGACGAATCAGTTTTTAAGGACTTGAAGTCCTCCTAAGTTGTTTATTTTATCAACTCTTTAAATCTTTTTTAATTTTCATTTTTACACTTTACATTCTACCCTTCCATTGTATTTAATGGTGCTCTTACTGCTAGGATAAATGGCTGAAAAGAGAGAATTAGTGATATAGAAGACAAAATGATGGAGAATAAAGAAGCTGAGGAAAAGAGAGATAAACAACTACAGATCAAGAGGGGAGAATTTGAGAGATAAGTGATACCATAAAGTGAAACAATATTAGAATAATTGGGATCCCAGAAGAAGTGGAAAGAGCAGGGGCAGAAGATATATTGAGACAAATTATAGCAGAGAACTTCCCTAACCTGGGGAAGGAAGCAGGCACTCAAGTCCAGGAAGCACAGAGAACTCCCCTCAACATGTAATAGTGAAACTCGCAAATATCAGAGACAAAGAGAAAATCCTGAAAGTAGCTCAGGACAAGAGGTTCATAACCTACAAGGGTAGATACATTATTAGACTGGGAGCAGGCCTATCCACAGAGACCTGGCAAGATATATTCAGGGTGCTAAATGAAAAAAATACACAGCCAAGAATACTTTATCCACCAAGGATGTCATTCAAAATAGAAGGAGAGATAAAAAGCTTCCAGGACAAATAGAAACTAAGAGTTTGTGATCACTAAGCCAGCCCTACAAGAAATATTAAAGGGGATCCTTTAAGTGAAGAGAGAGCCCAAAAGTAACACAGACCAGAAAGGAACAGAAACAATATATAGAAACAGTGGCCTTACAGGTAATAAAATGGTACTAAATCAGTATCTTTCAATAGTTACTCTGAATGTAAATGGGCTAAATGCCCCCAGTCAAAAGACACAGGATATCAGATTAGATAAAAAAGCAAGACCCATCTATATGCTGTCTGCAAGAGACTCATTTTAGACCCAGACACCTACAGATTGAAAGTGAGGGGATGGAAAACCATTTATCATGCTAATGGACATCAGAGGAAACCTGGGGTGGCAATCCTTGTATCAGACAAATTAGATTTTAAACCAAAGACTGTAATAAGAGATGAGGAAAGACACTATATCACACTTAAAGGGTCTATCCAACAAGAAGATCTAACAGTTGTAAATATTTATGCTAACATGGGAGCAGCCAATTATGTAAACCAATTAACAACAAAATTAAAGAAACACATTGATATTGGGGAATTTAACACCCCACTCACTGCAATGGACAGACCATCTAAGCAGATCAACAAGGAAATAAGGGGTTTGAATGACACACTGGACCCGATGGACTTCACAGATATATTCAAAGCATTCCATCCTAAAGCAACAGGATACACATTCTTCTCAAGTGCACATGGAACATTCTCCAGAATAGATCCCATACTGGGTCACAAATCAGGTTTCAACCAGTACCAAAAGACTGGGATCATTCCCTGCATATTTGCAGACCACAATGCTTTGAAACTGGAACTCAGTCACAAGAAGAAGTTTGGAAAGAACTCAAATACATGGAGGCTAAAGAGCATCCTACTAAAGAATCAATGGGTCAACAAGGAAATTAAAGAAGAATTTAAAAATTTCATGGAAACAAATGAAAATGAAAACACAACTGTTCAAAACCTTTGGTATGTAGCAAAGGCAGTCCTAAGAGGGATATATATAGCAATACAAGACTTTCTCAAGAAACAAGAAAGGGGGGGGGCGCACTTAGGTGGCTCAATGGGTTAAGCATTTGCCTTTGGCTTGGGTCATGATTTCAGGGTCTTGGGATTGGGCAAATCAGGCTCCCTGCTCAGCAGGCAGTCTGCTTGTCCATCCCCCTCTAGCCCTCACCCCTGCTTGTGATCTCTCTCACCCTGCTCTCTCTCAAATAAATAAATAAAATCTTAATTAAAAAAAAAAAAAAGAAACAAGAAAGGTCTCAAATACACAACCTAACCTTACACCTAAAGAAGGTGGAGAAAAACAGCAAATAAAGCCTAAACCCAGCAGGAGACGAGAATTAATAAAGATTAGAGCACAAATCAATGAAACAGAAACCAAAAGAACAGTAGAACAGATCAACGAACCTAGGAACTGGTTCTTTGAAAGAATTAGTAAGATCAATAAACCCCTGGATGGACTTACCAAAAAAAAAAAAGAAAAGAAAAGAAAAGAGAGAGAGAGAGAGAGAGAGAAAGGACCCAAATAAATAAAATCATGAATGAAAAAGAGATCACAACCAACACCCAAGAAATAAAATAAACAATTATAAGAACATAGTATGACCAACTATATGCCCACAAATTAGGCAATCTGGAAGAAATGGATACATTCCTAGAGACGTATAAACTACCAAAACTGAAACAGGAAGAAATATAAAACCTGAACAGACCCATAAGCAGCATGGAAATTGAAGCAGTAATCAAAAATCTCCCAACAAACAAGAGTTCAGGGCCAGATGGCTTCCCAGAGGAATTCTACCAAACATTTAAAGAAGAATTAACATCTATTCTTCTGAAAATGTTTCAAAAAATAGAAATGAAAGAAAAACTTCCAAATTCTTTCTATGAGGCCAGCATTACCTTGATCCCAAAACCAGACAAAGACCCCATCAAAAAGAATTACAGATCAATATCCCTGATGAACTTGGATGCAAAAATTCTCACCAAAATACTAGCCAATAGGACCCAACAGTACATTAAAAGGATTATTCACCATGACCAAGTGGGATTTATGCTTGGGTTGCAAGGGTGGTTCAACATCCACAAATTAATCAACATGATACACTACATTAATAAAAGGAAGGACAAGAACCATATGATCCTCTCAATAGACGCAGAAAAAGCATTTGACAAGTACAGAATCCTTTCTTGATTAAGACTCTTCATAGTGTAGGGAGAGAGGGAACATACCTCAATATCATAAAAGCCATATACGAAAAGCCCACAGCGAATATCATTCTCCCAAAACCCAAAAACTCAGTTTTCCCCCTATGGTCAGCAACATGGTAGGGATGTCCACTATCTCCACTGTTGTTCAACATAGTACTGGAAGTCCTAGCCTCAGCAGACAACAAAAAGTAATAAAAGGTATCAAAATCAGCAAAGAAAAAGTCAAGCTCTCACTCTTCACAGATGACATGATATTCTATGTGGAAAACCCAAAAGACTCCACCCCAAAATTGCTAAAACTCCTACAGGAATTCAACAAAGTGGCAGGATATACAATCAATGCACAGAAACCAGTTGCATTTCTATACACTAACAATGAGACAGAAGACAGAGAAATTAAGGAGTCGATCTCATTTATAATTGCACCCAAACCATAAGATACCTAGAAATAAACCTAACCAAAAAGGCAAAGAACCTGTACTCAGAAAACTATAGAATGCTCATGAAAGAAATTGAGGAAGACACAAAAAAACTGGAAAAACATTCCATGCTTATGGATTGTTATTGTTATTGTTAATGTCTATGCTACCTAGAGCAATCTATGTATTCAATGCAATCCTCACGAAAATACCTTCAACTTCTTTCACAGAGCTGGAACAAATAATCCTAAAATCTGTATGGAATCAGAAATGACCCTGAATAGCCAAAGGAATGTTGAAAAAGAAAACCAAAACAGGTGGCATCACAATCCCAGGCTTCAGCTCTATTACAAAGCTATAATCATCAAGACAGTATGGTACTGGCACAAAAACAGACACATAGATCAATGGAACAATATAGAGAACCCAGAAATGGGCCCCCAGCTCTGTGGTCAAGTTATCGACAAAGCAGGGAAGAATATCGGATGGAAAAAAGACAGTCTCTTCAACAAATGGTGTTGGGAAAATTGGACAGCCACATGCGGAAAAATGAAACTGGACCATTTCCTTATACCATACACAAAAATAGACTCAAAACAGATGAAAGGGGGCGCCTGGGTGGCACAGCGGTTAAGCGTCTGCCTTCAGCTCAGGCCGTGATCCCAGCGTTATGGGATCGAGCCCCACATCAGGCTCCTCCACTGTGAGCCTGCTTCTTCCTCTCCCACTCCCCCTGCTGTGTTCCCTCTCTCGCTGGCTGTCTCTATCTCTGTTAAATAAATAAATAAAATCTTTAAAAAAAAAAAAAAAAACAGATGAAAGACCTAAATGTGAGACAGAAATCCATCATAATACTAGAGGAGAACACAGGCAGCAACCTCTGTGATCTAGGCCACAGCAATTTCTTGCTAGACACGTCTCCAAAGGCAGAGGAAACAAAGGCAAAAATGATTGGGGCTTCATTAAGATAAAAAGCTTTTGCACAGCAAAGAAAATAGTCGACAAAACCAAAAGACAACTGCCAGAATGGGAGAAGATATTTGCAAATGACATATCAGATAAAGGGCCAGTATCCGAAATCAGTAAAGAACTTATCAAACTCAACATCCAACAAATAATCCAATCAAGAAATGTGCAGAAGATGTGAACAGACCTTTCTCCAAAGACGACATACAAATGGCCAACAGACACATGAAAAAATGCACATCACTTGGCATCACGGAAATACAAATCAAAACCACAATGAGATACCACCTCACACAGGTCAGAATGGCTAAAATTAACAAGTCAGAAAACAACAAATGTTGGCATGGATGCAGAAAAGAGGGAACTCTTTTATACTGTTGGTAGGAATGTAAGCTGGTGCAGCCACTCTGGAAAACAGTATGGAGGTCCCTCAAAAAGTTTAAAATAGAGCTACCTTACAACCCAGCAATTGCACTACTAGGGATTTACCCCAAAGATACAAACGTAGTAATTCGAAGGTGCACCTGCATCCCAATGTTTATAGCAGCAATGTCCACAACAGCCAAACTATGGAAAGAGCCCAGATGTCCACTGACAGATGAATGGATAAAGAAAATGTGGGGTGTGTGTGTGTGTGTGCGCGCACGCGTGTGTGTATGTATATATATATTGCGCGCGCACACACACACACACACACACACACACACACACACACACACACAATGGAATACTACTCAGCCATCAAAAAAGTGAAATCTTGCCATGGGCACTGACATAGACGGAACTAGAGGGTATTATTCTACGTGAAATAAGTCAATCAGAGAAAGACAATTATCATATGATCTCACTAGTATGTGGAATTTAAGAAACAAATCAGAGGATCGTAGGGGAAGAGAGGAAAAAAATAAAAAACAAAATCAGAGGGAGACAAACCATAAGAGACTCTTAGTCATAGGAAACAAACTGAGGGTTGCTGGAAGGGAGGGGTGGGGAGATGGGGTAACTGTGTGATGGACATTAAGGAGGGCATGTGATGTAATGAGCACTGGGTGTTATATAAGACTGATGAATCACTGACCTCTACCTCTGAAACTAATAATACATTATGTTAATTAACTGAATTTAAATAACAAAATAAAAATTAAAAACAAAACTAATCTAAAAATAGATTTAAGACTTATGTCCCTTATCAATAAATATTAATATTTTCTAACCAATACTTCAAGGGAACTGAAGGATATTTATGAAATATTTTTGCATTGCTGTCTTAGAAGGGCTTTAAAATGGGGATAAGAGAGTTGTTATAAATTTACAATGGTGACATTATAGTCTGCCTTTTTCCTAATGTTTAAAATTGGAAAAATATTGTACTCTTTGAGTCCATTTGGATAGTGTTCTTACGATGGCTTTGAGTCTAGGCCAAGAGTAATTGGAATTAATTCAGGAATTAAGCTCATTTATTCTGTAACATCTGGGCCTTGCTTGTTCTTGCAGTCATATTGCAATCAGGGGTACCACTCTTGGATACTCTGAATTTCATTCCCCTCCTAAGGACTAGTTTTTCTACTATTAGTACTGTCATCTTAAGCATATTTCATGCAATCAGTAACTTCATTACAAATGCATTATATTTTCCATGCTTTGTCCCTGATCAAATTTATTCCTACCCTAGGGCCTTAGCACTAGCTCTAACCTCCGCCTGCAATGTTCTTGCCTCCGCTCTTGACGTAACTGACTCCATATTTGATTCTCAGCTGATAAGCTCCCTTTATAGAGCCTCTGCCTGACCACCCAAACTATAGCAGTCCCCCCAACATTCTCAAACACATGACCTTATGTTCTTTTCCCCCAGCAGTGGCCACTGCCTGAAATGATTTGGTTTATTTCCTTGTTTCGCCTTCCCCTAAAATGAAGCTTCCTGTGCTTGGAGTCCTTGTCTACTTACAGCTATATTACTAAAATCGAGAATTGTAGATGGGATATAATCAGTGCTCATTAACTATTGTGGACTGCCTTTCAGAAATACATTGTTGTTTTGCTCCTACCATCTCATTTAGCTTTGGAAACTGGAATAAAACATTATTTTGACCTTTATTTATTTTTTTAAAAAGATTTACATATTTACTTGAGAGAGAGACACGCACAGTGAGTGGGGGGAGGGGCAGAGGGAGAGAATTTTCAAGCAGACTCCCCACCGAGTGCTGAGCCCTACACGGGGCTTGATCTCAGGATTCATGAGATCACGACCTGAGCCAAAACCAAGAGTCAGACACTTAACCAACTGAGCTACCCAGGGGCCCCAAAACATTACCTTTAATGCATCAGAAAGACAACAAAATTTTAAATATATTATGGCTTTTCAAAAGACTTGTAAATTACTGTTCTTCAGGATTTAAAATAGCAAATCTTCGGGATAGAATTGCAAACCCAAGGTTTTCTTCCCTTCTGCCCCCGAAGTCAGAGAATAACAATAAAAGAGATTGGATCTTTCATGCTATTTTAATTTCTGTCACTGTGACTAAAAGTCAGATTGGATTCACCATCTCAAAAAGCTATCCCAGGCCATGGTGATATAGAACAGAGAGAGAGGATCAGGAAGATAAATCTTGGCATGAAAGGCGTCTTAATAATACTGATAACTCATAGAACATTTTACAAGTAAGTTTATCTCAAAGAAAAGTTTTACTGTAGTCATGGATCTATAATCGGTTACCAATATAATTCTCTGCTTTGTTTCTGAAAAAACTTTTGTATATGCTTTGCTTTGTAAGCACTGCCGATAATCTGATAAACCACAGCAATCTTGGAAGGAAGAAAATTTGTTGCCATCTTCTATGCTATAATCCACTGCCAGAGTTAATACCACATTTAGGTTTTCTATAAACTGCCTTCGTCCCACATTCCTGACTGCTTTAATTCCAGCTGTGGATTCCACATCTGCTTAAAGGAGGATTTTATTTTTGAACTCTGTGTCTCTGGTTTTCCCATATAACATGCCTTATTTGGGGGATGTTACATTCCTGCAGAGAGATGAAGAGATCATTTGCTACTTGGGCTTTTGTTTCGCTCGTTAGGTAATTAACTTCACTCTAAGGTGCCAGATGTTATCCAGTTGGCAACACTGCTTTCTTATCCATCTGGGTACTCATCTTTCCATTTAATTCTCCAGTTATATTGTTCTCTTCCTCCTTGTATAACCGTACTGAAGTATTTCCCCCAAAATGTGCCACTTAACTTTTACTTCCTTGTCCATAAAGTTGGAGTCATCTGCACTGGCCTCCCAGGACCCTCTGGATCTCCTCCCATGGCACTCAAAGCATCACAGTTACAATACCGACAAGCCATCTGTAAGAATAAGACAGTTCTGAAGCTGACTAAGTCAACTTGGGATTATAGCTTACTTCTAAATTCAGCTAGGCTTTAAGAGCTTTAGCAAAGATGTTTACCTTTTCTGAAGAATGCACACAGATTATTTATGCAAACTAAGAACAAGTCATGCTGTACTAGCATCAGGGAATGATGAAAGGATGTTTGTCTTGAAATCATTTTCTCAAGCCCCAAAACCCACTGAAAATATTTTCATGTCATTAACATATGTTAAATATTTAAATAATCTTTTAAGCTTATAAATTAACTATACCAGTAGAGCTCATCACTTTAAAATGTAGACAACATCCTTATTATTAATGATCACTCTGAGAGGAAAAGAAAGTATCTCCTGACTTATTAGAAGGATAGGGGAAAAAAAGGGGTGCCTGGGTGGCTTAGTCAGTTAAGCGATCAACTCTTGATTTCAGCTTAGGTCGTGATCTCAGGGTTGTGGGATCGAGCCCTGCGTCAGAGGGGAGTCGGCTTGAGGATTCTCTCTCTCCCTCTGCCTCTACTCTCCACTCGTGTTCTCTCTCTCTTATTCTCAAATAAATAAATCTTTAAAAACAAAAAGGATAGGGAAAAAAATTATTTATATAATAATAATAACGAATGTTTATTTAGTGGTTACTACATATCAGGCCCTGTGTAGAGATGTACATTCGTTAGCTGTTTTGATCCTTATAGAGACCCTAAAGCAGATACTATTATTACTGCCATTTAGCAGAAACCTAACCTAATAATCCCTTTGCCCAAGGTCACATGGTAGATGAGCAATGCAGGCAAGATTCTAAACAGAACATCAGAGGAGTGAAAATTTACTTTGGATTTTTTAAATTATCCTAATTTAAGATTAAGCGAAGAAAAGCTTTGGAGACTAGGTTACTCTTTCTACTATTTTTTATGATGATAATTTTTAACACACACCAAGTAGAGAGAACACTATAATGAATTTTCATATACCCATTATCCAGACACGATGCTTATCAAACTTTTGTCACTTTCCTTTTATCCTTTTTTATTTTAATTAATCTCTGAAAAATAAAAAACTAAAAAAATAAAAGTAATCTCTACACCCAACGTGGGGCTGGAACTCATGACCCCAAGAACAAGAGTCATATGCTTTACTGAATGAGCCAGCCAAGCATCCCTGCAAAACTATTTTAAAGCAGATCCTAGATGTCATATTATTTCATATCAGCATACATCTGTTAAAAATGTGGCCATTTTCTTACTGACTAAATGTCAATATCAATCTAACAAAATTAAGAATAAATCTTTGGTGAGACGCCTGGGTGGCTCAGTTGGTTAAGCATCTGCCTTCAGCTCAGGTTATGATCCCAGAGTCCTGGGATCCAGCACTCCTTGCTCAGTAGGGAGCTTGCTTCTCCCTCTGCCTGCCACTCCCCTTGCTTGTGCTCTCTCTCTCTCTCTCTGACAAATAAATAAATAAAATCTTAAAAAAGAAAGAACTTAAAAAAAAAAAAGAATAAATCTTTGGTATTGGCTAATACTTGGGCCATGCATTTCCTGGTCTTAATGTTTTTTTCTTGCATTTAGCTTGTACAAACCAGGATCTAAATAAGGTCCACTAACACATTTGCTCACTTTGTCTCTCTGAATCTAGAGGAGGCTACTCTAACTTCCCCCCCCCCGTCACTTTTCTCCTATAAAACATTCCATACTCTAGAAGTATGTTTTCTTCCCTGTGCCATCACTCCATTTGTTCCTTTCTCCCATAGTTTTTGTAAATGGAAGGAAGCCCCAGAGTCTTGGTTAGATTCAGGCTCACCATATTTGGCAGGAATACTAGGTGTGTGGTATTTTTCATGTTGCATCATATTAAGCACCACAATGTCTGACTGTTTCTCTGTACTTGTGTTAAGATTAATCAGATTTGTGTAGTAGCTGTTGAATCCCTCCGCTGTAAAGATCGCCATCAGCCTTTTCCCTACTGATTTAATCCACTGATGACTGTTGCCTGAATTATTACATTAGGAGTTGCAAACGGTGACTTTCTAATTCTGTCATTCCTTTCCCATTCACTCTGCCGTAGACAACTCTGACATTTACTTGGGCTACATCTTAATGTGACACACCGTGCAAAGAAAGCTTAGTTCTTCCCATTAATTATCAAATGTAGAGTACAAAGTTGACGTCTTAGCAACGACTAATGCTGTACAAAGAGTTGGAAGAGAGAAGGTAGAGACCAAGAGGGGGGCCTCTCTATCTTTCCCTCTCATTTGTTCCATTATGAATTTACCATTCTCTGATAATAAATGCACATCTACACGATCAAGTTCAAGCTAGCTTGAGAACTGTGGTCCCTACACCAGCAGCATTAGCATCACCTGGGAACTGATTAGAAATACAAATACTCCAGCTCCACTCCGGACCTACTGAATCAGAAACTCTGTGGGTGAAGCCCAGAAAGATGTGCTTTAATAGGCCCTCAAGGTGGTTCTGATACTAAAGTTTGAGAACCATTAGGCTAAATCGTATTTGAATTGACCGTTCATTTATTATTTTTATTATAACCTTGGCTCATACCTCTCAACCTCACCTGCTTCACTTGGAATGACAAACTTGTTTTATATGTTTTCCAATGAGCCCATAATGGCAAACCGGCTCTTATTTTATTTTGGCTTTCTTTGTTTTATTACTGTCTCCAATTTCAATAAGCTCATCTCAAGACTTGGCAAACCCAGTTTTAGTTCTTTTATTTTTCTTGCATAATTTCTAAGTTAGTCAGGAACAGTGAAATATTCATAAGAATCATAAAAATAAGGATCCAATTTTCATGTAAGAAAATGCATTGCATTTCTTTCTCAAACAAGACAGTAATAAGGGACAAGGAAGGTGGAAAGGGTTCATTTGTAACTGCTTGTTCAGCAGGGGCTAAAAAAAATATTGCTTCCCAAAGCAAGGTCAGTGCTTTTAAAAATATATACATTTAAATCTGTTTTTTAACCAGTGTATTACTTAAGATTATCGTCAAATCCAAAGCAGATACCAGATCTATATTCGAATCACAGAGAAAGAGCCTTGTTTTAAAATATAAAATATCAGTGTTAGAACTTTGCTGAGTCTCATGAACAATTATCAAAAGGCCATTAAATTGATAAGGAAAATAAATATATACCTTACAGCAAGCCAAGCCCCAGTGTTAATATAAAGATTGAATATTCTCCCCATGAAACAAGAGATTATTTACAAACAGAAGACTATTTAGGTAAGGCAGATTGTATTATGCATTCCTGTGAAGTGAGGGGAAATCTTTCAAAGAGAATTAATGCAATACACAATGAACCTAGGTACCAGCATATTGCACTGAAAAGCAAGAAGGCTATCAGAGAACAGTGCAGGCCCTACGGATGGGATCCTTTGCATTCCAGAACTTGCTCTTTGTATTCTGTATCCCATTATTTAGCACAGTACCTCATATGTACTACCTCTTAAGTACAGGTTATCTGAGACTTAAGAAAAGGAAAATGAAAATTTGATCAGAGTAATGTAGAGAAAGTAGAAAGGCACTAAAAATAAATGTACTTAACTCTTTCACAGGAGGCCTACAAGCTGCTGCTGCTGGGGCCACCACCACGTCCCTAGTGATCCCTGAGAAGTTCCAGCACATTTTGCAAAGATATGCTCATATGGTATCGAGGACAGCAGACACCAATCTCACCAAGAGGGCAGGAGAGCTCAGTGAGGATGAGGTGGGACGTGTGATCACCATCCTGCAGAATCCACGCCTATACAAGATCCCAGGCAAAAGGTTTTTGAACAGACAAACAGGCATGAAGGAAAATATAGCCAAGTCCTGACCAGTGGTCTGGACGACAAACTTCCTGAAGACATGGAGCGACTGAAGAAGATGTGGGCCCACAGAGGGCTGCGCCACTTCTGGGGACATTGTGTCCGAGGCCATGACACCAAAACCGCAGGCCACCGTGATCACACCATGGGTGTGTCCAAGAAGAAATAAATCCATAGGCCTTATCTGTTAATGAATAGTTTATACACGTAAAAATAAATAAATAAATGCGTGCTTACTTAGATATCTTCTAATTTCCCTAGACCTATCACCATGATACCCTCCCCCAACCTCACATCACATACCATCACCACCACCTGCCAACCAAAGCCCTGACTTGCCCCATATACCCGACATCAATATAGCCCGACTGGAGGAGCACTTGGAGCCAATGTCAGGACTCCTGTGGCCAGACTTAGCCCTGGCAACAATGAAGAGGACTAAATCAAGTCCCTAAAGCATTTTGTTCATCCAGGCATTACTCGTTACTTAGCCAATATTTGTGCTAGGTCCTTACACTAAGGGCTGACACCATGAAGTTCAGTAAGAAATAATCCCTTTATTTTTTTTTTTTAACTTTTTACTTATTAAGTAATCTCTACCCCCAATGTGGGGCTTAAACTCACAACCATGAGATCAAGAGTTACAGGCTCTACCAACTGAGCCAGCCAGGTGCCCCAGACAAGGTCCCTTTCATCAGGGAACTCCCAATATAGCAAATCATTACACTTCTACAGAAAGAATTGTGCAAGATCTGCAAATATTAAGGAGCAATGAATTAACCGAAGAAAAGCAATTTGTGACAAAATTAACTAGGACATTTTATCAGGCTGGTCATACTTTGGATATCTAAATGGACTCCAGGATTTGCAATTCCAGTTTCTTTAACAAAGAAAGATATGCTATGGTTCTCTCCTCAATGCTGTCTCCAGAATGTTGGCCAACACCCGGTAGACACTTGATTATATACTTGTGGAGTCATTTTCTGCCTGGTTGGGTCTTGGCAAGAAATAACATCTATCAAGTTACTAGGTGCTGCAATCCCTTAAGTCCATGACACATCACCTCTCTTCCACGTGTTCTCTTTGTTTCAAGTGTAGTGTTAATACCACCATCTTTCAGTATCCAAATTTAAACCTTAATTTTACAGTGAAGTGCAGCCCCCCATTCTAGTAAGTTCCCATGGGATTCTACCTCTACAATGCTTCACATAGCCTTCCTTGCCTTCCCAGTCCCACCAACAACCACCTCATTCTGGTCTTCATGGTCCCTAGGAGGCAGTCCCGCAACAGCCCCTTCCCCGAGTATTTTCCTAATGCACATCTCCCATCATGCCTCTCTCAGGAACACAGCTGTTCTCATCATTAAATTCTCATCAGTGCTAATCCTTAAGTCAATAAATGTTTGTTGGAATTGACCCTTGGCTCCTGTTAATGAACTTTCCAAGGTGAGCAGGATTTAATATTCTTAGTATCTGCTTCACTGTACTATCAAGAATGTTTATGTCCACTAGCTGGAGTTTCCCTCTCCTTTGGACATTTTTTTTTTAAGATTTTATTTATTTATTTTGAGAGAGTGAGACAGAGAGCACAAGCAGGGGGAGGCAAGTAGAGGGAGTGGGAGAAGCAGGCTCCCCACTGAGCAGGGAGCCCGATGTGGGACTTGATCCCAGGACCCTGGGATCATGACCTGTGCCGGGGGCAGACGCTTAACCGACTGAGCCACCCAGGCACCCTTTTTTTTTTCATTGAATTGAATTTTATTTTATTTTATATTTTAAGTAGGCTCCACACCCAACGTGGGGCTTGAACTCGTGACCCTGAGTTTAAGAGTCACATGCTCGACTAAGTCAGCCAGTCACCCCTCCTTTGGACAATTGTAAATAAATTCTAGCAATGACATATCTTCTCCGCCCTACTCTTTGGTTTGTAACAGGGCATGACTACGCTACCTCTTTTCATTTCCACTACTTATGAACCAATTTACAGTTTTGAAGTTTACAGACTCTCTTATATTTACTGCATTTCAGGTTGGCTACTTTGTAATGGTATAAAGTGCCACCATCTTGTCAGAAAATTGCCTGAGTCACATCAAATGAATTATCATACCTATGTATTCTTACATGCTTTAAAAAAAGGGGGGGGGCTATATTCTATAAAGATTTCTTATGACCTTTTATCGAAGTCTTATCTAGGCGTCAGTATCTGTGGGATTCATCTTACTTGTGCAGCAGAATCGTTGTTCTCTATGGGATGACCAATCTGCATAAGCAACCTAACCATTACATTTGGTATTGCAGACTCGTGTAAGGGTCCTGTGGGGTGAATGCTCAACTATTCTTTTTTTTTTTATTTCTTTAAAGCAGAACCACCCCCCACCCCCCTACCCCCCACTGAGCAGGAAGCCCATCATGGGACTCCATCCCAGGACCCTGGGATCATGACCCAAGCCAAAGGCAGATGCCCACCCGAGCCATCCAGGCGCCCTCTCATCTATTCTTTTTAAAACGCTCCATATTGACAATATGGGAAGCCTCCTGGACAGGGAGTCCTACACAAGACTACACTTACTCCAGTGTATTCCTAACACCATTTGCTGTAATTGTTGCTAACTGCCTGCAATAGTAGTGCTCCTTAGAATTGAGGGATGATGTCGTAAAGAACCAGTCAAGGATATAAGGAGACAATATAGTTGTACCATCTAACCTAGTAGCCACTAACCATATGTGGCTATTTAAATTTTAATTAAAATTAAATAAAATTTTAATTTTGTTTCTCAATCACACTAGCTGCATTTCAAATGTTCAATAGCTGTGTATGGCTAGAAGATACCTTATTAGACAAGATTGTAGAAAACATCATTCCAGAAAGTTCAACTGGACAATTGTGCTCTATAATTTCGGGTGTCAGTGTGCCTTAAAATCACCTGCAGGGCATTTTTAAGAATAGCTTCTCCAGTAGGTCTGAAGTAGAGATGGAGAATATGCATTTCTAATAAGTTCCCAGGTGATGTTGCTGCCACTGGTCAGGGTCCACATTTCGATAACCACTGGCTTTGGGGTTAACATCTCAGGTAACTGAGACAGAAACATCTGAGTTTGAGTTTTAAACTCACATCTCATTAACTGTATGATGGCGAGTAACCTGATTATCAGTATTCTCATCTGTAAAACAGGAATAACAATGATAACTAATGAGATAATGCAAATATAATGCTTAGCACCTATGTGCTCAATAAATGTTAACTGTTTTATCTGCCTAGAGTTTTTCTATTACCTAACGGATTCCCACACAAAGAGCTTAACTAGAGGAAATCAGTCAAATAACAGCTTGGTTTTGATAGATCCATTCGAATCAAGTAGTAGGGATCACTATTAGCATTCTCAGGCTGGTCCCTAAGGAGGGGTGTAACAATCTGGGCTCGTGGGGGTTCTGCCTGTGTCACTGGGTAAAGAAGGTCAGAGGATCCCAAGAACCTCAGGGGAGAATGACAACACTGAACACAAACATTACTAGTCTTACCACTTTCTAAGGATGTCCCTACCTCTCAACATTTCATAAAACTTAGGATAGCCTGTCCTGATGAATTGAAGTTGTTGTCCGGGTTGCCTGGGTGGCTCAGTCAGTTAAGTGTCTACCTTTATCTCAGGTCCTGATCTTAGGGTCCTGGGATCAAGCCCCATATGGGCTCCTTCCTCAGCGGAGAGCCTGCTTCTCCCTCTGCCTGCCACTCCCCCTGCTTATGCTCTCTCTCTCTCTCTGTGACAAATGAATCAATCAATCAAAAAAAAAAAAAAAAGGAAAGTTGTTTCCTTCTTCTGGTTAGCCTAAACCAGCGCTTTTACCCTCTTGCACCATCACTAATGTTATGCATAGTAAATGAAATCTTTTTGATAAGTCTGAATGTCAGGTGATTAAAATACTCTATTTTAAAAATACAATCTCTTAACACAGAGATAGTGGCTAAGTCTTTTTAATGTTTTTTTCCTAATTATAAAAATAATGCATGCAAACTGCAAGAATTTCAAATCCTACAGGAATGTCGGACACCGAAAATGACGATGCCCAATAACCCCTCTCCCCATCCTCCGCATCACTGCTGTACAAAACTGGTGTCAGAGAAGACACGTGGCTCTGAAATGTTTTTACTTAAAAATATACCTGTTTTCGGGGCGCCTGGGTGGCACAGCGGTTAAGCGTCTGCCTTTGGCTCAGGGCGTGATCCCGGCGTTGTGGGATCAAGCCCCACATCAGGCTCCTCTGCTATGAGCCTGCTTCTTCCTCTCCCACTCCCCCTGCTTGTGTTCCCTCTCTCGCTGGCTGTCTCTCTCTCTGTCGAATAAACAAAATCTTTAAAAATATATATATATACCTGTTTTCTTTACTATAGAAGAATACACTGCTCTCCGACACTATTTTTAGTGCCTGGAAAGCATCGCATTAAGTGCAGCAAGAATTTACCAGTCCAGTTATCTATGTCTGGATATGTGGGCTGTTTCGAGTTTTCCACTCTTTCATACTTTCTACAAAAACTTCATACTTCGGGACATTTTACATATTGTAGCTTAGATTTGCTTTAGGTAAAACTTTTACTTTTCAAGTGCATTATGTTTATGCCTTTGTGAGGTCTTGTACTGAAAAATACACTAATTTTCTTTGAACTTAAGACTCTATTGAATCAACTTAATACTTGTGAATGAATGCATGTAAATTAAAGTATGAAGAACACAGATAAGAGGGAGGTGAAAGGATTACAGGCCACTCCCAAGTGTCGACTCTGCTGTCACAGAATTCTAGGGCCTTATACCCCAGTTCACAAATCTAGAAATCGAAGTTCTTCGGCTCTACATGAATAATCTCAGTAAGCAACCTCACAGGGGACAGAGGCATAAACCAGAATGATGCCAATTTACAAGAACAAGTGTAATTCTCAAGAGATCAGATAACCCTCTGGGGTGGTCGTTCTCTTTCTAGCCAAATGTTCCTAAGACGACAATTCTTAAGTGGCATGTAATTCGGTGAGTAAGGAAACACAGCCTGAAGAGTTAGCTAGCAGTTCTGCAGGGCTCCTGTCATCAGTCCTAACAGAAGACAGCACCCATCTCCATTGCTGCAGACTTAACCATGTTGGACAGTTAGCAGAACACTCGGGAATCAGAAGCTGCACGGTTGTAATACTCGGCTGTAATTTCAATGTGTTCATTCTAGGAAGTCAAACGATACAGAAATATGTAGTCAACAGTAAACACTTAGCCCTTACCCTTCTTTGTTCCCATGTGTTTCTCTCTTCTTTGCTTCTGTGTTTATGTTCTGCCCCGCAACGCACTCTCACTTTGGGCTTTTCTTTTCCTGGGTTGTGTCCTCATGTTTCTCTTGCTCTCCCCATACTCCTGCCCTTACTCTCTTCTCCTTTTCACTGATAATAATTTACCACTGAAGAATATTCTGTGATAATAAGAGTTCTGCACCCATTTCCCCCATAGGGAACAGGGGGATTCCCCACACCATCGTGTAATTATTCAACACAACCGGAGACGCACGTAGGACACCGCACATCCCACAATTTAACCCAGTCCTGACACCATCTTCTCAGAGATACGTCAGGGCCCACAGATAAGAACTCAGTCCCATCAAGCTGCCCCTTCCACCACTTCAACCACTTGCCAAGGTGCTTCCAACCCACCAGCTACAGGTGGGAGGTTCCGACCGATGAGAGGGCAAAACACAAGCTGACACCCCGCAAACCACCCCCCCCCTTAAGGTGGGAATTATATGTAACATTCCTCAGACACTAGTAACTGCCTAAGAACAAAGGCAGGGGAAAAACAGTCAACAGAGAGAGATCACAGTCATGTAGGACGTGAAACTCCACTATAGTTTGTGGCTGTCTTAACAATCTACAAGAAAAACAATCTGAGCAGCGCCTGGCTGGTTCAGTTGGAAGAGCATGTGACTCTTGATCTCAGGGTCGTGAGTTCAAGCCCCACGTTGGGAACAGAGATTACTAAAAAATAAATAAATAACACAATCCTAATGATAGACCCCCAGGAATCTACAGACTCAATTTCCTGGAGTCCTAAAGTCACCTTCACGTCCACAGGATGGAAAACCCTATATAATCAGTCACTCCTCATAATCACAATGCAGCACTTCGTGCCCGTGGGTCCTGTCCCTGGGCTTTAATGAAAACACTCTTTTGCACCGTAACACGTCTCAAGAATTCTTTCCTGACTTGGGCTCCAAGATCCCACATCACAACGACTTCCTCCTTGGGTACAAATAATGTGCTAGAGTGGCTCACAGAACTCAAAGAAACATTTTACTTACCAAATCACTGGTTTATTATAAAAGGATGGACCGCAATAGCCAGATGGAAAAGATACACAGAGCAGGGGATGTGGCAGGGGATGTGGCAAGGGCGTGGGGCCTCCAGGGTTCCCAGCTCGCCACTCTCCCAGCACCTCCACACACTCACTAACCCAGAAGCTCTCTGCACCCCACCCTTTGGGTTTTTATGGAGGCTTCCTTACATAGTCATCGTTGACTAAATCCTTAGCCACCGGTGATAGATTCAACCTCCAGCCCCTCCCCTCTCCCCACGTTAAGGGGCTGGGACTGAAAGCTCCAATCCTCTAATCACAGGGTTGGCTACCTTGGCAACCAGGCCCCACCTTAAGTACTTTCCAAAAGCCACCTCATTAACATAACAAGACACCTTTACTGCTCTCATCACTGAGGAAATCCCAAGGGTTTTTGAGGAGCCCTATACCAGAAACCAGGAGGATCAAATAAGTATTTATTAGAAATCACAGTATCATAAGGAAGGCCCAAAACACTTCCATTTTTTGTGATTCTACATATATTAAAAAAATAAAAGACAATGTAAGTTTACAGAAAATGTTTAACTGGAGAAAATGTTTACAGAAACAAAGACACAGAAATGTTTACAGAACAGAGGATCATAGAGAAGAGAGGAAAAAAATAAAACAAGACAAACCAGAGAGATAGACAAACCTCTTAGGAAACAAACTGAGGGTTGCAGGAGGGAAGAGGGATGGAGGGATGGGGTAACTGGGTGGACATAAAGGAGGGCATGTGAGGTAATGAGTACTGGTTATTATATAAGACTGATGAATCACAGACCTGTACCTCTGAGACCAATAATACAAATGTTAATTTTTTTAAAGGATACTATATAATAATAATAAATAATAATAAAGACAGACAAAAAATAAATAAATTCCAGGGGCGCCTGGGTGGCGCAGTCGTTAAGCGTCTGCCTTCGGCTCAGGGTGTGATCCAGACGTTATGGGATCGACGTTATGGGATCGAGCCCCACATCAGCTGGGAGCCTGCTTCTTCCTCTCCCACTCCCCCTGCTTGTGTTCCCTCTCTCGCTGGCTGTCTCTCTCAAATAAATAAATAAAATCTTAAAAAAAAAAAAAAAGACTGCTTTAAAAACTAAATAAATAATTCCAGTTAGTGAATATACAGTGTAGTTATCAGTTCAGGAGTAGATTTAGTGATTCATCACTTACATGTAACACCCAGTGCTCATCACAAGTGCCCTCCTTAATACACATCCCCCATTTAACCCATCCCCCCACACACACCAAGACCTGGTCTTTTTTATTATGAAAATTTTAATTGCCTTGGGAAAAACTGTGTTGTTTACCTTTTACTTATATTTTGTGAATGACTTTCAAGAAATGTTGTCCCGTGTCTTCAGAGATTCAGGGGCTCATGGGGTACCTGGGTGGCTCAGTCGGATGAGTGGCTGTCTTCAGCTCAGGTCATGAGCTCAGGGTCCTAGGATTGAGCCTCCTGTCAGGCTCCCAGCTCAGTGGTAAGTCTGTTTCTCCCTCTGCCCCTGTGCTACTTGTGCTCGCACATTCTCTTGTTCTCTCTCTTGAATAAATAAAATCTTAAAAAAAAAAAAAAAAAGCTTTAGAGGCTCACTGTTTAGCTTCCCTTAGGTCAGTAGTCAAAATTGCACGTGCCTATAAACAGGTATTGTAAGAACATTAAAGCCACCAAAAAAATATAATGTCACAACCTACCAAAAAGCATGTAAAGAGATCAGTAGCAATGTATTTCTGGGGATTTCTATACTTTTCACCAATATACAGAACATTTACAGTAGTGTAATTGAGAGCTCTAATTTTGAAACATTTCCATTTACACCACTGGCCACCTCCTGTAGGAGTTCTGCTCCAGGAGAGTAGGGCTTTCTGCTGCATTCCTGAAGTGTCTGTTTGCACCATGACTGAACCGATTTGGGGGAAGCAAAAAATGTTCTATCTCTATCTTCATCCCCATATTTTCCCACCAAAACCTAACTGGGGCCCCAAGGTGCAGGAACACCTAGCTCCAGGGTCCCAAACAGACCAGGTTTGATCACTCACTGCTGACAAAATGCAAAGGCAGAGAGCTGAGTGGTGATGAAACAAGAAGAAATTTCAGAGGCCAACACTGGGAAGGCAACAGCCATCACAAAGACTGTCCCCCAAAGTGCTGAAAATACTTCTAGGTTTATAATAGGAAAATGTGGGACAAAGGTTGGTGGGTACAGGCAGCTGGGTGGTAAAGGTCAGGCCGATCACTGTCTTGGGGTGAGTCATGTGGGGTCTTGCTGGCTCAGGGCAGTCATTGCTTGAGGGGGTAGTTTCCGTTTCCATCACGGGAAGCTCCGCCTGCCAGGTCTTTGCTGGAGTGAAGATAAGCTGGAAAGAACTTAAATCAATTACAAAGTACAGACTCAGGTTGAAAAGGAAGTAGTTTAAGTCCTTGTCCAAAAACTTTAGAACAGCTCAGAAAGGTGTCGATCTATCCCTTGTTATGTTTTCCTCCAATGACAGCAAATGCTTCAAAGCCACGAAGGCAGGTGGTCCACTGATGCTTTTGCAACTCGGGGTTGATGTTTGAGAGGTAGAGAGAGAAACCTGTGTTCAAAACCAATACACACTGAATTCTAGAGATGTTTTAACTCAGTATCATGTTTAAGAAGGGAAACACTCAAGAGTAAGAAAATTGCACAGTTGTAATTTTCAACCATAATACAGCATCAGCTACATTTTTGCCTTCCTTTGAGATACGCAGATGAAAGGCACGCTTGTATGAATGCAAAGCGCTATTATCTATCTTCTCTTTGAGGCTGCATTTAGTAATCATTCTCATTTAAGTTACTCTTACCGTCCCATGCATGGTTATGCTTCTAGCTCGGGAGGAAAGCAATTCTTATCATAAAAGCCACCCTATTTCAGAGTCAGGTAAAATTTAAAACCTTTCACTTTCACAAGAAAGTGAATTATAGTTGACAAGAGTTAAAGCTTCTGAGCAAAAATGCAGAATTAAATTAAGCCTGCTTTTATAAACTCTCGCTCCTAAATTCCTTAGGATGGTTAACTACGTAAAAAAGCCTCCTGTACTTGAGTTTTCGATCCCAGTCATTGGGACACTAGAGCTAAAGGACTCCAGGAGGCACCACTGGCATCGTCCCTGCGCCCCCTGGAGGTAGACCGCACACCTTACACAGAGGCCTCGTGCGCAGGCAGGCTTGAAGGGGGGGGAGGGGCTGAGGATGAGATCAATAAAGAGGCTTTACAGGAGCGCAGGGGAGAAGAAGTAAGATCCTGAATCAGAGGGTAGCTGCGAGGATGAAGAGGAACCAGTGCTGCCAATGTTGAGGAGGTAGACGCAGTAATACTTGGTGGGTCATGAGGAGAAGTTAGGGCTCTGTCCTCATACTGGGAACTGAAGAAATTGTTTCAGTCACCACATCTCGTCAGAATCTTTGTATTCTCCTTCACTTCGAAGTAAGTCACCTCGTCATTTCTAGGTGAGTTCCAAGGATCACAAACACGAGCAGAGCCAGCTATAGCCCCATTTTCAAATGCGATCAGTTTCTTAAGGCCTGCAGGCTCACAGCTGCACTTACCAGCCAACGACTTGGGTAATCAACACTAGTCAATCTCCGTGTGCCATTGGTTGGTGAAGAACATACTTTAAGAAACATACCAATATCCTCCATGGCCGTGGTGAATCTCCTGGAATATTAATATTAATATATAATAGATAGTTGATCTTGGTTTCAAAAATCATCGTCCCCAGTGACATATTTGAGAAAAACTAGGGACACAGGGCTGCCATGGTCATTGTTTGGGGCGGGGGGGGGGTGGTCAATCAAAGCTGCATCAGCCCAGAGGTAGGGGCAACCATTTTGTAAGTGATCCACTTGAGTGGATGCTTTTTTGCAATTTGTCAATTCCAAGGTGTGCTATTTTTCAAATGTGTCCTAAATTTTGTCTGTGCTAGTGATGGCCGTTGGACACACGCTTACTTTGGCACTTAGCACATACAGGAGGAATGGAAGCTGGAAACCTAATGACCAAGTAGTGATTCTCCTGGACCACAGTTCATTGGGAGGAGGGTGGGGAGAGCAGGCAGGGGAAGCAAAAAGGAGAACAGACTCAGATTTTCAAGGATGTTACTGTTTTATACAAACCTTTCGGTATTCATGTATCAACAGGACAGATCTGTAGGCCCTGAGGCTTCTGTAACTCTGGAGGTCCCTCTCTAAGATAAAGAATATCAAATTATATAGGCAAAATTGCTAGGGCCTTCACAGAAACTTGGAATGGACCACTTACAAAAGCTTAAGCTTCAGTAGCTTCATGGTAAAGGTGCCCCTGAAGAACAGGTCCTGTTATGTATTTTTTTTTAATAGTCTCCACACCCAACATGCGGCTCAAACTCACCACCCCAAGATCAAGGTCTCACGCTCCATCGAATGAGCCAGCCAGGTACCGCCATGTTCTGTTCTTTAAAGCAGAAGTCATAGAAAACTAGGTATGTAGTTCAGTGAAACTGTGTTTGCTCACATTTCTGGAACTCATCCTACCGGGAGGTAATTAAGGACCAGAACCACTTTTCATCACGAGTGCTTGACACAGGGTAGAAGGAAGGAATGGAGGAAGGGAGACAGTGTAGAAACAAAGAAACCAGATTGGGCTTTTTTTCCCATGATTTCAGCTCTACCATCTACCTCCAACTTTTCCCTTTTTTGGCCCAAATTATTTTTTTAAAGTTTTATTTATTTAAGGAATCTCTACACTCAATGTGGTGCTTGAACCCACGACCCTGATATCTAGAGTTGTATGTTCTTCTGACTGAGCCAGCCAGGTGCCCCTAACCCAAATTACTAACCAACCTGACAGCCTACCTTACTCTCCAGATTTACTTCTAAGTGACTCACCTGTTTTTCTTTTTCTTTTTTTTTTAGATTTTATTTATTTATATGAGAGTGTGTTTGCATAGACGCACGCCCCAGTGGAGGAAGGGGCAGAGGAAGAGGAAGAAGCAGACTCCTTCCTGCCTGCAGAGTCCAACACAGGGCTCGATCCCAGGACCCCAAGATCATGACCTGAGCTGAAGTCAGACGCTTAACTGACTCATCTTTTTCTTAAAAAAATAATTCCATAAAGGGCACTGACTTCCTACTACAGGGGATACTTAAAAGGTAGAGTGTAATAAATTAGCATTGTCGAGTTCTAGTGTACTTATTACAACACCAGGTATGGAGAACGAGGTATCTTTTTTTTTTAAAGATTTTATTTCTTTATTTGACAGAGATAGAGACAGCCAGCGAGAGAGGGAACACAAGCAGGGGGAGTGGGAGAGGAAGAAGCAGGCTCATAGCGGAGGAGCCTGATGTGGGGCTCGATCCCATAACGCTGGGATCACGCCCTGAGCCGAAGGCAGACGCTTAACCGCTGTGCCACCCAGGCTCCCCGAGAACGAGGTATTCTTATACCTTGTTATAAACTGGCAGAAGTCATCCTGGATAGGAACGGAACCACACAAATTTTGAATAAGCCCAGCTTTTGACCCAGCACTTCTAGGAATACACAGTGCCAACAGATTTAGACAAGTACCCCAACCAGCCTCCCCAGTCACCTCCCACTAAAGCTCTCCATCCGTCAAAGATGAAATGGTGCTGGTGGTGTGTGATACAATCCTGTTTTGTCTTCTGTAAACGCAGATTAATGACTCTGGAAGATTCATTGCCTCCAGGTAAACAACTAAAGGCCTCATTAACTCAGCTCATTTTATTCAATTAAAACTTTTTTTGGAAGAGAAAATACACACAGAAACAAAAAAGAAAACCTGGCAGGAATCCGCCACATCTCTCACAACCTTATTCAGTCTCCAACACTCTATTAATAGAAACATCTGTGAAAATAAAGGAACCCTCCTTTAGGGTGGAATAGGAAAGCCCTCAAGGGGGAGCACTCCTGCTTGTACTACTCATTGCATCCCACAGAACCAACTGAAGAAAGAGAAGAATTATTTTGACGAGGACACTTTTACATAGGAATTTATCTCGTGCCTTTAAAAAAAGGAAGATCCTTCCCTGCCCCAGCAATAACACTAAGCCCCGCCGCAGCCAGTGAGAAACCCCAACCTCAAACTGTTGTTCTTCTCTAATCAACTTTTGGTCAAAACCACCCTCCCCAACTTCCTCCAAAAACCTAATAAAAGCTGACCCTCCCTTTGTCTCTTTGGATTTGCCTAGGGTTCACCAAAGCTAGCTTATCTTCAATCGTAAAACTCTGCTATTCCCAAACAGACTTTTTTCTTAAATGTAAATAAAATTACCATTTGCTCTATTCAACACATCCAGCCTTGATCCAACATGTGCTGCCTTAGACATTGTTTATTTGGGACCTGTGAGAGCCTATTTAGCCATCCAGGCAACCCCCTTAGTAAGAACTATCATCTTGCAGGAGAGTTAAGGGAGAGACTTTAAGGTGCTAGAATAATTTGCCCAAGGTCACGCAGCTAGTTAAGGGCGGGTGGGGTTTCAATGCAGCCTGGCTCTTGGAGTCTGTGCTCTTTCCCACAACTCCCCATGACCACGCCAGGGGCCCGTATCTCAGGCCTAAAGCTGCCGTGGCGGCTTCCCAACTCACCTTCTGGTGTCTACGAGGATCCCTCTCCAACTCCTTTTCCTCGTCATGGTTGAAAGATCTTTACAAAATGGTCGTGAGAGTCCGCCCGCCCCCACCCCCACCTGGAATTTTTCAGCTTCCCGTTGCTCTTTGCCTAAAGATGAGAAGGTCAACCTATCCAGACCCAGCTAACATTTTCCTCCTCCCCCTCTGAGCTCCAGCCTCAGAGCCCCTACTTTGTTCCGGAAAGGAGTTGAGCTGAGCCCTCCCCTCCTCCTATTCAGTTAATTCAGTTCTTCTGGTCCTTCGAATCTGACACTTCCTGACTTCCTTGATGAGGTCGAAACTTCTATTGCAGGCCACCAAATGTAAGGAGCTTTTGTGCCTTTTAGGTGTCCTAATTGAGTAGTTTTCACTGTTCTGATAATATGTATAAATAAATGCAATGCATTCTAAAATCCTGTAAAAGATTATATTACTAGTTACTGATAATAAGTTACTTAATGTCTGTCCTTCCTACCACGCTGTAAGCCCTTGAGGGCAGGGTCCTTGTCTGCTTTTGTCCACCACTGTATCTCCTGTACTAAGCACGGAAGAGCTGTCCATTTACCGAACATTTTTGTTCAATACATGAATGAGAGATTCAATTATGAATATTTTTCTACTAGGGAGGAATAGAGCTTTATGCATTGACATAAAAACATTTTAAAAAGCAGCAGTTTTTCTTTTAACTACTAAACATTCGTAAGAAATTTTACACATAAACGTATTTCTCTAAAAAAACAAATAAACTTACATATATTCCTATTTTACATTTGAGAAACCAAAGCACAAACACATTGTATTTGTTCAAGATTGCTTATAAATTACCACAACTCCAAGTCCAACAAAAGTATTTGGCTTTTTGCTTCACTTGAGAACTCACTATTATTATTTCCAATTATGCTCAAATATTTTTTAAATTAATTTGTGCTAATCCTCCTTATATAGAGAATATCAGCTAACCAGTTGTGTTTTTTTTTAATGGTTGGTGCAATTCTTTCAAAAATTATTTTCCCCAAAATCATGGTAGGTCTAAGAATTCCTGTCATAATCTCAATATATACTCCATCTATTAATAAAGAAATTATAGATTGTACCTTGCCCGGGATGAGATGTCTCAATCACTCGATTTGTACTTAATTTAGAATTTCGCCATGTTACCTCCAATTACACTGGGGATAGAAAGATGATTCAATCAAACACTTTGTATATATTATATAAACCTTACCTAGTAAGTAGTTACTGATTGTTGTCTATGACCCGGGGTAAAATACTTCTGAGTCAAAACCTCCGTATGACCTCCCAGGTCATCTAGGATCGAAATACCTGCTTTCCTCTTTGGTGCTTTGGGACTCGTTCAGTCGTCATTTATCCTTCCTTCTCTACTCCCCAGTCCTGTTTACTTACATCCCATATCCATGTATTTCTATCCTGGGAGGATATTATCACCTCCAATCTGGGTTTGGATCATCTCTTCTTCATTTGGGGGCATGCAGTGAGATGTAGGAAAACAAAACAAAGGCAGAGTGTAGACTTTGTAACCTGATGGAGGAAGGTTTGAATCCCACAATCGCTGGTTCTTAACATAGAAAATTTCTTCTCTTCACATTTCTGATCCCCCACAGTCTGACAGAGAGGAGCAATCCGAGCGGGAGGTATTTTCCAACTAATTTTACAGAGAATCTTGATCCTGTTTGAGAGTTGTTAGGGGCTTGAAGGGCGGAATAAGGCTCACCTAGACGTGATTTCTGGTTCTCTCTTACTGCGTCATCCAGCAAGTTACAGATATAATGTTATACACACTTCTGTCATCCATAAAATGGAGGGCCATAAAATAATGGCTGCGAACCTTTAAACCTAAAATTTGGTACAAACCAAATACTCTATGGACTTCAAAAACTACTCTTAATTGTTGGCGGACGGTAAGGTGCTAGTTATTATGAGTACAAATGGAAAGCTGGAGCTGTGATTGGTACAGAAGCTTGCTTAAGAAATAAAATGCATGAGGGACACGAAAAAGGTTTTGCCTTCTTCAAAACACCAGTCTGGCCCTGGATTCCATTGTTTCCAAGTTACTTCATTAAATCCCTTCAAACATCTCCTTCAGAAGTCTCTAGGAACTTTGTTTTTCCCTTAGAATTTTTCGGGAGTTTCCAACTTCCTGACGACTCCTGAACCACACAGGAGGTAATTATGTTAAAAAACTCACAGAAAGTGGTAGGAAAGGTAGTACTGATTAATTCATACAAGAGTCACCTCATGAATAAGAGAGTACACAAAATTAGCATTCACAAATTGTGGGGGAGGGGAGAGGGGGAGGAGAAAAAGAAGAGCGCCTTTGGGTGACAGGAAGTGGGAGGAGACTTTTAAAAGAGCAATCTTGGGCCGGGGGCCATTTCTGAAGTAAGAAATTTCTTTTTGTCAACCTTGACTTCTCTTTGGATATGGAGAAAGCAAAAGGCAAAAAGGTAAATACAATTTTAGTGGGTTTATTTCTGTCTGTCTTTGAGAGTCTTCTCTTGTTTCTCTCTCCTGCTGAGCACACTTGATCCTTCTTTTGAGGAGAAAAGAATGTGCCTTAGAATTTCCTCTTGTTAAGAAAAAAAAAAAACCAGTAGAGTCCTAAGTAACACTCACAGCCTTGTATATTGGGGCAAGGAGACTGTAAGAAATGGGGCTTCCTATTTTGGTTTTTAAAGATGCTTTATCCTGTCCGAAAGAAGAATCTAGTATCAGGGCTGGAGGGCAGTGGTTAACAGCGGGAAAGGGGAGGCGAGGGGAAAACTTCAGGAAGAGGTAATGGAGCTGAGGGTGCGAGAGAACTAGATCCTTTAATTTGTGCTAAGCAGACACGGGTCCTAAACCAGAAGTGCTGGGTCTGAACCCATCTTTTCCCAGGGTCACTGTGGTTAGAGAATAATCTAGAGTCGGACATAAGGACAAGCACCGCAGACAGAAATTAAAGGTAGAGAGGCATTGGGGCGCCTGCGTGGCTCAGTGGGTTAAGTATCCAGCTCTTGATCTCAGCTCAGGTCTTGATTTCATGGTCGTGATTCAAGCCCCGAAATGGGCTCCAGGCTGGGTGTGGAGCCTACTTAAAAAAAAAGGTAGAGAGGCTTTGAGACTTTTCAGTGGAACCGAAGCACCCCGCCAAGGGAACCCGAGCACTCTAAAGAGTCTCCTTCCTTGGAACCCTCATTTTTGGCCCCAAAGTGGGTGTAAGGCTATGCAAACGTAAAATGTGAATACTAGTGCAAAGCTGCTATAGAGATGTAAAATGCCATGCAAATGTTGATTTCTCCCAAACTTGCACCTGGGGACACTGGAAAGGATTTAGATTTTGGGATTTTCTGTCAGTCTGATATGCCTACCTGTGTGCCTTCAGTCAGGTAACCTCTGAGCCTTAGTTTCTGCATCTGAAAAACAAAGTTAGAAATTGCCATCAGGGGCGCCTGGGTGGCACAGCGGTTAAGCGTCTGCCTTCCGCTCAGGGCGTGATCCCAGCGTTCTGGGATCGAGCCCCACATCAGGCTCCTCCGCTAGGAGCCTGCTTCTTCCTCTCCCACTCCCCCTGCTTGTGTTCCCTCTCTCGCTGGCTGTCTCTCTCTCTCTGTCGAATAAATAAATAAAATCTTAAAAAAAAAAAAAACCCAAACTTAAAAAAAAAATTGCCATCAGGTTGCTGTGGGGAGTAAATGAAAGAAAATAAGAAATGTGTCAACATCTTAGGTAAGAGGTTAGTTTCTCTATCAGATAACTGTATCCTCACTGTTCTGTTGTTTCTTCTGGTTCAATTAAACAATGTTTGAGGGCCTAGGAGGAAAGAGAAATTCTGCCCTTAGGCGGCTTACAGTCAAATGGAGTAACAAGCCTTGGTCAGATCACACGAGCAAATGTAAAACTGCGACTGAAACGGGAGGAGTGAGGCAAAGTGTTGATTTGACTTGGTCTGAGAAGATGAGAAAGGGCTGCTAGATGAGGGAATACTGGAAATGAGATTCTGAAGGGGAAGTAAGATTTAAGAAAGGGAGTAGGAGGCTGGGTTGCAGTGAGAGAGCTCTCTTCAGGCCATGGTAACTGGGCTGGAAAGGCATTCTGTGACCAGCCCTTGGGGCCATGGAGAGGCTCGTAGGCTGAAGTAAAGACTTTGTGTATCTTCATGCTAAACACAACCACTGCAGGAGTATATAGAATCCCTCTGGCAATAGTAGGGGAAACCTTTCTTTGGAAGAGATCAAGAACGAAGGAATGGGGGAAGAAAATCTTCAGGTAAGAGAATAATGGATATGGTGGGTGGGTGACGTAAGGGCTCCCACCCCCCCACCACCCAAAGAGCCTAGTTTCTTCTACTTCTGTGGTTTGTATCTGTATTTTCTGTCTTAGTTATATTTTCAAATCGGCCTCCCAATTCGCCATCTTCCCTATCTTATAAGCAAACCTGGGGTTAAGGTGATTTCCCAGGGGAGAATCCACACTGCCAGTGGTGTGTGTAATGCCTATCCTGGTGCCGTGCACGTGAGTTATCTTGACACAGGTAGTGTGTGGGGTGGGCCGGGCACCCGAGGGAAGACGGATGGGCTCCTCTGTCCCCAGCAGAACTCCACGAAGTTGGGGGAAGAGTCTCTTGCTGGCCAATCCCAACCAGAAGAAGCCAAGAAGAAACAGCAGGCTTCTGGGGAAACAAAGTTACAAAGAAACTCCGAGAGCGGGACCAAACGAAAAAGATCTATGAAAGAAGAAAAAGGTAAGAAGGCTACAAGCCCTCAAATCTCATTTCCTTGGGTTTAAGAAGAGCAAGGAACTTTTCTGAAGGAGAAGAACGAGTAGGAAAGAAAACTGGTCCTGTGTTCTGAAAACCCTCCACTTCATTTGGGGCCCAGCTTAACGTCTCACCTCCCTGAAGCTTTCTTTCAGCCACCTCTGTTAAAACTGGTGTCTTCAGGTGTCCAAACTCTGACAATGTATCTGGTTCTGATCAACGTTTTGCCTTTGCTTGTGGCTTAGTGTTAAGGATCTCAGTGTGCAGTGATTTGCAGACAGACTGCCATAAATTTCTAAGAACTGAGGATACTACTTCACCCAGCTGGGTCAGGTGGGGTGGGGTGCAGGCTCGGTTGTAATTTACATGGAATAATTCGGTAAAAATGCCTACGTGATACCTGACTCGTAATGTGAACTCAGTGAAGGCTCACAGCTGTTAGTGTCATTACAGTTGTCTGTTCTAGAAGTGTGTTCTGGAAGTCTTTCCGAAACAGTGCGAGTGCATGAGAAAGCTGTGTGCAGGGAGACCAGAGCACTGCCTTGAGTGGGGTGGGCTGATTAATTCTGAGAACGGCTGGTTGGGTGTAGCATTGCCGAGTGGTTTATTTTGCTCTTTGGTGAGAGGACAAGGCGCCACTGAGGATTTACAATGTCAGGTTTAAAATTCCTATTGTTCCTCTGGATTGGAAGTAAGATCTAGTACAACGTCCTTGGAGTCTGGGTTTAGATGCCCACAAAGGAGCAGGTAAGGGAAGTAAAAACTGGAGATTCAGAAGTAGTCAGTCCCAGGTTTGAGTCTGTGTCCCTTGGAGGTTCTGGGGTCTTTGGCAAGTCATGAACTATACAATGGGGATTGGGCTGTGAGAACTGAAAGTCGTACTTCAGCATTTTAAACGGCTACACAAAAGTAAATTATTACTAATTTCATCCCATTCTCCTGCAGCTTCTCGTTCAGAAAAGGAGGCACAAGGCAATGGAAGAGTAAGACTTCGGAAGAAAATCCCAATTCCTCCATTACCTCCTAAATTGCCACCAGCCAATGTGCTTCACAGAGACATCCTGCGGGCCTGGTGCCAACAACTAAAGCTGAGCACCAAAGGCCAGGTGAGGGCCCAGGTTGGCCGCAGTGCCCCTGGGAGGAGGGGGAGGAGCCTTACTTGATTGTTGACTCATTTTTCTCTTGTCTTAGAAACTAGATGTATATAAGCGAATCTGCGAATATGCTTACCCCGATCAAAAGGTAGGTGATTCCTGCTGGGGATTTGACCAAGTGGACGGTTTCGTTCTCATCCTCATTACCTATTTTAGCATCAGAAAGTCAATGGAGGGATTGCCTCAGCCCCTCCTTCCCTCCTTCCACTCCTCCTACTGAGGCGGAACAGCACACCCACCGCACCCCAGCCCCTCCCATCCCCACCCCCGCCACTTCTCACCAAGTTTCTGCAAAATCATAAAAATGAGACTACACCTCTGACAGCACCTTAATCTTAGAAACCCTATTTGTAGAAGAACATTCCTGTCACCGCAGAGGAGGCCAAGATTCACACACATTCACAAAGAAGATCACAGACAGACCAGGGGGAAATGTCTCCGGAAAGTTCTGAAAAAAGGCTATCTTCTGATGGAACCTACCGTCCTGACGTGGCTGCTCCCTCTGAGGGCGGGGCATCTGCCCTTGCTGGGTCTGATGTTCTCCTAGAAGGAGTCAATACCGTTGTCGTGACAACTTCGGCCCCAGATGCTGTGTTTGCCTCCTGGTCCAGAATCGCAGCCAGGGCTGGGAAGATGGAGACCGTGGAACCGCCACAGGAGGCCCACGGTAAGCCCCGGATTGAGAGCTGCTTCTGGTCCGGTTGAGGAAAAAATGCTATTGATATTAACCTCCAATCAGATTTTAGGGTATATCAAGATCACCTGAAGCGTTGGTGATTCCTGGGCCCTAGCCACAGAGTTTCTGATTCAGAACTGAGGTAGGTCCTGGGAATTTTCACATCTAACAATGTTTCAGCCAGGGCTGATGATGCTAGTCTGGGGAGCACACTTTGGTTTTTTGTTTTTTTTGGTTTTGTTTTTTGTTTTGTTTTTTGGGGTTTTTTTTGTTTTTAAAGATTTTATTTATTTGACAGAGCGAGAGACAGTGAGAGAACACAAGCAGGGGGAGTGGGAGAGGGAGAAGCAGGCTTCCCACTGGGCAGGGAGCCTGATGTGGGGCTTAACCTGAGGATCCTGGGGTCATGACCTGAGCTGAAGGCAGACACTTAAACGACTGAGCCACCCAAGTACCCCATGGGGACCGCACTTTGAAAACCACTGCTGCAAATTATTGATGGCATCAGAAGGGAATGACAGTCTGTTTGGCTTTCTCTCTTTCCCCTTCTTTAAGGAATTAAGAGCAGTCTCTGAAATCGACTGCCTCAGCTTAAGCCCCTGGATCTTCTAGCATCTGTTAAGTGAGTGACATTAACAAGTTGTTTAATATAGTTCCCAATTTCCTCTTCATAAAATAGGCTAATAATTACACCTACCTCATAATGTTCTAAGAATTATAGGATGTAAAATTAAGAGAGAGACCATAAACTGGTTAGCTTAGTACAGTGCCTGTTGAGGCCCCTAAACCTATTTCATGAAGGCCTTCCCAGACCACTCTGGTTTAGTGTTTCTGTTGAAGGAAGCCAGAATATGTCGCCCCAAATTATACCTGTCCTAGATTGTTTTAAAATTTATAATAAAAATTGTTTTGAGCTGATAGCAATTAAAGAGCAGCAAACCCAGAAAAGGTCCTCTTTTTACTGCCTCAAGGCAGGTTATAAATTCTCTCTTTGCTAGAGACAGTCCACTGAGAGGTGGCACCAGAGAAGCCTTACTTCTAAGTTCCTTCCCATAGATTGAGTTTTCCTGCTGTCTGCCACCCCCAGGAGCTTAAAACTGCTTCCCTTTTTCCTCTCTGACTCCTTCCTCATTTCTCTACAAATTCATTGTTCTTTGTAAAAGCCAGGATTCTGAGCCGCCATTTCGAGTCCATTTTCGTTGCTGGTTTCTTCCAAGTGATGTGTGCCATGCACATTAATAAACTGATTTTCTCTTTTTGATCTTTTTGTGAAGGAGTCCCTGCTGCAGACCTAGGATGGGCAGAGGTAAAGTTTTGCCTCCTTCACACTCTCATTTACCCTCCTGGAGCTATACCACTTTCACCTACACCTTTTCCTGTTTAAAGTTTTAACAGGAACTGTTCTGTATGGTTTTCTAAAAGGAGCAGACAGAATAGGTTAAGCTAGGATTCCAGGGCTCATATCTTGGAGCTGGCACTTGAGAAAAGTAGTAGAAACAAAGACCATGATATATTCTTGACCAAAAGAACATTAGAATTTGGCCATGCTGTGTTCCTACTTACCTCTCTCTCCTCCAGGTGTCAGGTGGTGTGTGGTCCATGGGAGAAGTCTGCCTGCAGACACAGAAGGTTGGGTTCACCTGCAATTTCATGCAGGACAAGCCTGGGTGCCTGAAAAACGGGGGAGAGTATGTGCTCTGTTCTTGCTACCGGCCTGTAATTTTCCACCCCCACACCTGGAAGACAACATGCTGTGCCCCAAATGTGTTCGGAGGTAACTACCTGGTGCTTTTCTGCAAACTAAAACTGGGCACCTGCTTTTTAGTTAGGGGAGAAAGGAGATGCATGTTAGTCTTAAATAACCCTGTATTTCTTGCACAAGTTGTCAGTAAAGAGTTCCAAGAAAATTACTACTGAGATAAGTGTATTCCTAGGAAAAAGAGCATTTATAGGTCAGGGCTTAATGCTTCTACCTAGAGACCCACCCATAATCACAGAGAAACAATACTGATTAATTACTATATTATAGGTATAAGCACTTCACAGAAATAATGACTAGCAAAACAACAGCAACGAAACCCTTTAAGTAGACTACAGTCTAATGGGGATACTGGTATGTAAGCAGCTGTAATATCACGTGATGACTAACATCAAAGAAGGGGTTTTTAACTTCAAGGAAGAATTGTCTAGATGGGAAGAAGGAGAAAGCTCCTTTTTCAGTATAGGGATGAACGCCTAAGCTGAGAGAACTTAGGACAAAGTAGAAATTTTAAGTATTTTAGTGTGCAAGAACATGGTTTAAAAAAAAACGAGTCTGCTTCCTCCTTACAAAATGGGCATAAAAATGCCTATCTGAAGTATTGTAAAGATTAGATGAGTTAATAAATGTAAAGTTCTTAGTGCCGTGTCAGACATAGGCAAGCATTCAAAAAAAATGTGGGTATTAACTACTCCAGCAAGTGGGATTCCTTTCAGCGAAGTCATAAAGACGGAAATATACAACGTATGCAAAAAAACAGTTTTGGCCCAGATTAAGCATTATAGATTTTAAGTAATATCATTAGTTTGGGGTCTGATTATCATAAGCTTTGAAGGTTTAGAATTTACCCAGTAACACATGGTGTTCTTTCAAAAGACGTCATTAGTTCTATGAGGTGATCAATGCAATATCTCTGTAATCACCAAACAACCCACTCTAGAAGCACAATTATGAAGAGAAACAAAAGATTTTTCTCTATAATTTAAATTCTAAGCCAATCGAAATCAACATATTAAATGACTGGCTGGTGCAGAATAGGCCTGGGGGGAAGGGACCTGAAAAATTCGTTGTTCTCTGTGTAAACTAGACTGGCCAATTCATTAAGATTTCTGATTCGAAATAGGATGGGAAGTATTTTTATTAAAATAAGCTACTACTATTAACAAACAGGGGTGAAGCGGGGTGAGTACTGTTCTTTTTCACAGCCACAGCATTGGCTCAGGGAAGGGGACAGTCCTCCACCAAAGTCCCGCTTCTACCAGCAACCATTTCTATAACTTTACACCTGCCACTTCACTTTTCTGGGCCTCAGTTTCCACATCTCTAATGTGAGGAGCCACTTGGATAGGGAGGTGTACAGAAGTCGCCAAAGTATTAAAATTAAGCCACCAAGAAGTTTATA
The DNA here is from genome assembly GCF_024610735.1 of Ursus americanus. Taxonomy (NCBI): domain Eukaryota; kingdom Metazoa; phylum Chordata; class Mammalia; order Carnivora; family Ursidae; genus Ursus; species Ursus americanus. The sequence continues at coordinate 46,573,333 of NC_142130.1, forward strand.
TGCCTGTAAAGAAACTTTTATTCCAAGAGGCTGTTGTATTTAGGGGTTTTGTTTGTTTCCATTGTATTTACTTTTATAGAGAATCTACTAAGGAGACTTAAGTGCAGGGTTTTTTTTTCCCCAAAATCACATTTTATTGATCATATTATAGGACTATAATACAGTGAAAAATATAAACAACAAAAATTATTCTTAAAATTTATTTTTATTAAGTTCAACTAACATATAATGTATTGCTGGTTTTGGAGGTAGAGGTCAGTGATTCATCAGTCTTACATAATACCCAGTGCTCATTACATCACGTGCCCTCCTTAATGCCCATCACCCAGTTTTAAAGAGAAGGATAGGTATGCAGAATTTTGCCATTTCAGAGATTAGAGTGAAGGACGAGGAATCTGGTCAGGCAGCTCTCCTGCGTGATGGGCTCTGAAGGGTTGGAAGCAAGTAATTGTGCTGAGGCTTCCACTGCTGAAGAGGGAAGGGTGTGAGATCTGTTAGAAAAATGTTGTGGGAAAGTTGTTTTTAATAGGTTTTAAGGGCCTAGCGTCTTCTAAAGGTGCCAAGATAGACTCTAGCTTTAAGTAATAGCAAATGAAGCTGAAGAAGGTACGAATGACATACCTGCTTGGATAATGTGAGATTCAAAGCCGTAAAGGATACAGGTGACTTTGAGGCTTGAATACGGGGAGCAGACAAGTAGGAAGGGTGACTGGAGGTGTTTTCCAAAAGCACAGATGGAGAAGTTCAGCAACAGGGATGCTCAAAGGAAATTTCCGTTTGCGTTGTATTGGAGAGGGTGAGCGCAGATATGCTTCTGGGCTTAGTTTGTGAGGGGGGGCGTACAGGGAGGGAGGATGGAAAGAGGACTGTCCCTCTGCGTGGAGGGGCACAGTGCAGCCCAGACTTGCCGCCCAAGGATCCCTCTCCCCAGCCCTCAGTTGTGCTGGAACCATCCTCCCTTGACCTGCAGGGGGGCCCGGTCTTAGTGTGCAGGTTACTGAACACCCAAGCCTGAAGTGGGTGGGACCCTCAGGCTAGACTACCCCCCACCCCAGAGGAGTGGCAGTCCCTGGGCCCTGGCACAGTTACTGTCTGCCGCAGGAGAAAGTATGTGAGTGTGCACTTGTTTTTCCCCCTTCTGTCCTACTTCTGCCAACAATTGTCACTGCCAAGCAAGTTGAATAAATTTGAGGTCACTCTGGAGAGTCCTTTAATGACCTACAGAGGCCACTGAGCAAATGGTAAAAGATCCACTCGAGGGCCTCTCCTGCCCATGGGCTGCACAGGACAGGAACATAGTACACAGACGTAACGTGGCTAATAGTCACTCCTTGATGACATGGTTACATGCTTTCCACCCACTATCCTAAAGTTAAGGACAGTTCCACCAGTGGGTTTCCTGGCTGTTTCAAGGATGTAGCTTCATGTTTCTTTTTGAATCTCATCTTTTTAAAACCGTTTTATTTGCTTTATAGGAATAAGGTGTTAATGAAAAGCCTCCAGTGAGCTTCAGTACCAGGAAAAGGGGTACAGCTGTGATTATAATTAATGGTAGAAAGGGAGCTACAATCCACTCAGCGCCGCTGAGGGCAGGACTGTGGGCTGCTCCACACCCTCCCTCTGCCGGCCTCCAGGGCACACGGGCTGCTGCGTTGCAGATGTTACCCTCCGACCCCCACCCTGGCCTGCCTGCGGCGCTGTGGGCTGGGATACACAGGCTCCTATGTGTTACATTGGAAAATCATTTCAAAATATTATTTGCTTCTACTTAATAAGATGAAAATGTCATTCGTACTACCAAACGTTGACTCTTCTGAAGTGGAAGTGACCTTAACAGTTCTTTTAAAGTAGGAGCCTGAGCCGAGCCGAGCCTGCCCTGGCCAAGGGGTGGAGTCGAAAACAAAGGTGTGCTTCTGTGCTGGATTTCTCTTCTCGCAAGAGTCTGACTCCCCCAGATCCTGACACCCTCTCAGGGGCATGACTTTGGACTTGTTGAATATTTTAAACCAAACGGAAAGCTGTTACTCTTTCCCACTTGCCAAAACATACTCTTAATGTAACAAAACGTTTTTTGACATTTTCTTAATAACCTGAGACCTCTGTGGTGTGTGTCCAGGATAAAAACAGAGAACACTTTGCCGGTATTACTTCCCCGTGTAACTATTATGTATGTTTCTACTGCTTAAAAATATTTAAGGGGACTTCTGAATCATAAATTCATAATGTATTGGATTTCAAATGTGTATATAAAATCATCTATTGTATATATGAAACCATATGCATTGCAGGCAAATTATTAATATTCTTAACTTGGTATGAAGCCAAAAATCACGATTTTCTATTTGGCATGATTTTTTTTTTTAAGCCACTCGAATGAGGTAGGATTAACATTTTTTAAAAAAGTACTGTACATTTAATGTATATAATTTGATAAGTTTGGTTCATTTAAAATTTTTTTGCATCCTTCCTGTCCTGTGTTCTTAAAAAAGATGTTTTTTTCATTTGTGTTTTATGGCAGTTTCCTAATTGTTTTATTGTTGTGGATTTTTGGATTATGAGATATTCCCCCCTCCGAAATGTACTGGAAGTAGTAGAGTTGGAAAGTTTGTAACCATCATGATGCGGACAGATTTGGGCAAGAATCCTTAATAAATGTTAAAAACTAGAGAGCAGTGTTCATTGATGAGCAGGATACTTCTGGGTCTTGCAGTGTCTCCACACGGATTGCTCACTAATGGTCAGAATTTACTTACTATTAAATAAATAATACATTTTATTCCCTATATCTTAATATTTTTAGTTTTTTAAAGATTTTATTTATTTGAGAGAGAGAGCGACAGCACAAGCAGGGAGGAGAGGGAGAAGCAGTCTCTCTGCTCAGCAGGGAGCCCAGCCAGCGTGGGGCTTGATCCCAGGACCCCAGGATCATGATCTGAGCCAAAGGCAGACGCTTAACTGACTGAGCCACCCAGGCATCCACACATATTATTAATTTTAATTTTGTTTCCTTTTCAAACTTTTTCCTTATTTTCAGTGGATTACCCAAGTTTCTGTTCTTTTGCATTCCCAGTCTGCTTATAGATAGCTTCCCGTTCCTAACACACAAAAGTAAACTTAGTTATCTATAAAAATCAGTTTTATTTCCAATACTCCATGCCTCGGACAAATTCTGTGGCAAAGGGTCCTTGAAGTATGGTATTGATGTTTGGGAGGTGATGGGGAGAGAAAATTTCATTTCCCACCTGGAAGCTAAAGTCACAGTCATGCAGATGTCTGCCCAAAAGCCTGCTGTGAGCAAGGTATGTGGTAACCATCTGGAGCTAGCTCTCCAAAGGGACGTGTAAGGCTCCCAAGACTTGGTGTTGAAGTAACTGAGCTTCCGAGTCAGGTTCTGCCAAGACATGGCTGGCGAAGGCAAATGGATCTGCGTGAGGAAAGCCTGTGAACTCCCTGCCAGGAAGGACAATTAGGAATGGTTACATCTCCAAGTATCCCAGCCCCAAGGAGCAGATGTGGCAGGAGAATGATGGGGAAATTTTTAAAATACTAATTCACTGAATTGGAATTAACTTACCTGAAAGTGCCTCAAGTACATCTACCTTTTGCAAGATAGGGCTTACAGAAGAAATGGGTCATGTCCACCTTGATCAAGTATTCAGACTTACCGCCAGGAATGACACAAACAGAAATGCGGTTTCTGATGGGAAATATCACTGATGATATTCTTGCCAGAAAGATTTAATGTGAATCTACTCAGAGGAGCAGGCAGTCCTGATGATACCTATTGTCTCGGCATAAAGTGAGCCTACCTTGTCTGGGCGGCAGTTACTAAGGCTTATCCATATGTAAAAATCCACAGAACCATGTGCTTAATACGTGTATTTTTTACCATATGTAAACTATCTTAAATTTTTTCTTTAAAGATTTTATTTACTTATTTGAGAGAGAGCACAAGCGAGAGAGCAGAAGCATGGGGAGCAGCAGAGGGAGAGGGAGAAGCAGACTCCCCGCTAAGCAGGGAGCCCGATGCAGGGCTCAATCCCATGGACCCTGGATCATGACCCCAGCCGAAGGCAGCTGCTGAACCAACAACTACCCAGGTGCCCCTATATATCATTTTTAAAAACTGCCCTGGTTTGAATAAGTTACAGTTCCGCTACATAAAAGCATGTTAGGTGGAATAATGGGAAATCTGAATATAGAGTGGAGATCAGATGATACTACAGCCATGTTAATGTCTTGCTTGTGAAACTACAGAATTTGCATTTAACAATTGGTTAATGAGGGACAAACAGGTGTTGTACCAACTTTTATATCTGGAATTTTTAAATAACATTTCAAAATACTAAGTCGTATATAGGAAAAGATCCTTTTGAAATACAAGTCAAATCATGACACTCCTTTGCTCAAAACCCTCCTATGGGTCCTGTTTCATTCAGAGTTAAAACCAAAGTCCTTGTAACCTCCAAAGCCTTACCTTAATATCTCCTACCCCACGCCTTTCACCTTCAACCTCATCTCCAGGACCCTGCCTTTGTTCCCTGACCTTGTCACTGGCTGGAATGACCTTTCCCCAGAAGCTAGTATGGTAAACCTTTTAAGTCACTTGGTCAAAAAAGCATACCCTGAACCCCTCTTTAAAATCACAAGCTGGGGGTGCCTGGGTGGCTCAGTCGTTTAAGTGTCTGCCTTTGGCTCAGGTCATGATCCCAGGGTCCTGGGATAGAGTCCCACATCAGGCTCCCTGCTCGGCTAGGAGCCCACGTCTCTCCCTGTGCCTGCGGCTCCTCCTGCTTATGCTCTCTCTGTCAAATAAGTAAATAAAATCTTAAAAAAAATAAAATCACAAGCTGTTTTTCAATCCCTACAAGTACCATTTCTCCCTCCTCACCCTGCTCTAGTTCTCTATTTTTCTGTAACATGTGTCTCCTCTAACATAATATGTAATTTGTTATTTATTGTCTCCTACTAATAGTATAAAGGGATTTCTGTTAGGTTTGGGCACTTAGGTATCACAACTTCCTAGAACAGAGTCTCACACATGGTTGGTGCCCGATAAACGTTCAGTGAATGATAAATGGAAAGGTTTGAAGTGAACCGTAAAAGGAAATGGACTGCAGGTTACTTAGGAATCAATATAAAAAAACTGGTCTCTGTCCTCTAATGTATTACTACATACTCGCTATCTAATTTTACTCAGTGTTCTCTGGGACAATAATTTGAGTCCCCTCTTGGAAAGAAAAATGTTCTCTGTTGTGTTTAACACCAAAATTCTGTTTTCTATTCCCACTATGTCATTCCCTCTAAAGTGATATTTTAGAAGGTCTCTAGCAAATTCTAAACTTCTTAGCAGGAAGTTGTCTTTTTTTCCAAAACCCCATCTTCTTGTTTTAGAATGTGAAGTCCAACAGTATTAAAAACAGCAGTCATCAGGGGCGCCTGGGTGGCACAGCGGTTAAGCGTCTGCCTTCGGCTCTGGGCGTGATCCCGGCGTTCTGGGATCAAGCCCCACATCAGGCTCCTCCACTGGGAGCCTGCTTCTTCCTCTCCCACTCCCCCTGCTTGTGTTCCCTCTCTTGCTGGCTCTCTCCCTCTGTCAAATAAATAAAATATTTTAAAAATATATAAAATAAAATTAAAAAATAAAAACAGCAGTCATCACCCAATATTTCAATCATTACCTGAAGGATAAGAACATAATTGAAATTGCAATATGTTTTGAAGGATAAGAAAGCAGAAAGAACTTCAGTCCTGGGAGGGAACAGGGAGTAGGGGGAGATACTAGCTTACAAAAATGACATAACTGGGTCCTGAAGGCACTTTTCATTAGAAGGATTAACCTCGGTTATCTTGTTTCTGGCTATGGCGTCGCCATATTGGAAGTTTTGGGAGGAAGTAAATTATTCCAAAAGTGTTATTAATCTCTTCTGAGTCCATTACTTAAGGGAATATTTCTTTAAGAAAGAGTTTTGAGTTGACATCAAATTGAAGGGCAAATAAGCATTAAATTGAAAATGAGAAGAAAGGAATCCAGCCAGTGAGAAGGGCCTGTGAGGATCCTGAGGTGAGGAGCAAAGAAACTGGAGGGCCATTATGTTGGGAGTTCAGAGCTGGGAGCATACATACCAGTTGAAACGGGAAAGGAATGGAGGCCCAGGCAACATAAGATCTTTGTTTTGTCTTTATCTTAAAAAACACAAGCCTTTGGACCCCTCGCTGGCTCAGTCAGTGGAGCATGTGACTCTTGATCTTAGGGTTGTGAGTTTGAGCCCCACATTGGGTGTAGAGATTACTTAAAAATAAAATCTTAAAAAAAAAGAACCAAAAGACCCAAGGGCCTTTAGAAGTTCAAGGGGCTGGGCTGAAATGTCATATTTGCATTTTGAAAAGATTATTTGCCTCTAATGTAGAGAAAGGACCAGAAGGCAGAGGATGTGTTACAGAGGAGACCAGTTAAGTCTTTCTAACAAGAGATTTTGGCAGATTTGACTCTGGTGGGTGGTAGAGATAGATGGAGGTAAGCTTGACAGGACTCATTATTGACTGGGTATTGAAAGTAGGCTAATGCAGAAAGAACAGAAAAGTGATTCTAAAACTGGTGTCTATCAACAAATTACCACATTCTTTGTTCATTTTTTTATTCCATTCCTCCATCATCTCTTGTATTAAAAGCCATTTGGAAAGCAAGAGTACCAGAAGACAATCCATGTATCCTAAGTAAGATGACCCCCCTTATCCAACCTGACCAAAGGGTGGGAAGGGTAGGAACTGACTGGAAGGGGCACAAAGAACTTTTCTATGATGATGGATTTTCTGTCTGGATTGAGGAATCAGCTATCATTCTTCAAACTTACCAGACTGTACACTTAAGATCTGTACATTTCACTATAAATTCAACCTGAGTTTATTTTTTAAAAAGATTGTATTTATTCAGATGCCTGAGTGGTAGTTGGTTAAGCGTCTGCCTTTGGCTCAGGTCATGATCCTAGGACCCTGGAATGGAGTCCCGCAGTGGGCTCCTTGCTCAGCAGGGAGCCTGCTTCTCCTTCTGCCTGCTGCTCCCCCTGCTTCTGCTCACTCTCTCTGACAAATAAATAAAATCTTAAAAGATTTGAGATAGAGAGAGCAAAAGCAGTGGGGAGGGGCAGAGGGAGAGTTCAGAGAAGCAGACTCCCCACTGAGCAGGGACAATGGGGCTCAATCCCAGGATGCCAGAGATCACGACCTGAGCCAAAGGCAGACTTTAACTGACTGAGCCATTCAGGTGCCCCAATTCTGCCTGAATTAAAAAAAAAAAAAAGTTTACTTTGGAGATCAAAAAGGAAATGGTGTCTGTCATATGACTCTACTCCTAGGATTCTGTACAGAGACCTCAGAGCCATGATAGATGACAAAGAGGAGGACCCCAATATATCAAGGGGATTTATAACACTGAGGGGTGTTATAAAGGAGGTTCACAGAGACTGGATAAGAGTTCCTAGGTATTGAACACACGCAGCTCTTAATGCTGGAAAACAAAGGTCAGAACTTTCCACATTCTGCTCTTTCCTCAAAGCCCTTCTTAAATCTTACTTCTTTGATAACCTCCTTTGATATGTTCCAACTCTAAAAACTACCTTTTTTTAACCATACTGGGTTGGAAATTGCTACATTTCTTATTGTTAAGAACACAAGAACCCCAGACATTTGGGGTAGTTAGATATAAGTTCAACTTCCCATCTTTTTTTTTTTTTTAACTTTTTTTGGTGGGCAGCAAAGCAAAGTTTATTGGTGGTAGTACTAAGCTCCCAAAGAGGGAGGGGACCCGAGACGGTTGCCCTCAACTTCCCATCCTTGAAGCTCAGTTTTGCAGGGTTGCTAGATTAAAAAAAATCATGCATGTAAAACAATTACAGTATAAGGCAAGTGATAGATATTCAGCCAAGAGTAATTGCTGTAATTCCTATTATGTTTTGTCTCTATCTTTGTTTCCTGAGCTGAGGTGATCTGTAATTACCAGACACTTATTAGCCATTTCAATAGCTGTGTGGCTTAGGGAATTTATTTAATCTCTTTAGCTTTCTCAGGTTTATTGAAGCATAATTTACATACTGTGAAATTCATCCATTTTAATGTATAGTCTTAGAAGTTTTGGCAAACGCATGTAGTCATGTAACTACCAACACAAGATACAGAGCTTTAATCACTCCAGAAAATTCCTTCTGGTCTCTATGTAGTCAACTTCTACCCCCTCCCAGCTCCTGAAAATCAATGATCTATTTTCTGTTCTTATTATTTTGTCTTTTCTAGGATGTCTTGTAAATAGAATGAGTCTGGGTTCTTTAATTTAGTATAGTACATTTGAGAAGACTCATGCTTTTGTATGTATCATTAGTTTGTTTCTTCCTATGATGAACAGTAGTATTCCATTATACAGACACACCACAGTTCGTTTATCCATTCACCAATTAAAAGATATTTGGTTATTTCTAGGTTTTGGCAATTACAAATGAAGTCCGCTATTAACTTTCCTATGTAGCTTTCATGGGAACACTCAAGTTTCACTCATTTGGGGTAAATATCCAAGCAGGGGGCTTAATCATATGCTAAGTGTATGTTTAGCTTTATCAGAAACCGCCAGGGGGTCCTGGATGACACTATTGGTTGGGTGGTTGGGTGTCTGATTCTTGATTTGGCTCAGATCATGATCTCTGAGTCGTGAAATCGAGCCCTGAGACAGACTCCATGCAAAACGAGGAGTCTGCTGGAGATTCTCCCTCCTTCTACCCATCACCACCCCCCCATTCTCTAAGACAAATAAATAAATCTATACAAAAAAAAAAAAAAAGTTCCACAGTTTTCCAGAATGGTTGTGACATACTGTATTCTCACCAGAAATGTATGATACCCAGTTGCCTTCTTTCCTCATTGACACTTGGTATGATCAGTCTTTTAAATTTTCGCCATTATAATAGGGGAATATTGACCTTACTGTGGTATTAATTTACCCTCCACATAGCTCCTCGGTGGAGTGGTTGTTAAAGTACTTTGCCCACTTTTTATTGAATCATTTGTTTTCTTATTATTCAGGTTGAGGAATTCATAATACATAAATTAAGAATCAGCATGTCACCTTTCACAACAAAAATTCAATAAGGATTTTTTTTTTCCCCACAGGGATTTTTTTTTTTTATGATTTTATTTATTTATTCGACAGAGCAAGAGAGCACAAGCAGGGGGAGCAGTAGAAGGAGAGGGAAAAGCAGCTCCCTTCCCAGCAGGGAGCCCAATGCAGGGCTCGATCCCAGGACCCTGGGCTCATGACCCAAGCCGAAGGCAGATGCTTAACCATCTGAGCCACCCAGGTGTCCCCTACAGGGATTTTTGATGGGTTTTCTGGGCCAGTGAATAATGGCAAGAGTGGCATATTGTAGGCTCAACAGAACAGAAGAACTCTAGGAAAATGATATTTGGTATTATGTTTCAATGTGTCAGGGATAGTTGTTTTTCTTACATTTAGATATGTTCCTCTGTAAGAAAATACCTAGATTTGTGGCACCTGGCTGGCTCAGCCGGTAGAGACTGTGACTCTTGATCTCGGGTTTGTGAGTTCACATGCCATGTTGAGTGTGGACCCTACTTTGAAGAGAAAAGAAAAAGTCTAAACTTAAATAGAATGCCACAGTGTGTTAGGGGTTCTGCAAAGTGAAGGAAGGCGGTAATGCAGCTGGGTTGTATGTAGTGTGGTGGGCGTTGGGATGGGTTGTATGCAGTGTGGTGGGCGTTGGGATGGGTTGTATGCGGTGTGGTGGGCGTTGGGATGGGTTGTATGCGGTGTGGTGGGCGTTGGGATGGGTTGTATGCGGTGTGGTGGGCGTTGGGATGGTTTGTATGCGGTGTGGTGGGCGTTGGGATGGGTTGTATGCGGTGTGGTGGGCGTTGGGATGGGTTGTATGCGGTGTGGTGGGCGTTGGGATGGGTTGTATGCGGTGTGGTGGGTGTTGGGATGGGTTGTATGTAGTGTGGTGGGTGTTGGGAAATGAAGGCAATTGTAAACTGAGTATTTCTGTGCTAAATTCTAAGCCTCCATTGTCTTAGATAGTTCATATAACATGGCTACAATCTGATGTAATGAGCTGACCTGTGGGTAGAGGCTGCAAAAACAAAAAAGATGGCAGATATGTATGTTGGGTAAAGTGTTAATGCTCTGCAAAGATTAAGGGAATGGGGAGTGTAAGATCTAGGTTTGACTACTGGCTGTGCTATTTTAGTTGCTAGCTGATTTTGAGTATCTGTTACCTACATGACAAAAATCATAATATTTATCTCAAAGGATTGTAAAGATTTAATGAGAAATTACATGTAATACATTTCATAAACTGTGGTCTATGCAAGCATGATGTATGACTAGTTCATTAAAATTTTTCTTAGCTTCTGTCCTTTAATATCAAGTTGCCCCAAATGGAATACTTCCCTGGCTAACCAGTGAGCCTCCCATGGATGGGCTATCTTGGGGTACTTTATGTAGCTGGTACCAAAAAAGAACTTGAGTACTGATAGCAGGCTTAGTAAATTGGGAATTTGTGCTGCTCGGAACAAAGATGGGAATGTGAGTCCTTTTATTAACTTAGACTGTTTATACATGCATATTAAAGAAAAAGTCATTTGTTGGGAAGGCAGTAATAGCATAAAGTCATAATTCTTTTTGTTTTTTTAAAGATTTTATTTATTTATTAGACAGAGAGAGAGAGCACAGCAGGGGGAGTAGCAGGCAGAGGGAGAGGGAGAAGCAGGCTCCCCACTGAGCAGGGAGCCCCACACAGGGCTCCATCCCAGAATGCTGGGATCATGACCTGAGCCAAAGGCAGATACTTACATGACTAAGCCACCCAGGCGCCCCAAGTCATAATTCTTATAATGAATTATTTTGCCTAATTTTGTATAAAGCAAGGCCAGAGAATGCAGAAGGATAGAGAGCGGGAGGACATTATTCTTGGTCTCAACTCCCACACATGACTCTCTCCATGGTTCACCCTGCTTCCACCTGTTTTGAACTACGGAGATAAATAACATTCATTTTTTTTTTAATGGAATAGCACCACATTTTGGGACACTGATCACAAGACCTGCTTGCAGAATATGTTCACCTCGGCAGAAGTAGTCCAGAAATTGTCATGTTCGAGAAGAGGCTTGATATTGCCCAGTTCAGCAATGCCTCAGCATAGACCCAATGGAAGGAAGAAGGCTCAAGTGACCACAACTGTTGACATGGCTAAAAGGATTGTGATAAATAACCCAGACCAAGAGGCTGCACGATTACTATGTTCAAGGAAGAGAGTAAGATCAGAGAACCCTATAGCAGTAGTCCTCACTACTGTTACTACCACTTCCCAGTCCTGGACCCAAAAAGTCTCTGGTAAGACTGACGATAATAGTTCGTGCTTGGGGCACCTGGCTGGCTCAGTCAGTAGAGCACACAACTCTTACTCTCAGGGTTGTAAGTTTGAGCCCCACGTGGGGTGTAGCTATTACTTAAAAATAAAATCTTAAAAAAAAAAGTTAGTGCTGCTCAGGAAGAGGGAAGTAGCTCAAGTTTAAGCTTCAAATAGAAAGGAAGTGGTGGATTAAGCCACTCACCATTTAACAGTCCATAGTTTGGAAACCAATTTCCCATAAGGCATGTCTCCTTTTGCCATAGCTCACTTGTTACTGGCAAATGTCAACATTTTTCCTAAATTGATTTCTAAGCCAAGTAATTTGGCTCTGTTCTTTACCCATCTTTGAGTGTAATTATAATTTCAGAGGGAAATATAAAGTGTTGATGTGCTCAGCAGAGGAGTGCCACAACCTGAGTAAACCCAATTTCTCTTCCCTTTCTTCAAGACATTCAGGCAAAGAAAGTATCCCATTATGATGTGATCATGCAAAGTGCCTTTCAGCTCTGTACTTCAGGGAGAATAATTGGCTAGTGGACCCAACTTTAGTTTCACCACGATGGAATTCATGCCTATGCTCAAACTCCTACCTGCTATTCCTAGCCACCAAGTGTAGCAAAAACTCTAAGGCGGGCTCAGTCTTGTGGCTTAGACTTAGGGACTCCTTGTCAGCCTTGAGAAAACTTTCTTGCAACTGCACTACAGTTCACAACTTTTCCTCCCAAACTCCCTTCCCTCTTCTTCACAGGGGTCAACGTCATCATGCCCTGACAGCTCTCCTAGCCTCCTGGCTCCCTTCTCCTTTTCCCCACAGTTGTTTCCTGCAGCAAGCCTCTTGCCTACCTAATCTTATCTTGGCATCTGCTTCTTGGAGGACATGAACAAAAACATATGGTGCCGAGTGAAAACTGATAAGCTGGATGCTGGAACTGGCTCATTCACTGCTGGTGAACATAAAAGGACCAATTCTGAGTGCTGTGTAAGGGATGGTTAGTCCCTCACACACAGCGGTAGTTCAATTGCTAGAGATTTTAGTGGAGGTGACCTGGAAAGAATGTTCTGGTAGAGGAGAATGCCCTTGCAAATGCAATAATTCAATCATTTGGCAAATACAGATGTTAGGGGGTCTACAAATACAGTGGAGTTGGCTGGTTATTGGTAAGTTGTATTATGCTCATCAATGGGATAATGAAGAACTGAGGGCCAGTAACAAGCATTGAAAGACTAAGCATGAGATGTAAAAGCCAAAGAGGTTCTTGTAGTTACAGAGTTCCATAGCTCATGTTGTTAGTTAGAAGAATGGACAGAGCTGAGCAGCAAACAGAAGCTCTAATAGCTAAAATTGCAGGACTACAGAGACTTAATATTTTAGCAAAGGGAGTTCTGTTGTGCTAAAGTCAGCAACCTGGTTGAGAAAATCTTGGACCCTGACACATTGGTGGAGACACTGAAATGAATGCCACTGAGTGTCAACCCTGCAGACCCCTAAGAATTCTCAGAACTGCAGAAGTGGTCCACGATTCCCCGGTAAGCAGGAGCACCACGTCTGTGCTGGAGGATGGCTCACAGATTTCCTTCCTCTCAAAGGTAACAGGTTAACAGGTGTCCCCCACCCCTCAAAAATTCCTCCAAACCCTGCTCCCAGCTACAGACCAGCAATCGAGAGTTAAATTCTAGCACAACCCAGCTAAGGAAGTGATGGGCCTTGCAAGGGAGGGAAGAGAATATACACCAAAGGATCTGCAGACATTAGCCAGCATGTACTGGCAGAAGTTAGGGGACTAATTCTTGGATTCGATTTTGAGAGCAATCAATCCAAAGGACTGGAACACAGCACTACATAAGCAAAAATTCATTGTCATGGGGAACACCTTCTTGCACAGGATTTAACATCCTAGCAAGGACCCCAGAAGATGGGACAAATTCATTGCTAGATAATTCTTAGAGGCCCGGAGACAGTGACAGCCAGCACTGAGCAAAGTATGAATGCCCACACTGCCCTGGTAGAGGGTAGAGGAGGGAATAAAGGGGAATACAGACGTACAGAGATGGATATGTTACTTGAGGCCAGACACTCACCAGAGGATGTTCCTCAGGAGGACACAGAGGACGTAGCATTCACCAAGGCAATAAGAAACATGCTGGAGAGGGGGCAAGAGCATTGCCGAGAAGATCAGTGGGCCTCTGCAGAGATGGCTGATAGTAGGTGAGGCAGCTATAGATCTGGGCTTGCTGATGTCATTCTGGGGATGGTGGGCTCTGAAATAAATGAGCTAGATGGTGTCACTTAACCAGCAGAAACCAGGAGGCCACAGTAACCAGGAAGCTTGGAGGGCAGCTCAGGGGACCTGACTCTTAGGTGGCTGTGGAGATGGTTAACCGAGCCTGGAGCAAAGGAGGTGGGCAGCCAACAAGGATGCTGCTGCTTCTCCTTCTTCTTCTCCTCCTTTATTTTTCTTTCTTCTTCTTTTTTTTTAAATTTTATTTATTTATTTGGCAGAGATAGAGACAGCCAGCGAGAGAGGGAACACAAGCAGGGGGAGTGGGAGAGGAAGAAGCAGGCTCACAGCGGAGGAGCCTGATGTGGGGCTCGATCCCATAACGCCGGGATCACGCCCTGAGCCGAAGGCAGACGCCCAACCGCTGTGCCACCCAGGCGCCCCTCTTTCTTCTTCTTTAATATGGAAGTATATAATTACTTGTATTTTTATTTTCCCAGTTTTACTGAGATATAATTGACATATAACATTCTACAAGTTTAGAGTGTACAATATATTAATTTGATATAGGTATATATTGTAAAAAAAGATGCTTCCTAACATCTATAATCAAAAGTCAAGAATAGGGGAGCCAAAAGGTGAGGGCAATCATGCTAGTAAAAAGTCACCATGTCTTGCTCGGCTACCAGACCTGAACTGATTTTCAGATTCAGAACCTAGTAGGTGAGGAGATGGCTGGTTTCCTGGGAGGAACGACCCTATACCACTATGACAAGTATTTCTTATAATGATTCCCCAGGTTTCCCCCCCAAAGGGATCTACAGCTATTTAACCATGTTACACTGGAAAAGAGATATGAGACATTTTGAGAATTATTGGACACAGGATCTAAATCAATATTGATACTCAAATCATCATCATGACCCCCTTCCCCCCCTTTGTTATATTGTAGGTTTAAAGGAAGCAGGTTACAACTGGAGTCCTGGCTAAAGACTAACTCAAGGAGACTCACTGATTTTATGAACACACCCAGGGATCATTTCTCCAAGTCTCTGAATGTGTGATTGGAACTGATACACTTGACATTTGAATTAACCCTCACGGGATGCCTGGGTGGCTCAGCTGATCAGGCGCCTGCCTTTGGCTCAGGTCATGATCCCGGGGTCCTGGGATGGAGCCCCACATTGGACTCCCTGCTCAGCAGGGAGCCTGCTTCCCCCTCTCCCTCTGCCTCTCTCTCTTTCTCAAATATGTAAATAAAATCTTTAAAAAAAAAATGAAGTAACTCTCACACTGGGTCCTTGGCTTATGGGGTAAGAGCTATTATAGTGGGAAGGCCAAGTCACAACTTCTGAAACTACTTCCTATCACACCCCGATACGCATAAATCCCAAATTCTCTAGTTATGAAACTTACCTTGAGGTAGCATATGTAGGGGCTCAGGGCAAGCTGCCTGAAAATGCACCCCAATGGCATATTGATTATTTTGGATTGAAGGTACTCAGGAAACAACCAGGGCAAGGGCGCTCAGACCCTCCCTTCTTCCCACAAAAGCAGGGAATAAATCTCCCGTATGGGAAATACTCTCCCTTTACTGAGTAAAAAGACATTGTTATCACCAGACATGGAAACTTTAAAGTCAAGAAAGCTATAGAAGTAATCCTTCTTGCTTTTTTACTAATCTCCTACCTCAGTCAGAATTCCAATTAGAATTCCTTACTAATTAAAGGTCTCAAACACTTGTTTTCTTTATCCTGTCGATTCCTCACAGATTAATTGTCCCTTTCCTAAAATGTATAAAAACTGCCTACCTTGGTCATTTCTTTGGGTCTCTGTGTGCACATAATCACATTTTGGTTTTTTTCTCCTGTTAACCTGTCTCATGGAAATTTGATCTTAGTCCAGCTGGAAGACATTGAGGAAGAATTTCTGCCTCCCCTACACATATAATCAGTATATTATAGCCTCAAGAATGTGTAGGCCAGGGGTGCCTGGGTGGTGCAGCTGGTTAAGTGTCAGACTCGGTTTCAGCTCAGGTCATGATCTCCCCGTTGTGGAATCAAGCCCCGCGTTGGCCTTTGTGCTCCATGCTCTGTACTCAGTGAGGAGTCTGCTCGAGTTTCTCTCTCCCTCTCCCCACTGTGTAAACATACACACACTCTCTCTCTAAAGTAAGTAAATAAGTAGGTAAATAAATAAATAAATCTAAAAAAAAAAAAAAAGAATGGGTTGGCTGGGTGATAATATGACCAATTAGAGATTTCAATAACTAGTTAGAGAGGCTTTAGACAAAAATGGCAATGGCAGTAGAGTTACAAGAGAAACAAAATTAAGCAAGAAGTGTATGTGACTGACTCCATAGGACTTTGATGATTTGGAGTTTAAGGAGAATTGTTATTTTTCTGCCTTTAAATCACTTGGGGGGGGGTGATAATATATCTCAAAGGAGAAGAAATACAGTTGACCCTTGAACAACATAAGGTTGGGGGCACTGCCCCCTGCACTGTCAAAAATCCATGTATAAATTTTGACTCCCCCCAAACCTGACTACTAATAGCCTACTATTGACTGGAAGCCTTACTGGTGACATAAACAGCCAACTAACATATTTTTTTGTGTTATATGTTTTATATACTATACTATTACAATACAGGAAGCTAGGGAAAAGAAAACGATATTAAGAAAATCATAAGGAAGAGGGGGTGCCGGGGTGGCTTAGTCGGTTGAGCATCTGATTCTTGATCTCAACTCAGGTTTTGATCTCAGGGTCATGAGTTCAAGCTCCACATTGGGCTCCAGGATGGGTAGGGAGCCTACAGAAAGAAAGAAAGAAAGAAAGAAAGAAAGAAAGAAAGAAAGAAAGAAAGATCATAAGAAAGAGAAAATATATTTACAGTACTGTACTGTCTTAAAAAAGATCCGTGTATAAGTGGACCCATGCAGTTCAAACCCACAATGTTCAAGGGCCTACAGAAGGAGGTTGAAAGCTGGTGGGGAAGACAATGAGTTTATTTTTTTAATATGTTTGCAGTGCATAATAGGATATGCCAAGACTTGGGTCAGTAACAGCCAAAAAGGCTGAGTTAGAAATACATATGTAGGAGTCATCAGCACGTAGGTGGTAGTTGAAATTAAAGAAATAGACAAGGCTGCCCTGGGAAAGCATAAGCCATGGTCAGGAGTATGAACCCTATGGGACACCAACATTTTAGGAGTTAAATAGTGACAAGAAAGGGAGAAACCATTAGATGAATGGAAAGGAACTTGAGTAAGAAGATATTCAGAAAGTTGAATTGTGAAAGGGGGCAATAATAGTAGTTAAAAAGAATGTGTCAAAGGAGATGGGTATAAACATACATGCATGTTTCATTTAAGTGGGGGCACATTTAAAACATTTGTGTGCTGGAAGGAAAGAACCTGCAAAGAGGGAAAGGTAGAAAACTCTGGAAAGAATAAGTACCTGATGAAGACATAGGAGCGGGGAGCCTGGGCTTACTTTACTTAAGTCTCCATCCTTCCTCATCCACCATCGTCGGAGAGTAGGGCAATTGCTTAGTTCCTACACTTGCTGGTGGGGCTATACCCAAATCTGCAACTATAGCTAGAGAACCTACAGCCAAATCAGTTCTCTGTCCAATCACTGAAAGTTGCCCTAAAAAAAAGAAAGAAAGAAAGAAAGAAAGAAAGAAAGAAAGAAAGAAAGAAAGAAAAAAGAAAAAGAAAGTTGCTCCCCACCTAATTTCCCCAAGACTGTCGAGCTCTGTTCAACCACATCCTCTGAATTATATAGTATTGTAGAGGACAGATGACAGGTCTAGATTCTGAATTTAGATTCTCCTAATAGTGATTGTTATCCATGATCCCAAAGAGATGTTTAAAAAAAAAAAAAAAAGCAAAAATGCCCGTTCATTCTCAGTTAGAAGGTGAGGATTGTAACTATGGATCTAAAGTAGAAATGTAAGGGCAACTGGGTGGCTCAATGGGTTAAGTGTCCAATTCTTGATTTCAGCTCAGGTCATAATCTCAGGGTCGTGGGATTAATCCCTGCATCGGCCTAGTGCAGAATCTGCTTGTCCCACTCCCTCTACTCCTCCTCCTCCCTCTCTCTCTCTAAAATAAATAAATAAAATCTTAAAAAAATAAAGTAGAAATGTATTAATAATCCTTTTAGGTGGGGATTTCTTGAAATGAAGGATGTTGCTAAGGTGGGATCATCTTTTAGTGCTCGGTCCCAGAACCCCAGAATCATGACCCGAGCCGAAGGCAGACGCTTAATGACTGAGCCACCCAGACGCCCCAACAATTTTTTTCTTAAAAAAAAAAAAAAAAAATCTATCCTATAGCCTATGTTGTATTTTGTAGATTAGCATTCTTTCAGTGGCTGCTTTTGAGCTTTTAGGTATGTACTGAGCCCCAAATTTAAGTTGGTACCATATGAGAGTCACTTGTTGCACGTAATTAAGAGCTTTCTTTGAACCAGGCACTGTGCTGAGCACCAAGAGAAAGATGAGTCTGAGAACTTCAGAGTGTCACAGTCTGGGAGGACAGAGTCACATCAGTCTGCGATCAGCGTTCACATCGTATCTGTTAGGAGCAGCACAGAGAGGGACTTCACTCAAAAGGGAATCACAGGGATAAGGGGGAAGGTGGAAACTAATGCAATCTGTACAGCTAGCGCTGATTGAGCCCCTATTCCCAGCCAGACACAGTGCAAGGTTCTGTGTAGACCAAGACCTACACATATCTGGGCATTGTTCTCTGGAGCCTGCTGTCTAAGGGAGGAGATGAAATTAAACAAGTAAAATCCTAACTATATACAGTATAACTCATTCAAATGTACTCTATGAAGGAAAAGAGTGAGGAAATAACAGGAACAAAATTTTAAGCGTGACTCCAAGAAATTGGCATTTAAGCTTAAAGAACCTGATAGAGGTGCTAATGATCCCTACAATGCAATAGCATTACAATATGAAAACGTATCAAATTAAACGTGGTGCACTTTAAATTTATACAATGGTGTATATCAAAAACACTTCAATGAAAAAAAATAAGTTTAAAGAGTGAGGAGCCAGATGAGTGAAGAGGGAGGGAAAAGTGTTTCAAAAAAACAAACACCAAACGCCATCCCTGAATCTCTCCAAACCAATTTATAATAAATGCAGAGGATAGGGATGCCTGGGTGACTCAATTGGTTAAGCGTCTGCCTTCGGCTCAGGTCCGTGATCCCAGACCATGTCGGGCTCCTTGCTCAGCTGGAAGCCTGCTTCTCCCTCTCCTTCTGCCTGCTGCTCCCCACACTTGTGCTCTCTCTCTCTCACACTGACAAATACATAAATAAGATCTTTAAAACAAAAATGCAGAGGACAGAAGAACAGGCTGAATGGAGCAACAAGTGAAATTAACAAAATCCAGACAGAAGACTACAGGAAATTCATACAATTCTTTAAACAATAGCAAGAACAGTAACAAAAATTCTGAGAAAAATAAAAGATGAAAGGAGAATTTACAATTAGTATTTCCTTCAAAATAACCCAGGGGAGAGGGACTAGGGGGTGGTTTTGATGAAATCAGATTGGCTGGATGTCAACAGTTGTTGAAACTGGACGATGAATACTTGAGGTTTCATGATATTGTCTGCTTTTGCACGTGTTTGAATTTTCCCATAATATAACATTTTCGAAGAGGAGGGAGGAAAATGCAAGAAAATAGATAAAATAAAATGTTAAGAGAAAAAAGTGGTAATAAAATGCTCTTTCCACTGGAAGTCCTGCCCTAGCCAGACACTGGTATCAGCTCAGACTACCAGGTCGGCTACCATCTAAAACAGCCGGAAAAAGCCCACTGGGTGGGGTCACACCCAAGTGGGTATAGACAGTACTTTCTCGGCTGAATCCCCATGGGCTGATTTAGTTTCCATGCTGGAAGGGAGGAGCCAGGATTCCAACCATTATCTACCTAATCCAAATGCATTTGGTCACACCCTGATCTAGTCAAGGTTTCTAGATTTTAGGTGCAAAAGAATTACCCTAAGGGCTTGTTGAATTCTGAGTCCTGCCCTCAGGGATCCAATTCTGGAGGTCTAGGGTAAAGCCAGTTCTTCAGTAAACTGAAGCTGAGCACTTGCAGACCACATGTTGAATATAGTATATACTAAATTAAACAGATCTGGGGTCCCTGGGTCCTGAGACGGAGGGGCCAGACCATTTTCCTAGAGACAGAGAAAGCCTGCAGTGAGACCAATGGATGCTGGTGCTGCCATACTCTTTGTATTTTCCTTTAGTAGCCCTGGCTCCTTAGAGGGACCTATGAAAACATCTGTGACTTCTCTAGCCTCATCTTTCCAGCAGTTCCCAAGTGCCTGCCTCTCTGTATTCATTAGTCCACAGTCTGCCTTAGTGTTCTGGTTTTTGCTGCTCCTATCCTGAACAGCCAAACCCTTCCCTTTATAGCCAGCTCACCCTTAAGGCAGATTTAGTATTTGTGTTTGGAACTAAAAACAGGAATTCAAACCTAATACCCCAGTGAATGACATGCCCATGAGCATAAATCAGTTATGAAATACCTCTGATTATTTTTTTTAAATTCCCTCCTTAGTAACATCATTCAATCCATCACCAATATTGTCCTAGAAATGTTTAAAAAATATTTTTTTATTCCGTTGCAACGTGTTAGCAGGAATTCATCACTTCAGGTTTCTCGCGTCTCACCTTAAAGAAATAAAGACAAAAATCTTTTGTTGTTGTTATTATTATTATTATTTTAAGTAAACTCTACGTCCAGCATGGGCTCAAACTCAGAGACCACGAGATGAAGAGTCTCAGGCTCTATCCACAGGACCAGCCAGGCACCCCTAAAAATCTTTATTTTAAAATCTATTAAAATGTATTAGGAGTGATATTAATTACGCAATAACTCCACTGTCACGTAATAGACAAGACGGGGTGTGAAGCTGATGACATTATCACACCGCCAGGTAGTGTGGGAGGGGAAGAAGAGGAGGAAGGAAAACGGCTCTTCGGCTCTTCGGCAACCGGAAGTAGACAGAGACATTTGCTTATAAAAGGAGAAATCAGGCTGGAAGCCCGCCGGTGAAAAGAAGCGAAGGGCCGATGGCGTAGTTTGCCTTCCTCTGAAAGTTCCTGGAAATGGCGTACTCAGCTTACGAGAACAATGAGCAGGTAAGTTTAGTTCCGACAGAATGCATTTTCCCCAGACTTACTTTTCGAAGTCTTTCCAGTGCTTGCTTCTGTTCCTTCGTGTCACGAATCTTAAGTTTCTGGGTGTGAGAAATCTTAGGTCTTGGAGTCTCTCCTCTTTGCGAGCGGATTATTCCTTTTCTGGCACGGATTGTGGCTCTGAGAAAATTTGGGTGAGAGTGAAAAGGACCAAGTAAAGATTGCCGTTCGTAGGCCGCAGTAGGAGATGGATTCCGCAGAAAGATGTAGCTGGGCGAGAGGAAAGCGTAAGCAAGCGGAGCGCGGCAGTAAAAAGAGAAGGTAATGGGGATAAAAGGTCAGAGAGTGAAGTGACCAGTTCGGTTCTTTGCTCTGGGAGTGTCTCCTCCGCCTAGACATTAACTATATGATGACGGGCGAGTCACAGCGCTGCCCTGAGCCCCCACCTGTCTCCAGAGCGGAGTAACAGTCCCCCGGTACCTGGGAATGTGTGCGGGAGTGCTTTGGAAGAGAGTTACACCGGGGCGCCTGGCTCGCTCCGGCGGTGGAGCGCGTGACCCTCAGTCTGGGGGTTCTAAGTTTGAGCCCCACGCTGGGCGTAGAGATTACTTAAAAATCCAATCTTAAAGGGAAAACTTACGCATATGCAGGATGGGAGTGTGAGCAATGGGAAGCCATTGAAGGGACGGAAGTGGGAAGGGCATGGCCCCATCAGCTCCACTTGGCTGTTCTGGAAGAAAGTACTGCAGTAGGGCTGGGATGGAATTTATTCACCTTCGGATTTGGGAAGAAACTTGAGCATAGTATACTCTATGACATGGCTCATTTAATTTTTGAGACTCGGTTACCTAATTTGGAAAATAGGAAAACTGGTAAGTAACTATGAAGGTGCTAGGAAGATGAAATGAGAGAAATAGAGAAAGTACCTAGCACGGTGTGTGTGTATGTGTGTGTGTGTGCTGTACAAAACCAGTAAATGTTAGTTCCTTCCTACCTATCCATTGTCTGTCTTTCGTTAGATCATTAAAAGAGCTTTGACTGCCCGCTCGGTGCTGGGCACTGTGTGTGCTGCTGCGACTGCAACGGAGTGAAATATACATTAATTTCCCTCAGGTCATGGAACTGAAATAAGGCCATCGTGGCTGGAGGTCAGAAAGCTCGGGGGTCTTGAGCTGGGTGACAGGCAGAGGTCAGACTCCAGAAATTTGAGGTCACACAAGGGGTTTTGTCTTTAACCTGAATAGCAATGATAAGCCATTGAAGTAGTTTTGTTTTTTTTTTTCTAAAGCAGGAGAGCAGTCTGCAGAAAGAATGGTGTCAGAATAGAGTTTGGAATGATAGGAAATTATTGCATCTACCAGTGAGAGTTGATGATAGCCCGAATTGGGAATCATTGGGAATCAGGATGGAAAGTAGG
The DNA here is from genome assembly GCF_024610735.1 of Ursus americanus. Lineage (NCBI taxonomy): Eukaryota > Metazoa > Chordata > Mammalia > Carnivora > Ursidae > Ursus > Ursus americanus. The sequence continues at coordinate 46,595,558 of NC_142130.1, forward strand.
AAGGCAGGAACACATTCCATACAGATTTAGCAGGTAAAATGCTAGTATTTGTTTTAGCTGAGGGAGAGGAAGGCCTAGAAGGAGGTGATTTTCCCAAACTCAAGACATATCCTTTCACTTACATCTACCTGAAAGTCTGCTTTTGTCCATTTCCTCAGTGTTTCTCTTACCATTTTTAATTTTTATTTATTTTTTAAAAGGATTTATTTATTTGAGAGAGAGAGAGAGCACAAGCAGGGGGAGCAGCAGAGGGAGAGGGAGAGGGAGAAGCAGGCTCTCTGCTGAGCAGGGAGCCTGACACGGGGCTGAGTCCCAGGACCTGAGCCGAAGGCAGATGCTTAACCGAGTGAGCCACCCAGGCACCCCTCTTACCTTTTTTTTTAAAGAAAATTTTAAATCACTAAAATGATCTCTAAACCCAATGTGGTGCTTGAACTCACAGCCCTGAGATCAAGAGTCTCACACCCCATGGACTGAGCTAGCCAGGCAGCGCTATTTCTCGTATCTAATAAAGGGTCTGCTAATCAACATTAAATTCGAGGAATCACCGTATCTCTCCAGCCACCTCTTGGTTTCTGAGTTTCTTATTAATTGTGCTTTGAAAGTAAGCAGTTTAGTTGTATGGCATCAAATGAGAATCCTCCTTTGACACTTCCCTTTCCAGAATTTCTCTGAGGAGGCGTTAGAGGAAGAAAGTGTGATTCTCACATTGGTTCCAGTTAATGAGGAACCTAATGAAGAACATCCAATGGAACCAAGTGTTTCTTCAACTTCAGAAGTCAGCTTGAAGATGCCTGGGTCAAGCAGTAAAGGTATGACGACAAGGATTGCTCAGTTTGCGCTCCCCCAGCTCTGGGATGCCCAGGGAAAAGATTTCTCTTTCTTACCTTTTGACTGTACAACACCTATCTTAAATTTCACCTTGATTACCTGTGGTAAGAGTTCTCAGACTCCCACTTCTCAATTGCTAAGCACCATGCCTTGCTTTTAAGACACAAAAAATAGGCGTATGGAGTGCCTTGGACAGAACATGGTTCTTACAGTCAGCTAGAAAGGAACTCACATTCCCAGCCATGAAGCTCAATCTTGTCCTCGTTTTGGTTAATACATACTTTACATACCTCTTGTAAACACAAGTGATTTTTTTCTAGCTTTGAAATATAATCCGCATATAACCTTATGTAATTGCAAGGTGTACAATGTGATGACTGATACACACTTATATTGCAAAATGATTACCAAAATGAGGTTAAGTAGCGTACCCATCACCTCACACAGTTCCCTACTCCCACTGCATCCCATGATGATAACATTTAAAGATTTGCTCTCGGCAACTTTATTTATATATTTATTTAGTATTTTTTTGAGGGCGAGAACTCGCGTGAGTAAGCTGAGTGAGCAAGTGCGTGTGGGCCGTAGGGAGGGGTGGGGAGAAGCAGAGGAAGAGGGAGAGAGAATCTTTTTGTTGTTATTTGGTTGGTTTTTTGTTTTGTTTTGTTTTTTTAAGATTTTATGTATGTATTTGAGAGAGAGAAGGAGAGTGAGCATTAGAGACTCTGAGCAAGTGAAGGAGCAAGCCACCAGTGGGAGAAGAGGGAGAGGAAGAAGCCGACTCCCCACTGAGCAGAGAGCCAGACTTGGGACTCAATCCCAGGACCCCGGGATCATGACCTGAGCCTAAGACAGATGCTCAACAGACTGAGCCACCCAGGCGCCCCTGTTTTGTTTTGTTTTTTTTAAGATGTTATTTATTTATTTGTCAGAAAGCTAGTGAGCCCACAAGCAGGAGGTGCAGCAGGCAGAGGGCGAAGCAGGGTCCCCGCTGAGCAAGGAGCCCGATGTGGGACTTGATCCCAGGACCCTGGGATCATGACCTGAGCCAAACGCAGACGCTTAACCAACTAAGCCACCTAGGTGTCATGAGAGAGAGGATCTTAAGTAGGCTCCATGCTCAGTGCAGAGTCTCATGTGAGCCTAATCTCAAGACCCTGAGATCATGACCTGAACCGAAATTAAAAGGGTTGAACACTTAACTGATTGAGCCACCCAGGTGCTCCTGCTCTTAGCAGCTTTGAAACATACAGCATAACATCGTTAACAATAGTCACGATGCCATACATTAGATCCCCATAACTTACTCATCATATGGCTGAAAATTTGTACTTTGATCTCAACATCTCCTCAGATTAGTATTTTGCTTGGTGAGTAGTTCCTGATAAATATCTAGCAGTTCTTAATGTCATGACCCTTTGAGTCTGTTCTTAGTGCTTCACATAAGGGCATCAAATAAGTATTTTGAGAATGATTTTCTTTTCTTTTCTTTTCTTTTTTAAGATTTTATTTATTTATTCGACAGAGAGAGAGAGACAGCCAGCAAGAGAGGGAACACAAGCAGGGGGAGTGGGAGAGGAAGAAGCAGGCTCATAGCGGAGGAGCCTGATGTGGGGCTCGATCCCATAATGCTGGGATCATGCCCTGAGCCGAAGGCAGACGCTTGACCGCTGTGCCACCCAGGCGCCCCGAGAATGATTTTATTTTCTTGATGAATAAAGAGACTTCAGTGCAAAGTAAACAGTGACAGGTTACACTAAGCAGAGTGAGGTGAGATGGGGTGCTGCCGAGGGACATGAGGCAGGCTGATGGAATGCAGGATCATTGGTGGTGGGTGGTTTCTTTGATTTCTCTTGGGACAACTAGTATTTTTGGTCCAAATTCTAGACATTTTGGAGTAGCAATCCAATATATTGTTCTATCCGGGCGGCTGTTGGTGGCTGTAAAAAAACATAGGCTTTAGAATTTCAAAATGTAGGTTTGATTTCCAGGTCTGCCATTTTAATGGAAATGTGATCTTGGGTAAGTCCTTTAATTACAGAACCTATTACTTGTAATACAGGAAAAATATTTGATGTGTGTATGTTTGTGTGTGTGTGTAAATTGGGTTGTAAGAAATTAGCAAGAACTTTGTTAAATTGTAATCTTAAAAATACTAAATTATTACTACTTTGATTTCCTTCTTTTCTTAGTTTGTCATCCACAAATAAGTGAACAATTCAAGTTTTGCCCAAAACATAGCTGTAATACACCAATCCTTCCCTTGCCAAGAAATTTGCCTCCATTTAATAAAGTACGTTGGGACACTTTGAGGACCTGGTGCCAACAATTGAATTTGAGTACTGATGGCCGGGTGAGTACACTGGTGGGAAACTCTGCTGCACAGAGCAAGTGTGGAAAGCTTGGCCAATTTGTAATTTTCATTTCCCCTCTTAATGTCCTTAGAAAATAGAGGTTTATCTGAGGCTCCAGAAACATGCTTACCCGGAAAAAAACCAGGTGAGTAAGGAATGTGGTGACAATGTGAAGGTGAGCTCTGATTGTGACTTGTTCCTTTTATCCCACTGTCTCTATATATGTTGTGTCTCTTAAAGCAAGATTTCTCAACCAGGGCTATTGACATTTGGGATAAAGAAGATGATGTGTGTATATAATACAAAGGAATATTACTCAGCCATAAAAAAGAATGAAATCTTTTGCCATTTATGACAATATGGATGGACCTAGAGGGTATTAAGTCAAATAAGACAGACAGAAAAACAAATATCATATGATTTCACGTATATGTGGAATCTAAAAAAACCAACCAAAGCAGAAGCAGACTCAGAAACAGGGAATGATCTGGAGGTTGTCTGAGGGGAGAGGTGTGGGGGATGGACAGAATAGGGGATAGGAATCAAAAGGTACTGACTTCCAGTTATGAAGTAAATAAGACATGGGGATGCAATGTACAGCCTAGGGAATGTAGTCATAACAACTTTGTATGGTGACAGGTGGTAGCTAGACTTATGGTGATCACTTGGTAACATATGTAAATGTTGAATCACTATGTTTTATACCTTAAACTAATATAATATTGTATGGAACTACATTACAATTGGAAAAAAAAAAGACTATTGACATTTTGGGCCAAATAACTCATTTTGGTTGGGGGGGGGTGTCTGGTGCATTTTAGGCCTAAACTTCCCTGGCCTCTACGCACTAAGTGTCAGTGGCAGTGCCTTCTGCTTTTCCCACTCCCTTGTCCCCAGTTTTAACAATCAAAAATTTCTCCTAGTTTCTCTAAGGGAACTAATAATCCTAAATATTTCCTACACTTAACACACATGGGTCGGCGTATAAAAAATGATAAAATTGACACAAAACACAAAAGTCTTTAGGGCAGTAGCACTTCACTGAAAACTCACCATGAATTCCATTTGCAGAACATTCCTGAAACATCACTAGAAGCTAAATTGCAGTCATGTTCGAGGAAAGGCACAATGGTGGCCAAGAAAGCAAAGCTTTGGAAAAGTTGCAAGAAGAGTGAGAGAGAGGAAGAGAGTAATGCAGTCGAGGTGGTAACTTCAGCACAGGAAGGCATGTTGGCAGCATGGTCAAGAATTGCTGCAAGAGCCAATCAGTCCAAGTCTGTGAATTCACGTTCCATTCCTGCTTCTGTTGAGACCTTTCTGCTGCAAGCCTCTGGTAAGATCAACCTTAAAAGAGCACTGGGGCGGCTGGTTGGCTCAGTCCGTAGAGCATGCAAACTCTTGATCTCGTGTGGATCGTGAGTTCAAGCCCCCCATTGGGTGTGGAGCCTACTTAAAAAAAAAGAATAGACTGAGTACTATTCCAGAGAAAGGTTAAATTTTATTAGTCCCATACTGAAAGGCAGTAAAAGGGAGAGAGCTAAAATGTTGTAGATCGGATATTAGATTTATATAGGAATTATCTTTTCGTTGACAGGTAGTCCAATTTTGCGTGGACCACGTGCTTGAGAGTCGGGGGCAGGGTTTGGGAGGGGGAGGAAAGAGGAGAGGCAGAGGGAGAGAGAGAAGCAGCCTCCCCCACTGAGCAGATGCAGGGCTCCATCCCAGGACCCAGAGATCATGACCTGAGCTGAAGTCCGAGGCTTAACAGGCTGAGCCACCCAGGCGCCCTGTTCCTTAGATTTTTAAAGAACGATCCTTTTGCCTGTTTTGTGTAGTTGAGGCAGTGTAATGTAATGGTTGGGCAAATGGGCTGTGAATCAGAATATCTAGATCCATGTCTTGGTTCTGGGAAAATTATATTTAACATGATAAGCTACAGTTATCTCACCTGCAAATAAAAGTAAATAGAAGGTAAATATTAATGTTCTTAAGGATAAATATAGTCATACATGTAAACCACTCAGCAAAATCTTCAGCGCAGAGCAACTATTCCAAAAAGTTAATTGGTGTCCCTTGTGCTATATAATTTGTGAAGTCAGATTATAGTTATAGTGTCTTTGGTGTATGTTTTTCTTTTCGTTCAGTATAGAATATAAGAGCAAAACCGAGAGTGACTTGCTGAGAGGTTGGATTAGGGCGCTGTTACTCGATTTTTGCTGTTTATCTTCGCTCCTCTTTCCTCCTCAGGTGCCCGGTGGTGTGTGGTGCACGGCAGACCTCTCTTGGCCGACGCACAAGGTTGGGTTCGCCTGCAGTTTCATGCAGGTCAGGCCTGGGTGCCTGACACTCCGAAGAGGATGATCTCTCTCTTCCTGTTACCCGCCTGCACTTTCCCATCCCCAGGCCTAGAAGATAATATGTTATGCCCTGAATGTGCTAAGAGGTAACCCTTACTTCTCAGTATGGCGCACAGCAAAGGAGATGTCTGCATAGGGTTCTGAATAATCTAGTAGGAGAAGATAGAGGGCAATATGCTGTCTTCTTAATTTGCCATATAGATCAGGCACAAAGAGGAAGCTAAAAACTTAGTAGTGGATTAGAACTCAGATAAATGTGGCTTCTTAGAAACCTTAACAAAGTATCCAAGTTAGGACCTTAACTGCCTCCATTTTAGAGAAATGTTTTAAGAAAAAAAAAAGACTTAAGAGTTCACATGGCAAATACTTTCCTGGGGATACGCAATTTAGTTAGACAAAATCCATGTAGCACTCTGGAATGAAAAAGGAGTAAGAGATGCTATGAAAATAATGGGTAGTACCTATATTGGAGTAGCTTAGAGAAACTTCCCAAGGGATGACATGTAATGAGGAAGAGCTTACCATTTGGAAAGTAAATAGGTGAATATGTTTGAAGCTTATACTGACAAATAAGTGGGAAAGGGAGGAGCAGACCACTGCAAGTTTTTTTTTCTTCCCCAAGTTTTATATTTATATAAAAGTCTCATATTATCCTTTGGCCCTGAATTACTTAGTCACTTCTGGGACTTGGACTCCTTTGAGAATCTGGTAACTACATACTCATCATCCAGGGCAATACACATTGGGCATACACATGAGCCCTGCTTTCGATTTTATACAGACCATAGCACTCCTAATGTTTGAGTACAAAATTCAACTTTTGACAGTGGAATTGGGTGGAGGTGATATGAGATGAATGTGGAGGAAAACTAAGACTTTTATAAGGAAGTGGTTTGAAATCTTGCAACAGAAACTAAATTTGAAGGTAAGAGATTAATAATTCTGGAGAGATATAATCTATGGACTTGGCAAAGAATTTAAAGAGGAATGGAAAAATTTAAGAGATATAGGAGTACAGGGAACAGTTGTCGTCTTATTACATGGAAAGGTAGAAGTCCAGTTCAGTGGCCGGGAATGTGATTCATGGGACATGCTGGCCAGTGGTCTAGAGTTCTGGGAGAAGTTTTACCATATAAATTGCGCATAGGAGTATGTACAGGAAAGAATCCAAAAGAGAATCAACATATCAGTGGCAGGTGAGCAATGGAGACCAAAAAGGTACAGGTAGAGGCTGAAAGATAGTGGAAAAAGGAAGCCGTGGGCAGAGAGTTTTGGAAGGAGATGGTTGGCAGTGAGATGGCCATGTGAGACTGGTGAATGCAGTGCTGTTGGGAATGTCAGTTTAGGACACCATTGGTGGCCTCTTGAGTATGTTGAGAGGAGCAGCAGAAACAGAATGGGGTAGTTTTAAGTTGGAGTAGAACATGTGAAGAACTAGGAACAGAACATATTAATAATCTGTTCTACCTGAGTGGAGAATGAGGTAATAGTTGAGGCAGTAATATTACGGGAGCTTTTTGCTTCCATCCTTCCTTCCTTTTCTTTTGTTTCTTTTTATTTATAAATGAGAAAACCATGATCGAATATGAAGAGAGAAGGGGATGTGGGAAGAAGCTGCAGGAAGAAAATGGAAAGTGTAAATATAACGGAAGTGGAACTGGGGCACCTAGCTGGCTCAGTTGGTAGAGCGTGTGACTCTTGATCTTGGGGGTCATGAGTTTGAGCCCCATGTCGGGTATAGAGATTACTTACGAATAAATAAACAAATGTTAAAAATAAGGAAGTGGACCCAGTTGTAGTATATAGAATATGAGCCATGATATTAAATGGACAATCCTGTTCCTTTACCACGTAAAACCTTTTTCCCACCATTCCTTGGTCATGGGGCAAACTACTAAGGAACTCCAGAAGTGGATTCCTTATTTATTGCAGTTGGTATGGAATGATCTATCTTACTCTTAAGAATTTTTCAAAAATTCTTTTCTAAATTTCTTTATAGAAATAAGAAGATGATGAAAAGATTAATTGCACTGGGGAAGGAAAAGCGACCTCGTTTGAACAGACCAACATCATTCCCTTTGGATGGACCGTATCGTAATAAAGAATAAATGGTGCAGAGCCCACAGCTACCATTGATTGCATCCCAGTGATGGATTGCTGTGCTCTGTCTAGCCAGCCTCAGTGTTGCTTGATACCTTGAGTACAGATGCGAATGTCTGGATCCTGTACTTGAATTTGCCAAGAAGAGACTGCTACTCCTGCTTCAAGGATTTGGTTCTATAGAATATAATTTAGTTCTGCTTTAATTAATAGATTTTTTAAAGTTTCAGGTTCTCAGAAAAATCAAGTAGAAAGTAACAGAGTTCTGAAATACTGCTCCAGCCCCTTCCCCAACTACCAGCAGCCTGCTCCGGAGTGGTGCAGTTGCTCCTACCTCACCACCCAAAGCCCATAGTTCACAGCAGGGTTCACTTTGTGTGTCGTATAGTCAGTGGGCCTTGACAAGTATATAATGACCCCCTACGTCCACCATTATAGTGTCTTCAAAATAGCTTCCCTGCTGTAAAATGTTCATGTTGCATCTGTTCAACACTTTTCTTCCCTCTGACTCCTGAACACTCCGCAGCTTTGCCTTTCTAGAATGTCATACATTTGGAATCATACAGTAGCCTTTTCAGACTGACTAATTTCACAATATGCATTTCAGATTCCACCTTTTCATGGCTTAAACTCCCACTTCTTAGCGCTAAATAGTCCATTGCCTGCATGTACCTGTTTATTCATTCACGTATTAAGTCATCCAGGCTGCTTCCGACTTGGAGCAGTCATGAGGAAAGCTGCTATAAACATTTGTGTGCAGGTTGTGCGGGCATATGTTTTCAGCTTAGTTGGGTAAATACCAAGGAGCGTGGTTGCGGGATCATGGGGTAAAAGTATGTTTAGTTTTACAAGAAACTGCCGAACTGTCTCCGCAAGTGGCTGGTACCATTTTGCATTCCCACCAGCAGTGAGCGAGGGTTCTCCTTGCTCCACATGCTTACCAGTGTTTGCTGGTATCAGTGCTTTGGATCATGGCCGTCCTAATGGGTGTGTAGAAATATCTCATTATTTTAATTTGCAATTCCCCAATGACGTGAAATGTGCAGTTTCATTTCATAGGCTTATGTGTCATCTGTATATCTTTGGTGAGCTAGTTGTTCAGGTTTTTTGCTCATTTTTTCATCTGGTTCACTTTCTTGTGGGTTCTTTTATATTTTGAGTGATTGTCTTTTATTGGGTAAGTCTTGAAGATATTTTTCCTAGTCAGTGGCTTGTCTTATTCTCCTGATTAATTTGTGTATTTAGATCATTGATGTTGGTATAAATGGCTTAAGATCTGTATTTGTTTTTATTGCCCTTCTTTATGTGTTATAAGTTTTTAATGATCAATAAGCTATTAAGGCTATATTGCTACTATTGCAATCTTTTTAAAAATTGAAGTATAGTTGACAAAATATTTTATTAGTTTCAGGTGTACAACATAGTGGTTTGACATTTACATACATTACAAAATGCTCACTAGGATAAGTGTAGTCACCGTTTGTCACCATATAAAGTTATTTAATGTTACTGATTACATTCCCTATGCTGTACTTGTTATTCCCATTACTTTTTTAATAACTGAAAGTCTGTATTTCTTAATCCCCCCAAATCCTTTTATTTTGCCCATCCTCCCACCCCCCCCCCCCCGGCAACCACCAGTTTGTTCTCTGTTTATTTTTTGTTTTTTAGATTCTATATATAAGTGAAATTATATAGTATTTGTCCTTCTCTGACTTATTTTACTTAGCATAATATCGTCTAGGTCCATACATCTTGCAAATGGCAAGATATTTTTTTATGGCTGAGTAATATTCCGTTGTATAAATACACACCACATCTTTACCCTTTCACTTACCAGTGGACACTTGGGCTGCTTCCATATCTTGGCTATTATACAATGAACATAAGGGTGCATATATCTTTTTGAATTACTGTTACCATTTTCTTTGGGTAAATACCCAGAAGTGGAATTGCCAGATTAGTTTTTTTGTGGAACCTTCCTACTGTTTTCCATAGCGGCTGCAACAATTCACATTCTTAGCAATGGCACGCACCTATTAGAATAGCCAAAATCCAAAGCACTACATAATCCAGTATATCCTCAACAAAATACAAGCTGAATTCAATAGCTTATTAAAAGGATTGTATACGACTACCAAGTGGGATTTATCCCTGCAATATAAGGGTGGTTCAACTTATGAAAAGCAATGTAATATGCCTATCAATAGAATGAAGAAGAAAAATACCTTGATGAAAAGGGCATTTATCAAAAGCCTAAACCCCTTTCTGATGAAAACATTAAGTAAGCAAGGAATAGAAGGAAACTTCCTCAACTTAATAGGGCCCATATAGGAAAAGCCCACAAGTAATAAACTCCGTGGTAAAAGGCTGAAAGTTTTTCACCTAAAGTTAGGAACAAGAAGAGAATGCCTGTTTTCACCACTTCAGTTCAGTATGGTACTGGAATTTCTAGCCAGAGAAATTAGATAAGAGAGAGAGTCATCTAAATAAATGACTTAGAATAAAGTCATCTACATTGGAAAGGCAGTAAAACTACACACAGATGACATTACATATGGAAAAATCATCCCTAAAAAAACTGTTAAAGCTAATTAACAACAGCAAATTTTCAGAATATAAAAAGCACAAAATATCAGTTGTGTTTTTTAAAATACTTTATTTATTGTATATACATAGCAGGAGCAGAGGGAAAGGAAGGGAGAATTCCAAGCAGACTCCATGCAGAGCACAGAGCTAGAGGTGGGGTTGGATCCCAGGGCTCTGAGATCATGACCTGAGCTGAAATCAAGAGTCAGACGCCTATCCAACTGAGCCACCCAGGTGCCCCAATATCAGCTGTACTCATATACTAACAGTGATGATCTGAAAAGTAAATTAAAACGATTCCATTTACAATAGCATCAAAAATAGTATAAACGAAGGGATAAACTTGAGGTGCAGGACTTAAACACTGAAGACCACAAAACATTGCTGAAATTACTTTCCCTTTTTAGTTCATTAGTATGGTAAAATACACTGACCTATTTCAAGTATAGGAACATGCTTGTACTTTTTATATTGCTAACTTACAATGATGCATTTTTTATTACATTTTATATATTTGAAAAATTTTGCTCCAAAGAAAAGTTGAAAGGACAGAAACAATTCGCTATTAGTTAATATTTGCCAGATTTGATGAAACATTTTCCATTTGTTTTCAACTGATACCCTGCCAGGTAAAGCAAGCAGACACATTCTTTGCCCCTCAGTACTTCAGCATACACCTTCTAAAAATAAGGACATTCTTTTACATAATCACAGTATCATTATCAAAACCTGAGAAACAGTCATTGCATAATAACATAATATCTAGTTCATATTCAAATATGCTTAATTGTCCCCAGAATACTTTTTGTACTTTTAAAACTCCAGGATTCAATAGAATTTCAGGCGTTCTATTTGATTCTAATATCTTTTTATTTCCTTCTAATCAAGATCTTTCTCTTTTTAATGATAATTAACTTTTTGAAGAGAAAAGTTCAGTTTTCTTGTACAATATACCACATTCTGGGTTGTTTCCTCAAGGTGTTCTTTGACCGATTCTCTGTATTTCCTATAAACTCAAAATTAAAGCCAGAGGTTTGATTAGTTTCAGATAAAACACTTTGGCGGGAATCCTTCATGCGTAAGATTGAGGACTTCATACTGCATTGCATGAGAAGGTACGTAATTCAGATTATCTCGTCATTATATTAAAAATGTTATCACCTTATTAAAGTGATGACCGCTAGATTTCTCTAAGGTCTACCGGCAGTTTCACTTTGGAATTTGTAACTATTCTGTAGGGTGATACCTTGACACAATGTGACTATTTGTCCCTTGGCAACTCTTCACTAGCATCCAGTCGTCATCACTGGCACTTCCCTGCCCCTGTGCTGACCTGGGTTCTTGAGTTAAGCCAAGAAAGAATTTGGAGCCACCCCCCCCCCCCAAGTAATTAAGAATTTAGTAGCAGTTAAAGGGAAAGTACACTCTCAAGATGGCAGAGCAGGCTGGTCCAGAGGTGGCAACCGCACCGGCGTTGGGGTGCCTTTTCTTTTTACGTCTGCATAGGTTATGGGCCATAACTACCGCAGTCTCTGACTGAGGTCGCTTCCAGTGTCTAAGGGACTCCTCCTACCGGTGAGGAGGGGGTTTTTGGCTCTATGTAGGCGTCACCTTCAGGGGGTGTGGAAAGCACGACGCAATGTAGTATGATGCTGCTGTAGGTTACCATCGGGCAGTAGTTAAGGGAAGGGCACATGCGTGCTCCCAGGTGCTTTTTCTAGCTGTTAGTGTACTAGGGGATGATTGGCAGTTTCTTGATTTTTATCTTTTAATGGTGGGAAGGTCTCCTTCCCTGCTCATATCTAGCTAACTGCCTACTCTATAGCAATGGTCATTCATAGCTGAATCAATGATTACCTTGATGGTTGTAAAATCTTTTCGGCCTTTATTCATTTTTTTTTTTTTTAGCTGGCATTCTTTTGTAAAGAAAACTCCCTCTCTCTTCTCTTTGAGTACCATTTAAATTATTTTTTAATTTTAAAAATTGCTTTTATTTTTTTAAATTATTTTTTTAAAGATTCTATTTATTTATTTGTGAGAGAGCACAAGCAAGGGGAGTGGCAGGCAGAGATAAGCAGGCTTCCCTCTGAGCAGGGAGCCCAATGCAGGACTCAATCCCAGGACTCCAGGATCATGACCTGAGCGGAAGACAGATGCTTAACCGACTGAGCCACCCAGGTGTCCCTTAAAAATTGTTTTTAAATTTAACTTTTAGTTACATGCTATGACCAGTTAATATAGATATGTGTGTGTGTGTGTCTATTTTAAAAAATTTTTTTTTAAGTTTCTTTCTGTACTTATTTTTTAGTAATCTCTACCCCCAACGTGGGCCTGGAACTCAGGGCTCCAAGATCAAGAGTCACGTGCTCTTCTGGCTGAGCCAGCCAGGTGCCCCACAATTATTATTATGATGCATTAAGATACTCTTGGATTCAATTAGTTTGTATTTTATTTAAAATTGTTGCATTACATGAGTGACTTTTCACATACTGACTTAACTGTTTCTATAGATTATACTGGTTTTGTTAACAGTTTGAAAATGTTATCTCTTTTCTATTTTTCGGAACAAGTTGTGTAATAAGGGAATTATTTAGTACTTGAAAGTTTGTGGTATTCACACGTAAAAACATCTAGGCAAGGATTTTTATCGAGATGACAGAATATGTGATTATCATTTCAGTTTCTTTAATTGTTGGTTTATTCAACTTTTCTATATTTTTATGCTACTTGTTTCATCTTAATTTTTTTTCTGGAGCTTTGTTTCTTCCAAGTTTTCAAAGTTAACACCATATTTTTTTGTTGTTGTTCACTGTGTCAGAGTCTTTCAGATTCTATACTTACTTGATTTCTCTCATTTTCTTATTCAGTCTTGTTAGAGATTCATTCCTATTAATCTTTCCAAAGAACAGTGTCTAAGTGGGATTCTTCAGGAGGCAGACTGAGACAGAGTACAGTATACAGAATGTTGGGGGGCACTTTTGAGATCAACACCCATGGAAGGGAAAGGGAGAACGCAGGACTGGGAAGAGAGAATCAGACTGCGATGGAAGCCAGGATCAAAGCCTTGGCCAACCTCTGGGGGAAGTTCTGGAGCGAAAATATCAGGGTTGTCTTACTGTGGATCAACTGTGCACTACACCCCAGCCAAGTTAGTCACTGGTTGTGCGCTCCTTGGGGAAGGCTATGACCTTGGGCAAGGGCATTCATCTGCCTGTGAGAGGCTCTCCCAGGGGCTGACAGCTGGAAGCTGTCTTCACAACACTCTTCCTTCACTGAAGGGGAACCTGCACAACTCATGTCCAAGTTCACTACAGTTGGTGTCTGATGTTGATCAGTCTCTGCCTTGTTGTTTTTTTATGGGGTTGTCCTTCTACCTTGCTGTTTTGTTTTCCATTTCCTTAATTTTTTGACATTATCTTAATATTTTTTTCCTTCCTCCATGGTTCTTCAAATTGATTCATTTGTTTTCCTAGCTTGAGTTGTAATTTTCTTTGAGTTAAAGTATTGGCTCATTTATATTCAGTCCTTTTGTTCTGATCAATATTTTTGAAGCTAGAAGTTTCCTCACAAGAACTGCTCCTCTAATTCTGGAAGTTCTCGATCATTATTTCTTCAAAACATTCCCTGTCTGTGTTTATTCTTATCTTCTCCTCCAGGGGTCTTATTAAATATTGTTAACTTTTTTCCTTCATAGCTCTTAATTTCTCTTTCGTAACTTTGTCTTGGGTTTCTGTCTGCAAGACCAGGACTGGTACGCATTTGTCAGACAGAAAGAGTCCTGAGCAAGGAGTTCCTAGATTCTTCTCTCTCTTCTGATACATAAGACATGTAAATGCCCAGAATAAATTTGTGCTACATGAAAGGCACTGGCTCCTCCTCAGCAAGCCGGTGGGATTCCTGCCACCTCCAGGATCACCCAAAGGCAGAGAAAAGATAGTATGTGCCATTGTGAACTTCCCACTCGGCTGGGTTCCCAGACTGCTTTGCTCTTCTTTTTCATTAACATTTATATCCAATCAGCCAGGAGAACAAATGGCTTCTAGCTCTTTCCAAATGCTTCTATTTCAGAGCTGTGTTTTGAAACTTAGCTGTCTGCAATTTCTCATACTTCTTTTTAGTTCTGGTGGGGGTGGGGAGGAGGGCAGAGAAGGGAGATGTTAAGGTCCCAAGTAAGCACTTAATCTCACCCTTTACCCTTCTATTGCTTGTGTTTAGAACTCCATAAGCTGGAGAATACGAGTGTTTTGTGACCTACCATATATTTTGTAGAATTAAACTTCAGAAGGTCCTCTGAACTCAGGCTATTGATGGTTAATGGCACCATTGTTCAATAGTCAGTCTACTTTAGAGAGAGCCCAAATAGAAAGATCAAATGTCACAGCCTTCCCAGTAGAGCGCATAGCTGAGCTCTCAGGGTAAAACAGACCTAGGGCAAAGTGCTAGGAGGGCAAAGTGATAGGAGGTCTGTCTTCCAAAAATGTCACAAATGAATTGTCTTCTAGTATAAACATTTCTTGCCTTAAAAAAAACCCCACAAAAAGCCACGATATCATCATTCTTTGAAATAACTAGGAAGGAGTCTAACTCAGTAACCCAGAGAACACCAACTCTGGCTATATGTTATTTATTGTTTACTATTTCAGTCTGTTATTCTTCCTTCATTAAAAGTTCTATTTTTTCTTTTTTTTCTTATTGTTGTTCACCAAAGACTCCATCTTTCTTGACCTCAAAATCAATTTGTGTAGCTAGAAGCTATTCTTGATTTGTATTTACAATTCCAGGTTTGCCTCTAGGTACTACAGAAAGAGGGATGTACTTTCAGACCTTATAACCTAAGATGAAGGAATAGAAGAGGAGATCATTTTAATGAATCTTTGTGATTTATAACACGTGATCATAGTGATTAGGATTCCATACTGAAGATGGCTGCTTGAGTGCAACAACCCCATCCAAAAGATCTTTTTTAAGGACTGAAAAACCACTAACATAAAGTTGCTGCAATGAGACTTTTATTTGTCCATTCATTGTGTCTTAATGATCCTTCAGGGTGCACACTGAGTAGAAATACTCATGCTGACATTGTGGTTGGGGCACAGACAAATGAAAGACAGGATTGCAGATGGGACAGATAAGAAGAGGTGCCTGACTCAAGTAAGGAGGGGATAGAGTGAATGGGTCTGCTCATGCTTAATCCTGGAGACCAGAGTAAAGAGAATAAGAATGGCTTATACCTATTAGTGACCTCTGTGCCAGTGGTTGAGTTAGGAGCTGGGTGGACCCTGTGAAAAAATAGGCATGGCCCCTGACCATTGTATAATATATCTTCCCTACAGGGAAGATATATTATACAATGTACAAATGGAGATCCAACTTTTATTAAGAAAGAGAACAGGAGCTAAGAAGAGTCAGTACTAAACGGGACCTTCTATCATTATGTAGTTAGGGAAAGACTTTTTAATAAGTCACATCTGGACTCAAAGAAGGAAAAGGAGCCATTCAAACAGCTGAGGCCTAGGATGGTTAATAATTTGCCTAAAAAACAGAGCCAATGCTTTTAAAATCCAGAATTCAAATTAAGTTGGCCTAATGCCAAAGCCGTAATTGCTATTTAATGATTCAATGTTTTCTCAGAAAGTAAACTTCTCAAGGTCAAAGGATGTATTTTTATTACCCTATCTTAAATCTAGCACATAGTAGATACTTAATGAATTATTGAATAAATGCATTTGAAATATTGAGACTTTCATAGGTAGAAGAATAGAACATTATTACATTGTAGTTCAAAATTTGTAAGTTTCCAAAAAGGTATATGGTCTCTCTCTGTCCTTCCTTTTTTAGTTTTTTTGTGTATCCCTCCAAAATATTAAATGTGCATTCAGGTAAACTTATCATTTATAATCTTTCATTCTTACAAAAATGATAAAATAATTAATTTTGTGTATATGTTATTTTGTACCATCATGAGTCTATTTTTATGATAAACTTCTAGAAGTGGAATTGCTAAGTAAAAGTATGGATATTAGTAATTGAAAATTTATTGCCAAATTGTCCTCCATCGAGATTAGCCCAGTGTATACTTCTCATTTCACAATGTATGAGAAGGCTTGTTTCTTCACTCCTTCACCAATTGAGTGTAAAATCAAATTTTAAGCATTGTCAGTCTGATAACTGAAAATGGCCTATCTGTAGAGGATTGTTTTGTCTAAAGCTAAATTTTTTATTAGTTTCAGATTTATGGAAAGATTGTGAAAATAAACAGTATTTCTGTATACTCCAGACCAATTTCCCTTACTATTAACATTTTACATTCGTATGGTACATTTATTATGATTAATGAACTAATATTGGTATATTATTAACTAAATTCCATACTTTATTCAGATACTCTTAGTTTTTACTAAAGTCCTTTTTCTGTTCCTGGATCACATCCACAGAGGCATCTTGCATTTAGTTGTCAAGTCTCAGACTTCTCTTGACTATGACAGTTTCTCAGACTTTCCTTATTTTTGATAACCTTGACAGTTTTGAAGAGTACTAGTCATTTTGTAGAATGTCCCTCTATTCAGATTGGTTTGATATTTTTCTCATGAATAGATTGGGGTTACAAATTTTGGGGAAGAAGACCACAGAGGTAAGTTGCCATTCTCATCGTGTCAGATCAAGAGTACATACTATCCAGGAGCGCCTGGGTGGCTCAGTTGGTTAAGCATCAGACTCTTGATTTCTGCTCAGGTCATGGTCCCAGGGTCATGAGAGTGAGCCCTGAGTCAGGCTGCATGGTTAGCCTGGAGTCTTCTTTTGGAGATTCTCTCTCTCCCTCTCCCTCTCCCCAACCCCTGCATGCACATGCTCTCTCTCTAAAAAAGTAAAATAAATAAATCTTTTAAAAAAACGAAAAAGGGTACATGCTATCCCAGCACCTGGCTGGCTCGGTCAATGGAGCATGTGACACTTGATCTCAGGCTCGTGAGTTTGAATCCCACATTAGGTGGAGTGGTTACTTAAAAATAAAACCTTAAAAAAAAAGAAAAGTATATACTATCAACGTGATATCCCTGTTGATGTTGACCTTGATTGCCTGACTGAGCTAGCATTTGTAAGCTTTCTCCACCGTAAGGTTACTTTTCCCTTGCCTTCTTTCCAAGCTTTACTCTTTGGAAGGAAGTCAGTATATGTGGCCATCTTTTCAAATGTTTTTTTTTTTTTTTAATTTATTTGAAAGAAAGAGCGTGAGTGGGGGGAGGAGCCGAGGGAGAGGGAGGAGCAGACTCCCCGCTGAGCAGGGAGCCCCAACCAAGGACTTGATCCTGGCACTCCAGGATCATGACCTGAGCCAAAGGCAGATGCTTAATTGACTGAGCCACCCAGGCAAACTGCCTTGTCATATTTATATAGTTGAATTTATCAATCTTCTTTTCTTAGTGATTTCTGGATTTTGTGTCATACTTAGAAAACCTTTCCTCATTCCTAGATTTTATATATACCCAGATATACAAATATTTGTGATTTGTTCTGCTTATGTTTAGAGGTTTATTATATGAATTTCCTTATTTATTTTTGAGGTTCATTTTAAATATTTAAGTCTTTGATCCACTTGGAATGTTGTCTGATGCAAGGTGGGAGCTATGAACTCAACTTTTTAAATGTAATTCCTTTATTTTTTTGATGTATTTCACCAGTGGGCAGGGGAAGGTCGGTTTTATATAGTTTTGCACCCCCCCTTTTTGCAGTTGATATTTATACTCACTACTGTTTATTATGTTGGACTCAACTATTTTTTAAAATTCTAAGATGGCTTCCCAGTTGTACCAATACAGTTTTAAATAATCCACCTTTTTTTTTTTAAAAGATTTTATTTATTTATTCGACAGAGATAGAGACAGCCAGCGAGAGAGGGAACACAAGCAGGGGGAGTGGGAGAGGAAGAAGCAGACTCATAGCGGAGGAGCCTGATGTGGGGCTCGATCCCATAACGCCGGGATCACGCCCTGAGCCGAAGGCAGATGCTTAACCGCTGTGCCACCCAGGCGCCCCTAAATAATCCACCTTTTGCACTCTAAATTGAAATACTACCTTTAGCTTTTTTCTTTTACTCTTCTTCTTTTTCTCCTCCTCCTCCTCCTTTTTCTTCTTCTTTTTCTTCTTCCTCCTCTTCTTCTTCTTCTTCTTCTTCTTCTAAGATTTCCTTTTTGTAAGTAATCTCCATGCCCAATGTGGGGCTCAGACTCTCAACCCTGAGATCAAGAGTCACATGCTCTACCAACTGAGCCAGCCAGATGTCCCAAAATGCTAATTTTATCATATCCTAAGCACACCTATGTATTTTGGTCTATATTTGAGCTTTCAATTCTATTTTATGGATTTATATGGATATTCTTAGGTTACATTTTATTATTACTATTTTTAAAAAGATTTTATTTATTTATTGAGGGAGACAGAGAGAAAGCATTGGAATGGGGAGGAAGAGAGAACCTCAAGCAGACTCACTGCTGAGTGCAGAGCCTGATGCAGGGCCATGCCAAAGAGTCAAAACCAAGAGTCAGATCCTCAACCGATTGAGCCACCCAGGTACCCTGTGTTTATTACTATTATTATTGAAATTATAGTTACTGTAGGTTAACATTCTCTAAATGTAGATTTGTAATTAATTTTAATATTATAGGGAAGGAAAAATTTTCCCTCTACCTTTCTGACTTCTTGGCTGAGGCCCCTATAATAAAAGACAAATACAATAGAGAAAAAAGCAAGTTTACTACCTGTATACCTCATGTATACATGGGAGTTACCCAGGGAAAAATGAGTAATTTGAAGAAGCAGCTTAGAATTCAGGCTTAAATGTCATCTTAATAGGGAAAGGTGAGGGGAGATGTTGGCTTCTTAGGGGAGAGTAAGTGATTTTTAGGAAAGATGAATGGACCTTTAAAGACTAGATGGGCAGTATGATAGTTTGTGACAAAGTTTGTCTGGGTGTGGTGTTAACTTCTAGTTTCCTCTCCAGTGACAGGTCAGTCCTCCCTGGTTGATGAAGCTCCCTGGGGAGGAGATTTATGACAACTGAGTTTCTTTTGTCTTGAGGCAAATTAGAGGAGTTCATAGAAAGCTGCTTCTTCAATTTGTTGTTTTTCGTCAACAAAGAAAAAACTAAAATTAGGGGCACCTGAGTGGCTCAGTCAGTTAAGTGTCTGCCTTTGGCTCAGGTCGTGATCCTAGAGTTCTGGGATGGAACCCAATGTTGGGCTCCCTGCTCAGCGGAGAGCCTGTTTCTCCCTCTCCCTCTGCTTGTGCTCTCTCTGTGTCAAATAAATAAATGAAATCTTAAAAAAAAAAAAAAAAGCTAAAAATAATCAATATGCCAAAGTAGCATATTTGGGGATAGCATATACTGCTACGTTTTTTGAAAAAATTTTTGCCCAGCTATCACTTTATGTTTACATATGAACTTTAAAATTATTTGGCTCCTAGAAGAAAAAAATCTCTTAGTGCTTGTACTGAAACATCAAATTTATAGATAATTCAAAAGAGATTTGACATTTTTAGGTCTTCGAGTTTTCCTTCCAAGAATATGTTATAACTTTACATTTTGTAAAATTTTCATTTATGACTTTCAGCACTGTTCTATAAATTTATGCATATAAATTGTTCACATTTTTATTTTATCAATTTTTAAAGATTTTATTTATTTATTATTCATTCATTCATTCATTCATTCATTCATTTAGAGAACGTGAATGGGGGAAGGGCAAAGGGAGAGGGAAAGAACCAGACTCCCTGCTGAGTGTGGACCTTGTTGCAGGGCTGATTCTCACTACCCTGAGATAATGACCTCAGCTGAAATCAAGAGTCTGAAATCAAGAGCTTAACTAACTGAGCCACACAGGCACCCCACAAATTTGTCACATTTTAAATGAAGTTTCTTTTTCTGTATTTTATAGATACATATATTATGTTCGTAATAATAATTTACATATGTAAATATATATAAACATAATATATGCACACATGTACATAACTTGTTTATTTTTTTCTTCCATTATATCTTATGACTGGTTATTTTATCATGTTTTTGAGCAAAATCCATTTGAAAATAATGGTTAATAGATCTGTAATAAAAAATTTTAAAAATTTTTCTTGGAAAATGTGTAGCAGCTAATTTAAGGAAAATCAGAAAAACAATATATCAATTAATAAACATATTGATTAGAATGTATGGGGTAAGATAATAAATCAGAAAATAAATGACATGTGGATTTATAAAGAATGTGGTGATGAGTGTAAACGTCAAGCTTATTATAACATGTGTTGATTTCTCTTTTTCCCAGCAATAATTTTGTCACTTTATAGGTACACTACTAAAGCCACCATCTGCACTTGCCCTTAGAATTGAATGGATGTAGTCTTTTTCTTTCTTTTTTTTTTTTTAAAGATTTTATTTATTTATTTGTCAGAGAGAGAGCACAAGCAGTGGGGAGTGGCAGGCGGAGGGAGAAGCAGTCTCCCTGCTGAGCAAGAAGCTGGATGTGGGACTCAGTCCCAGGACCCTGGGATCATGACCTGAGCTGAAGGCAGACACTTAACTGACTGAGCCACCCAGGCATCCCTGGATGTGGTCTTCGATATAAACATCTTTTGTCTTTAGAGAATGCTAATGAAATGGTTTTAGGTGTTCACTGATAGGAATTCACGGGTATGGTGAGGGAGACTTTGTGTTATTACTATTTTTACTGAGCTCATCTTATTCAATTAAAACAAGTTGTGTGGAAAACAAAGCAAGCCCTCTTATCTTCTCCCTTCAATAGGCATCTGCCCTAATCCAGTACCTAAGTACCCAAAACCGGATAGCTCTTCTCAAAAACCAAATCTAGTTTGTGATTCTCTGTGCCCACCCACCCCTTGCTCCTCTTTCAACGTTTTTCCATTGCTCTTAGCCCAGGGGGACACCCTTCTCTGCAGGATTTTCTTCTCCTGTATCTTCCACATCTCACACCCTTTCTTGCTCTCTGGCCTTCAGCTAAACTGATTTTCTTTTCATTCTTCCATACTTACCAGCCTTTTCCTCACCTCCAATGGCCAAATACTCTTACTAAACTTTTGCCTGGTTTAAAGCTGCTTAGAATTCAGGTCTTCAATCAAACTTTATTTTCTCAGAGAAAGGGCCACAGCCTACCACTTTTCTTAGTTAATTCATCCTTCATGTTGTCGTACCTCCCGCAAGAGGGTCAATAGGGTTAAAACAATTGTTCTTAATTAAGCAAAAGTAGACAAGAAAAAATGTGTAATATTAATCAGTTAAGTGGCTAATTAGTTTAGGCCCAAAGTGAGTAACCAAGATGGTCAGGACTTTAGCCATGCTCAGTGTCCATGAGATACTCTTCCAGGAAAAAATTGTACACTTACTCTAAACTCAGTACTCTACTAGGATCTAGAATACCAGGGTAACCAAGTGCATTAGTTTCTTTTTGCTTCTGTAATGAATTAGTACAAATTTAGCAGCTTAAAAAAATTATCTTACAGTTCTAGAACTTTAAAGTCCTAAAATCAAGGTGTCAGAAGGACTGCATTCCTCTTGAGGCTCTAAGGGACTGTCTGCTCCCTTGCCTTGTCAAGTTTTGAGACACTCTTTTGCATTCTGTGACACCCTTCCTCTCATCACTTCAACCTCTGCCACCATTATCACACCTTTTCTGACCCTCCCCCATTACTCTTATAAGGGCCCCATGAATACATTGGGCCCACTAGGACAATGCAGGATAACTTTTTCATGTTAAAGTCCTCAACTTAATCACATTTGTAAAGTCCCTTTTGCCATGTAAGGTGACATATTCACAGGTTCCAGGGAATAGGACATGGGGCGTTTTTGGGAGGCTATTCTATGTATTGGCCAAGAAAAAATCCTTTGCACAAGTGGTGGGAGGGGCAGAAGGAGAGAAAGAACCTTAAGCAGGTTCCATGCCCATCATGGATTGCAGGACCCTGAGATCATGACCTGAGCTGAAACCAAGAGTTGGATGTTTAACTGATTAAGCCACTCAGGTGCCCCCAAATCCTTGTTTTCAAGCAACTCACAGTCTTAAAAATAAACATATATAAATGTAAAATATGGGGGCACCTGGGTGGGTCAGTCAGTTAAGTGTCTGCCTGTGGCTCGGGTGGGATCGAGCCCCACGTTAGGCTCCCTGCTCAGGGGAGAGCCTGCCCCCCCCTTGCCCCTTACCTCACTCATGCTCTGCCTCTGCTCGAATAAATAAGTAAAAATCTTTTAAAAAATTTTAAATATGTACATATAAATATATATGTAAATATAAAGTAGGATAGCTGCAGGTACTATGAGTATCCACAGAAAGTATCCACCTGTTCTTCAAATACCAGAGTAAGGAAGGAAATCTTGCAGAGGGAAGGTCCTGGAACCAAGTAGCATTTTGGATGCAAAGAGCAATGGAGGGTATTTTGATACAGGGAGCAGTGAACACAAAGCATGAAAGTGAGAGAAATGTGACTCATTTTTACCAACTCTGAAGACTAGACCTGATATATAGTGATAGTGGAGGAACTAAGAAAATCATCAGTTTGTCCTGTGGGCCAATTTTTAAATCATTTCTGGGACCTAAACCTCTTTTGATCTTGTGATGGAATTCATACACCCTCTTGCCAGAAAAATGTGAATACACACTTTTGCATACAACTTCAGCCCCTAAAGAACTTCTAAGCAGCCCTGGTTAGATGCTCAGCTACAGGTGCTGAAGGGTTGGGTGATCACAAGGGAGTGAACTGATTTGACTTGCATTCTAGAGAAAACTGGAAGAGGATAAAAGAAAAACGTGAGGAGGAATCTATTGTTGAGGAATTGGTCAGGAATCCAAGTGAGGAATAATTTACTGAAGATGTGGTAGAGGGGATAAAAATGTGACAAACTCCATGGGGGGGGGGTGTGGGCTAGATGGGGGATGGGTATTCAGGAAGGCATTTGCGATGAGCACTGCGTGTTGTATGTAAGTGAGAAATTAACTAAATTCAACACCCGAAGCTAATATTACACTCTATGTTAACTAACTGGAACCTTCTGGGAAACACTGACAAGTTTTGGTAGCTGACACCTGTGGATGAGGTTGCTTAGAAGATGCACAGAGAGACGATTTGGTCTTAAGGGAAAAGTCCTAAAGATACCCGTAATTTAGCACAGGGAAGAATGGAGACTGAAAGTGGTCAGTTAGGGATCAGACAAGAACTTGACATTGTGATCAGTCTGAGAATGGGTTTCAGTTTATTCAGGCAGCTATACCTAAGCACCAGAGACTGGGTCGCTCATGAACAAACGGAAAATTACTTCTCACACTTCTGGAGGCTGGAAGTCCAGATCAGGATGTCAGCATTGTCAGGTTCTGATGTGAACTCTCTGGCAGGTGACAGACCACTGACTCTCCCTTGTATCTTCACATGGTGGAAAGAGAATGATCTAGTTCTCCGGACTTTTATAAAGGGCACTAATCCCATTTATGAAGACTCCACTCTTATGACCTAACTACCTCCTAAAGGCCCCACTTCCAAATACGTCACATTGGGGGTTAGATTTCAACATATGGATTTTAGTGGAACACAAATATTCAGTCTGAGAGTTGATGAAGATACAGGAAAGGACATCAGTAGAGTGGGATAGCATGAGAAGCCAAAGTGAAGAAAAAGGAATTCCTTCTTGTTTTCCATTCACCTCTTCCTTCACCCAAAGCTCTCAGTTGTGTCGCAGCTGCTCAGGGCTCTCAGGGTTGTGTTCTTTATTTAGCTGGCCACTTTCAAGAAAGAAGCCTGCGTAAAATGGTCTGACTCTACTCTTGTTCAGCAAACTTACATCATTTACGTCACAGGCCTCTGAGGTTAATGAAAAGCCCACGTTCAATAAAGATGAGCAAGAGTATAAACAGCCAAAAGCAGTTCCTGGTGTAGAACCTTTGACTAAATAAACTCTAGGTCTGTTGACCACAACTGGGCCCCAATCACAGCTGTGTCTTGTTTTCACATACTCATATAAATTTAAAGAAAAACTCTAAAATAGCTCCGAGATTTATTTAACTGTATTTTCTAAATGAATCTTAATGCATATTGTAGACTTTATCTGTTAGCTTTTGCTACTTAATAAACTATCCTAAAAACATAGCAATGGAAAATGATCCCTGGGAGTTCTTCTGGTCTGGGCTGTGTGGGCTGAGCTGGGTGGTCCAGGATGCCTTACTCATATGCTGGAGAGGACAGGCTAGTTGGTCTACGGGGACCTTTGTTCATCAATCTGGAGGTTGGCTCCTTGTCAGCTGGACAATGGCAACCTAAGTCTCATCATTTTGTAGTCTTGGCTGAGCTCCCTCCCATAGTGGCCGAGGGTTCCCTGCAGCAAGGGAAGGCAAGTCTCAACGTACAAACACCTTGCAACTGTCTGTGTAAGTCATGTTTTCCATCATCCAAAGGGCCAAAGCTAGTCACACAGCCAAGCACAAAGTTAGAGAGGGAGGGGATTAACCAAGGGAGGGATGTAGAGATGTGAACAAATTAGGGCCATTATCACTATAATACACCACAAAGAACTCCTGTGCATTAATACCTACTACAGAGTTGAAATACCCATTTCTTTGTTTTCATGGGTTAGACTTGAGACATTTTTGAGACTTCAGTTTTGTGAATTTCTGCAATTCTTCATTTGTATAAGTAAAATAAGACTTTAAATCTAGAGAAACGGAGTTCAGTGCTACCATAGTCCAAAGTCAAAGGCTATTTTAGCGGGATACTAATCTGGCAGTGAGAATAGGTGGAACAAATGTGATTGGTTTATCATTTTTTTGAATAGAGAATTCACTCACACAGTTCAAAATTCAAGTACCAAAGACTGAAAAGCCTCTGTTCTCTTTCCGCCAGGTCTTCTCCCCAGAGAGAAACGTTAGGAATTTCAAAAGGCCTTCTAGGGACGTTTTGTGCATATGCATGCGAATATTTACATGCATTCTCCTTCTGATATGATTTAGAAATCTCAGTTTAGTTCCCAGTAAGGCTCTCAGGAAATCAGGAGAAAGAAGGCAAAGTGCCAAGTGGTCTGTCTTTTAAAAAGTGTTACATATGAATTAACAGGTAATTGAAAATGAGTGTGGCATCAGAGTGGCGGTATTATTAATCTATAATACTAAACATGCACTAGTCAGGGAAGGAGATTAACAACTCAATGAAAACACACCTGACCTTCTGCGATTTACCATCTATTTCATGAAAGCAAATTAGTGGATATACGGCCAAAATGATAAATTAGCTAACATTACCTGAAAGTGATTTTAGATTTAAAAAAGAAAAGAAGGCTTTCTAAAAAGCCTGAGACATTTTCCTATTAGCAAAACGTATTTTCTGAAACTCTAAAAAGTAAATGTTCCATAGACTTAAGGTTTATATCCATTTTTTAAAATTAAACTTGTCCTTCAGGTTAGACAATGGTATATGAGGTAATGATATGTACAGCTGCCTACTGTTTGCATATAAATGTGTCTTACTGGCACATCTCAAGAACCTTTTCCATCTTCCCTATTGGATTAAGATCCCCTATGTCTAGCATATAGTAGCTAGCTCTTCAGTAAGTATTTCTTTCATGAGTGAATGAATAGCTAATACATAAAAGATCAAAGGAGATGATCAATGTGGTGACCCAGAGTTCTCTCCTCCCCAAGGGTTGGCAGTGCGGGCAGGAAGGGGGATGCAGACCCTGGCCCGACCTTGCCCTCCTGCCCCCTGCCCCGCCTGGCGGAGGCCTGGTGCTCTGTGCTCTGATGCAGCGGACACTGGCGCTGGCCTCTTATCTGCGTCTCCCTAGCGGCCCTCCCGGTAGCGGGGAGGATTGTCCTGCCGGCGGGCTCATTGCCTGGACTCTAGCACTGTGGTCCCAGGCAGCGCTCCACGTGGGCCTCCGGTGCAGGAGCGCAGCGCTGGCGTCATTTCCGCTCCCGAAGCCCCACCCCCACCCCCAAGCCGGGTCACCGCAGATGCTGCGGCGCCGAGGAGTCGGGTATACAGTCGGTAAGGGAAGCACACCCGGCCCCTTGCTTGGGGGTGCCTCGTGGTCCTACTGTGTGTGGGGGGAGGGGCGCGGGGGATGGCGCTGACTTGGGGGCGCACGCCCTGTGCCACTTTTGCAGGGTTGCATGCGGGCGTGTGAGCGCTGGTAGCCACCATGGGCGCTTGGGCATCTGAAAAGCCACCATTTTGCCCAGTGTGTGTGTGCCTTGATTCCCTTACTTGCTCTTATCGGAAACGTGAGCTCTTCCAAGCAACACAAGTGTGCTTTGTAAGACGCTGACGAGCCCAGCGAGGCATCACAGGACCGTGGCCCCTACCATCCATGCCCTGTGCTTGCCCACGTGACAGGCCCTCCAAAAGCCCTGGCATCTCTGAACGCCTTTGCAGGCCAGTGGGGGATGACTGGTGGGGGAAAAGAGAAAAAAAAAATCAAAGGAGATGTTTAAGGATGCTTTATTTCTCAGTCTTCGACCAGTGAAAGGAGGTATCCTGAAGATATTAGCTATGAAATGTAGCCATCCATAGAATCCCCACGGTTGCTAAATTTCAGAAAGACAGAGTGCTATCCCTTGTCTTCTTCAACCTCCCTGAATTTTAAAGGCATAGTGAAAACAATGTTAATGTTGGTATTAAGCAGAGCAGTGGTTGAATTCTGGTTTTACCACTTAACAGCCTTTAGAAAGTAGAGTGCTTCTTACCCTTCCTCATTAAGAAAAGGACAGTGATGTTTCTTATTAATGCTAGGTTGTTATTTTTGGGGAGAATGGCTATAAAACTCCTTGCAGAGGGGCGCCTGGGTGGCTCATTTGGTTGAACATCTGACTCTTGGTTTCACCTCAGGTCCTGATCTCAGGGTGGTGTGATTGATCCCCCATGAGGGGCTCCATGCTCAGTGGGGAGTCTGCTTGAGTATCTCTCTCTCCCTCTCCCCTCCCCCCTGCTCACACACACTCTCTCTCTAAATAAATAAGTAAATCTAGAAAAAAAAACCTCCTTGCAGAAACAGATCCTTAATAAATGGTAATTATTATTGTTACTCTTAGTAGACAGAAGAAAGTGTGGAAAAGGAAGAACATACAGCAGTGTCAGGCAGGAACCTTGGAAAATTATAAAGGGCTTAGAGCAGGAACTGAGGTAGCACTTTGTCTCCTACCTCCAATAGCAATTTCCTCCAAAGTGTCCTGACCATCAGGTAAATAATCTTCATCTTTCCCCCTCATTTAACACTCCTGCTTGAAATCTTTTTATCTCCCTCAGTTGATGTCTGAATAGGAAGTTCATGTCTGTTCATAAGTTGTTATTTTATTTTTTTCAAGTTTCACAGTATAAAATCTCTACTCCTGCTGACTGGCTTGTAGAAACTCTTTTTCTTGGGGCACCTGGCTGGCTCAGTCGGTGGAGCCTGTGGCTCTTGTTCTCGGGATTGTGAGTTTGAGCCCCACACTGGGTGTAAAGATTACTTAGAAATAAAATCTTAAACAGAAACAAAACTCTTTTTCTTGTCTACTTCTAGGCTTTTGTTCCAGCTGTCATCCCACCTTGCCCTGTGACCTCCAATAAAAAGACCAAACAGCAGTGCCCTCCCCACATAAGAGTTGAGAACTGTTTCTTGTTTTCTTTTTTTTTTTATTAATTGAGTTTTTTTGTTGTTGTTGTTAACATACAGTGCAATATTGGTTTCTGGAGAAGAATTTGTCTCTTGGTTTCGGACTTTTTATCGACATACTGCCTTTTGTTGTAATTTAACTTTGCATTAGGAGTATCGCTTGTCTTTTCAATAGTTTTTCCTCAAGGCAGTGATTGTATTGTTACACTTCTTGGTGTCCAACCAAGATGCTAATATCTGTAATTTATGTTCCTTAGAGAATTCTACAAAAGGAGTCTGCTGGTCCAATTACCCCTTCACTGATAATTTTGATAATGCATCTAAGGAATTAGGACTTTCTTATCTAAAAACCGCAGGGGTCTATGGTTCCCTCAGCTCTTTCTGCCAACAGTACTGTTTTCCCCAAGTGATTATTCCGCTGTAAATCATTCTGTTTCTGGAGCGCCCCCTATTGGGTAAGCGGCTGTGCTATCTGAAATTTAGGGATAGCCTAATTTCTCTACACCAGAGTTTCAGTCTACAAGCAAATGCAGGATGCTTAAAGCACTGATGCAGCCCCAATATAAGTTATAGGGCTTTGTTTCCCCCTCCTAATCCCACTATGCCCCAGGGGCTCTTGATGACTTTTTAAAAAGAACCCTATTCAAATAATGTCCTTGAAACACATGATTTCCTATCCTTGTTTAATTTTCTTGACTTCAAAAGTTGACTCAAGTAAAGCCAGGATTCCATTCTTACATTGCACTTTTAGTCCCCTAGGACTAGGTAGTCAATTAAGCTATCCTTTCAAGAATGCTAAACACTCATTAACATTATTAATCATTTTTAAAGTACCGGTGGTCTGATTTCCTCTGGGAAATACTGTGTACTGCTTTCACATGATTATCTTATCAGGTCTCCTAAGAAACCTTAACCAACTGAGCCACCGAAGTGCTCCCAATATGGTTCTTTTTTAAACAAAATTATTTTAATCATAACTGAGCAAAGAAAGATTCACTAACTAGAACTACATTAAATCAGAAAATAAGATACACCATTACTAATAACAGCAGTCATATAGTTCTTCACATCCCCTCATTTTACTGATAGGAAGAAACTGAAACTCAGAGAAGTTAAGTAATTTACCCTAGGTTGCTCAGCTATAAATATCAGAGCTACAAATCGAACCCCAAGGTGGGCCCTTGGCTGACTTAATTGGTACTGCATGTGACTCTTAATCTTGGGGTTGTGAGTTCAAACCCCACATTGGGCATAGAGATTATTTAAAAAAAAACAGAACAAAAGAAAAAAACCAAACACTGAGGCACTGTAGATCCAGAGTTATTTCTCTTAAGAAACAGTGCTGGAAAAGGGTGTATCTGTGAGATAAATGACCAAAATTTAGATGCCTCTGCAATTTCGAGTGTACCAGATACAAAGGTAATATTGATGCCACCATCTTAACCGACTGAGCCACCTAGGCTCCCTAGAATTTGTTTTCTGACACATCTAATTTCTGTATTTGTTTACTTTATTAGTTTAGGAGATTATAGTAACTTTTTGTTTTTTGTTGTGCCCTCTATAAGGAGAATGTTTAAAAAATTATATTACACACTGTGAAATTATAGTACCATGCAGCCATTGAAAAAGAGTAAGGGAGACAGAAATGCACCGTGCTACTGCTATTACCTACTACCTACCCTACTGCCACCTCCACCTCCACTACTATTATTGTGACTATTAGCAAAAACTTATATGGCATTTGGTGAGTTAGGCAATGTTCTAAGTGCTTCACATGTGTTAACTCATTTAATCAAAGGCTAGCTCTCAAAGTATATGTAAGAAACCGGGACTTGTGGTTCCTGCAGCAAGGGAGTCTAGAGTAACTAGAATCTGGCCTAGGGACTTAGTTTTCACTTTATCCCATTGTATTGGTTTGAAATTACATACACATATTGTATTTAATATCAAAATAATTTTAATGTAATAATAATTTCATTAATATTAAATAAGATGGAACTATGAAATAGAAAAAAGTGGGAAAGTGTCAGCAAGCAGTGCCTGTGTGCTATGGCTACAACTCTGTTTTATAAAGAAATAGATGGCCAACACTGAGAGGTACAGCTCAAGTCTTCTTTCCAGAAAGGACACACTGTCCAGCTACAAGGAGAGAGATTAGCCGACTGCCTCTGCTAGGTGTCCAAGCTGAGGTCATTCTCTTTTCCAGTGCCCCCGTTAACGATGAGGCGGTGGGACAAGGGCCAGGCCATGTGCCCCAGTGTCAGACTCCTCTTGATCCTAGCTCTAGATTCCCCGCACTTGGCTGAGGGGAGATTTGTCAGGTCTTTGTGGTAGATTCCCTCTGCCCAGTCCTGTGTTCTCCACTCTTTTCACAGGTTTTCCTCCTGATAACCATTTATGCTCCTAACTCAGTCTCAGTTTCTGTGTCCCAGACAACTGAACCAGCACATACATTCATGAGGATGTAGAGGAGGAAAAATTCTCCTCTTAGGGTCTTAGGCTGGGCCCAATAATTAGGCTGATGTAAGATTAACAGGAGAAAAGCATATAATTTATTACATTCTTACATGTCCATGGGGGTCTTTGTAAGGGAATGAAGACCTGAGGACTAGACTAGAGCAGGAAGCTTTCATACCTTTTAGACAAAGAGATACATTTGTGAGGAAATGCCAGGACAAGGGAGTTTGGGCTGGGGACAGTAAACTGGGAGAAGAGATTATGAGATAATATGGGAGAAGCAAACCTCGTGGAAGATGAGGGTTATTTTTGTAAGCTTGTTTGTAAGACCCCTGAGTTCCCAGGCTCTGGTGATAAGAACCTCCTGGTACAGGGAGGAGGACACCTTTCATGTAGGAAATTTTATGGTCTGTTTTTAGGTAGAAAAGGGTAGGTCACGAGCCCTTTTCTGCATCTGTGGTTTCTCAGATGCCTTCGGCTCACAATAATCAGTATGCCAAAGTGGCATATTTTGAGGTAGCATGTCCTAAACTACTTCAAGGACAAGGACAGAACTGGAAGAAAATGTAAAGGATTCCCCTCTTTCCTTAAAGTGTGTTACTTCGGGGCTCCTGGGTGGCGTAGTTGGTTAAGTGTCTGCCTGCGGCTCAGGTCATGATCCTGGGGTCCTGGGATCAAGCTCCCCATTGGGCTCTCTGCTCAGCAGCAAGTCTGCTTCTCCCTCTGTGATTTCTCTTGCTTTCGTTCTCTCTCAAATAAATAAATAAAATCTTTTAAAAAAATATGGGGATGCCTGGGTGACTCAGTCAGTTAAGTGTCTGCTTTCGGCTCCCAGGGTCCTGGAATCGAGTGCCGCATCAGGCTCCTTGCTCAGTGGGGAGTCTGCTTCTTCCTCTGCCTACTGCTCGCTCTGCTTATGCTCTCTCTCTCTGACAAATACATAAAATCTTTAAAAAAAAGTGTGTTACTTCATGTCTTCTGCATTTTTAATTTGTAGGTTATTTTTATTTTTTTAAAGATTTATTTATTTGAGAGAGAGAGAGAGAGCGGGAGGCAGAGGGAGAGGGAGAGTCTTTTTAAGCAGACTCCATGCTGAGCATGGTGCCCTTCTCAGGGCTCGATCCTACAACGCTGATGAGATCATGACCTGAGCCGGAACCAAGAGCTGGTCGCCCAATCGCCTGTGCCATCCCAGCACCACCATTTATATAGTTTAAATGTACACACATAGTTTAATTTCATAGAGTAAAGAATCAACCAGTTCCAAAAAATCTTGCTGAGGTAAGCTGATGTCTCTAGTCCTTTTACTCCATTTTCCTTTCCCTAGAGGCCAGCACTTTCAAATACCTTGACTCTTGATTTTAGCCTCCATATTGCTAATTAATATGCTTGTATTTTTCACATTAGACTTATTGGCTTTCTACTATGAAAGATAAAGTTTTAGCTCCCCTCTCTCTCTTTTTCTCTGTCTCCACTAGGCATGAGCACCCCCTAAATCTCCCAATATTTTAAATATCGCTATCATGTTTAGATTAATATTTAATATTCATATCATTGTGACTATAAAAATGCCATTCACAGCACAGTCATATAGAAAACTATAATTATTTTTCCTTTTTTAATGCCGTTTTCTATTTTTCCTGAAGTTGATTTTTCTTGTTTTTCTTAATTGGTGTCATTTCTGTGCCCTTCGGGAGACAGTATGAAAATTAGGTTGAAGGAAGTCTCTACAATCAGATAGCCTAGGTTTCAGTTCCAGTGCTGCTTCTTACTAGCTGTGTGACCTTGAGCTAGCTAATTAGCTTTGCATTTTTCTTATCTTTGAAATAGGGGCAATAGATACATTTGTTGCATAAAGTTCATGTACAAAGTGTTAGAGGTGGGGCGCCTGGGTGGCACAGCGGTTAAGCATCTGCCTTCGGCTCAGGGCGTGATCCCAGCATTCTGGGATCGAGCCCCGCATCAGGCTCCTCCACTATGAGCCTGCTTCTTCCTCTCCCACTCCCCCTGCTTGTGTTCCCTCTCTCGCTGGCTGTCTCTATCTCTGTCGAATAAATAAATAAAATATTTAAAAAAAAAAGTGTTAGAGGAGTGTCTGCCTATATAGTAAACACACCATAAGTATTATCTGTTATTAATCACTAACCCCAACCACTGTCAATCTGCTGCAGTCTGTCTGTCTCTCTCTCTCTTTTTTTTTTTTTTTTTGAAGATTTTGTTTATTTTTTTGAGAGAGAGAGTGACCAAGAGCACAAGCCAAAGGAGAGGCAGAGGGTGAGAGAGAAGCAGACTCCCACTGAACAGAGAGCCTGATGTGGGGCTTGATCCCAGGACCCTGGGATGATGACCTGAGCCAGAGGCAGACGCTTAACCGACTGAGCCCCCCAGACACTCCTCTGCTAGTGTCTCTTAACCCGATCTCTTATATCAGGATGGTGGTCCGTCCGATCTTTGTGGAAGTGTCTCCCAGACTCTTTCCGCCTGCCCCGCACAGGAGCGTTCTCCCTCCCCACCTAGGATGGACAGGGCAGACTTTCAGAGTTTCCTTTGATCCTCATCTTCCCTTGCTCCTAGTTTTGATCTTTATCTTCTGGACTCTGTATCTTCTTCGTTTTTTGGTTTATGCCTCTATTAATTAAGCTTACCTATTGCTTCCTGAGAAAGAGCTTTTTGGGAAGTATCTTTGTTTTCAATTTCATGTCTGAAAATGTCTGTATTTTTTCCTTATGCTAATTAATAGCTGGGTTGGATATAGAATTCTAAAATAAAAGTAACGTGCCTTCAGAATGGGGAAGTCCTTTCTTCATTGTCTCCTTGCTTCCGGTGTTGCTGTTGAGAGGTCTAAAACTACTGTAATTACTGATCCTTAAATATGACATGTGTTTTCCCCTTCTCTAGAATATTGTAGGTCCTTCTCTTTGACTCCAGTATTGTGAAATTTCATGGTGATATGTTTAAATTGGAAAAAAAAATTGTGGTTTTCTTTCTTCTATAAAATCGAACTCATGTACTGTTCTTGTGTTTTGTGTGTGTGTGTGTGTGTTTTACTGAGTATATCCTTGGATTTCAGCATATCAGCTGTCCTTGCTGGAAGGCCTGTCTCACAAAGCATGGTATGCAGAGCTTTCCCATGAGTGATAGTGGAATTTTGGGGGGAACTTTATTTTTATTTATTTGTTTTTCAGAAGATTTTATTTATTTGACAGAGAGAGAGAGAGCACAAGCAGGGAGAGCAACAGGCAGAGGGAGAGGGTAAGGGAGAAGCAGGCTCCCTGATGAGCAGGGAGCCCGATGTGGGGCTCGATCCCAGAACCTTGAGATCATGACCTGAGCTAAAGGCAGACGCTTAACTGACTAAGCCAGCCCACACCCAGGTGCCCCGGGGGGAACTCCAAATAATAAAAATTATTTTGAAATATATTTACATTGGGCTTCTTGCTCAGCAGGGAGCCTCCTTCTCCCTTTACCTGCTTCTCCCTCTGCCTGGGTCTCCTCCTGCTTGTGCTCGCTTGCTCTCTCTCTCTGACAAATAAATAAATAAATAAAATCTTAAATATATATATATATATATTAAGTAAACAGGAATGATAAATAAATTGTACACACCAAATATGTGCAGTTCTTTGTATATTAATTATACTGCAATAAAGCTGTTAAAAAGTTTAAGGATTTTGAGCTGACTTCCGGTCAGACTTGATTTGATTGTCACTGTTTTTGTCTGGAGTGTGACTGACAAAGAGCCTGCAGGACTCCAAGTGCCTCCTCTGCTGTTTTTGTCATCGCTTTCCTTGGATCTGGATTATCTTCCATCTGCAATTCTCTGGAAGGAATCTTCTAGAGTCATTTGGCCATTTAGTTGCAGTCACTTAGCAAGGCACGCATAAGCTGCAGAAGATGTCAGTGAACTAAAAGTACTGCCTCTATGTCATGGACTGTTTGACATGCAGACTGAGTGTAGGTACTGGTGCCAACCTGAATATCAAATATTAGTATAGCTTCTTTAAAACATGTGAATAAAAGTTCTAATACTCTCTCCCTACATACCGTAGGACTATTTTGCAAACATCCAGGGGCAAATACCTCATTTTGAAGACAGGTATACTAGAATATCCCATTTTGGGGGCATATAATTATGGTGGGTTCACAGCAAAGCACAGCATTCTTGGTATGTGCATGTTATTAGAGTGCCTGCTTTTCCTCTTTCTCTCTCGAACCGTTAAATGTTTTGTCTCTCAGACCTATACACCTGATAGAGTTGTAGTTTATCAGTCTTTGTGTTTGAGGTTAATTAACACAGGTACTGAATCTTACTGTGCGTATGGCACTATGCTAGTGCTACGGAGCATGTTTCTTAAACTTTAATGCACATTGAAAGCACTTGGAAGTCTCTTTAAATGTAGATTCTGATTCAGTATGTCTAGGATGGAGCCTGTGAGTCTGCATTTTTTTCTTTATTAGAGCAAGAGAGTGTGTGTGTGCGCAAGTGTGGGGGGGCAGTTGGAGAGGAAGAAATGGACTCCCTCTCCTGAGGTTGGTGCTCAACAGGGGTCTTGATCCCGGGACTCTGAGATCATTACCTAAACTGAAGTCAGACGCTTACCGACAGAACCAGCCAAGTGCTCCAGATTCTGCATTTCTAATATACTGTCAGATGATGGCGATGGCCTTGGTCTATGAAGCACACATTGAGTTCTGTGGCTGGGGTGCCAAGATGTGTACGTTCTGGTCTCCGCTCTTAAGGGATTTATCCTGTAGTCAGGGATGAGTACAAACATGAATAATTAAACAGCCCAGATTTTTGTAATTGTGATATAGCTCTCTGTTTTTAGTGTCCTTATAGTTCCATGCTCCTCAAGGCCACCAAATTTTACCCACCCTCTTGGACAATAGCAGCATGTGCCACGTGTTTCAAAACTCATCCGCACTCCCTGCCTATACCCTGCCTGAGGTTTTTGCCCTTTGAGAATGAATATATGAATCTATTGCTTTAAAATATGTGAATGTCTATTAATGTCTAACCCCTTTTAGGTATTATATTGAAATTTGTATCACATGAATGAAAGTTGGCTAATTGCTCATAGTGAATTTTTTAAAGGGTTATGTATTATCAGATGACACAAGCCAAAGAATGTCTCCAGTAGGAGAACTTATAAGGACTGGGCTCACGCTGGAAAATAGGTTGAGAGACAGTTCTGGGAGCTGGGACAGATCTTCCACGGAGTCAGTCCCCTGATTAAATGCTTAGGACCAGTATACATACCGTAGTCCCAGAAAGGAAACATTTCCCGAATAAGCAGGGCTGTGGGCTGATGCACCAAGACAAAGAATGCAAGAAAAGAGCTCTGTTAACCTCATGAAAGGATTAATCATCAGTGATAAATGTTCATGGTCCCCGAAGAGCTGAATGTGTTGTGCTATTCTGAGCAAATTCCATCCATCACTGTTGACCCATAATAGCTATCCATCTATTACGCTGCCTAGTAAGGATCTGCACCCGACGGAGTCAGCTTTATGACTTGCTTGCCTCCAGATTACCACAGTGGATGTCAACTGTCGCTATCACCAGCATCCTTTTCTTCACCGTAATTGCCAACACACAAACACACACATTCACCTCTTCTCCATTTGAAGCAGAAAAGAGAGACAGAGTTGTGTGGTTCTCTCTCAGTCTGCCTGTCAAATATAACTGAGCAAGAAAAAGAAAGGCTTTCAAGTCTAATCAATTATTGAACATCGATTACTGACTTTGTGAAACAAAAAGCACTCTGTTAGGCTCCTCGGGGAATATAAAGATGCATAATACGTGGTTCACGTCTTCACTGAGCTTATGTGCCAGTTGTTCTGCCAGATAATGCATAATCTTTTGAAAATTCACTGTGAGCAATTGACCAAATTCTGTTCACCTTTGTGTTTTCTCCCTACCTGGGAAAAGTGCCTGGCAAATAGCAGGTGACTGAGGTGTGTACTGAGGAAGGGTAATTAAATGATGAAATGAAGCAACAGCTTTAGGCAATAATGAAGAGCTCTCATAGGTCTTGATACAACTAATTTCAAAATGAGCAGTGCGGACAATGCTATAGGAACAGTGTTTTTCCAATTGGGTACATAGATTTGTTTCAAGACTATTTTTTATTTTATAGATAGATGAGAGTCATACACTTGAAGAATTTATATCTGGTTTCATGTATGTGTTTAACCAACAGTATCATTAACATGATTTAAAGTAATATAAGGGATCCTTGGAAATATCTTTTTATTAGACTATTACTCAGTGCAAGCTATGAATCTTGAATTT
This sequence comes from Ursus americanus, assembly GCF_024610735.1. Taxonomy (NCBI): domain Eukaryota; kingdom Metazoa; phylum Chordata; class Mammalia; order Carnivora; family Ursidae; genus Ursus; species Ursus americanus. The sequence continues at coordinate 46,632,182 of NC_142130.1, forward strand.
TCTTTCAAACAAACAAAATCGTGATAGAATAAGGGAAATCTAATTACTGGATAGCTGATGATCTTAAGAGATTATTGCTATTTTTAGGTGTGATTTTTTTTTTTTTTTTAAGAATTCTCATGTTTTAAAAATACGTACTGAGGGGTGCCTGGCTGGCTCTGTCAGAAGAGCGTGTGGCTCTTTATCTCTGGGTCATGAGTTCAAGCCTCACATTGGCTGTAGAGAATACTTAAATAAATAAGTTTAAAAAATTAAAAAATACTGAAATAGCTGTGAGTGAGATGATGTGATATGTGGGATTTCTCTGAAATAATCCAGGGGTGGGTTGATAGTCTGTGGAGGTACAGATTGTGGTAGGCAGAATAATGGCTCCCCAAAGATGTCCGTGTCCTAATCCTCAGGAATTAAGGCAGCAGGCTGAACTAAGGTGCTAATCAGTTGACCTTAAACTAAGGAGATTATCCTGGATTAACCATCTGTACCCAGTGTAATCACAAGGGTTCCTTATATGTGGAAGAGAGAGTCAGAGTGTTGCAAAGTGAGAAAGACTTGACCGGTCATTGCTAGTTGAGGATGGAAGAGAGCCACAAACCAAGGAATGGAGGCCGACTCTAGAATCTGGAAAAGGCAAATGCAAGGATTCTCCTCTAGAGCTTTAAGGAAGGAAATCAGCCCTTCCGAGACCATGATTTTAGTCCAGTGGGACCCATTTTGGACTTCTTACTTTCAGAACTGTGAGATAATAAATTGGGGTTATTTAAAGGCCAGCGTAACCCTGATACCAAGTTTAGAGTGTTTCCTTCTATTACCACTTTGCTTAGAATTTGTTTTTGCTTTTTAATCATGAATGCTGAATTTTGTCAACTATTTTTTTCTACATCTATTGAGATAATTTATCCTTTTTTTTGTTTTGATTTTTAAGTGTTAAATCTTCCTCGCATTCTTGAGATAACTCCAGTTTGGTCATGATATATTATTCTTTTTATATATTGCTGATTTGAATTTGCTTGTAATTTATGCAGGATTTTTTGTGTCTGTGTCTATGGGAGCATCATATTGGCCTCATAAAATGATTTGGGACAGGTTCCATCTTCTATTTTTCTGAGTCTGGGTAAGAGTAGTATATTTCTTACTATATAGCTGTTTAAATTGATGTTTCTGGGAGGAGACAAGCACTAGAAATTCTTATACTGCCAATTTGCTAACATCACCCTCTTTTCTCTATTGGCTGTTTATTTTTTAAAAAGATTTTATTTATTTATTAGAGAGAGAGAGAGTGCGTGTGCATGAACAAGAGAGTATGAACAGGGGAGAGGGGCAGAGGGAGAGGAAGAAGCAGACTCCCTGCTGAACGGAAGGCAGATGCTTAACTGACTGCGTCACCCAGGCGCCCCTCTATTGGCTGTTTAAATACTTATTTCTTTTTTTATATTTTTTCTTTTTTATATTTTAATAGTTGTTTAGGGTTTACATTATGTATCTATAACTTGTGATAGTCTGCCTTGAATTAATACACAACTTCTAAGTTATGTAAAAGAACCATGTAACTTACCCTACCAAACTTTGTAGTATTACTGTCATATATTTCAAATCTACATGTTCTAATCCATCACATATAGTAGTATAATATTTGCATTAAACAATCTATTGTCTTTTTAAAAAAAGTATTTCCAGTGTTCTTCATTATATCTTGTAGTACTAGGTTTCTATCCGGTGTCATTGCTGTTCGGTCTGAACATTTTTCTTTGGCATTTCTTGCAGGTTAGTTCTGCTTGTAATGAACTCTCCCAGTTTTGTTTTGTTTTTTGCTATTGTTAATTCTCCAAATATATGCTGATCACAAAATACGAGCAAGGCACTAAATAATTGTCTGACGTATTCTTCGTAGAGGAAGTGGTTGTTTTGATACTGTTTTGAAATACTTTCCTTTTAGTATAGACTGAAAAATAAGTACCAACAGCAAGTCAGGATCAATTAAAACTATTTAAAAGCATCTAAGAAACTGAAATTCAAGCAATTTCATGGAAAGGAAAAATGATTCATCCAAAGGAATGTGAATAACAACAACAAAACTTAGTTCATTAACATTATCACTATCTGTACACTTAAACTTAATGATTTAGAATTATAACAGGTGTTTTAACAAAGTTCCTTCCTTCCATCCTTCCTTCCTTCCTTCCTTCCTTCCTTCCTTCCTTCCTTCCTTCCAACAAAGTTATTTTCAAAAGGAAGCTGTACATAGCTACTGACTTAAGGACACAATGGCAGATGATTGGTTCAATAATTATGCAATTATTGACATTTCCATGTAGATAAGAGATAAGTAGAAATTTCAAAGTGTGTGTATGTGAGAGAGAGAGAGAAAGGGAGAGAGGAGAGAGGGCAAGAGAGACAGAGACTGCTTCTCAGATATGGAAGGGGCAAAAAATATGCCTATAGCACCTTATTTTTAGGTTAGGAAAGTTGTGTTGTTGTTTTTAATGAGTGGATTTTTAAGAATGTTTGGGTTTGTCCACTCCCACTCTCTGTAGAAAATGGACAAGCATACACGTCATAGCAATCACCACCAATGTTTTTGGCCTAATCAGTTCTTTCTTAAGGCATAAAGCCAAACCTGGCACTGTCTGCTATTTTATCTTGTCAGGTATATTTTAGTTTGAAGTAAAACAGGAAAGGTTTATGATGCAGAAGTTTTATGGTACATCACCCCAAGAATGCTGGCTGCTTGCCACTACAGAGAGTTTTAGGGATTAGAAGTGACTGGCCTAGACACATGTTTATTCATTCATTCATTCATTCATTCATTCATTCATTCATCCATTCATTCATTTATTTACAATCAAGTCTGTCGCTTTAGAAGTATCTTTGCAATTTCTTTTCTCCTTGTTTTTATGATCATCCAGTTATCCATTACATTTTTTTTGGAGCATGTGTGTTGAAATTCTGATTTTAATTTATGTATAAGGACTGATCCTGAGTATTGAAATGGATATGCCTTCTGACACGGGGATAAATTATTCCACATGGTAACTAAAAATAGAACTAACCTAGAAAGTGGTTTTGACATCTCATTTTTTTCTAGAGGTTTCTTTAGTTCTGGGCTTTGGAGATGAGTCAGAACAACTTAGGGCAGATGGTGGATGGGGTGTGTGTGGTAATTTTATATGGAGTAAATTCTGTAGTATCCAGGCCGATCAGTTGTGTGCAGGAACTTCTGAAAAATCGGAGCATGTTCATCAAGCAACAGATATTTAACAAGCTTCCCCTTTTTTGCCTGACACTGTTGCAAATACTGTGGGAAATCTAAAACTCTGTAAGACAAATAGAGGACCCACATCCTGCTGGAAAAACAATCAAATGCTAAATTTTGTAGTAATATACTAATCATAGGTTCAATAAAGAGAAACTCTGTGGATTGGAATAATTCATGAGGTTTCACCAAAGGGAATAGGGAATCACCTGAAAGCTTATTAACCTTGGTTCTATTCTAGATGGGACGACTCGGAAGAAAAAACAACCAACCAACCAGATTGCTTGTAGAAATGACTTAGAAAATCTAAGGAATGATCTAAGTGGCGTCAGCCTAAACTGGAAGAAGAGATACCCCGCAGGTTAGACTCTGGTTTGTCCTGGGCTACTGCATCCGTTTTCTATTGCTGCATAACAGATTACTGCAACGTTACCAGCTTCAAACAGCACGTATTTTTAGCCTGTAGTTTCTCTGGGTCAGGAGATGGGCACAGTTTAGCTCACGGTCTTTGTTCGGAGTTTCAGAGGGCTGAAATCAAGATGTTGATTAGGCTGCATTCTTGCCTGGGGGCTCAACTAGGGAAGCATTTGCTTCCAGCTTCGTTTAGGCTGTTGGCAGAATTCTAATCCTTGTGGCTCTGTGACTGAGGACCCGGCTTGTTATTGGTTGTTAGGTCCAAGAGGACACCCCGGATTTCCTGCTATTCCACAAGCAGTCACAATATGACTGTTTGCTTCTTCAAGGCCAGCAGGTCTTAGTTCTGTCTGCTAAGAGATCATATGATCTTAGCGATTTATCTCTGTATCTATCTATATGCCATAGGTCTCCTAAGATATGGATAGATAATAGACGGATGAGTAACCTAGTCATGGGATAATATCCTGACACCTTTGGCATGTATTTTTTGCTTAAAACCAAGTCACAGTCCTTCCTGCATTCCAAGGGAGAAGATGACAACTTGTAAATTGTCACCTTAGGGTGCATCCACCTAGCTATTAAATATGAAATAATATATTTCTGCCATATTTTATTGTACTAATTAAGAACTCAGCACTTTAGCTGGTGATCTTAAGTAATCTCTTTTTCCTCCTTAAGTCTCAGTGTTGAAAGACAGTTCAACATGTGTCTCCTCACATTTCTGCACATCTTCTGAGTAAGAGGCATTTGTTCTGTTTGCGCAGATGTTTGTATAGCTAACGTCTCCCTCCAGGGCACATGACAGATTTGCTTCCTGACCAGGGTGATAAGGTAGTTTTTCCTTCCTGGAAAATATTAGGCAGGTTTGCTGGCATCCTCCCTGTAAGATTGAGGGTTTCCTGAACTCAGGGTTCCTTAGCTGTGACACACTTTCACTGCGTGTGCAGCAACCCCCAGAGTTCTGATCACCCTGATGGGACTGGGAAGCGATGGGAATCAATTTGGGCATGAAACTCATATTGCCTGCTGTGCCTGGATACTAAAGTCCTTTGTCTCAGACCCAGGGGTCTTGTATCTTTTGCCAGCATCTATGACACTGTGGGCAGGCTAATGCATTAGCTTGTAAGCCAGGGCAAAATCTCAGACCCTTCAAAATTCCTGACACTCACTTTTCCTCTGTGTAATTGAAGAGATTAGGGTGAGGTTATTTCTAAGATTCTTTTCTTTTCTTTCTTTCTTTCTTTCTTTCTTTCTTTCTTTCTTTCTTTCTTTCTTCTTTTCTTTTCTTTTTTTTTTTACAACTTCATACTTCTTCTTTTTTTAATTTATGTATTTTTTAGTAATCTCTACACCCAACATGGGGCTCAAACTTATGATCCTGAGATCAAGAGCCACATGCTCTACCAACTGAGCCAGCCAGGTGCCCTTAAGATTCCTTTCATGTTTAATCTTTGCTATTCAGATACTCTGGTTGGCTCTGTCATTTTCATCATTGTCATAAAAGAACTCAACTATTTTTTGTATTTGATGTCCTTAATGGGGTGTTTAATTAAACACTCCACAATAGTCTGGAAATAGGATTATTTAACACCACCTTTTGCAAATAAGGAAATTAAATTTGTTTTGATTTACTGGTACTGCTGATGTGATGCGTTGCCCATTTGGGAAACAAATCTGTTAGGATACTGTTTGACTGGGAGTCAGGTACTTACTGCTTAGCTCATATCTTTGTTTTAGTTTTTTTGTTTATAGTAGTGTTCCCATATTGCCAGAACAAAATTCCATCCTTTGTGCTTTTTTTAAGTCATGTTTAAATAAAAGTCACTGAAATATCTTACATCCTGTATTTTGTTCAAACTTAATCTTCTCTCACATTTTCAAACATTAAATTGTCTGTTATTGTTAATCAGCGTTTCTTAGTTGATCTTTTTTTGTTTATTATGAAAAAATGAAGTGCTGCGGCAGGAGGTAGAATTGCTGTGAACCATAAGAACAGGGCTGGGAACCTGAGAAGGCATCCTGAAATAAACTCGTATGGGCAGGCAAGGTACATAGATATGGCAAGTTAAGTGTTCCACCAAGTCAGCAAAGGACCCACAGCTGCAGGAGAGACCAGCCTGGTGTTGCTATTTTGCCATTTTCTTCAGCTATAATTGAAAATAATAAACTCAAAAGTGAATTTTTATTTTTATTGTATATGCAAAATTTATATAAACTTCAAAAATAGTTAACAAATTTTTTTATAGAAAATTATATTTGGCTTAGTCATGTAAAATGAAAACCCCCATGTAAAAAAAAAGTAACATTCTAAAAAAAAGTCACATTTTAACATCAGTTTGTGCCACACATAAACACGCTCTGTGTGTGTGTGTGTGTGTGTGTGTGTGCATGTGTTTACATGGTAGGTCAACTAATGTGACCATGTGATCCTACCTCCACCTAAGGGGCCAGGTTTCAGGCAAAACAGCATTTATTTGGAGCTATTCTTTCTCCTCTCCTTTCAGCCTCAAATGATGACAAAGATGAAGATAAAGGTGATGATGGCAGCAATAACTGCACATTTATCGAGTCTTCAAAGTGTATCAGACATTATTGTGCTTTACTAGTGTTTTATTTAATACTTAAAACATTTTTTTTAGTGGCTATTACTATTAAACCCATTTTCATGAAGCTGTAGCAAAAAGAGCTTATGTAGCTTCCCCAAGTTCAAGCAACTTTTAAGTGGCATCAGAACTTTATCCTAAAGATAAATAACTTCTCAGTGGATTGGAGTTTTTTTTCTCCAGTTCAGAGCCACACAAGAGATAGAAAAAAACAAAAATAAAATCTCGTGTTGAATGTGTAAAAATGAACCTTAGATTTTGAGAAATCCATTACATGTTCCACTCATCATTAATTTGGAACAGTGAGCAAAATAAGAAAAGAAATCATCAAAGAAAGATAGATATGGTTGAGCAGAGAGGGACAGAGACCAAGAGCCAGAAGAGTCTTTGGAGACGCCCCTCTATCCTGCATTACAGCCTCTCCCGTCTGTCAGGTCACTTCCAGCAGCATTCAGCAAGCTGTTGTTCCCTTTACGATTGAAAGCCCTCTCTCAACTACACATTCCTCTTGAAATACCTCCCTGTCTCTCCACTTCAGTCAGGTTTCCTGCCCTGTATCCACAGAAACTGCCTTTGCCCAGGTCATCAGAGATGCCTGTGTTGTCTTCTTCAGCACATATTTCCTGTTCTTATCTTACTATACCTCTCAATGTCATCTAACAAAGGTGATTATCTTTTCCTTCACAAAACACTTCTCTGTCTGTAACATCGTCCCTGACTGATTGGCCTCCTTTGTCATTGCCCTCTGTTTCTCAGTCTCTCTCCTGGCCTCTCCGGGTCGTAGCTAGGGGAGAATGACTTATTCCTAAAGGAGAAAATGAGCTGAGGAAGAGGAAGAGATGAGATTCAGGAGATCCAACACACGTGAGAGGGAAGGGAAATCCCCTGGAGGAGGGGTAAGGGAGATGGGATAATGAGCTGTCTGGATTGGATCAGGAGAGCAGAGCACAGCAAGAAGACGAATGTGGTAGAACGCACTTCTGCCAAGAAGTTGAGTCTGAGAGGCACACGGAAATCCAGGTTAATTAAAAAGAGGTGCTTAGTAAATACAGGTAAAGTGAAAGTTACATAAAAAGAAAAAGAGCATCATAGCTAAGGTGTGGATAGTGTTTATACTCATAATAAGGCAAATACTGAATAGTTATTTGATTGAAATTGTGTTTTATACCTGTAGGAAGGATGAAAGGAAGAGAAAAGTCTGTGCTTGGGGAGGTATAAGCATGAAAGGGAACTAAATTCTCAAGTTCTACAGAGGATTTTCATTAAAAGTGGCTAAAACTGAAAAATTATAAAGTAGCATTATAAATATATTATTTAGCGATAGGAGTTAAATGCTAAAAGAAGAAGCCAAAATATTTGGAAACAGTTGCCTCTGTGGAAGAAAATGGAGGGGTCAAGTGAATACTGCTTTTTGTAATAAACTACATAGAAGTATTTGGCATTAAACATATATGTTAAGAAGAATGAAATTAGGCAGAAGAGAGGTTAAATAAGTCATTAAAATGAACAATCCAGTCTTCAACACTGGTCTCAGTGTTGATGCCAAACCCCTCACTTCAATGTGGGGAAGTTTTAGAAAGAATCGATGGAAAGGTTTGAGAGCTTTGTACTGAATCAATCTTTATAAAAATAATTCTGTCAGTTGGTACAATCTTAGAAGGTGATGATGTGACCATTGGGAGACCAAACTGGAAGCATAGGGTACCTGGGTCATGGTGAATGACGGTGAGTATCCTAGCTTTCAGGGCTATTTGCAGTCATCTCTCGGTGGTAAACTCAGAGCCCACATTCCTAGTCTAATCTGGTTTATAATAAACATGTATTGTGGGTTACGGCCAAGCTTGTAAGAAAATGTTTTATTTTACTAAACGCCTTGGAGGAAAATCATTCTTTCTCTGAAGAACTCTGTATTCATACTTTTTATGTTACAGAATTCATTTTTAATGAGGAAAAAGTCACCAAGCAGAGGTGACCTATTAAATAAAGTTAAAACACACCTAGAAAATTGTGTCTGGTGTTATTATAGAAATGTTGTTCCAGGGGGAGCCTGGGTGGCTCAGTCGGTTAAGTGTCTGACTTTGATTTGGGTCAGGATCTCAGGGTCCTGGGACCGAGCCCCACACTGCGTTGGAATCCTTGCTCAGCGGGGAGTCTGCTTCTCCCTCTGCCTCTGTCCCTGCCCCCACTCATGCTCTCTCTCTCTCAAATAAATAAGTAAAATCTTAAAAAAAGAAAGAAAGGAATGTTACAGAGTGATAGTAACACAGACCCAAGACTGTAAGTCCAGAGACTTAGATTTAAACAAAATTCCTCTGTTAAAATTCTGAAATTGTAAGAAAATTCCTCTGTTAAAAAATGAGAGAGTGACATCATATGGTTTGTGCTTGGGAAGAAGATAATTTTCCTATAGCCTGTACCTGTCTGTGGGGTACAGCTATGGATGTGAAATGAATTTAGGTAGAGAAAATTATTCTGTGGAAAGAATCTTGCCTTGTTGAGTTTCTGTAGGAATGTCATCTGATAGGGGCTAGGCACCCATTTCCAAAATGGTTCTATTCCTTTGTTGTATCCTAGAAACCTTCTAACTGCTCCCTTAAGAGACTTAAAACATGATTATTTGAGAACACACCCTTGTGCTCCAGCCAGTTTTGTCAATCCTTCCTTGAGGGAAAGAGAACAGCAACAGAACTTATAGTGGGTTGAGTGGTGTCCCTCCAAAAGATACGTCGACTTGGAACTTGTGAATGTGATTTTATTTGGAAAAAGGGTCTTTGGATTTGTTGCTAAGTTAAGGATCTCCAGAAGAGATCATCCTGGATTCGAGTGGGCCTAAATCCAATGAACACTATTCTTATAGGAGAAGAGAAAGGGAGGAGACGCACAGGGGAGAAGGTCATGTGAAGACGGAGGCAGAGGATGGAGTAATGCGCATCAAGACAAGAACATCAAGGGTTGCCAGAAGCTAGAAGAGAGGCATTGAACAGCTGTTCCCACAGTGCCCCTGCTGGGACCTTGGTTTCAGACTTTGCCCTCCAGAACGGTGAAGGAATAAATTCTTGTTGTTTAAAGGCACCCAGTCTGTGGTAATTTTTAATGGTAGCCACAGGAAACCAACGCACAGCTGCTCCAGTTTGACTGTTCCCAGCAGACTACCCCCCCCCCCCCCAGCTAGGTCTGCCTCCCCTTGCTACCCATCCAGCTCTCTTCAGGAGAGAGTACAGTCAGCCAACACGTAATACTTTCCTAAATATTTATGGGCTACAAAAATGCTTTGTATTTTTTTTTAGCGTTTCTCCCAATTTGACGAAGGTTATTAGTTTAACAAACATCTGGTGAAGAGATGGCTTCATCCACAGAAAAAGCCAGATCTCGGGGAAGCTGCTGAAAAGTGCTGGGTGTCTGAAGTCATAGGAAGATCAGTGATGCCCATTTAACTAATAGCTATTGTGGCTCTAAGAGGTACTAGGTACCAGGGGAGACTGCGAGGCGCAGTCAGATGGCGTTCCTGCCTTCGGGGTTATTAAGTCTTGTAAAGGAGGGAAGGCATGACTTTAAACAACCTTCAGAGCAGAAAAGGATTGATGTTATCAAGGACGAATAAGTTAATGTAGCCATTGCAGGACTGCTTTATGAAAGAAGGTTTTTGTTTTTGTTGTTTTGTGTTTTTTAACATTAAGTTGATTCTTTAAGAGCCGGGTCAATCATCATTTGTACTGGGAAGGCTTCTCTGAACCCCTGGCGCTGGCCATCCGGTTTTCTGTGATCTGAGACTTTTGAGGTTTCTCTATTTTAGCAATTAGCACATTTAATCACAAAGATTTATTTGCGCATCTCACTTCTCTCACTAGACCGTGACGAAATTTTGTGTGTATGTGATTATTTTTAATAGCATAGTGCTTGGCACATAATTGCTACACTAAAAAATACACGAATGCAGGATGGCTGCATTCATTGGTGGGCTCAGTCGGTTAAGCATCTGCCTTTGACTCAGGTCATGATCCCAGGGTCCTGGGATGGAGTCCAGCATCGGGCTCCCTGCTCAGCGGGGAACCTGTTTCTCCCTTGGCCTGCTGCTCCCCCTGCTTGTGCTCTCTCTCTGTCTCTCTCTCTCTCCCTCACAAATAAATAAATAAAATCTTAAAAAAAAAATAAATGAATGAGTACTGGTAGAGAGATGGCTAGAGGACAGCGCAGCCCAGATGGAAGAAATGGCATGAAGAGAGAGGCAGAGAGAGTGAGAGATGAAAAGGTATCTATATTGAATAATGCTTTCTTTACAATTTTGCCTGATTTCACTTACAGATATATCATCAAGGATGCCCTTCAGCTGCAGGTAACAGAATTCTAACCACACTGATTTATAAAACAGAGGAAATTTTTTCCCCTTACATGAGACTCTACATATAAGCAGCTGAGGGTTGAGTCATCAATGCCCCAGTCTTCCTCCCTCTTCTTATTCCACCATCTTCTGTAAGCAGCTTTACCCTAGGATTATTTTATGGTCACGGTTAACCAACTTCATACCTGTGTTCTAGGCAGGAAAAGAAGCAAAAGAAGCAAAAGGAAGGAAGAGTCATGTCCACATCAGGAAAATAAAACTTTCCCAGAAATCTCTAATAGATATCTGCCTATGTGTTGTTGATCAAAACTGTACATGGCTAGCTATAAGGGGGGCTGAGAATGTCCATTTTTTAGTGGGATACTTTGTTTTCATAAATATTATTGGAATATTTGATGTGGAAAATGAACATTGGATAGGACTAGCACAGTCTGCTGTGATTTGGGTGGAAAGGGATCTCATTATTGCCTAGAGTCCACTGTAAGAGGCAACACTTGGCTATACCGCCCCATCCCAGTTCAGAAGACCATTCACCAATGGCTCTCAAATCCACGGGCCTCACGTCCACAGAAGCAAAGTTCTTTAGCCCATTAGAGCTGCTTTTTTCTCAGTATCATGCATAATGAAATAGAGTCTTTGGGTTCCTTTTAAGGAGCTTTCTTCTAAACTCCCATAGTCCTGAACAGGAAAACAGCATCCAGACCAAAGCTGGAGGAAAGGACATAATTCCATGCACGCTAAGTTTCTTCAGTCTGTTACTATGTAAGCATTAACATTTCTGACCACCACTAAGCTTCTGGTATTACTAAACAAGCTGAGTCATTGTCCTAACTTTTCAGAATGGATCTGAATACAACTAATTTTCCAAATGTGATATTATTAGTCTAGGGTAAAGCTGATTCCTCTGGCTTTTTGGTGTATGTTTGGTATTTTCTAAATTCAGAGAATTTGAGACTCCTGGCACAAAGACTTTTGTTTATGACACTGGAAATTATTTTCTTAATGGACTATGGATAAATCCTTAAATAATTATAGAATCCTGAAAAATGTCACAGATAATTAGCCATATTATCCATCACATGTGGATTCTTGCCCTTGGATTCCATTATTTTTTTTTTAAGATTTTATTTATTTATTTATTTATTTATTTATTTATTTATTTATTTGAGAGAGAGAGAGAGAGCAAGTGAGTGCGTGCGCATGAACTGGTGAGAGGCAGATGTGGAGGGAGAGGCAGACTTCCCACTGAGCAGGGAGCCCAGTGTGGGGCTCAATCCCAGGACCCTGAGATCATGACCTGAGCCAAAGACAGATGCTTAACCGACTGAGCCACCCAGGTGCCCCAGATCCCATTATTCTTTAATAATTGTATTTCCCATGTCTCTAGACAATATTTATGGCCCTCTGAACCCTCCTAAGCCAGAAATTTATTCACAACAAGAATAGTGTAAAAATTAGTGTAAAAATAGTAAAAAAAATAGTGTAAAATATAATAGTTCATTATATTTCTCTTACAAGTGATGCACTTCCCAGGATGATGCTATAGCATCATGAAAACTTATCAAAAAAATTGTAAAATGTGATATCAAATTATGTTTTGAACAACATTATCCACCATATTTAACAATAATGTCATGCACGATTGCTCCCTAATTCTGTTTTTTTTTAAATGTGTGCTGTAGATTATCTTGTAAGATACTCTTCAGTGTGCATTTTGGGGTCACCCCGTGAAGACATAGCAGGAAAGAAGCCATCTGGAAGCTGGCTTCTTTCATCAGAATTGGCCAACACGTTGAACTGAGACCTCTAGCCTCTAGAACTGTGAGAAAATAAATTTCTGTTGTTGAGGTCATCTAGTCTATGTATTTTGTTATGGCATCCTGAGCTGACTAATACAGGGGGAAAATCTTTCCCTGAAACATCCTAGGAAATTTTGCTTTAAATTTAATTGCAAGAGGGGTGCCTGGCCGGCGAGGTTGGTTAAGCTTCTGACTCTTGGTTTTGGCCTGGGTCCTGGTCTCAGGGTTGTGAGATTGAGCCCCATGTCGGGCTACAACACTCACTGTGGAGTCTGCTTGGGATTCTTTCTCCTTCTCTCTCTGCCCCTCCCCCCTGCACACACCCATATTCTCTCTTTCTCTCAAATAAGTAAATAAATCTTAAAAAAATTTAACTGGCAAGAAAAAAATCACATGGCCGTGGCTAGCTTCATGGAAACCTGGGAAACTATACGGTAAAATGCGGTGAGAAATACCACTGACTGATCAGTCATGATCGCTCCTGTGTGGCTGGATTCATCATCATTCCTAACAGAACTGTATTCTGTTAACAGGGAAGGAGGGCAGTACCTGTCAGACAGGTGAATGACCTTTCTGCCACAGAGCCTGTAACAATTAGAGAAATTTACACAGAAATTATATCCACGTAAATATATTGATAGGAATGACCTTTACGTATCTTTGGAATTAGACAAACAGATCACTGTGGAATTACAGAGAAGACAATATGGAGCAGATAAGACTTATGTGCCAGAGGATCTTGCCAGGCCTCAAACCTGTGAATTCCAACCATATGCATATAGTTTATTCCACATTCTCAGTGAACGCTGCATCCATCCAGTCAGTGGAGTGAGCCAGAATCCTGACATCATCCTTGGCCTCTCCCTCACCCCCACCACATTCAGTCAGTCACCAAATTATGGTGATTCTATTCTAATATCCTTTGTATATATGTCTTCATTCCCCATACTACTCATATTACCTTACACACGGGCCTTCCTTCCGTCTCACCTGGATTACAAGCTTCTCATGTCCAGTATTTTCTTCTGTAGTACGACCTCCATGCTGTGGCCAGTGTACAACATGAGGCCGATCGTCCCTATTACCATTTTCCCACCATCCCTCGGGACCTTCTGGATAAGGCCCAATGCTCCTTCCGATCTCACCCCAGTCTGTTTTCCCCATCTCATGCCTACTCCACCACTGTTTGTCCAGCCATGCAGATCTACCGGCAGTTGCCTCAGTGTGTCCAGTGCTCTCACACTCTAGCCTTGGTGTATGCTGTTCTCTCTCCACACTGAATGCAGTCACCCAGCTACTTTACTTTATAAACTCCTACTATTTATTTTCAATATTTATCTCCTGTGTCATCTGATCCTTTAGATTGAGTTAAGTCTCTTCATTCTTTGTTTTTCTGTTTTTTGCTATAACTCTGTGGCAAAATCCTTTATTATAGGGAAAGGAGAGTTTTGTTGAGAACCTACTCTGTGCCACACATTAGTTTGGGTACATTTACAGAACATCTCATTTAATTCACAAAACACCACGCTGGTAGAATTGCTACAAATTCCAGCTAGCACAGGATGATTCCATTAAATATGGAAAGGATAACTGAATCTGGACTATATGGGATCTGTACAGCAAAGGGCTATAACAGTGTTTTTCCCAAGAGTGTATATTAGTAATCATCCTTGCTTCTTTTCAAATCAGAAGTTGTGATATATCTCCAGGCATAATTTCTGCAGGTTACTATACCAACAACTGTTGGTTACTTCCTTCAAGGTTATTTTTAAAAATTTTTAAAGAGATTTATTTATTTATTTGAAGGAGAGAGTGAGTGAGCGAACGTCCTGGGGGAGGGGCAGAAGAAGAGGGAGAGAGAGTCTGGAGCTTACTCACTGCAGAGCATGCGGAGCCAGACGCAGGGCTCAGTCCCACCACTCAGCTATCCCAGCCCGAGCTGAAACCAAGAGGTGGGTGTTCAACGGACTGAGCCTCCCAGGTGCCTCCTCCAAGGCTATTTACATTGACCTTCATATGTCAAAGGATCTCCACCAACCCCTGATTGACTGCTGAACTTTATCATTACTTATCTCCAGCAGGTTTTTGAAGGTGCTCACTTACCATAAAATGTGCATGTTAACATCCGTTGTGAAAGTTGGCTGTAGCGTCTTGCAGCGTCTCCAACACTCAATTTGTTTGCCATTCATCAGCCATTAAGAGTTGATACTGCTCAACAAAACATGAAATAATGGCAGAAACAAAGATCATGTCAGAGTAAGCAAATCAGTTGGCTGGGAGCATACAATATTGCTCACTCTGTGTGTTGGTCGATGGGTCATGAGAAAAATATATATTAATTTTACTGCTCAGTGGAATAATAAATACATTCTTCTCTTAAAAAATATAAAACTTTTTCTGAAACAAATAGCCTATAACAAACCGGCACTATACAGGATGGAACTAGATGAGGAATGTTGTGCTTATAGGAGATATAACTGAGTCAGAGAGACTGAGAACTGGCCCAAGTCCACTTTCCTAGGATGAGAGTTGGAATTTGAACCCAAGTCTGCCTTGCCTGTGGTAGATGTTCACCCTCTCTGTAGCACTTGCCGCATGCTATTATAATCATTACCTTAAAATGTATGTATGTATGTATGTATGTATTTAAGTGGGGGAGCGAGCAGAGGGAGAGTAGACTCCCTGCTGAGACAGAAGCATTGGGCTTGTCCCACGACCCTGAGATCATGATCTGAACTGAAATCAAGAGTCAGTGCTTAACCAACTGAGCCACCCAGGTCCCCCTCATTACTTTTTTTGTTTGTTTGTTTAACTGTCTTTTTGAAGTTGAGGAAATCTTGAATGTTCACATTTTCACGGTAACCAAAAGGTGCATTTTTAAACATCGGACCACTCTATTTGTTAAAATACATGTTACTACACAGCATAATCATACTGTGTATATGTTTTATTATTACAGAATTAGACTGTCTCCAGCTAGCCCAGGTAGTAGGATCATGGCTGAGAGGAGAAGAGAGTTTCTGAACAAGTCCAGGAAAAGACTATTGTATCTGGGGCTACAAAATACAATACTGACTGCTGAATTGTCAGTAATATTTTTCAGTTGTACTGCTACATTGAGCCAGCACAACCTAGAGGATGTAATCATAATTGATCTTCAGCTATTAATTTATTTATCTTCAATTGCTCTGTTAAATTTATTCTTTGGAGCAATGTCTTTTCTTTTCCCTGAATGAAATTGTGGTTGCACTAAAATATTTCTGGCTATTTGTAGGTAATACAGTCCACAAATCAAAATGTCCACTTCCACTGAATAGTACAAATTCGAAACTTGACTTAAAATTGAGGGTTCTCTTCTCGCTAGGGTTTATTTCAGGCAGGAAGTCTAAAGTCAAAAAGAAGAAGAGGTACAGGGTTGGCTTACTTTATCTTTTCTCATATCATGCGTCTACCTTTCCATTACTTAGCTATCTCACTGGGGTTTTGGACCGCTGGGAACTGATGCAGGATAAGGCAAGAGAAGTAAAGGAGAAGAGTATTTATGTGACCAAAACTCTCAAGTATGGGCTTCTAAGTCTCTGGGACAGCATTTATTTCTCTTCCTCAAAGCTTTTTTAAAAAATAGATTTATTGATATATAATTCACATATCAACTGCTGGTCAACAAAAAGAAACAAACTGCTGGTACACGGAACAACATAGATGGATCTCAAAAATACTATGATGAGAAAAAAATATAATGCTGAATGAAGGAAGTCAGATATAAAAGGATAACGTATGTGTAATTCAATTTATATGACATTCGAGAACAGGCAAAACTAATCTTTAGTGATGGAGATCAGATCTCAGTGATGCAGAGATGGGGGTGGGTTGACTGCAAAGCAGTGGGGTGGGCCACGGATTTTTGGGAGGGGATGGAAAACTATTCTGTATCTTGAGCTGGTCAAGCTACATGGCTATACATGTGTCAAAACTCACAGAAGTGTACACTAAAATGTTTGAATTTTACTGTAAAATTATACTGTAATAAAAATTATTTTTTAAATTAAGAAAAAATATAATTCATATAACCTAAAATTCGTCCCTTAGGAGTGATTTTTAGTATATTCATAGAGTTGTGCAAACATAATGACTAAACAGCTCCAGAACATTTTCATCAGCCCATAAAGAAAGACCATGGGACAGAACAGAGAGCTCAGAAGGAAACCCACACATATATGGTCAACTAATTTTCTACAAGGCCAACAGTATACAACGGAGAAAGGAGAGTCTCTTCAATAATGGCATTGGGAAAACTAGATATCCACATGCCAAAGAAAGAAACTGGACCCTTATCTTATGCCATACACAAAAAACAACCCAAAACAGATTAAAGACTTAAACGTAAGTCCTGAAACTGTAAAACTCCTAGAAGAAAGCATAGAGGAAAAGCTCCTTGACATTAGTTTTGGCAATGGTTTTTTGGATCTGACACCAAAAACATAAGGAACAAAAGCAAAAATAAACAAGTGAGATCAACATCAAACTAAAATGTTTCTGCACAGAAAATTAAATAACCAGCAAAATGAAAAGGCAGTTTAAGGAATAGGAGAAAATACTTGCCAACTATATATCTAATAACTCTGTATCCAAAATATATAAGCAAGTCTTACAACTCAATAGCAACACACACACAGACACACACAATTAAAAAACGGGCAGAGGACCTGAACAGGTATTTTCCAAAGAAGACATACAGATGCCCAACAGGTATATGGAAAGATGCTCAACATCACTAATCGTCATCAAAAGCACAATGAGATATCATCTTACACCTGTTAGAATAACTATTATCTAAATGACAAAAGATAACATGTTGGAAAGGATGTGCAGAAGAGGGAACTCATGTGCACTGTTGGTGGGAATGCAAATTGGTACAGCCATTATGGAAAACAGTATGGAAATTTCTCAAAAAATTAAAAATAGAACTACTGAACTGTACTGTTCAGCAATCCCTTTTTGGGGTATATATCCAAAGGAAATGACATCACCATCTCGAAGAGATAGCTGCATTCCCACATTCATTGCAGCATTATTCACAGTAGCCAAGATATGGAAACAACCTGGATGGATGGATGAATGGATAGAGAAAGAATACATATAATACAATAAAATGGAATATTATTCAGCCAAAAAAAGGGAGGGAAATTCTGTCATTTGCAACAACATGTATGAATCTGGAGGGCATTATGCTGAGTGTAATAAGCCAGACAGAGAAAGACAAATACAGTATGTTATCACTTGATATGTGGAATCTAAAAAATAAAAAGAAAAGGTGAACTCATAGAAACAGAGTAGAATAGTGGTTACTAGGGGCTAAGGGTGGGGGAAATGGTGAGATACTGGTCAAAGGGTGCAAACTTTCAATTATAAAAGGAAGTTCTGAGGATCTAATGTACAGCATAGGGACTATGGTTAATAGTACTATCTTGTATACTTGGAATTTGCTCAGAGAATACGCCCTAAGTGTACTCATCCAAAAAAAAAAAAGTAACAATGGTAGGTGAGGGGTGTGTTAGCTTGATTGTGGTAATCATTTCACAATATATACAGATATACATCAAATTATCATGTGGTACAATTTAAATATATTGCAATTTTGTCCATTATGCTTCAAGAAGGGTGGAAAATAGAAATGAAATGTATATGAAAGGAAAAGAGAAAAGAATATATTTTTTAAAATCAGGAAAAGAGGGGCGCCTGAGTGGCACAGCGGTTAAGCGTCTGCCTTCAGCTCAGGGCGTGATCCTGGCATTGTGGGATCGAGTCCCACATCAGGCTCCTCCTCTATGAGCCTGCTTCTTCCTCTCCCACTCCCCCTGCTTGTGTTCCCTCTCTCGCTGGCTGTCTCTATCTCTGTCAAATAAATAAATAAAGTCTTTAAAACAAAACAAAACAAAACAACAAAAAAAAATAAAATCAGGAAAAGACCAAAAAAAAAAAAAGGAAAAGAAAGAAAACCCGTGGTTAGCAGCCATTTCTGGTTGCCTGGGGCTGGGAGAGGGGATTAAGTAAGGAATGGCTGCTAAAGAATATGGAATTTTTCTTTTCCTTTTTTTTTTTTTTGGTCTTTTCCTGACTTTGAACATATATTCCTTTTTCTTTTTGTTTTTCTTTCATATCCATTTTATTTCTTGAAGGCTCCATTTGATTTTGGATAAACATTCTGGGCAAGAATAGTTTATAGGTTGATACTGAGTACTTTATATTTCAGTTCCTCAGGTTGAAGGGGAGGAGGCTCGATGACACTAAGTTTAATCACCTGATTAATGTGGTGATGGTAAACTTCCATTACAAGGTGAATTTTTTCATTGGCAACAAGCAAGTAATCTGCAGGGTGCTATATAGATATCCTGTTACCCAAAATAATTTCACCTAAGATTTTAGCGTCTAATTTTTTTTTAAAGATTTTATTTATTTATTTGACAGAGAGACAGCCAGCGAGAGAGGGAACACATCAGGGGAGTGGGAGAGGAAGAAGCAGGCTCCCAGCGCAGGAGCCTGATGTGGGACTCGATCCCTGAGCCGAAGGCAGACGCTTAACGACTGCGCTACCCAGGCGCCCCTAACATCTATTTTTTTTTTAAGGTTTCATTTATTTATTTGTCAGAGAGAGAGAGCACAAGCAGAGGGAGGAGTAGAGGGAGCAGGCTCCTCGCTCAGCAAGGAGCCTGATGCAGGGCTCGATCCCAGGACCCCGGGATCATGACCTGAGCTGAAGGCAGACGCTTAACCGACTAAACCACCCAGGCGTCCCAAGATTTTAGCATTTAGTAATGAGCATTTCCTGTACCATCATTTTATGGTATGTTATAGACTGAGGATTTTCTGTTTTTACCATTTTTCTACATTTATTATTTGGTATTCATCTATGAGTTTTTCTTGCTCCTGAAAAGTCAGGGTAGATGTTTAGCTTTTTCCCTTTTACTACCAATTTTCAGAATAAGGAGTTCGTTTGGTAATCACCCTCAGTGGTGGTAAATGAGGTTTTCCTGCCTTTCTCTCTCATTTTTCTTTCTACAATTAGTTTCATCTATTATTATTTATAATAATTATAGGTTCAGAATTTCTCAGATTTCTCAAGCTATATACTTTTGACATGACCCCATTGATGTTTGAATTCTCCTTTACCTCTGGTGTAAGATATCCCACGCTGACTTTATATGCTTCCTGCCCTAAACCTGAAATCTGTAAATCTTCAAGGAGACCAGCTTCCTCTCATGAGGAATACTATGTAGAAACCAATATTGGGGACTTAGTTGCATTATTTGTTCCAAGGATGTCATTGCTTTTTGTCTTTTTCATGTGTGTGTGAGTGTGCGTGTGTATCCATATGTGAGATATATATATATATATATGTAGGTTCTAAGATAACCCCCCACTGGCTGTCTTGCACATGGCTTACATCACATCCATGGGAAACACCCCTGCATGTTTTGCCCTGAAAATTCTGGGAATTTAGGTTATCTAATGCCGTATTCTCTCTCCCTTTTCTACCAGCTTCTAGACAGTGTTCCTCTTCCCACTTAGCTTTCTAGTCCCCAGTGTTCCCCAGACTTTAGGGACATATAACAGTCCCTCCAAGTGGTTCCTTGGAGCCCCCTTGCCAGACATGATATGAGAGTACCAGTTTGTAAAGCAGTGGGGTGGGCCACGGATTTTTGGGAGGGGATGGAAAACTATTCTGTATCTTGAGCTGGTCAAGCTACATGGCTATACATGTGTCAAAACTCACAGAAGTGTACACTAAAATGTTTGAATTTTACTGTAAAATTATACTGTAATAAAAATTATTTTTTAAATTAAGAAAAAATATAATTCATATAACCTAAAATTCATCCCTTAGGAGTGATTTTTAGTATATTCATAGAGTTGTATATATATATATATATAATTTTTTTTCCAGTCCAAGATTCAGTCTTGTTACTTTTTTAAAAAATTTTTATTTATTTACTTGAGAGAGAGAGAGAGCACAGAAGGAGAGGGAGAAACACACTCCCCGCTGAGCAGAGAGCCTGATGCAGGGCTCAATCCCAGGACCCCAGGATCACGACCTGAGCTGAAGGCAGACGCTTAACCAACTTGAGCCACCCAGGTGCCCCCCAGTCTTGTTACTTACTACATGCCCAATCTTTGGAACTCTAATATCAACCATTCCATACTTTAATTAAAAATACAGTTTAAAAATATTTAACGTTGCTTGTGTTTTCTAATTTAAGGATGGAAAAGTTGTACATTATGTAGTGAAATCCAATTAGTTTTACATGTCCTTACATCTCTAGTTAACAAAATCAGTCTTTTTAAATGGCTTCAAAATCTTTTGTGAAATATTCAAAATTGTTGTTATTAATGGAGAAAGGAATGGAGATCCCCATTACTTTTTAAAGTCTGTGCATGCATACAACATCGCCTAAAGTGGCTTTGCAACGTTTTTTTTTTTTTAAAGATTTTATTTATTTATTTGACAGAGAGAGACAGCCAGTGAGAGAGGGAACACAAGCAGGGGGAGTGTGAGTAGGGAGCCTGATGCGGGGCTCGATCCCAGGACCCTGGGATCATGCCCTGAGCCAAAGGCAGACGCTTAATGACTGAGCCACCCCGGCGCCCCTGGCCTTGCAGCTCTTCAAGGTTGCTGCTGACTTGTTCAGCAAGATGCATCTCTGTCACAGCGTTCTCGGAAATGGGTGGTGTGCAGAGGAGGCCCGGTGCTCGGATGCTTTGGGGCTCCTGGAGCTCCTTGAGCAGTTTAGCGGTTTGTCAAGTTTCCTTTGGAACACCACAGCATCTTCAGTCCAAACTGTCAGCCGGAGTTCTTACCTCACTGCACTCAGTACTGTGAGCCTGCCCTGACTATTTGAGTCAGAACAACCTAGGTCCGTTTCTGTAACCTCCGTATTTTTTGCTATGTCAGTTGTCATATCCTGGCCTTCATCTTTAGGTGATGGTGTCCCCAACTCCTAGAAGGTACTAACATGCCTCTTGTGAGAACATGCACTCAACTATTTGTATAGCCCATGGATAATCTTGGCATGTGGCCAAAACTCATGGCTTGGAAGAGGAGTCTTCCCCCATAAATCAAGTAGATTATAACAAAGTGATCCTTGCCCATATTTACAAATATTATATCATAGTGTGCCCCAAGAAACTGAATGTATCGCTAGTAGATCACTTCATTCCTTTTATCTTCTTGCATGTTCTTCATTCAGATTGACACCTTGCTGTTGTTATTCCCAGTCTTTTTAAAAAAGCTTATTTATTTATTATTAGTGATCTCTACCCCCAATGTGGTGCTCAAACTCACAACCCCGAGATCAGTAGTCCCGTGCTCTTCCGACTGAGCCAGCCAGGCACCCCCGTTACTCCCGGTCTTACAGAGCAGTAGCCTGGTTCTCCTAGCACAGGATTCACAGAACGGAAAAGTCCTGTTGTCTTTGCCCCATCTGCTTCTTTTTCTTTGAATTTTGAGTATTAAGTTTTCTGGTCAGTTTTCCTCTACATTCTTTAACAGTGTGTCACAATCTGTTCCTGTTCTCTAAGTTATTGTTTCTATATTTATGTTCAAGCACATCTTCGTCCATTTTAACTTAATTTAACTTTGTTTTCTTGACTGCAACTTTTGAAAACTCTGGCATCAGTCTCCTCATTCTCTCTTGTCCTCCCCAGTCAGCTGGGTGTTGCTTTATGTTTCTGCTTTTGGATTCTTCGCACGTTTGCCATGCGTCCATACTCTGCTTTGGGCTCTGTAGTCTTTGACTAAGAACTTCTATTTCTGCCTGTAATAGCATTTTGCAGCTTTGTAAGAAATAGCGTCTGTTGTGTTGTCAGGTAAGCATTAATACACACTAACTTGAGGTTACCCTCTGGTTCTTGGGGTCATCTTTTTTGATCTTCTCTTATTTGATACTAAAATCCAGTGGGTATTTAATGATCATGGAGTAATTGGGAGCAATCAAATCACAGAAAGCAGGTTCCTTTCTTTGCACTGCACTCGTCAGTTGATTCCAAGCTTCTAGAAGGAGTTCTGTTCTTGCTCTGCTGAGGTGCTCCTGAGGGGCTTCTCAGGAGTGTCCATTCTCACTGGAGCCTGACACAGAAGGTCTCTTTCTGCCTCGTTGTCCTGCCTCGTTCTCCCTTCTTTTCATGCTTCTGTACTTTTCTCTACCTCATCTCCCACCTCCGGCCCCTCTTCTTACCCTGGAACCTGTTTTCTTTTTTCTTTTTCTGTTCAAGTATGTGTCATGATCATTTTTATGTTTCCAAAGGAGCTTCGGTTATGTCCTGAGCTGTTGAATATCTTCTCCAGCTTTCAGAAACTCTCCCACCCCCGTGATCTAAGACAGAGGGGCATATGTTTTAATCATAAACTCACGGCAGTATTTGCTACTCACATTTAATAATACAGTTTTTTTTTCTGAGCTCCTTTGATTTTATAATTGTATCTCTTTTCCGTTACATTGTAAATCTTATCTTTTAATTATATGAAGGAAGTTTATCATTTGCTGTATCTTGTATAGAAAATGGTTTCAAAATTGTAATACCAAGGGGTGCCTGGGTGACTCAGTCAGTTAAGTGTCTGCCTTTGGCTCAGGTCATTGGGATCAAGCACCACGTTGGGAGCTGCTTCTCCCTCTCGCCCCTGCCTGTGCTCTCTCTCGCTCTCTCTCTCTCTCAAATAAATAAATAAAATCTTTTAAAAAATTGTAATACCAATATTCCTACTAATAACAAGTCCGCTGAGTGAAGTTTAAGGTTTTACTTACAGTTCTTTTTGTCCTTAGGCATCCCGTCCCACTCGGGATGAAAAGACAGATTACTTTTTTTCCAAAATGACTTGGAATAATTACTTTTGTATATGGTTATTTGACCAATTTAATGTACAGTTCAGTTCATTCATACTACTTTGTTTTCAGCGTAAGGTTTGCTTTTTAACTGTAATTGATTTTGTGAATATATAAAATCTTTACATAATTTAAAAGTTAGAACTGTATTAAAAGGTATCCTCAGTATAGTCTTGCTTCCAACCTCATCTCCAACACCTCATTCTCTCTGTCCTCATGGGGAGAAAATGAAAATAAGTATTTTTATTTTTGCTTGTTCCTTTAGTAGTTGCTTTCTTTCCTTTCAAAATTAGGCAAATAATATATATTCTTATTTCCCCTCCTTTCTTATATCAAAGGTATGATAACTCTACACACTGATTAATACTTCAGCAAAATTTTAAGCTTACTCTTTTTTCTTCTAAATTCCATTTTGGAAAATTTTCAAGGATATACAGGAGTAGAGTAGTTTCATCAACCACAATATACTTTTCACTCTGCTTCAGCCATTATTAATGTATTGCCAGTCTATTTTTCCCTATTTTTCTATCCCCCCATATTCTTTTGAAGGAAATCCCACATGTATCATTTCATGATAATTGTAAATATTACAGCATATTTCTCTAAAAGCAAAGGATTCCTTTTAAAAACATAAATAACCATAATACCATTATCATACCTGAAAGTTATTGATTTTTAATTTGATCAAGGATCCAGTCAGTATTCAAATTTCTTTTTTTTTTTTTTAAGATTATTTATTTATTTATTTAACAGAGATAGCCAGCGAGAGAGGGAACACAAGCAGGGGGAGTGGGAGAGGAAGAAGCAGGCTCCTAGTAGAGGAGCCTGATGTGGGGCTCGATCCCATAACGCCGGGATCACGCCCTGAGCCGAAGGCAGGCGCTTAACCGCTGTGCCACTCAAGCGCCCCATGTGCCACCCAGGCGCCCCTCAAATTTCTAACTATAAAACTGACTCTATTTTAGGGGCGCCTGGGTGGCTCAGTCGTTAAGCATCTGCCTTCGGCTCAGGGCGTGATCCCGGAGTTCTGGGATCGAGCCCCACATCAGGCTCCTCCGCTGGGAGCCTGCTTCTTCCTCTCCCACATTCCCTGCTTGTGTTCCCTCTCTCACTGGTTGTCTCTCTCTCTGTCAAATAAATAAATAAAATCTTAAAAAAAAAAAAAAAGAACTGACTCTATTTTAAATACTTTGAAGTCCCCATCTCAAGGGATCTCTTACCGGCAGTCCATAATATAGGCAAATGCATCTCCACTTCACTGGTGGATTAATCCTACCTCCAGCCACGTGGAATCCGGTGTTGCCTCCAGCTTCTCTTTCCTGGTCTAAATTGGACTTCATAGATAGGTTCTAAGATAACCCCCCACTGGCTGTCTTGCACATGGCTTACATCACATCCATGGGAAACACCCCTGCATATTTTGCCCTGAAAATTCTGGGAATTTAGGTTATCTAATGCCGTATTCTCTCTCCCTTTTCTACCAGCTTCTAGACAGTGTTCCTCTTCCCACTTAGCTTTCTCAGATGAGAGTCTGGCACTAGTCCCCAGTGTTCCCCAGACTTTAGGGACATATAACAGTCCCTCCAAGTGATTCCTTGGAGCCCTCTTGCCAGACATGATATGAGAGTACCAGTTTGTACATTTCGTGTAAGTGAGAAGGTTTTAGGAATAAGCAGAAATAAAAATTTGCACAGATTTTACTCCAAATTCTAGAGGCTTGCATGTTACACAGCTATTTTTGTTATCCGATGTCTATCTTTAGTCTCAGCAGAAATTTTTATCTTAATATCCTCTTACCTACTCAACCACCCACTTGGGCAATTCAAATTCAAATAAAGTGGTAGCTTCACTTTCACCTCTGTGCATTCAAGTGGCCAAATCTGAAGACTGATTAATTTTACATTACCTTAAATTCTATATTCTTCAATTTGCGGTATGTGAATTCCATCAATTTGCAAAGAGAACACTCAGCAAACATTGAGTCCCCTGTTACGTGGTTTTACGCTTCATTTTGATATTCAAGCAAGCTTCTCTGCTTTAGGTGAGCCCAGAGCCTGGCTGCAGTGTCACCAGATAATGGGAATTTTAGTTGTCCAGTTGTGCATCTCATTCTTACATGGTGAGTTTCTTTCTGTTTGTTATTGTTGTTGTTATTGTTAAGGTTTTATTTATTTATTTGAGAGAGAGAGAGAGAGAGAGAGAGAGAGCATGCACAAGTTGGGAGGGAGGGGCAGAGGGAGAAGCCAACCCCCGCTGAGCTGGAGCCCAACTGGGGCTCAAATGCAGGACCCTGGGATCATGACCTGAGCCAAAGACACATGCTTAACCTACTGAGCCACCCAGACATTGAGTTTCTGATCTCAGTTTGTTAAGAGTTTGGGTAAG
The DNA here is from genome assembly GCF_024610735.1 of Ursus americanus. Classification (NCBI taxonomy): domain Eukaryota; kingdom Metazoa; phylum Chordata; class Mammalia; order Carnivora; family Ursidae; genus Ursus; species Ursus americanus. Next base: position 46,657,852 of record NC_142130.1, read on the forward strand.
AGGGGAACCTCATATTACATCTTCTTCCAGCTAAGTGTAAATATTTATTTGTATAAGATTATGATTACTTTGTACAAAAATGCCTCCCAAATGCATTGGTAACTATGAGTTCTAGATGAGTGTGAGGCCTGCATATTGGCAGGCTAAGTCACTGGTTGTTTCAGCTTTACTTTCTGGTGGTGTAAAGCTTACTGTTTCCACAGTGTATCGTTACAAGTGCTTATTAGCAATTTTAGCAACTTTCTTTGCCATTCATAGAAACACTCCAATATTTGCATTTTCTGTAATGAGAATCTGTGTTGCTTAGACAAGTTTTTGCCTTTGAGCAAAAGCTTTTAACGGATTACTCATAAGGCAAGAGATAAGTGCATAGAAAGAGAATTAGACCAGGACTCCAGAGACCCAGATTAAAGTTCAGGAATGCTTGCAAGAAGCTAGAAAACTATGTTATTATTCTAATTCCTAATATTATATTTAGTGACTTTAAAATCTTTTTTTCTGCATAAGCATATTCTCTTTCAGAGTACCTCAATAATGTGGAATATTATTTATCACTAATATAAATACATAATCCCATAATTTATTTATGGCTTTACAGTTTTCAAAGAATTTTCATAAATATAAAAGCCTAAAAATGTCAAATCTTTTTTTGAAAGACACGGTGTTTATAAGTCACATCAACTTAGTTGAACATACTCTTTATTTAGAAAAAAAATACAATCCAATATAACATAAAAGGTAAAAAATATTTGTAGTCCTTATATTAGCCACTGTTTATGGTTTGGTGTACATTTCCCTGAGCTTTATTTTTCTAAACATGTACTTGTTGTGGTGATATTTTTCCTTTTTAAACAAAGATAGAATAATATTACCCTGCTGTTGTGCCACTTTTTTTCATGTATCACTACCTCTTGAATATCTTCCCATGATTATGTCAGAGCCACTCTATTTTTAAGTTGCTGCACAGTATTCTATAGTTCATTCAATCACTTATTAATAGACACTTAGGTTGTTCTCCATGTTTCTCTAATATGAACAATACTGCAAGAATGTTCTCATATGTCTTTGGCATTTCTGCAAGTACATCTGAAGGATAAATTCCTGTTTAGGATGGTTGCATCAAGACATCCCAAATTGTCTTCCAGAAAAGGTTATACCAATTTCCACTTCCATCAACAATGCATGGTAAGATTTGACCAACTACTTCTTTTCTTATCTTCTTTTCCACATATGGTAAATGAGTGAGCTGGTGCCTATGCATTCATATTCTAAGTACTTGTCGCCCATTACTGATGGCAAGTTCCTAAGGTCAGGTACTATATGGCTTACTCAACATTAATTCCTTAGTGGGTAGCACATTGAGCGGCACGTAGTATGGCATCAATAAATATCTGTTAAATATTGAAGTCATCTATGGATCTCTCCAGATCCCTTATTTTATAGCTTAATGATGATATGATATTGATGACATTGTGTGCTTTCATGGATAGCTAAATTTAAAGTATGAACTGCTGGCAATAGTGATGAGGATGTGTGAGGTAATGGAAATATGTATATACACACACACATGGACACCCTGTGTATGTAGTGTAGTGTTAATATTATTTATTATTTATATTATATACACTGTGTATATATGCCTTTTGCTCTAATGAGGCGATTCTTGGGCTCCTGAAGGGGGTAGTCACCAAAAAGACTAAGCCATGATTAGAAGCCTGAGAGTTTTAGCTCTACCTCCCATTCCCCGGAGAGGAGAGGGGGTTGGAACTAGAGTTAATGATCAATCATGCCCACATGTTGAAGCTTCCATAAACATATCTAAAGGACGAATTAGAAGAGCTTCCGGGTTAGTGAGCAAGTGGAGGTGGTGGGAAAGTGGTCTTCTGGGAGAGAGCATGGGAATTCTGTGCCCCTTCCCACATACCTTGCCCTCTGCAGCTCTTCCGTCTGGATGTTCTTCTGTATCTTTTATTTTATCCTTTTTTAAAAAAAGGTTTATTTATTCATTTGAGAGGGAGAGAGAGGTAGAGAGAGCACAAGCAGGGGGAGAGGCAAAGGGCGAGGGAGAGGCAGGCTCCCCGCTGAGCCACCCAGGTGCCCCAATTATATCCTTTTATAATAAATTGGTAAACAGTAAACTTTTCCTGAATTCTATGAGCTACTCTGGAAAATTAATTGAACCTGAGGTGTAGGTTGTTAGAACCTCTGATTTATAGTCAATAAGTCAAGCACGAGTGACAGACTGGACTTGCAGTTGGCATCTGAAGTGAGGGGTGAGGGGCTGAGGGGAGACAGTCTTGTCAAACTGAGGCCTTAGCCTGTGGGATCTTGTGTTATCTCCAGGTAGTGTCAGAATTGAGTTAAATTGTAGGACACCCACTTTGTCACAAAATTTCCTGGTGTGGGGAAAAAACCCACACATTTGGTGACTGGAAGTGTCAGAAGTGAAGTGTTCTGTGTGAGTTGTAAGGGAGAGACACATAGGAGTAATGAGTGTTTCCTACTCAGGATGGTTCGGAAATTCCTAAAGCTCTTTCATAATCTCTTTCAGTTGGCGAATATAGTAGGTTGAAAACAAAACTGGCGGGGCACCCGGGTGACTCAGTTGGTTAAGTGTCTGCCTTCAGTTCAAGTCATGATATCAGGGTCCTGGGATGGAGCCCAACATTGGGCTCCCTGCTCAGCGGGGAGTCTGCTTCTCCCTCTGCCCCTCCCTCCTGCTTGTACCCTCTCTCTTTCTCTCTCTCTCTCTCTCAAATAAATAAAATCTAAAAAAAACTGTCCACTAATTCTTTTATTAATATAGGCTAAAGATCAAGAAATTCCTATTGTGTGTCATCATGAGGGGAAATAAATAAACTCTATTCCAGAGGCTCTTTAGATTGCTTGCTCTTCCTCTGGTTAAATCTGAGATTATGTGGTCAATTAAAGGAGATAGTTCCAGACACTTATTATAAAGGCTTATATTATATTATATTATATTAAGCTTCTTCTTCTCTCAGCGACAGTTTTTATTCTATGATAACTGTAATATATTGAGCTTTCATGAGAATGTCTAAAAGTATATGGCAGAAATACATACTAGCAATTGGATTCTCTTAGCTGAGTGTGGTGACAATTGTAAGGGAATGATGTGTTATGTCATTAGATGAGATAAGTAATGGTGAAAAAAATTTGTGACTTGGAGATACATGCAGAGTATTTTTCTCAACCTTCAGAGAAAACAGAAAAGGTATGACACTGGGATCAGGTAGACTTGGTCCTGTCAGTTATCAGCTCTGAATCAGAGTACACCCATTTCCTCATCTATAAAATGGGAATGCTTATGTTACCTGCTATTGAGGATTATTAGAGATGATTAGGAAAATCAATCCTTTTTCATCCTCGAGGTTGCAATGTGGTCATCACCTCCTCTGAGCAGCTATTTGATTCTCTTTTCCCGAAACATCGGGTAAAATGCCTTGTCCTACATCAGGACCCCATGCTACCACTGCATTTCTCACTGTATTGAAATTGCATGTGTATATGCCTGTCACTCCCACCAGACTGTGATATCCTTATAATCCCTTTATCTTCAACACTGAATAGAGTACCTGCTTATTCAGAGTCTGAGCTCAGTAAATATTTGTTCAGTAAATGAATGATATATTTCAAGTGCTTGCCTAGTACATAAAACATTGGACATTCAACAATTTGTTCTTGACTTCTTTTATAAATTTGGGTCCCCAAAGTTTTATGAAGGAGAAAGATGTATCTCTTACCCACGATGCTTCAACTATTAAAATGCAGGGTTGGGACTATTTTTGGATTCATTCTAGGTGAATTAGATACAGTGTGAGAGGCGTGGTTCATGGATGGTTAAGATTTACCAAACTTGATGAATAATAGGGTGAAAGTCGCTTGAGACCTTTAGCCATAGCCTATGCACATACATCCAGAAAAAAGTTAATTGACCCTTTTCCCATATTTTTTGTAAATATATAACTTGGCAATGTGAATTTAGATCATCAAAACAATGTGTTGGAGACCTTTTTGCATTTGTCTCAGCTGCCTTATTTCATTGCATTACAAATGATGTTAATTCTGTGCTTAATTATGCTTAACATCATATATATGCAGCCCGGTGTTTCAGTTGGACATAACAAAAGTGCATTGTTTCTTCCCATCTTCCTTCTGCTTATCATTTGTTGATTTTCGAATGGAGTTGTTCCATGTGAATGGAAACAATTACAAGGCTGTACAATAAATGCTTGCTCTCTAGAAACCATCTTACAGCAACTGTGGTCTTTGCCTTTTAAAGCGTTTGTGTGTGTTCTCACGCAAACTTTTAATCTGCTCTTTGCCATCCTCTCAGGATCAAAGAAATCTCCCCTTAGATTAAAAAAAAAGAAGATTCACCTTACCTAGGATTTTCCAAAAACATGCATATTTCTTTTTCTTTTTTTTAAAGATTTTATTTATTCATTTGAGACAGAGAGAGAGAGCGCGCGTGCGTGAGCATGAGCAGGCAGGAGAGGCAGAGAGAGAGGGGAAAGGGAGAGGCAGACTCCCTGCTGAGCCGGGAGCCCTATGTGGGGCTCAATCCCAGGACCTGGAGATCATGACCTGAGCTGAGGGCAGACGCATTAACCATCTGAGCCACCTAGGTGCCCCGAAACAGGCATATTTCATCCACTGAAATAAGAACCTCCATCCTCCAAATTAGCTGTTATAGTCTGTTGGGTATGTGTTGATTCAGGTTTATATAAAAGATCATATTAATATAATGACTGGATATTTGTGGCTTGGGTTCTCGTAGTTTCTGCTATTATATGTGACTTAAGAGTTGGAAAGGGAGTAGTTTTCGGTTAGTATTTATTTTATTTATTTTTGTTTATTTCAGTATAGTTGACATACAATGTTACGTTGGTTTCAGGTGTACAACATAGGGATTTGACAAGTTATACAATATGCTGTGTTCACCCCAAGTGTAGCTACCATTTGTTCTGATAGATTGCTAGTATGTGTGACTTAGAGGTTGGAACAGAGTAGCTTTTGGTTAGGATCTATTTTAAAAAGAATATTTCAGCTAGTTTGGCCAGAAAAGATGAATTTATTTTAAAAATCTTCTTTTAAATTTTTTTCATTGGAAGATCAAAACTACAATTATAGCATATGGGTAATTATTGAGTTTTTTTGTAGCATGTGTGTTTTTTTCTAAGACTTGTAAGATTAAGATTCATGAAAAATATTTTTGGTGGCTGTCAATACTTATTAAAAATTAACATCATTTCTGATAGCATTTTTATGTTTTTCTTAAGATTTTATCTTTAAGTAATCTCTATACCCAACGTGGGGCTTGAACTTAACAACCTTGAGATCAAGAGTTGCATGCTCTATGGACTAAGCCAGTCAGGTTCTCCTCTGATATTGATTTTATAAGTAAAATCTGGGTCATTGTAAAACATGAGTTATGCTCTAATAATATTAATTAATAGCTATACTTATTATGCAACTACATAATATAAGTACATCACAACCAAGTACATTACATACATTATAATTATCTTATTAATTACCTAGAATAATCCCATTTGAGGGATAAAGACCGGTACATTAAGGATTTTGTTCAAATTTAGGAAGTGGAAGGAGCAGGATTGGAAGCCATGTTTGCCTGTGCAAAATTCTTGTTCTGTCTTTATCTGCTGATTCCGTATACATCTTTCTTCACCCATTTTGCCACTAGGGGCCCTTAGAGATAGAGTCAAATGAAAGCTCTAGCTAAGTATCCATATTATTCTGAACATTGCTGTCATCCTAAATCCTTGCTGTCTTTCCTTCTCAGTAAATTTAACACACCGGGAAGAAATTTTTTGGTTCACTTCGTTTCTTCCTCACAGAGCTCTCTTTTTATTCTAGCAAGTTCTAAATGCTAGAAAGTCTCTTCCTTAAAGGTGGTAAGAACAATGAAGTGCCACGATTCCTCCCTTTTTCTTCCTTTCTTCCCTTCTGATCCTGTCTTCTTTGCCCACACAGACTGTTTGGAATGTAGTAAGTGCTCAATAAATGGTAGCTATTACTACTTTCTAGGCTCTGGGGCTCCTCCCTGAAGGGACTTTTAATAATAATACTAATAATCACAGCTAATATTTATTGCACACTCTGTGCCAGAATCTCTTTCTGGTAGTTTAAATGCATATGGCCTGTTATTTGTCTATCTTTATCAAGAGAGGAAAAAGGTAAGATGTGTAAGATAACATGGATAGCTGGTTGGCAATCATAGTTCTAGAGCTCAAATTTTCTGACTTCTAGTCCTTTATTGACTCATGAAGTTGCAGAAATGTGCTTCTCAAATCTCTTTCAAGAGAACGTGGTGTAAAGAACATAGCTGATAACAGATTCCAGCTGCCAATGTCTTCAGACCCACTGTGGTGTTCATACCAAGACCATACTTTCGTCCCCTGGGCTGCGCCCAGACAATGACCGATCATAGTAGGAAAAATAGTACTGGCTTATTCCAAGAAGGGGAAAATGATTCAACATTAGCAACTCTGTTAATACAGTTCACCTGGAGGGGAATAAATAAGAAAAAGGCATATAATTATACCAATGAAGCATTAGAAAAAAACTCAATAAACTAAGTACCGTATGGTCATGTTTTAAACTAATAGTTTCCATCTAAAAGCCAGAGTCATGTTTAATGGAAACACACTGGAAAACTTCCATTAATTGAAGAACAAAATCAGAGTGTCCATTGTCACTATTACTTTTTTAAAATGGTTCTGAAGGTACTTGCGTAATGCAATGAGAAAGGAGAAGAAACGAGGCATATATATTTGAAAGGAAGATAAAATTATCATTATTTGCAAATGTTATACTTGCTTACATAAATATATAAAAGAATCAACTAAAAATTATAAAACAATACAGGGATTTATAAATGGTGGAGTACAATAATAAACAGTAATCAACAGCTTTCATGAGTACAAACAATAACCAATTGGAAGAATTAATGGAAGAAAAGATCACATTTACAATAACAAAAAAAATTTATAGACATTTAACAAGAAATATGCAAAATCTGTACAGACAAGGGAAGTATACGTTTTCTTTATTTTTTGAAAGTATACGTTTTCTTACATAGGAAGATTCAATATAAAGATGTCAGGCCTTTCTAATATAAATACTAAACTTAATTCTATACCAATAAATATAATAAGATCATTACTTATTCATTCATTTATTTTTGAACTGAAAGGTTGATTTACATGAAAAATAGAAAAAAATATTCAAGAAAATTCTGTGAAAAGAAGAATAATAAATTGCAAGCCGTCGCATATCTTAAAACGTAGAATTATAGTAGTCATACTAATGTAATAATACGTGAATTGACATGGGCATAAATGATATAGGCAAGAAAATCTGTAAGTAGACCCAAATATATATTAGATATTAGTATATGGCAAGAACAGTGTAGCAAATCAGTGGGTAAGTGAATTATTGGATAAATGGTATCGGAAGAACTGGATAATCACCTGGAAAATGAAATTATTTTTGGATACTTTACCTCATTACTTATATCAAAATTCCAAATGTTTCAAAGATTTAAATCGAAAAATTAAAATACAAGTATACTAGGGAAATATTATGTATATGTATACACACAGTTGTGTATGTTACATGTGTATCTGTGTGCGTAAATAACTTTGAAGTTGGGAAGACATTTCTCAGGTTAATCCAAAACTAAGAAATCATAAATGAAAAGATAGATTAATTTGACCATATGAAGTGAAAATAAAATTTTCATGGCATTAAAATACCATAAACAAAGGACAAACCACAGATGGCATACCAGGGAAAATTATTTGTCTGCAACTCATGACATAGACCAGATATGTTCCTTAGCCTATACCAATAAATATGGAAGAAAAATACCAATAATCCTCCAAAGAAATGAACAGTTTGTGTCAAAGGAAATATAAATGGATCTTATATGAAAATATATTCACTTTATACATAGAAAGAAAAATACTAATTTAAAAATTAAAACTATAATGAAGTGCCATTTTCTCTTGTCAGTTTGGCAAAAATAAAAGAATTTTGATAGCCATACTATATTGAAAGGGGTATGAGAAAATAAGCATTTAATATACTGATCTTAGTTTGTTGTAAATTCTACAAAAAGCTATTGAGCTTTTTATATTGAGCTATTGAGCTGATCAAAATTATAAATGCACATATTCTTTGATCCTGCAATTCTACTTTAGGAATTTATCCACAGATATCCTCACCATGTCTTAAACAGCAAACATACAAGGATATTCATCATAATATTCTTTGAAACGGTAAAAAAAAAAAAAAAAAAAGATTGAAAATGACCCAGCCATTGCACTACTGGGTATTTACCCTAAAGATACAGACGTAGTGAAGAGAAGGGCCATATGCACCCCAATGTTCATAGCAGCATTGTCCACAATAGCTAAATCGTGGAAGGAACCGAGATGCCCTTCAACAGATGACTGGATTAAGAAGCTGTGGTCCATATACACAATGGAATATTACTCAGCTATCACAAAGAACGAGTTCTCAACATTTGTTGCAACATGGACGGCACTGGAGGAGATAATGCTAAGTGAAATAAGTCAAGCAGAGAAAGGCAATTATCGTATGATTTCTCTCATCTATGGAACATAAGAACTAGGAAGATCGGTAGGGGAAGAAAGGGATAAAGAAAGGGGGGTAATCAGAAGGGGGAATGAAGCATGAGAGACTATGGACTCTGAGAAACAAACTGAGGGCCTCAGAGGGGAGGTGGGTGGGGGAATGGGATAGACTGGTGATGGGTAGTAAGGAGGGCACGTATTGCATGGTGCACTGGGTGTTATACGCAACTAATGAATCATCGAACTTTACGTCAGAAACCAGGGATGTACTGTATGGTGACTAACATAATATAATAAAAAAAAACATTAAAAAAATTATGTACATGTATGGTATGGGATATCACACAAGCTTCTATATGTATTGATTTCAGACAATTTCCAGTATATAATGTTAAAAGAGTAAAGGATATTGTATACAGTATGTAATATTTTATTATATACACTTATGCATTTATATGCACTGAGTATCTATAAATTGATAAAGTTACTTCTAGGGAATGAAACTAGGAAACTAAAGGAAAGGAGAGGTGAAATAGACTTAATTTTTAATTCATAAATTTTTGTTTGAATTTTTTACTGTGTGGTATATTACATGCATGTAATATTAAACTACAGCACTATCATACTATTCAATTAAATTGATCTTTTCTTGGTACCAAGACTTTCTCAATGGAGGATGGAATGTTCATTTACTTATGGCACAAGCTTTTGTCTTGCCCAAGTTTTTATCTTGGTGAGTTTGCTGACAGGCTGCTGGTCTAGACTGTTTCTGAAACAGGGAATGTGTGAGTATACTTACTGGGATGCTGGTGGCTTGACCTGTGTTGATGATGCTGGGGATAAAACGTAGAGGCGGGAGGGTGAGACTACGAATTGCAAGGGGGTGTGGTGAACACTGCCAGACGTTGGGATCAGAAGGTAAAACTTGCCAGCAACTTTCATCCCTTTTAGTAAAATATTATTTTTTATTTTTTAAAATTTAAATTCAATTAGTTAACATATAATGTATGATGATGATGATTAAAGATTTTATTTATTTATTTGACGGAGAGAGAGCACAAGTGGAGGGGAGGGGCAGAGGGAGAGGCAGAAGCAGACTCCCGGACGAGCAGGGAGTCCAACTGGGGGCTCGATCCCAGGACCCTGGGACCCAGACCCCAGCCAAAGACAGATGCCCAACCGGCTGAGCCACCCAGGTGCCCTCCTTTTATTAAAGTATTTATCTTGGATGGAAAAAGTCCTTCTGGATATCTACTTTGTAACCTGCAGAAGTAGAAAGTCATGCCAGAAAGTTAACCAGAGCCCAGAATTCTCTCTAGGGAAGCAAAGTGGCTAAGAAAGCACGGCAATAATTTAATGTTTATAAAGAATGGACTGAAATAGCTACAGTATATCAAAAGCAAATAACTGCTGAGGAAATGGGCATATTTTAATTTGGTTCAGACTATATTTTACATGTTCTGGGTGTCCTGTAATGTACGAGTTTGTATGTAGAGCTTAAATGTATAATTAATATAGCTTTGAAGCTAGTTCTAGCCACATAATTAAAATTTATCATGGAATTAGCTTTCAAATAGAGACTTTTTACCAAGTTATAGTCAATGCTATAAATTAGATTTTCTCTGATGAGCTCTGAATAAAGGACTATCGTTTATCTCAATGGTATTTTATCAGAGACATTTTAATTGCTGTGGCAGGTGAAAAGTACCATCCAGTCAGTATCTTGGCTACACACTTTGGTTAATGAAATCATTTTTCCTCCTAGCACTACTGGTTTTAAGAATATTCTGTTTTACTGATAATGAACTATAAGTATTTTATAAACATGATTCAGCTTCATGTTGAATACCAGGCAAATCCCCTTTGTGGGGGAGTTTATTCCATAAAGGAGAAGGGAATCTTTTAACATTTGTGAGGGAGATGATATACTATTTATTGTAAGCACAAGTCAGAAGGGGGAAATTCCAAATTTCCCCTCCAGTCATCTTAAAGTAAAGATCTGGGGGTTGATTGTTGATGATTAGATTACAGATATGGTGGGGGCGCCTGGGTGGCACAGCGGTTAAGCGCCTGCCTTCGGCTCAGGGCGTGATCCCGGCATTACGGGATCGAGCCCCACATCAGGCTCCTCCACTAGGAGCCTGCTTCTTCCTCTCCCACTCCCCCTGCTTGTGTTCCCTCTCTCGCTGGCTGTCTCTGTTAAATAAATAAATAAATAAATCTTAAAAAAAAAAAAAAAAAAGATAAATTAAAAAAAAAAAAAGATTACAGATATGGTGTTTTTGCTGCTTTGTTATTATTTGTATTTTTTCTTATAATATGTTTTTTAAAAATGCAAAATTACAGAAATAAACAATTAAAAATCTCCAATAATCCTTTCTTTAAGAAATAACTACTATGAACATTTTGGCATACTTTCTTCCAGAAATTTTCTACGAAAATTATTTTTTTCTCCTTATAACTGTGGGTCTGTTGCCAACAATGTTCGAATTCTTCCTTCTCTGCCTGCTGCATTTTATCAAATTTGCCCACCCCTGCAGTTTCAATCACTTTGTTGGAATGACATATTATGTAAACGAAGCCAAAATTCCCAGTTTCTGGGCCTAAGGACAGATTTTGTGCCAATGCATCTGTGCCTAAGAGCAGATTTTAGATTGTGTGCCTGTGCCCAAGTAGGGACTAGGTGCCAGCTTGTTCAAAGCTTTAGCAGAATACCGATCCCCACATGGAGTGAGGCTGCTTCTGGTAGCTTCATTTCCTCTTCCCCAGACGCCAGTATCTGGTGGAGTACAGCACTGAGGGCTGGTGTCTTTATCACACTCACGTTTGGTTCAATGGATTAAGCAAGGTCTCTTACTTCAATTTCGCCCTTGTCAAAATGATTACCAAATTTATTCCATCTCGGGTTGTATATTTCCCAGCTTTTAATGGATGATTTTTATGGCTTACTATTTGACCACTAATTCAGTAGACACCAATGAGAACTTCTAAAAAGTGTTTTAGAAAGTGATCTTTATTCAATGTGATAGGTCATTTGGAGTAAATATCCACCCTTTAAAGAGGGCTGAATTTAACAGTCTAAAAGCCATGCTACATTTAGTGTGTGATTGAATTTTAACATAGCAAATAGATTTACTAAAGCCTAATAAAATATTCCATGGAAATTAGAATATTAATTCTGAAAAACCTTGGGTCCAAATGCATCAGAAGCTGTTAGGTGTCTTACTGAATTTTGTCAACTTGCCCACCCTCCTTAATATGCCGTCTTCAGAGTAGCAAAAGAGAAAGTATACCTAGTTAGGAAGGCCACATCTGTGTTTCTAAATTATTTTTCAAAGCTGTCTGTGATGTTTCTTCTGCAGACAGAATTGGGGTATAGGATTTTACACACCAGATTTTTAAATTTTCATGTTAGATATATCTTCTGTATTTTAAACCATGTGAATTTGGTGGATATGTCAATATATGTAGACAATTTTTATATATTAACAATGGTTAAGACTTACTTTACAATAGATACTTATTAAGCATTTTTATGGATCATTTGATAAACAATAAACACCTCTCAGTCTCATCAGTGTTTCCATGAAAATGGGGGTGCTTGATCTCATACTGAAATCATATTGAGATCAAGCACTTCCATTTTCATGTAAGAATACACAATGAGATATCAGCAAAGAAGATGCAGACAGGAAGACATTGTTATGATGAATTCCTAAAAATCCCTCTACAATACTTCAAGGACTAAACCTGCTAGGAACCTTCCAGAGCAGCGTCCAGACTTGTGACTAAACCTCTTGTCTGGTGAGACTTCCAGGGGTCTTGAAATATTATTGTCCTCATTATATTGATGAGGAAACAGAAGACCAGAGTAACTTGCACATTCATGTATGCATCCATTCCATCGTCATTCACTAAAAACAGTCTATAGGCTTGACTCTATTGGATCCTGTGATCAAAAACAATTAAGTCATGGCTCACTCTAGTGTCCAGAATTTTAGAGTCGTTTCTTTTAGTGGGAGAGAGAGTGGAAGAAGCATTGTTGTCATGGGATTGGGTTGAGCCTTGAATCTACTTATGGTAGAATCCCTAATTCACCGTTAATTTTTTGAGCCCTTGCTATAAAGGCATAGAAGAATACAGAGTAAGGAAATCAGGTGAAGCCTCTACTGTTGCTTGGTTTACAGTCTAATTGAAGAGATCATCAAGAAGGAAGCAAGCAAACAAATGAAGAAAAAATTTCAAATTGTGAAAATAAACAGGGTGAAGTGATAGAAAACAAGAGAGCAGATTCTCATTAGATGGTTTCTCTGAGAGGATGTCATTGAAGAATGCTGAGACCAAATGATAAGAAGGATCAAGCCAGGACTCAAGTGTGGTCTGGTCTTGTGTTTAGGTTGTGATTGTGGAAAGTATTGTGGCCAGAGCAAGAGGGACCCCAACACCATAGTGTGGAGTTGCAATTACATTTGAAGAGCAGTGAGAAATCATCAAGGGGTGTTTAGCAATTGGGAGTGGCAGTATGTATTTTTAAAAGGCCGTTCTGCCTGGTGAGTGGAGAATGTGTCAGAAGGGAGCCAGTGCGGACATGCAACATGGAGTAGGAGATTCTTTGCAAGGTGAGAGATTATAAGTGGATGCCAGTGACCGTGCTGCAGAACAGTGCATGAGTTGAGATGTTCTGAAAAGCTGTATACCAGGACTTGCTCCTGGATTGAATGTGGGAAATGAGGGAAGTTATCAAGGATGGTACCCAGGTTTCTGACTTTGACAACGAATGGATGACAGTGTTGGTGCATTTACTGATACGAGGAGAACTGGGGAGGATGGGAGCAGGTTAGGATCTTTAGAGATCTCCTACATTAAAAATATCGTGTTGCTTCCTTTTTTTAAACATAATACAAAACAAAAACAATAGTAAGTTATAACAAATGAAAAGCTGTCTAATTGATTCCTAACCCCGATGGCCACCTGTATAGTTTTATTTAAAAATATTACATGCCAAATACTATCTATAAAAAATGTTTTGGAGGGGTTTCCCAGTTTTGTTGATGTTTTATCCACAAGTTTGTTCTTTTTGTTCAAGTACCAACCCCGGGAAGGGTCAAGTTTTATTTTGGTTTTGTCAGATGCATGTAAAAGTGTTACGAGATCTCAACTAGGTTGTTGGATATACAACTGTGGAGGCTCAGAGGGTGGAATAGAGACATAAATTTGGGAGTTGTCAGCCTATAGATGGTTTCAAAAGCTATGTAAACAGATGAGATCACACAAAGAAAATGTGTAAAGAGAAGAGAAGAGATCCAGGTGAATTTCTAACTTTTAGATGAGGAGCAGGCGAAGGAGACTGAAATGAAGTGGCCAGACTAAGAGAAGATGATGTCAGGGAAGCTAAGAGGAGAGTAATTCAAGAATGAGACAGTATCTAGTGCTGTAAGTGCTTCTGAGTGGTCAGGTAACATGATGTCGGAGAAGTGGTTGTTATTGGTGACCTTAGCATGAAGGCATCTCGGCTTATTGTTGAGAATAAAGAACGTTGAGAAGGTAATGGAAAGTGAAGTAGTAGAAATGATGAATGTAGAAAATGTCTGTAATCTGTTTTACTGTGAAGGAGGAAAGAAAGTTGGTGCAGTAATTGGAGAGGATTGTTGGATCAGGGGGTATTTTATTTGGTTTTGTTTTTAAGGATGACTGATAGTAGCACATCGTTGCATGAGAGGAATGGTCCAGCAGGAGGAAGGGTTGGTTGATGTAGAAGAGAGAAGGGATAACTGAAGGACCAAAGTTTTTGAGAGGATGAGGAAGGCTGGGGTTCAGAGAAAGAAAGTTAAAGAAGATGGGGGACTTCCTGTTTAAGAAGAGGCAGAAAAGGGGCGCCTGGGTAGCGCAGTCGTTAAGGCGTCTGCCTTTGGCTCAGGGCGTGATCCCGGTGTACCGGGATCGAGTCCCACATCGGGCTCCTCCGCTATGAGCCTGCTTCTTCCTCTCCCACTCCCCCTGCTGTGTTCCCTCTCTCGCTGGCTGTCTCTCTCTGTCAAATAAATAAATAAAATCTTAAAAAAAAAAAAAGAAGAGGCAGAAAATATCTTTAAACATTCATCTTTTTGCTTCCTTAGCCAACATCCTTGTCTGAAATCTTCCCTTTGATCAGATCATACATGAGAAATAAGAATTGTATAGCATGACTAAAATACTGATAAATTATGTAGAGTCAGAAGGGAAGATCTGAAGAAGAAAGGTCCGGAATTTAGGTCAGAAAGATGCACCTGGGGAGGAATAATGAGTCTGATCTGCTCCTCCTTCCGGGGACTGAAGGCTGAAAGGAGGTCCGTGGGGGAAGAGACTGGATGGGAGACCTCAGAGAGTCATGTCGAACAGGAACGGGTTAGAATTAGGAGACTGCTGAACGTGCTGTGATAGCCAGCAGCCAAGAGTCTTATGGAAACCTAGAAGACATCCAGTAATAATAGTGACTCACATTTATTAAGTACTTGCTATGTGGCAGGCATTATTCTAAGCGATTTTTACAGTAACCAATCTAATCAGGTTGTATAATCCCAGTAACTTGTGAGGTCGGAAGAATTATTTCTCCATTTTATAAATGAAGAAACTGAGGTTTGGCCCTTAGATAACTTTCCCAAAGTCACATGGCTTTAAGTGGGGGGTCAGAGACTCAAAGCTGGGCAGTCTGGTTTCAGAACCTCATTAATCACTATTAATCGTTATTACAGATGTGTGTAGACCATTTCTCTACATGATGGCTAAGGATTAACCACATTAGCCATTCCTCTTTTTACTGTAGGGTGAGGATTTTCCACCAAAAGTCACTTTTTGATATCTGAATGCTGAGGGACCAAAGGCACTAGGCAGGTGATGTTCAGATTCTAGAAACGTAGGTTGGTATTGCTTGGACCACTGGTAGGCTGAAAATACTCTAAACAAAACCTCTGCTTTAAGTTTCACTATATAGGATCTGAGCAATACCCTTTTCTTCTCTAAGTTTATCTGGTTAATAATGCTGGCCCAAAAGGAGAAAGATAAGATGGCTGAGGCCAGGTTAGAGGAACCAGGCAAGGACATCTTGGAAGAGGGTAACAGCCAGCACTAGTCAAAGTCTAGATACTGAGGACGTGACAGCAAAATGAGCACAGTTCTTAACTGCAGCCTTGCTGGGTTTTAGAAAAAGAACTCCGCCATTGGCCTCTCAAGAGCTAGGCTGCTAAGATGTAGTGGACTTGGTATTTTCCCAGAGTAGACTGGGGACACTGTATTTTGTGGGGGTCAAGAGGTACATAAGGAGGGATAGGGACGAGAAAAGGGTATAGAATCTGTATTTTGGGGGTTGGGATCCTAGAATTTCATGGTTTTTGTCACATGCATTCCCTTCCCCGAATTGATAGATTCTTCTCTGGGGATGCACAGAGCCCAGCTTGGGACCACTTCCCTAGCCTGATGGTGGTCCCTGACAGAGTGCTGTCAATACTGCCTCCACCTCTAGCAGGCTTCTAGCGATAACTGGTTCCCATGGACTGCATTCCAAGGAGAAGCCCTTAGAATAAGATTTGTTCCTGGCTGAGGGCCACTATGATCAAGGACCCATCTAGAGGTAGGGAGGGTAAAAATGTGTGTGGGGGGAAGGACCAAAGGCTTGACTTCTGGTGGAGCTGGCAGACGGAGGCCAGGTCAAAAGAGATCAAAAGACTATCGAGTTCCCCCAAGGGTTTGCCCATGGGTAAGAAGCATCATCTGACAAACTGTGGAGGAAGGTAGACGTGAAGCATTAACTCAAACAAGGCGTGAAGCTGAAAGAATATTTACAAAATTATAAAAAATAAAACCCAAATTTCTATCAATCTTGTTACAGAAAGGTCCAAATTGTTTTTTGTTCTTGCTATAGAAATTGGTATTATAAGATTGCCATAGGGAGAGGTGATCAAATAGAATGTAGCCCAAAAAGGTAGAAAAAAATGTTACAGGGGTGTGTTGGATAGTTAATAATAGTAGAGATACATTATGATTTTCTGGGGTTTATGATATTGTCAATGTTTTAGTTATCTATTGCTATAAAATAAATCCCCTCAAAATGTGCTGACTTAAAACAACAAAAAAACTATAGACATTTCACTTCCTCCAAAATCTTCCATTTGGGCAGGGCTCAGGAGAAGATAGCTTTTCTGTGTTTCAGGTGGGGTGGTTCAAATGGGCTTAGAGGGTCCATTTCTATGATGGTTCAGCTCTCATGGCCTAGCAGTTCAGCTGGAGCTGTTCAACCAGCAGCCTCAGTTTCTGTCCTCAGGGGCCTCTTGGGCATACTTGCGGGATATGCCCTCTTGGGGATACAACATGGTGGGTGGGTGGGTTCTAAGAATAAGTGTTCTAAGAGGCCTGAGGGAAAGTGCAAGGCATCTGATGAGATCTAATTTTACAAGTCTTAGAATATCACCTCCGCTACTGTGAATTGGGCATCAAGACATTAAAGCCAGTCCACATTTAAGGGAGTGAAACTAGATTTCACTTCTCAAAGGGATGAGTAGCAAAGAAATTGGACCATCCTTGTTTTACCATAGTCAGCTTTTGAACTTTTTAATTCACTGTGATTTTTTCCCTCATTCTAAAGAAGTACTGCCTTTCATATTTGATTTTGCATATGAATTTTTAAATATTCCTTAGGGGCTCCTGGGTGGCTCAGTCCATTAAGCGTCTGCCTTCGGCTCAGGTCATGATCTCAGGGTCCTGGGATCAAGCCCCAAGTCTGGCTCCTGCTCAGTGGGGAGCCTGCTTCTCCTTCTCTCTCTGCCTCCACCTCCCTCCCCCCACCCCCTGCTTGTGTGCTCTCTTTCTCGCTCTCTCTCTCAAATAAATAAATAAAATCTTTTTAAAAAAAAATTCCTCTTAAAGAGAGCCCCCAAATTGCATAAGACTGAACCCCCTAAAAACCCAAATCCAGGACTAAGAGAAATATTGATGCCATCCCACAATGCAGAAGTAGACAGTTTTGAGCCTGTGTGACTTAAGTTCAGAGAATTATTATCTTGGTTTTTTTGTTTGTTTTTAATTTAATTTAATTTTTTAAAAGATTTATTTATTTATTTGAGAGCAGGAGAGAGCTTGAGCAGGGGGAAAGGCAGAGGGAGGGACAGAGGGAGAGGGAGACAAGCAGACACCTCCCTCCCCAAGCCGGGGGCTCAATCCCGTGACCCTGAGATCATGACCTGAGCTGAAATCAAGAGTCAGACACTTAACCAACTGAGCCACCCAGGTGCCCCTTTGTTTTTAATTTTAGACTAGATTTTTTTTTCAGCGGCCTGGGTTCATTTAGGAGGTAGATAATCTAGAATTATAGGCACCAATCTAGGAGGCCTGTTGGGTGTGTCATTACTTATGAGAATGAATTCCAATTTTTTATGGAGGCAAGTCAGTGGTGTCAGCAGCAGACACATCTTGTATATTTAGATGTACTTTTCTACTCATATTTACTTGCTGCTATTTAGAAACAAAAGATCGTGGACATGTTGTCCAAACAGAAATATATGCCATAACCCTTGCTCTTCTAGTTAGAATTGCATCCGTAGTATTTCCTAAATTAAAGCCCAAAATTTGGATTTTGAAGATTTCTTAGTACCTAATGAGGGGAAGGAGAAAATGGGAAGAAAACTTTTTAAGACAGGAGCAATTTTTGTCCTTTGAGTAAGAAATATGTTGTGTTCAGAGTTACAATAAAGAATAGAATAAAAATGATCCACACACTTTTCGGAAGCCTTCTAGATAGGTTGGAAGGTGTGAAATTAAGCACATATATGAGCGTATTAAAGTTCTTCACCAACAACGTTGGGTATGGGTCCTCCGTGGGTTTGAATGAAATCTGGCAAAGTATAATTCCATGGATTATAGCATTCCGAGTAAGTGCATTAAAATAAACCAGTAACCGGCCCCTGGTCTGTGAGTAGGAAGACACTGGAGGTCACACCTAGACTTGAGAAGTAAGAATGATCAAAATCTATGGCTGAGGTGGACCAAGAAAAAAACTGACTTCATCTGCCCTGTGTTTGAAAAGGGGGCGGAGTATTAATTTGAAAGTGTGCCCAAAAGTGTTTCTGGGGCTTCTGCCAGTTTTCAATGTTTAATGGAGAAGGTAATTGGAGAATATAAATTACCTAGAGGCATTTATCTATTTAGGTGACATAATCAATTTTGGCAGGCTTCTGGAAAAGCCAGAGCAAAGACTTCTTAAAGTTAAGGAAGGGCAGGTTTGATGATGTTCCCTGATAAGTATTAGTGCTGACAAAACTTCATGAATTATGGTAGGCAAGAAGTGACACAGCAAGGTGTGCACTGTTCCTGAAAAAAATACCTAATCACTCCAGTGACATCAAATTAATATCCTTCTTTGAGGTTAGCGATGACCACAGGACACTGTGAAGAGTATTCCCTTGTTGCTAAGCCATTAACAACTTGACAGTTTACCCCATTAAGAAAGGTTCAAGGCAGGGAAGGCCTTGGGTCACCCAGCGTGCGGCCATGTGGCCTCTACAATTTTTCAGTGATTACTGGTTGAGAGCCTGTGAGCAGTCAATCACAGAAACCTAACTTGGCTTTTGCTCCCCCTGCTATGTCTTTGTTATCTATATAGATGTCAAGTCTAGGTTCAGGAGCTGTTTCACCCAGAGAGGGGAAACAAGCCTGTGGTGTTCACCAGCCGTTGTCTGTTGGGTTGTAACCTGATGTACACTTACACATTACTGTTTTCTGGCCCTAAAATGGACTGTTACTGACAGATTTCAGGGATATATAAATGGGGTGGCTTTTGAGGTGTGCAGCATTAGTAATATGCTCGTTCAGGCCGAACTAGACTCCAGGGTGGGTGGATGATGTAGCTGACATATCCCGATGTTTATTAGAAACCAGGCCTCACTGTCAAGATATGTGGATGCACAGCTCCAAAGACACTTTACACAGGATGATGAAAGTATTGCTTAAAAAGAGCCAAAGCAGTTTCTGATTCAGAAGGGGCTGGAAGTCCGCTTGAAAGTGTTATGGCCAGAATTTGGGTGGCTCTTCCCTTCCCCCAATAATGCAATGTCTAAGGCAAAGCGTCATTACCTTGTTTCAAGTAGGCAGGGTGGAGAGAAGCACCGAGAGGTTCTACTTCATCTCTGAGGGTCTTCAGCATTTTCTGCAAGCCCGGAGCGCAGAAGAACTACATATGGGGAGCTGTAATGAGCTGTGGCGGCAGTGCTCTACCCAAGGGTAACCAAGACTAGTGGGGGTTTGGTTTGCTCTTTAAAAAATGTTTCTCATCACAGAAGGAGTATGTTTGTGTTGCAGAAAGTTAATACAGGCTGGCAAAAATGAACACTTCACATCCCCTCCACCAGAGATCCCTTCATAATACCATAGCGCCTGTCCCTTTGGAACTTTCTCTGTGTATAAAATGTATATATATATACCCTCGTATGCATAGAATATATACATATATAAAATATACTCATACTGTAAACCTGCTTTTTTACAATATTTTATTTGGAAATAATTTCAGACTTATAGGAAAATTGCAAAAATGAAGATATTACAAATAACACTGATACACCCTTTACCCAGATTCACCTACCGTTAATTTTTTATTCTGTTTGCTTTGTAATTTGTACTATCTATCCATCTATCTAGATCCCCTTTCCCCACTCCCTGAACCACTTAAGGGTAAGCTTCGCACAGTATGGCCCTTTGTCCTTAAATACTTCCGAGTGTATTTTTTTTTTAAAGATTTTATTTATTTAGTTGACAGAGAGAGAGACAGCCAGCGAGAGAGGGAACACAAGCAGGGGGAGTGGGAGAGGAAGAAGCAGGCTCCCAGAGGAGGAGCCTGATGTGGGGCTCGATCCCAGAACGCTGGGAACCTGCCCTGAGCTGAAGGCAGACGCTTAATGACTGCGCCACCCAGGCGCCCCTCTAGTGTATTTTCTAAGATTGTTCCTCGGTTTGAAGAGGTCTAGATGGTAGGTGACTTGGATTATTGGGAAGGGAAAGTACTTTAGAACTAATGTAGACTAGAGATAAAATGCCAGAAAATATTAAATCCAAAAGCAAGACTTGTACTCACTGTATCCACCTAAGAGCCAGCCCATTCTGGCTGCTTAACTGGAGACAATTCAAAGCAGAAGCCACTGAAATCAGTGTGCATGGATTTTTCTGACCTTGTAATTTGATCTGCTTGCCTGTTTTTTACAGGCTACCTTAAATGGGAACAGATATATCATAAACATGAGTGTTTAAAGTCCAGGAAGTTTTAACTTCCTTCTGAAAGCACACCTGTTTGTTTTCCAGCTTCTAGACAAGACAAGGTGAGGTATCTAGAAAGCTTGTTTGGAAAGAAAGAGGAAGGGCAAATTTACTTTGAGTAGTGAAAGGAGGGAGGCAAGGAGAGGGGGAGGGAGGAAAGAAGGATGGGTGAATGATGAGATACAAAAGATGTATACACGAATTTTCTTTCTTTTTCCTTTTTTTTTTTTTAAGATTTTATTTGTTTATTTGACAGAGAGAGACAGCGAGAGAGGGAACACAAGCAAGGGGCGTCTAAGAGGGAGAAGCAGACTTCCCGCCGAGTTGGGAGCCCGATGCGGGGCTCGATCCCAGGACCCTGGGATCGTGACCTGAGCTGAGGCAGATGCTTAACAACTGAGCCACCCAGGTTCCCCTATACACAAATTTTCTAATTTTTCTTAAATCAGTTTTTACAGTGTGGCTTTATTTTCTGATTTCAAACACTGTGACTTTCCAAAAAGTCAGTTT
Organism: Ursus americanus; assembly: GCF_024610735.1. Lineage (NCBI taxonomy): Eukaryota > Metazoa > Chordata > Mammalia > Carnivora > Ursidae > Ursus > Ursus americanus. Next base: position 46,679,280 of record NC_142130.1, read on the forward strand.
CCCAAAAGTAAATTAATAATTCTTAAGCCAAATGGAAATGACTTTTGATTATCTATATTCCCGTTCATCTCTGATCGCGCCAATAATCAGAAGCTACGGAATGAAAGGAGGCTCAGATTCCCCAGCTACAGAAAATCAGACCAAGGAAAATGCAGCATATCAATTACAGTCTCGTGCTAAATCAGTAATAAAGCTAGGAATAAAATGTTCGTGTTCTAACTTCTACAGCTAGGATCCCTAATTTTCACTGTTTCTCTAATGAGCACTGATTATTTTAAAAGTATACAAGTTCCTCTCTTTCCCAATGCTGAGCACGCTGCTGGTGACATTGTATGAGATGTATCGCTGGTGCTAGAAATGAAAAAGTCCCATTAGGTCATCTTGTCCACTTCCTGGGGACATTACTATGTCTATTCAACTGCAGTGGCTTAGCTGATGAAAATTTCAGTGTGGGTTGAGAACTGATTGCAGTGGGGATCAGGCTGAATGAGAAGATGGAATGGGCTTATTTTTAAAAAGAAAAAAAAAAAGCAGAAGCAGATTGAGAAGACACCAGAGTAGATCACTGGTTGGATCACAGCACTGTAAGTCACTGTCAGAGGTCATAATTCATCCACGGACAAGACTGTTGAGTTTACTCTAATAAAAATGAAGGGTATTGCATATCTTCCTTAGGAAGACCCTTCCACAGAGCCAAAAGTCCCTGAAACCAGTTCTTTTTGGTTTTATTCTCAGAGCTGAATTTCTAATCGGGATGGAAATTAGAAAGTCTAGTAGAAAATGAATTTTCCTCTAACACATAAGGAAATTTGGCTCCCTGATGTTTGTGCGGCTTTCCATGACCTCATCCTGATACCTGTCTTATGCATTTGTAACCTGCTAGGCCATTAGAAAAGATACATTGTGAATGTCCCTAATGATCTGAGGGAAACCCCTCCGGCGTGACTTCTTAGCTTCACCTGATCGCAGTCCCTGTTTTGTTACCTCTTTGGCCTTAACTCCTATGTGCTCCACCCCAACTCTATTCCAACTGTGTTGCCTCCTTACTGTTTCTCAGACATGTCGGGGATTCTCACCCCTCACGGACGTTGTACTTGCCATTCGCTCTGCCTGAATTGCTTTTTCTCCAAATACAGGCATCCCATCCTTCAGGTCATCTTCTCAGTGAGACCATTCTGGGAAATCCTGTCTAACATTTTAGTCTTCCTCTGTAATGCTTATACTCCCTACTTCCTGTGTTATTTTTTTTCTCTTCAGTACTTATCTACCACAGAATATGTAATTTACTTATATTATTATCCACTACCCCCTTCCACACTAGACTATAAACCTTACGAAAATAGGAGGTTTTTATCTTTTAATTTTTGTTCCATTTCCCAGAACCTGGAAGAGTGACTGACACATGAAAGTTATTCAGTACATGTTTATTGGATGGATGGATGGATGGATGGATGGATGGATGGATGGATGGAGGGATGGGTGGGTAGTTGGCTGGATGGAGTTGGTTTTTGAGGGCAAGGACTTTATTGGGACTTCCATAGCTGAAAGGACTTTTTAACATTAACTCAGTGAATTTCCATACCTCACTTTCACCACTCACAGCCTAGACTTAACAAGATCAGAAAAACCCTTGAAGAAAAATTCAATTGGAAATCTCAAGGAAAAAAATACACCTAAGGAAACAAGTATTGATTGAGAGCACTAGAGTCTAGATTTAGGGGCACTGAGTCTCACAAGACAGAGACCTCAAGTCCCAAAATTTGGTTGAAAAAAAAAAAAGTAATCTATAAAATCTGAGTTTCTATAAGTAGAGACCCCATGTTAGATTTTATTTCAAAGATTTATTTATTTATTTGAGAGAGAAAGCGAGAGAAAAAAAAAGCAATCAGGGGGAGAGGGAGAGAATTTCAAGCAGACTCCCCACTGAGCACAGAGGCCATCATTGGGCTCCATCCCACAACCCTGAGATCATGATCTGAGCAGAAATCAAGAATTGGTTCCTTAACTGACTGAGCCACCCAGGCACTCCTAGATTTTTATTTCAGATCCTTTCTAATAATGAGCAGAATGAGAAGTGTGAGGACAATCTATTAATCTCCCTGACATTTATTTGTTTAATGTATTTTTCCATCCAGCCATATTAAGTGAGCTAAACCATGCTTTTTCTTAGGAGTTTCAACCTCTAGAAAATTATCTGTTCATCTGTTTTCTTTCTTTTTTTTTTTTTAAAGATTTTATTTATTTATTTGACAGAGATAGAGACAGCCAGCGAGAGAGAGAACACAAGCAGGGGGAGTGGGAGAGGAAGCAGCAGGCTCATAACGGAGGAGCCTGATGTGGGACTCGATCCCAGAACGCTGGGATCACGCCCCGAGCTGAAGGCAGACGCTTAACCGCTGTGCCACCCAGGCGCCCCTGTTCATCTGTTTTCTTTATGACTTGTATGAATCCATTGATTATTAGCTAAAACAAAAGGGTAACTTAAGTAGTTTTTAGAAAAGATTGTATTTATTTATTTTTGAGAGAGAGAGAACAGTGTGAGGGGAGGGAGAGGAAGAGAATCCCAAGCAGGCTCCCCTTTGGGCGCAGAGCCTGACTTGGGCCTCGATCCCATGACCCCGAGAGCATGACCTGAGCTGAAACCAAGAGTTGGATGCTCAACCGACTGAGCCACCAGGCAGCCCTAACTTATGCAATTTTAGTGAAAGGAAAGAATCAACTAAGTTTGTTGGATAGTTCCTCAGATGTCTTTTGTGAGAACTTGCATTTTGGTATATTGAGATGAATCAACAGCTTCTGTCCATTGAGATCTCACCTAACACAGCACCATGGGAATTTGACTGTTTCGTGAAATGGTGAACTAGTTTTTTTGTTTGTTTGTTTTTTTGTTTTTAGAGAGAGAGTGGGGGAAGGGTAGAGGGAGAGGGAGAGAGGAATCTCAAGCAGACCACACTCAGCGCAGAGCCCAACTTGGGGCTCGATCTCATGACCCTGAGATCATGACCTGAGCTGACATCAAGAGTTGGACCCTTATCCAACTGAGCCATCCAGGTGCCCCTGTGAACTAATTTTCTTATAGAGGCATGGACATCTGAAGTCACCTAGTCTAATCTACTCCTTTACAGGTGAGACCCACGGAGGTTAAGTGATTTGCCTAACGTCACAAGACAGATAGTTACTAGTAGAACTTGAGTAGAATCTGCCTTTGGATCCATTTCTCCTACTGCATCCCTCTTTTAGATAATGCCATGACCATCCACCAAGATGGAATCGTGAACTCCATCCTCCGTAGCCATTGGGATGTCAAATCTATTAATTCTCGGGGCGCCTGGGTGGCGCAGCGGTTAAGCGTCTGCCTTCGGCTCAGGGCGTGATCCCGGCGATGGGGGATCGAGCCCCACATCAGGCTCTTCCGCTAGGAGCCTGCTTCTTCCTCTCCCACTCCCCCTGCTTGTGTTCCCTCTCTCGCTGGCTGTCTCTCTCTCTGTCGAATAAATAAATAAAATCTTAAAAAAAAAATCTATTAATTCTACCTGTGAACTGTCTTCTGAACTGGTCACATCTGTTCATCCTTACTGCTTCCACCTCCTTCTAACCCTTTGTCTTTTCTCACCTGGATTCTAGCAACGGGTGAGAACAAAACAATCATTTTCTAAATGATTTCCTTGCCACATTCTCCCCTCTCTAATCCACCCTTCTATCATACAGCTTCCAAAGGAACAATTATGATCATGTCCCTTTTATAAGTAAGGACATCCAAATCCCTTCATGTGGGACCCCAAACCTAAATCGGTCTGCTTGCAGAATGCCTATCTCTTTACTTCCTACCATGCTCCTTATCCACCCCCACCGAACCGTTATGAACATTATATCATTTAAAAAGTCTGTATGTCTTTAGGATTAAATTTGAGTTTATGGGAAAGGAAAAATGTCATAAGTGGCTCACATAAAATAGAAATTTAATGTCTTTCACATAAAAGAAGTCAAGATGGGCAGTGCAAGGATGGTGTGGCCGCCCCGCAGTTAGCTCAGCCCCACACTCCTCTGTCTTTTGTTTTACTACCCTCAGTATGTGGCCTCCATACTTCTTAGGTACACCTCATAACCGAAGGTGGCTTCTAGAGCTCTCGCCATCACATTTGAGTTCCAGGCTGACATGGAGAGGAAGAAGAAAAATATCCATTCCTTTTCTTTTGAGGAAACTTTTTCAGAAGTCTCACATCATCTACACACATCTCATTGTATAGAACTTGGTCCCGTTGCCATGCAGAGCTGCTGGGGAAGCCGCAAAATGCAGATTTCGAGCTCCCTATATTGCCAATTCCCCATAAATACAAGGTTTCTGATAGAAGAGTCCAACTCACAGCTTTGAAAGCCAGCTGACATGCCTTTTTCCCCCAACTTTCCCATGCAGAGGAGGCTTTTCCTCCCATGCTTACCAAACATTTGGTACGTATCTGAAATGTGTGAGAAATATATGTATTTAAACTTGTGTTTCCCTTACCATAGGAAGCCTTTATAAGTAGTCTTATAAAAAGTTGACATCTACTTTATAAGTAGTCTTTATAAGTTGGCACTTTTTATCTTGGCATCTAGCACATAGTAAGCCTTTGAGAAATGATCGTCGAATAATTGCATGCCTGCTCACATAAATAAACCATGCTTCTGAGGTCTTTGAGTGGCGGTTTAGGCCCATGATCAGTCTAGCCCTTGTGTTTGGGTCGGTGCTGAAGACCTGAGGCTGGCGAAACCCCACAGTCAGGGTCTGTGTGTAAGGTTGTGCTGGTTGTTCACTGCACTAACCATGAAAAGGATGACTGAGGTCTGGAATCCAGCCCTTGCTCTCTATCCCAGATCGTGTATGCTGGAGAAGGGCTGCATTGGCCTGGCGGAAACACTTTTTCTGTTTGGCCGGAGTCACCCTGTGGTCATGGACTGAGCTGCCCATACTGGTGTCTAAGAGGCTTTGGAGGCCCTTGACCGGGGTGCAGTGCTCCACCTGGCCCTTCTGTGGGCTACAGAGCTGCAGGAAAGTGCAGGGAAAAGGACAGTGTGCTGAACTTCGGAAGCAGGAGACTGAGAACCTCATCTCACCTCCTCTTCCTCTTGTGCTCACTTAAGCACAGCTTTATTTACATTTCAACTTCCAGAACACAGGTGCTTCCACCACTAAAAGACAGGATTATAACCGCTATTTGGGGAGCCAGAAATTTAAGTCAATAGGGAAAAAAGCCTCTGAGGATACCTGGAGTAATTGGACTTAGGCTGTACACGGTTCCATGCAGAACTGACTCTTAACTCGGAGGCGTGAAGGGCAGTGGGAGAACCTGGAGACCGAGAGGCAAATGTGGAGGGCTGCGGGATCCCACACCGCGCGGGTTGTCCAGCCTGTGGTCCGGGTTGAAGACGGGGCCTTCTGCATTTTCTGCGTCTGCTTCTCTGGCGTTCACAACACTACTATGAGTCACCGATTGTGTTAGTGGGGTGGTGGAGTCCTGTGGGCTCCTGGCCTCCAGAAAGCTGTCCCCTCCAGTAAGGTTACCATAGGTATCCTATGATTGTGATACTTGGGACTGTTGTTTCCCATCAACACCTGAAGGAGCTCTTCCTGGGTTCCCCTCTGGACACTGCACATCGTAACACGTGATGAGGATCAGAGTTATTTATTACCGGCACCTTCCTCTCCAGGCGGCGGACCAATTTCCTTTCCTCCAGATGGCTCTCACAAGCCAGCCAAAGAAGGCACTGCTGGCCATCTGCTTCCTGTTGCCTTTTCAAGCTGGCTAGCCACTCAGCACCAGCTGTCGGGCTAGGCTGCCCCCTCTGGCCTTGCAGCTTGCCACACGAGGCATGAGAGGGCAGGGGCCACGCTGAAATCAGCGTTTGACACTCACGAGGCAGGAAAGCTTCGTTCCAAACCTATGCCAGCCAGCTTCCCTGATGGCAGACTTAAAAGGATGCTTGCCCTGGGACTTCCTGTGACAGTGGTACTTCCGCTGACTTAATGTGGGACTGAGGCGGGTGACTTTGGGGAGGGGGAAGGCAGTGTTTGTGGTCAACAGGGCAGAATGGAACATAATTCTGAACCCCAAATAAGTAAAATAATTCAATTATAACTTCCAATTTCCCCTCCCAGTTTTGTTTTGATTTCTGTTCTTTCTAATAAGATGTTTATTTATTTATAATGACAAAATAAACATCTACTCATTACAGAAAATCTGTAAAGTACAGCTGGAGATTTAAAAAAATCATCTATAAGCCCATGAACATAGGGATAACTACTATTTATTTTGTTGAATATCTGTTGTTTTCTCTTCTTAGCAAAGTTGAGTTCACATTCTACATACGATTTTCCTATTTTAGTTTTGCGGCTTAGTGTTTCAATACAAAAATTTTAAAGTTTAACAAATAAAAATTAAAAAATATATTTGTGTTGACTAATATTACAGTGCATGGTAATATTTTAATTGACTTAACCATTCTCTGATTGCTGAACAGTAAGATTTCTCCAATGTTTGCTATTTTAAATAATTCTATAATGGACATCTTTGTGCATAAAACTTATTTCTTTTTTTTTTTTTTTAAGATTTTTATTTATTTATTCGACAGAGATAGAGACAGCCAGCGAGAGAGGGAACACAAGCAGGGGGAGTGGGAGAGGAAGAAGCAGGCTCATAGCGGAAGAGCCTGATATGGGGCTTGATCCCATAACGCCAGGATCACGCCCTGAGCTGAAGGCAGGCACTTAACCGCTGTGCCACCCAGGCGCCCCATAAAACTTATTTCTTATTTCTGTATTTTAGATTTCGTCCTTAGGATTGTTTCCCTGAGATAGAATGACTGTGCCAGTTTTAAGGAAAATTTACTATGTTGCCAAATTGCTTAAAAAAAATATGAGCGCCAGTTTCAGAGTTTCTTCAACAATAGATATTTTCTTTCTTTTTGAAATTTCAGCTGATTTGGTGCACTTTCCCATCTCAAAACCGTAAGTATTAAAAGCTAGGTATGGATAGAAGCACCAAACCTGTTCTCTTGTTCCAGAACTTCATTTTACCACATCCTAAGCAGCAGATCTAGGAGGCCCATCTAAGCACTGATTCCGAAGTAGGGATGCAGTGCGAGTCATGGTGCCTGAAAGGGATCTGCTATGCTCAAAGCCCCAGTGAGGTGCCCCTCTTTGAACAATGCTTTCTCATTGGCTCACCTCCATTAGCTCGCTCCGTGGCAGTCATTGATAGCCCTGGGTCTTTAATGGCTCCTTCCCGAGGCCAGGTGGCCCCACCTACAGGGAACAGCACGAGTGCTCTGCAGAGTGGTGAGTTAGCGCCAAGTTGGGCACAGTGGTTGGCTCTCCGAATAGAAGTTCAGCAGGAGAGCTGGAGTCCTGCTAGGAGGCCAGGCTGCTTCAGGGGCACTGGGGTGAGAGGCCGGCACACCTGGCTTCTCTGTACTTGAGGGGATGGGCTGAAGGGCTCAGTGGGTGATGATGTATAATCGTGTTATCCTATTGTTATTCCATCCATCGATAGCCTCAGTTCCCTTTCTTTAATTCTATCTTTGCTGAGCCTTTAAAATCTCCCACTAGTTAGTACAGCTTTTCTGCCACTACCCCTGTTCAAATTTGTGCTCCTCCTCCTCTCTGACAAACCAAATCCTTATCTTCCCAGGGCACCTCCAATCCCATCTTAGGTAATGTAGCCCAGTAATTCTGCACTGCCTTTGTCTCTCCCTTTTCTATGTCTCCACGGCTTTACAAATTATTACTGAGGCCAAACGTTTTGGCATTTGATCACCTACCATTTGTATTTTCTTCTGATTTATCTATATAGGCAAGTGTTATGGCCTCAAAAATATGACAGTTTTTTAGAAGAGAAATCTGTCTTTGTTTTATATTTATAGTTTATCCTGGCATACTCAAGCTAGGATTTGTTGGACTGACATCCTTATTATCTCCCTACCTCTCACCCCAACACCAAGTCAAAATTTACATACCTGAAATCTGTCCCACTTTGTCCACCCCAACTGCGAATCTGACTGGTCTAATCCCACACCCTGGACCTCATCTGATCTTCTTCTACAACCAAAGTGACCTTTGCAAACTCGCAATGTGATCATGTCATGCCCCACACTTCTGCGCAACCTATGTTAAACCTGTTAATAATGGCTTCTCTTCCTCCTTCTTTTGAAATTTATTATTATGGTAAAAATATATATAACATAAAATTTGTCATTTTAACCATTTTTAAGTGTAAAATTCAGTGAAATTAAGTACATTCATGCCATATAGCCACTATTTCCAAATTTTTTTCATCATCCCAAATAGAAACTCAATAACCATTAAGCAATAATTCCTCATTTTCCCTATCTAGTACCTGGTAATGTCTAATCTATTTTCTTTCTCTGTGAATGTGCCTATTCTAGATGTTTAATATGGGTGGAATCATATAATATTTGTCCCTTTGTGTTTGGCTTTTTTTTACTTAGTATAATGTTTCTGAGGTTCATCCATGTTGTAGGTATCAGAATTTCATTATTTTTTAGGGCTGAATAATATTCCACTGCATGGATATACTACATATTGTTGATTCATTCACCTACTGGTGGACACTTGGTTTTCCCCACGTTTGGACTATTGTGAATTAATGCTGCCATGAAAATTGGCATGCAACTATCTGTTGGAGTCCCTGTTTTCAATTCTTTTGCCTTCTTTTTAATTTACTTTTTAAAAACAAATGTCATAACCTGGCCTTTAAGACTGGCCCCTCCTATGTCCCATGGCCAGTATCCTCTGCTCTCACTTTTATTTAGAGTCCTCATACCTGCGTGGTTTCTCCTCACATCAGTGCCTTGGCACAAGCCAGTCCATGTTCCTGCAACCCTCTCCCCTCCTGTGTTTTACCAGTTAACTCATTCTCGCCCTTCAGACTGTCACTCACTCTTTTTTTTTTTAAATCTCAAGAAAGCCTTTGCTGATTCACCTGAGTCCAATGCTCCTATAATAGGGTCTCATAACAGTCCTATTTTTCTTTAGTAGACCTTATAACATTCACATTTCTATGTATTTGTCTTTTCCAGAAGTTTTAAAATTTTTCATGGACAGGGTTCTTCAGGGTATTAACTCATCCTTGAATTCCTGCTTACTAGCACAGGTGAATGGCTCTTGCTAGATGCTAAGTAAATATTTATTAAAGGATGGAATAAATATATATATTTTTCTAAATCTCTCATAGATCTTATAATAGTCCTTGGCACATATCATAGATTAAATAATATTTGCCTTTCTCAAAATTCAAATTAGCCAGCATTCATCTTATTTTGAAAGACTAGGATGTGGAATATCAAAAGAAGAAAAACACAAAGTTTCTGGAATGCAAGAGCCAATAATAACCCAAATATCTTTCTTTAGAGACAGTTGCGACTTCATACCTGCTGTACGAGGTACCCTATCAGATGCCAGAAGGGAAGTGGCTAAGAAAGGGCATGGATTCCAAAAGGGGTTTAACACTGAGCTACCATATGAGCCAGCAGTTCTACTCTAACATATAGACTCAAAAGAAATCAAAATGCATGTCCCCACAAAAACTTCGAATGTTTATAGCAGCATTATTCATTATAGCCAAAAGGTAGAAACAACCCAGTGTTCTTTAACTGTGAATGTATAAATAAAATGTGGTATATCTATACAATGAAATAGTCAACAATAAAAAGAAATGGAGTACTGATACACACTGTAACTCGGAAGAACCTTGAAAACACTGTGTGTGCTAAGTGAAAGAAGCCAGCCACAAAAGACCAGTTTGTATGATTCCGGTTTATTTGAAAATCCACGGAGACGGAAAATGCATTAGTGATGGCCTTGCTGGGGAATTAGGGGGAAAGGGGAGTGCTCTCCAAGGAGTATGGCGTTTCTTTTGGAGTGATGAAATGTTCTACAGTTGACAGTGGAGATAGTGGTGCAATGCCTCAATACTAAATGTCATTGAATTGTATACTTGAAAAGGGTGAATCTTATAATACAAAAATTTGTCTCTAAAAAGCTTAAAGTATTTTTTAAAAAGTTTAAAAATGTTAAAATCTTAAAAAAACAGAGAAGGTGGGCTCTGGAGCCACGTTGTCTGGGTTCAGCTCCTGGACCCCTAACTTCCTAATTGTGTGGCCTTGGGCAGGTTACCTAACCTCTCTGCCTCTCAGAGGTAGTGGTATCTTCTTGATAAGACTGTGATGAGAATTAAATGAATTAACATCCATGAAAGGCTCAGGTAAGGACCTGGCACATAGCCAGTGTTCAATAAATCTAAATTTTATTAATATCGTTTTCTCATTGCTCTAGAAAGATTTCTCTCCAGGTGACTAGATCTTCAAGTGTGTGCATCAGTTTTGACTTACTCTGGAAATGGTTCACACACTAGTGATTACTTTTCTATAGTCCATCTTGTTGGTGGCCAGTTTCCCTTTCCCCACCTCTCTTACCAGAAAATTCTCCTTTCTTCTGGGTGGCTCAGTCGTTAAGCATCTGCCTTTGGCAGGCGTGATCCCAGGGTCCTGGGATCGGGCCCAGCTTCGGGCTCCCTCCTCCGCTGGGAGCCTGCTTCTTCCTCTCCCACTCTCCCTGCTTGTGTTCCCTCTCTCACTGGCTGTCTCTCTCTCTCTTTGTCAAATAAATAAATAAATTCTTAAAAAAAAAAAAAAGAAAATTCTCCTTTCTTCTGATTCTGTCCTTGGAAATAGATTTTTCTTGTTGCTACAACCCTCAAGTCTCAAGACCATGTTTAAATCAGATCATTAATTTTTTTGCTATTGAGTTATGGGAGTACCTTATATATTTTGGCAATTAACCCCATATCCAATATATGGGTTTGCAAATATTTTCTCCCATTCTTTAGGTTGCCTTTTCACTCCGTTGATTGTTTCCTTTGCTGTGCAGAAGCTTTATAGTTTGATGTAGTCCCATATTTTCTATTTTGGCTTTTGTTGCTTGTGCTTTTCATTATCATATCCATAAAGTCATTGCCAAGACCAATGTCATGAACTGTTTTCCCTGTTTCCTTCTGGGAGTTTTACAGTTTCGGGTCTTACATTTAAGTCTTTAATCCATTTTGAGTTGGATTTTTGTATGGTGTAAGGTAAGGGTCTAATTTCGTTCTCTTGATTGTGGATTTCCAGTTTTTCCAATACCATTTGTTGAAGAGACTGTCTTTTCTCCATCATGTATTCTTGGTAACCTTCTTGACAATCAGTTGACCGTTTATGCCTGGGTTGATTTCTGGCCTCTCTATGTATTGGTATATTTGTTTGTCTTTATGCCAGTACCATACTGTTTTAATCACTGTAGCTTTGTAGCATAATTTGAAATCAAGAAATGTGATGCCTCCAATTTTGTTCTTTTTCAAGATTAATTCTAGAAATGGATAAATTCCTAGAAATATACAACCTATGAAGACTAAATCATGAAGAAATGGAAAACCTGCACAAACCAATAATTATTAAGACAATTGAGTCTGTAATAAAAAATCTCACAAGAAAGAAAAGCAGGGGACCAAATGGCCTCATTATGAATTCTACCAAATATTTTAAGAAGGATTAATACTAAGCTTTATCAAATTCTTCCCCAAAAATATGAAGAGCAGGGAACACCCAAATACATTTTATGAGTGTAGCGTTACCTTGATACCAAACCCAGACAAATACAGCACAAGGAAAGAAAATGCATACCACGTTTCTCAGCTTCCCTTGGGGTTGGTAGATATGATTATCTGTAAGCTTTGGTCAGTAAGATATAATTACAAGTGTACATCTTCAAGGAAAGGGGAATGCTTTTCCCTTTTCTTTTCTTCTTCCTTTTCCTCTAACAATTTTATAACATTTGTAGGTGTTGGTAAATGTTTAGATTCTGAATATATTTTGAGTGTAAATTTAACAGAATTTGCTGACAGATTGGATGTGTTCTGTGTGAAAATAGGAGTCAAGAACAAAACCAAAACCTCTCAAACCCTTTTCAAAAGTGGCTGTATCATTTGCATGTGCACTAGCGGTTCATGAGCGATCCACTTTTTCTGCAGCTCCGCCAGCATTTGGTGTTATTACTGTTTTATATTTTAGCCCTTCTGATAGGTGTGTAGTGATATTTCATTATGGTTTCAATTTGCATTTCCCTTTTAAAAAACCCTAAAAAACAAACAAACAACGGCAAAGAAGAATGAGTAAAATGGAATTAGATGATGGCTGCACAGCCTTGTGAATATACTAATAACCACTGAATTATATACTTAATAAGAGTGAATTTTATGGCACGTGAATTATATCTCAACTGACAAGTAGTGATTACCAAACTCTTTTTGTGTTAAGCAACTGAAAGAGTCTTTTGGCAATCACCAAGACAGGAAAGAGGGCACGAGAGCAGATTTTTGTGGGGGAGAGGAAGAGAACAGGAGTTATAGATAGATAGTTTGAGATGCCTCTTAGACATCCACATGGAAATCTTTAGCAGGTAGTTGGATATATGAATCTGAAATGCCAGGGGAAGTTTCAGTTTGGAGATAGGAATTGAACATTGTCAGAATGTGGAAAGTGTTTAAAGCCGCAAGACAGGATGAAGTCACCTAGGGAGAGAATGTAAATAGAGAAAAGAAGGACTTAGCCTAGGGGCACGCCAACATATAGAGGTCAGAGATGTGAAAAATCAGCAAAAAGAGACTGAAAAAAGAGGAGTTTGTGATGTAAGAAGAAAACTTGATCCCCTAAATATCCTGTAAGGAACATGCTTTATGAAGCAGAAGTGATCAATTCTGTCAAATGCTGCTGATGGGTCAAATAAAATAACCACTGAGAACTGACCATCAGATTAACAAATTGATGATCATGACAAGAACTATTTTGATGGTATTGGGAGGCAAAAGCCCACTGAGAGTTTCATGGGTGAATGAGAATAGAGGAATGGGGATTAATGGAAATAGAGAAATGGAGAAAAGAGAGGGAGGGAAATATGAGACCAAGAGAGGTTCCCCGCCCTTCTTTTGAAATGGGAGAAATATAGCAGATTTATAGGCTGATGGGAAGAACCATACAGAGAGTGAAAATTGATGTAGGAGAGAGAAAAGAGAACGTCTGTAGTGATACCCTTGAATATAGATGAAGATGATGAGGTGATATCCTTGAATATAGATGAAGATGATGAGGTCCAGTGGTAAACGAAGGGTTGTCCTTAGGTAGGAGTCCAGACAGTTTATACATTGCGTAACAGGAGGAATGAGAGTGTACAGGGGCATGAATATAAGTAGGCTGGTAGATGTGTTTAGGACTGTGTAGTTTTCATCATATTAATTCTATTTTCTTAGGGAAATAGAAACCAAAACCACTGACCAAGAGTAAGGACGGAGGAGGATATCCTGGAGGTTTGTCAAAGAGGATATTAAATGCCTAACTAGAAGAGTGGGAGAAGGAAGGGATTAGGGAAATGTAGTTGACCTTTTAGGCAGTGCCATGGGCCCCTGTGAGAGATTACACATCGTGAATTTAAAGTGAGATCTATCAGCATAGTTGTGTGGTTTTTGTTTTGTTTTTGTTTTTTTTTCCTCAACCACAACACAGGTACAGGTGTAGAGTAAGCAGAGAGTTGGATTAATCAGAATTGGGAGATATTTTTCAGATGAGTAGACTGGGAGAGCATGTGCAGAGTAGTGGTTATATATAAGGATGTGTTTCAATGCTGGACCGTGACCTCTGAGCCCAGTCAAGAGGGAAGCAAGGACCTGAGTGGAGGGAAGGGCAGTGACTACAGTGGCATAGAACGCTGCTTCATCCCTAGACATCGAAATCCAGCAGCACAAATGGCCTACTAAAAACTCAAGACTCGTTGAAATATCTTTTACATGAACTCAAGTGATGATATTCGAAGTTACGAATTAAAATCCTCTCACACATTTTTTTCTTATAGGGAGTAACAATTGAATGTGTGTTATTGCTCAAGGCAAGAAAACAGCAGTAGTCTGTTCATGACTAAACATGTCAGTGCTTAAAAATACTCCGAGTCAATATTTAATTAACAAATTGCCATGCTCATTTCACAGATGGCATGATATGAGAAGGTTATCTGTAGAATGAAGAACTAATGAATCCCTGTCAGGAAAACATGGGAATTATACACACACACACACACACACACACACACCCTGATAGTCAGAACCATAACAGAGGAAATTAAAAAGATTGAGCAGTAGTCACTGGAAACGTCCTCGTGTCAGACTATCTAAAGAAAGCAGCTTGTGTAGAATGCAGGAGACTTCTCTTCTGTGGTCTAAAGCTGGAATACAATCAGATAGTTCATACACAGTAGGCATAAAACAAGTATTTGTTCAATGAGTTGAATGAATACATAAATGATGATAATTTATTTATCTTTCCAACATGACATTTGGATGTAACAAAATCTCCCATTTCCCCTGCCTCATGTAGGTTCAATTTCTTTTTGGTGTTTTCGGGTCCACTTTCTGGTTGGTAATTGATGATGGTAGATGGCTGGTCAGTGTGAAGAGGCCTCTGGTTGTTCCAGCCTCACGATCCCCAGCCAGGTAGGGCTGGCAGCTTGCTGGGCTGCTGATCTTCTTTCACTCCCTGTGTCTTCACAGGTACTATCCTCTTGGATAGTCTGAGAATTGCTTGCTATGAACCCCCGCATTTCCATCCCCACACTGCTCAGCTCCCTCCAGCTTGTCTACCTGGAACCTGCTTTCTTTCCAGAAGCAATTCAAGCGACACCTCCTCTGGGAAGTCTTTTCTAATCTCCTGTTTTGGCCCCAGTTCTTAGAGCTCTCCAGATTCTCCGGACTCATCCACTTTGCAGGCCTCGGTCCCTTGCCCAGTGGAGAGCCCTTCCTCTAGCATCTTCTCTCTTCTACACACAACCCCTGGGCCTGCCGTATCATTTAGAGATACAAGAGAGGAGAGTCCCTTTATTTTCTGAACTTTAACCAGGGAGAGACAGGTAGATTCCTGTCTCTTCTTCCCTGTGCGCCAGCCCCATTCAGCCATTCTAAAGCACAGAGGTTTTCATATAGCTGTCTGGAGATGTCCAGTGGGACCAAGATATCAACGATGTTTTATTATGAATGCGTCACCTTTGTTTTCCCCTCTTCTTGCTGCTCAATAAAGTGTTAATACAGGAGCTTTGGCCTAAGTTCTGATTTCTACAGAAGTGTCTGTCCTTCAGAATTCCATAGCAACCAAGACGTACCTCTATCTTAACTTTTAATAACCTTTGTGGTGAGTGTTAGTTGACTTCCAGAGAGATTCTTAAGGGCAGAGACTTCTGTGTCCCTCCATCACATTACCTGGCACCATGTTTCAAACGTAGTAGGTGACTGGAGAAACACCTGCTGTAATATCAGAGTCCTGTAGAGCACATTTAACACCAGAAGGTTCCTTAGGTATTTTTATTTTAACCCCTAACTACGTGGAAGAGCAGATCTGAGGCCGAGAGAAATCAAGGGACTTTTCCCAAGGTCAGGCAGCTACTGAATAACAGGACTAGAACCAGCACATTCCCTTAATCACACAGCACTTGTCCCTTAATTGAAAGCGATTACTTCCATTTATATGCAAAGAAAACAATGCCAGGAGCAATGACAAGCCTGTGTTTCTCCAAGCCACTTTAAGCCTCTGGGGCAGCTGGGTGGCTCAGTCAGTGAAGTGGCTGCCTTCAGCGGAGGTCACGATCTCAGGGTCCTGGGATCGAGCCCAGTGTTGGGCTCCCTGCTCACCTGGGAGTCTGCTTCTCCCTCTGCCTCTCCCCCTACTTGTGTGCTTTCTTTCTCTCTGTCAAATAAATCAATAAAATCTTAAAAAATGAATAAATTTAAAAGTGGCCAACACGAACAATACAGTGGTTCATTGGCTCTGTCCCCACCATCCTATAAAGTTCTTGGTGCCTCTTTTTACTGGGTGTCTCTAGGTGGCATCTTACATGGGATGGCAAAGACAGTCCCACCAGCGCCCACATGGCACCCGCCATTGCATTCCTTTTCTACTTCAGTTTCTCGCATGATGTCCACAGCCAGGGCTCCCGACGTGCACGTCTACAGGCTTGGCACCCCTGCAGAGGCTCAAGGGCTCCTTCTGCTGCTGCACATCCCACCAGCGCTGACCACTAAGGCCTCCTATGGGCCCTGTTGTATCCCTCAGAACACTTGTATATTGACTGGCTCCTTGCCCCAGATCCAGTGTGTGGAGGCCATGCTCCCACAGTAACCACAGTGAATAGGGGAAGTCCCTGCACCTCCTCGCCTCTAGCACCACGTTCCGGACCTCAGGGGACAGAGTACTGCTGCCCAGGCTCCTGCAAGTACAGCACAATTATCTGTCTATCCATTCTTTTTTTTATTTTATTTTATTTTTTTTTAGATTTTACCTATTTATTTGAGAGGGAGAGACAGAGATAGCAAGAGAGAGAGAGAAAGCATGGAGCAGGGAGGAGAGGGAGAAGCAGGCTTCTCGCTGAGCAGGGAGCCTGACACGGGGCTTGATCCCAGGACCCCGGGATCATGACCCGAGCTGAAGGCAGGCACTTTACAGACCGAGCCACCCAGGCGCCCCTGTTTATCCATTCTTAGTCACATCTTGAGGTCTCTGATATGAATCTCCAGGATTGGGTCAAGGCGACTGGACAATCTGAGCAGAGTCATAATTGTGGAATACAGATGAGGTCCGGTGGAAGGGGAGGCATAACAAGGCCCTGGCCCCATCACAACATGCTCCCCAAAATACTTCCTGTCCTGGTGGAGGGTCAGCCTATGGCCTATCTTTGTCTGACCAGTGAGCTAAGAATGATCTTTATACTTTTAAAAGGTGGTAAACACAAAGAACAAAGAAGAATATGCTATAGGGACCCATGTGACACACAAAGCTTAAAATATTTACTATCTGTCCCTTTACAGAAAAAGTTTGTATACTCCCATCCTAGAGGGAAAACAAAGTGCAACAATTAGAGATGGGAACTAAAGCAACGCATGGTTTGAGCTCTGTAATTGTAAACTATGAATCAGTTTCGTATGTTCTGTCACTATATAAAAATCTTGCATTTTTCAGCATGGCAGGAACCAAACGCATCAAAAAGTAACGATGACTTGTCACAGCCACAGCAGATGATGGCTCTGCCTCCAGCCATTCTGATCTTGTGCTGCCTCCAATCTTAGTGCCTGACCTGGCATTGGAGGGAGACTCCGTTCTCTCACGTCCTGTCCCATTCTTCTTCTTCACTCTTTTTTTTTTAAACATTTGTTTTCTGTAATTTTTCAGGGGAGTTGCTGAGCATATTGCTTTCTGTATTTTAACTGAATATAGTTGAAAACCATAACAGAGAAAGTAAGTATCATCAATACTCCCATAGTCCAGAGACAACCATTGGTAACACATGGCTATATATTACATTCAAGGCATTTTTCTATCCAAATCATCTGTGTTCATATATATATTTTAAATCCTACAGGTAATTTAGTAAGGGGAGCTCTAGGACCCCAAGCAGGAGAAAAGCGTAGGTGGCACACAGGTGGTGACACGCTCTTGGGGAGAACCAGGATGGGCTTAGCACGGGAATGGGGAAAGGGGCATCTGGGATATGTGGCTGTCCCAGTATTCTGGAACCAAAAGAGAGTGCTTTCCATAGGTCTTCCCTTAGGATAAGGAGCCCCGACCTCCCAGAATGGAGATCCTCAGGCTTGTCTGTAGATAAGACTCTTGGGTCTTAGACCACAGGTTCTCCAGCTCCATCAAGAGAGGAATTAATCTGAAGACAAACACAGTGCAGAGTCAAACTGAGGCCCCTGCTACATAAGAAAATAGATTTGATTTCTGTTTCACTTTATCTCAATTTGGTTTAAAATAGGCTAAAATTATAAATATTTGTTTCCTCTTTGCTGCAAACTTCCTTCCAGGCCTGACCTAAATGAAAAATGTAATATTTTTTTGCAAATGAGAGGGTGATTATTTTTCATTTATATTTTCTTTGCCTTTGAAATTTAAATTCCTGTGCCCTTTTTGGCTGGTTGTTTGCTAGTTCATCATTGGTAGATAAAGGTTCCATATGCCAAGAAATATTCTAGGTGCCAGGAACACAAGAAAAATAAAATCTTGCCATGTGCTACTGATTTATTTATTCATTTGAGCTTATCATTCCATTTCTGTTTTTCTAAGTGTCAATTAAAAATAGCAACAAAGTGATGTCTTCTTTTTTTATTATTATTATTATGATATGTTATTCACCATAAGGAATAGCAGGGAGATTGTTAGGAGAAGGAAGGAAAAAATGAAGGGAGTATAAACAGAGGGGGAAATGAACCACGAGAGACTATGGACATCGGGAAACAAACAGGGTTTTAGAGGGGAGTGGCGTGGGGAATGGGCTAGCCCAGTGATGTCTTCTTTTGGCTTAGGAGAACAAGCGGCTTCAACATTAATTCAGTAAACACCTCTTAGCTTATTAATGTTAGATTAAAACAATAAAGATTGTGACACCGCTGTCACAGATGTGCTCTGCTTCACTTTATCACGTGTTTATTTTCCCTCTGCTTTTTGAAAGTGGAATGAGAAGAGGAGTTTCCGTAAAAGTGGCACCAGGCTCTTGTCAGTCAACTCCTGCTGTCTCTGTGGTGTGGTCTTGAATTAACCAATTTCCTCTGTGAGCCTCAGTGTCCTTTTTTTTTTTTTTTTTTTTTTTTTTTGGTAAAACACAGCCTCAATTTGTTATTTATCAATCTGTTTTGGAAGACATTTGAAGAGAGAATGAAATAATGTCCACAGCATTTTATGTTTCATGTTTCTTGGAGGAGAGGTTCTTTGTAGCATTTTAAGGACAAGTTCTCTGGAAAAACATGAAGCTTCACCTGAGATGGGACTGGAACTCCCATGGAGAACACAGACTGGGAAAATAAACCTACCCAGCTGGTTGATGATGGTAAGCAACCGACAGCCTTGTGTTACTAGCTTTTCGGCTCAAACATCTCTTTAGTTATTCTTCTACCATGATCCCATTTTAAATCCTAGGTGAAAGAAGAGATTTGGTTTGATAGAACTTGGATTCCGTGTATTTGGAATAAACACATCTCACAACAGTACCAATATCTTCCTTTCATCTTTCTGGAGACCTACTTTTTAATCTCTTCTCCATCCTGGCTTGTTGGGCAGCTCCTCTTATTGAGGCACAATAGAACGTAAGTAAATCAAATGACAAAAAAAATCAGATTGATTGTTTTAAAAACAAGCAAACAAACAAAAACTACCAGAGAAGTTTTCTTAGATGATTCTCTGGATTAACCAACATTCGTGTTCACTGTGTAAACGATCCCAACTGATGTCCACAGCCTGCTGAACACTTGCTGTTCTTTATTAAGTTTATATACTTCTCCCTCCAACTGAGTTGTATGTTTACCAAGATTCTGTTGTGTTTACCTTCAAACTGGATTAGGCTACTTGTATTTGTTATATAATGATCTAATTCTGCCAAAAACTGGTTAAAATATGAATTTGAAAATTATTTTTCCCAATACAGGTATAAATACTCAGGAAAGGAATCTCAAAATGAATCTCAAAAATTATTATTATTGGATTAGATTTAGAAAAGTAGCTATAAAAGATTGGGGAGAAGTAACAAAAATCTGAGCTAGCAGTCAAATTGTTTGAAAAACATCTGCAAGTTCTTGTTCTGTTAAAACAAAAAGCAAAAACCTAAAGCTGGAAATTGTAGAGGTAAATTATAGATATTCTTTAAGAAAGAAAAATAATATAGAACTGCAATCAATAGAATCATAATTAAAGAAAATACCAGTAAAGGAATAAGAAAAGATATAAATCATTAGATGTACACACAGTGATGTAGCTGGATCTTAAAAATATAATGCTGAATGAAAAAAGTAAGAAATTGAATAAGAACAATAAAACAGTACCATATGTATAAATTTAAATTCATAAACATGAAACAAAAATGCACATTTCTTAAGAACTCAAATAAAAACATATGCATTAAGCATACATGGTATCGCTGCCTTTGGAGAAGGGAAGAGATGGGAATGAGGAAAGGATAGAAAAGAACATATACAATATATATATTATATATATATATTTATATATATTATACAAATATATACACATATTTTTAATATAAATATATATAATATAATAATATAAATATTATTTATATATATTATGAAAATATATATACATATTTGTATATTATATACATATATATAAAATATACAAGAAGCCCTTTGTATTGGACAATAATATTAATGTGTCATGGATTGAGGAGTATGGTAAATTCATACCTCTAAGAGTTGTTCCCCTCTTCCCCTCCCAAATACTATAAAAACCTAGAAGACAAGAGAGGTGATGACAGTATTCAAGGCAGGTGGACAGAATTTACAGTTGGGGAAGCAGATGGATCAAGGCTTAATTATCTTAGCCAACCAGAGAAATTTGAAAACCCAGTGCTTGCAGTGGTGGAAACTAACAAGAAGCAAGCTGATTCTTGCTATAGAAGGTCAACACTGAGCAACCAGAGACACCAGGTGTGTCTAGAAGCAGCGGTGCAGGTACAGTTGGAAATGGGATTGATTGAAATTTAGCTCAAAGAACAGATGAAACCTGGGGTCCCTGCTTCCAACTATGCGGTCAGGCAGCTTCCCTTTTTTCAGTGTCAGGGAAGCTAAGAAGTTGACTTTCTAGAATGGAGGATCACGGTTGGATGGAGTGGGAATAAGGCCATCTGAAAACCGGTGAATAGAGAAAACTAGTGTAATTGAATGGTGCATCTCTTCTGTTTCTTTTTCTTGTGTCCCAGAACCCTACCAACTAGGTGTATACCTATACCAGCATCCCCATTTAAGACATTGGAGAATCTGACTCAGCAAGGGAAAAGACCTCTGGATAGTGACCACTGGAGATCTCTCAATGAAATGGGCTGGTCCTGCCCTACTACCTACAGTGAGCAAGCCAACTTGTTCCAGAAACACAGAACTTTCAATCAGCTTCTTGGCAACTCACTCTTGCATGTGCATGGCCAGTCAAGGATCACCAGAAATCTGTTTTGAATAGTAATTTTACATTATAAAAATGGATTCTGGAATGTTTGCTGTTTTGAATTATCTGTGCCTTTGTCCTCTTTCCCTTGCATAGAATTTTGCCTATGATCCTCACATGAACAAGGATCCGTGTAAACCTTCAGCACATTCCCTAATATTAAAGTGTCCTACATCTAGTTGGCTAAAATGATCTCACAAGTGTTCCCTCCAGAAGAGCAAGTGGCACTTAAATATGGAGGAAAAATGTATTGTATCCCTTTGACTTCAATTCTGTAGCAGGTGGCCTGCCCTCATCACATTTCCGCCAACTGGGAACCTCCTGTAATGATGTGGGGCTTCTAGTTGGACTAAAACAGGAGGCGATTGCATTTGGTTCAGACACGTTTTGACCATCGAGGTCGGAGTATTCTGTCATCTCCTGTTTTGAGTACACATATGTGTGTACGTGTGTGCTTGTGAGTGTATGTGTGTATATACCTATGTACCCAAGTACGCGCATGTAACTACGTACCGCTGCTGACCAGTGAGTGCTTGTCAAGCTTTTTGAGAGGAAATACACCAGGCTGCTGGTGCACCTGGGCTTTTCTCCTTAAGAAATCAGGAATTTGGCAAAGCAGTCAGAACTCCAGAGGAGATGCCGTGTTTGCTGTACTCAGAGCCATCCATGTGGCCATTCAGCAGGACCCTGCCAGTTTTGTCATCAGTGAACATCGTGGCTGATGAATTAAGGCCTGGATACAATCTCTGAAGAGTATCTCTCGCTTTGCTATAGGAAAAAAGAGAGAAGGAAATACTTGGAGAAGGACTTTCTTATCACAGCTTTGGCTTTCCCATTAATCTTACTTTCTGCCCACGATGCCCTTGTGCACTGTTATCTTCGGGAGTGTTAGCTGGAAGTCTTCCTGCAGGATGATTGAATTGTTCAAATTTCCCTCTCTTACCTTCCTGTGGAAAGTACCAAGACAAATGTTGCTGCTGCAGACTAAGACAGAAACACTAGTGAGTTTCTTAGGAAGTACATTAACCGTGCTTTTTCTTTTCTGTATTCTGATGCTTTGACATTAGAGGTCTTGCTGAGCCTGGACGACTGTCCCTTCCAGGGCTAGCCAATTTAGGCATAGTAAGCCATTTGCCTGTGAGGATGCCTTTCAAATGCAAACCAACCAATTCAGAGCCCAAAGTCCCAATCACTTCCTTTATCAGGTTCTCAAACTATGCGCCATCATCTACTAATCACCTCAGGGCCAGATACTGAACAACTAGGGAGAGCTCCTATGCCCCAGAGCCCATAGAAATTATTCCACCTAGTCAATTCTAATCCTGTTTACTCTGCCTCTCTACTTCCTTCCCATCGAAACCAGAATAATGACTGTACCCACCTCTGCCTCCTAACTGACCCTGGTGCTTCTCCATGTGGCCCTCCATGATGTGGCATGTCCCTCCTCTTGGGAACTATGAGTAACTATCATAACAGGGAACGCACGCTCTACTGAGTGGCAAATCACAAGAAACTGTATCTTGAGGTATGGTTCTTCCATGAGACTTTCCCTGATCTCATCAACTTACAATGAACTTATCCTCTTGTAAACATCCAGTATCACTGCCTGTGGCTCTCATGTAGAGACATACAGACATTGAGATCCATGCTACTGCACGGTAACATGTACCTGTTGTTTAAATTTCTTGTGTATGATCTTGTTCTTCCAACTGACATGTAAATTTCCTTAGAACATAATTTCTCAGGTGTACAATTCTCACTATGTTCCAATAATAACTAATGAACTCATGAATGAATGAACAAATGTAACTTACTGAATTTGACCCAAGGCTTACAAAGATCTTCCTTTTTCTTTTCTTTTTGAACTTCTCTTTAAAAAAAATTTTTTTTCGAAGATTTTATTTATTGGAGAGTCAGGGAGAGAGAGAGAAAGAGAGAGAGCAGGAACTAGGGGGAGAGATAGAAGGAGAGGGAGAAGCAGGCTCCCCACTGAGAAGGGAGCCTGATGCAGGGCTTGATTCCAGGACACCAGATCGTGACCTGAGCTGAAGGCAGATAAGCTTAACGGACTGAGCCACCCAGGCGCCCCTCTTCCTGTATAAATTTAGATAATCCATTTGCCTATTATGTCTCAGTTTCCTCACCAATAAAATGGGGACAGTGAAAACAGTACTTTTATCATGGAGCGTCATGAAGCTGAAAATCAGGACATCTGTCTTAAAAAGCTTACAGTAGTGTCTAGCACAGAGCAAGCCCTCTGTAAATCTGAGTGGGTGTTGTTGCCTCCATCAGTGGCACCTAAGTTGAAGTCAGCTTGACTCTTTTCTGTGACTTGCCGCTGGTGTAGAACGCGACCCTAATTCTGCCTTCAGTTCAGCCTACAAGTCTGCATTAGTGTCTTAGATGATAAAGACCTAGAGGAGCTTTGTGCGATAGCATGTGTGGTTCTTCAAGATATAAATATGTTTTAACAATGTTGCGGACTGAATTATATCCCTCCCCCCACCCGTATGTTGAAACCCTAGGTGTGACTGTATTTGCAGGTAGGGCCGTTAAGGAGGTGACTAAGATTAAATGAGGCCATAAGGTTGGGACCTTAATGTGATAGAGCTGGTGTCCTTATAAGAAGAGGAAGAGACACCAGAGATCTCTCCCTCTATGCACACACAGAGAAGAGGCCATATGAGGACAAAGCAAGAAGGTGGCTGTCTACAAGTCAGGAAGAGAGTCCTTGCCAGAAATCAACCATGACAGCACTGCAATCTTGGAGTTCTAACCTCCAAAACTGAAAAAATTAAATTTCTGTTGTTTAGGCCACTTTGTGATATTTCGTTATGGTGGTCTGGGAAGATATTCATACAGATAATAAAGGTTGTGGTCCAAAGATTAAGTGTAGAAAGAAAAATCTGTGTATAATTTGGGAATTGGACTAAGAATAACAGAAGAACGCTCTATTTATGGGAGAATTAGTAGGTCAAGGGATGCCAAATAAAAAGTCGATATTACACATATGCGAATCTGCTCAAGGACGATACAGAAGAAATAGCGAGGACTGTGGTCAACCAGATAGTACACATCCTGTTTCAAGACACTGAAATCTCATCATCTAAAGCTTCCATACAGGCTAAAGAGAACACATCAATAGGATACTGGTCCTCTGGCCCTGTGCTAGTGATTGTCTTTGGAAGTACTGGTAAGTGGGATTGTCCTCTGGAGAGCACAGATGTGGGGTTTCATGAGTGAATAGGATCTAGACAGTAGAGAGATGAGGAAAGAGGGTATGAGCGAGGAAGCCTGGTAGGGAGGAGGCCGCCAACAACAGCGACTACTAGGACTGGTAATGTGATGCAGATCCATTCTGTCGGAGAAGAGGCGCCGTATAAAGACTACTGGAAAACGGGATGGAAAGGTTCAGATTGCATTTGGCTACAAATTCTGGACTAGTAAATTTGGAGGTCAAGTGGTTCATTGAGCAAAAGGAAGTTATCATTCAAGCATTGTTTTTAAGGAAATTGTAAATACTTGTTAGGATGTTTGGGAGAAAGAAGGAATTGGAATGCGTTCCCGTCACCGCACACACTCACGTAGAGGCTGGCTTGCTACTTAGTGGGAAGTGGTAGATTGCAGGACAGCAAATCACCTGGGGATCTTGTTAAACTGTAGAGTATCATTCAGCAGGTCTGAGATGAGATCTGAGGTTCTGCATTTTGAACAAACTGATGCTGATGATCCTGCTGGTCCCTAACCACACTGTAAGTTGCAGGGAAATGGATGACCTCTAAATTTACTTGTACTTGGTTTTACTGCCTATCATGCTGAGAAAACTGGCTGAAAATTTACATTCAATATCAGCTTGAGTCATTCTGCTTATCCCTAGTGATGAAATTGTGTATTCAGAATGCCAACTCAAACCTTGCAAAAAAGTAATTGTACACACCTCTTTGCCTTGCAATGACCGCACCACACACCGAGAGCTAACAGGAGCAAGGAGAAAGTAAACACAAGATTTCGAAAAGACTGGAGCTAGACTTGGACTTAATGATAAAGGCAACTTTGGAATCTCCAGAAAGAAAGATATAAAGGGGACTTAATGATATATTCGTTTTGTTTTGTTTAAGAATATAGTTTGACTATGTGAAACCTAAAAGAAAAAGTCAAAAATCATAGAAGCAGAGTGGAAAGTGGTTCCCATTGTGGGGGAAATAGGGAGAAGTTGGTAAAAGATATCAACTTTCAGCTGTAAGATGAAAAAAGTCTGAAGATCTAATGATAATGTGTTGACTTAGTTGATAACACTGTAAGTACAATTGAAATTTGCTTAGAGAATAGAACTTAAATGTTCTCACCAAAGGGAAAAGAAAAGATACATATGTGAGGTGATGAATGTGTTAATTAACTGAATGAGGAGAATCATTCCGCAATGTACATGTATACCCAATCACCACAATGTCCACTTTATTTTTTAAAAAAATATTTTGAGAGGGAGAGAGGGAGAGGCAGGGGGAGAAGAAGACTCCCTGCTGAGCAGGGAGCCCAACATGGGGACTGATCCCAGGACCCATGAGATCATGACCTGAGCTGAAGGCAGCTGCTTAACCAACCGAGCTATTCAGGTGCCCCCCATGTACACTTTAAATATCTTACAATTCTATTTGCCAGTTATACATCAATGAAGCTGAAATTTGAAAAAAAAAAAGAGTATAGGTTGGCTTTCTCACTCAATACAAAAGTTAATCTTGCTATATCATCATGTAATCCCCATAAAGCTGGATGTGACCAAAATATTTTCTCAAATCATTTTTCCTAATAGCTCCTTTTAGACTTTGAAGGTCTAGTTATACAGAAAATACTTCCATCAGCAGCATGTTAAAATATTTAAGAACCACAAACTTTTCATTTTTAAGGAGTTTTCTACCTAGGTACTTTTTCATTTTTAATTCTTTGACATAATCACTTTTATAAAGTTAGTTAAAAATTATTACTTTAATATTTGCTTAATCCACTCTTCAGAAGTACTTATCCATCGTTTTATCTGTTGGAAAGGTAGGAAGTAGATCTTGCAGAGGAATTGAGATGAAGGCTAATGATGAACAGAATTATTTTTAACATGAAATATTATGAAAGGGTGATTATAAAATAGAACATGGTGAAGCTGACTTGTTTCAAAATCAAAAGGACCTTGAATTTTAATAATAGGAGTATTTCCTCTGATTTTTGTTTATATAAAGTACCGTAACTATAGAATAATAGAAATTAAGAAATGGAAAATATTCTTTGAAATCCTGTGTTTCATGACCTTCATTTTACAAATGAGAAAGCCAAGGCTCGGAGCATCACAGTGACTTGCCCATGACCACTCAGTCTATGAGCAGCAGAATTAGAGGAGTGTGGTTCTCTCTTTGCAGCAAAAGAGCTGTTTCCTTGATATCATACTGCTATCTTTTGGATAACCAGTGATATCACCATTACTAAGATTAAATATTGTCCCTCCATATGCCCTGTCATTTTGGGAGAGGCATGAATGATACCTGTGTGTATTCTGGGAATCTGAGATTTTACAGAGGAAGAAGACCTTTAGGTTGTCCATAAAAAATTGGGTAGCAAATGAATGAGCAGAAGGATGAAGCAGGGTCTCAGGACCCAGAGATGGCAATGTTAGCTAAAGCATGAAGAGCAGAAGTAGCAGGAGATAATCCTGGGATCTGAGGACAGTGAGTGCCTGGAAGGATTGGGCAGCAAAACTGGGTGAGAAGGTGGGGCCGGCAATAAAAATCTAGGAAGGCCAGGAAAATAATTGAACACAATGTCATAATGCAGAGCCAGAACCAGGGGTGTCCTGGGAACCAGCTGAAACCAGCCGTGAGAGCTTCTCATCCCAACTTGGAGTTGAGTAACATCATATCAGTAGCTTGACACTGGCCGTGGTGGGAATTTTTATACCGTAAAAATCAGCAAACCCCACTAACCAGGATTTTTTTTGTTGTTCCTGGAGAGCCAGTGCACCACCATATCTAGACAACACGAAAACCCACGCTCCAGTAGCTGGACTAGACCATGTAGCACGAAGGAGAAATTGAGAGGAGGACTGGGGAGATGGGAGCCTCCAGCATGCAGTCCACCGAGAAGTTTTCGAGACACGTTCTCCCATCCAGTTTTCACAGTAAGTAGTAAGTATATGTCCATGGCCCTTTAATTTGTAGAACCCAGAGATCCTAACTTCCAGATCATTCGGTCTGGTGCTATACATAGCATTCTGAATTTTTCAGACTTTGGCTCAATTCCAATGTGCTTCAGGTAGGAGGAGAATGAGGACCCCCATCAGGAAAATAATAAGCTACGAGTAAGAGAGTCTAAACCCTGAAAGTAACTTTGTATTACATTAAACTCTAACTCACATCTGCCACACCTGAGGCAAGGTAAGCTTTCCATCAGAAATTACCGTTATATTGACTTCAGTCAGGTGGAAGGCTCCCAGCACATGTCACATCATGATTGTCATTATTGCCGTCAGCACATCACTGGCACCAGAAGCAACAGTACTACCATTTATTGAGCAGTTACTCTAAGCCGAGCCCTGTGCTAGTCATTCAATAATTATTTATTAAGTGGTTACAGTGGGCTAGGTTTGTGCTAGATTAGTGGTTCTCAGTTTTCTTGGTCCCAGGACCCTTTTACACTCTTAAAAGTTGTTTAAGACCTCAAAGGGCCTTGATTGTATGAGTTATAGCCATTGATATTTACTGTACTCAAATTACAACTGGGATATTTAAAACTATGTATTGATTCATTTAATTATAATATAAGCCCATTACATGTTAACATAAATAACGTATTTTTTATGTAAAGAACTCATATTTTCCAAAAGAAAAAAATATTCTGAGAAGAGTGGCATTTGCTTTATACTTTTGCACGTCTCTTCAACGTCTGATTTAACAGAAGGCAGCTAGATTTTCTCATATCTGTGTCTGCATTCTGTTGGTTGCAGTATCTCTCACATTTAGTTTCTGGGAAACTTCATTTTACGGTTGTGAGAATGGGAGTAGAAAAGGCAAATAATGTCTGAACGTTCTTACTAAAAATGGTTTTGACCTCATGGCTCCCCTTCCAGAGTTTAGGGACCCCCAAAAGTCCCCAGACCACACTTTGAAAACTACCATACTAAATTGGGTATTTAACCTTTGGACTTTATATCATAAGGTTAAGTCTCTGGTGTGCCGTATTTAAGCCCACAACCCTATAAGATAGCTACTTCTATTGCCTCCATTTCCAACATGGGGAAACTGAGGAGCAGAGAAATATATTGTATGAAGGTATATTAGTAGAATTAAAGGTGGCAGAACTGGTACTCATTCTAGGTGTGTCTGTTGCCTGAGGTGATGCTCACATCCACTATACCACCTGCTTCCCAATGCACCTTGCAGAGAGCAAAGTTCATTACCTACTTTTTTTTTTTAGTTCCACCAAGGACGTCTGGGTGGCTCAGTCGGTTAAGCATCTGCCTTCGGCTCAGGTCATGATCGCAGGGTCCTGGGATCTAATCCTGCAATGGGCTCCCTGCTTAGTGGGGAGTCTGCTTCTCCCTCTCCCTCTACCCCTGCCCCTGCTCATGCTCTCTCTCTCAAATAAATAAATAAAATCTTAAAAAAAAAAAAGTTCCACCAAGATAAAGTTCGATGATCCTCTGAAGAGATCTTTACAAAAGAACCTCTAATCCAGTAGCTGCTACTATTATTTTGTCATAACTGAAAATAGTATCCCTGGGCAGGCCTTTTTTTTTTTTCTTCTTCTTCTTTTTGGAAGGATGGCAAGTGGCTGGGATGGCTGATGTCTTCTGAGAATTTGGAAGTGAAGGAGAAGAACGTGTAGGAAGCCCTGACTGGGAACCTACTGTCTTTGAAACAAACCCAGCTATATTGAGATTAAACAAGGAAAAGGTTAGTTTGGTATTTCCAGTCAGTCAGACCACTGAGCTGCCGTGGTCCGCAGGGTTCTCTGTTCCCCCAGAGATTGCTTCCTGGCTGCAGAGGTGCGGTGGCACAAGTTAATAGGTTTTCGTTACTGAGCCCCGACAACAGACCTGGGTGCTATCTACGACCGTAGTTACGGGAAAAATGGGTTACAGATGTCGTTATTGGCAGATGACCCAGGGAGGGAACAGACAATAACTGTGACATCATCATAATCCATTGACAAAACTTCTCAGGAGTTTCATAAATAAAGCTCTCTTTACATATCATCTCTACTTCCTCCTACCTCAGTACTGTGAGGTACTGAGCTTTTCAGGTGTAGCTACCCCAGAATTCGTTCTAGAATTATAACACCGGAAAGAATGCTCAAAGATCACCTGGGTTTTCTCCAGCATTCTAATACTACGGTAGAAAGAGCATGAGCTCTGGAGTCCTAGAGCTGAAGGTGAAATTGCAGGATCTGCCAGTGATGAATCGTATGGTCTTGGGTAAATGAGCTTCTGAGCTTCAGCTTTTCCATCTGCAAATTGGGGAAGACAAAATCATCCTCGTGGGAACATTGTGAGGCTTAAATGAGACACTAAGGAAAGGGCATAGTCCAGCTCCTCGCATTCAAAGACAGATGTTGAAAAGACATTACTTCCCTTTTTCCTTCTAAGTACAGTGACCATGTAATTTATCATCCCAAATGAAACATTTCTGAGAACAAGGGGAGGTCAGTTAATAATTATACCTGAACGACTGATATAAACTGGGAACATCCTGGGCAATTCAGGGGCATGATCACCCTTTCTTCGTGTAAACAGTTCTGGAAGGCAAGTGGGCATTGGTACTGACGTAATTTTATAATGTTAGAGTAGTGCTTTTTTTCTTTTTCATTAAAAAAATTAATAGATCATTTTCAGAACAGTTGTAGATTTACAGAAAATTGAGATCGTACATAGAATTAGTTCCCATATACCACCAACCCTATATACACAGTTTCCCCTATTCCCATTTTGCCTCCATGTGGTACAGTTGTTACAAGAGCTGAGCCCACGGTGATACGTTATTATTCACTAAAGTACATGGTTTACACTAAAGTTCACTCAAATAGTTCTATTGGTTTTGACAAATGCATCATGTCCTGTGTCTATCTACTATTTCAAAATCAGACAGAATGGTTTCAACATCTAAAAATCCCCTGTGCTTTACCAGTTTATCCCAATCTGCACCCAAACCCCTGGCAACCATGGATCTTTCTATGTTGTATAGTTGGAATCATACCACATGTAGTCTTTTCACACTGGCTTTTTTAACTTAGCTCTATATGCTTTTAAAATTTGTCCGTGTCTTTTCATGGCTCGATAGGTCATATCTTCTTATTGCTTAATAATATTCTACTTTATATATGTACCACAGTTTGCTTATCCATTCATCCATTAAAGACATCTTGGTCCAGCTTGGGGATATTATGAATAAGGCTGCTGGAAACATTCACACGCAGGTTTTCATGTGGATATACATTTTTAACTTGGGAAAATACCTAAGAGTGTGATTGGTGGATCACATTAAATAAGACCATGTATCAGCTTTGTAAGAAACTGTCAGGGGGCACTTGAGTGGCTCAGTTGGTTGAGCGCCTCTCTGACTCTTAGTTTTGGCTCAGGTCATGGTCTCATGGGTCATGAGATGGAGCCCTGTACCAGGCTCCATGCTCAGTGGGGAGTCAACTTGAAGACTCTTTTCCTCTGCCCCTTGTCCCCCTTGTGCTCCCCCCCACACACACACATACACTCCTCTCTGGAATAAATAAATAAATCTTAAAAAAAAAAAAAAAGAAACTGTCAAACTGTCTTCCAGTGTGATTGGACCCTTTTGACTTCCCATCAGCAATGAATGAGTCTCTGTTGCTCGCTACCCTCGCCAGTGTTCAATATGGGCAGTTCTTTCATTCTTTTTGTTTCTCAGGTCATCACTAATTCATGTAGTCCTCAATATATAGCTAGCAATTCCTTGATTATAGAAATCATTTTGTGCTTAAGTTAAAGTAGTTGAATCCTCTTCCCTGACTTTGGTCCCCTAAAATGTATCAATCGTGCTTAATGTGAAGAGCCAGTTTTAAACATCAACAATAGGAAAGTCATGTTTATTTTTGCTCAGATAAAGAACTGCATAAAAATTTAGTGTTTTCTATGAAACTATTGTTTTAAAACAACTTATTTCTTTTAAACTGGAGAGGAATAGAATCCAAAACTATTAATATCTGAATTTTCATGTATTTTATTAAATTTTTGATATTAATCACTTGGGAAAGGAGAGACAAAAGGAGAGAGGTGAGGGGAAAGTCTTGCCACTTATCAAATACCTTGGGTTTTTTATTTACTTGTTTGATGTTTTGCCTGTTTTGCTTTTGCCAGAGTAGCAGTAGCCAGTTGTTTTTCATATGAAAATCTTTGATTAGGAAGTGAGTCCCGAACTCCCCACATCTAACACCTGTGTTTGTGCTTAATATGATCTGAGTAGATAGTAGAATGAAACGAGAATGGTGCATGAAACCAAATGTTTAAAACCGAACACATCATCTCCCGACCTCATGAACCTATCAGAGTTTCCTGCTGTCATCTCTCCGTTCTGTTTTTGAAACCTCATTACCCATGTCACCCGCATTTGAAACTGTGCTGTCATCTTTGACTCTCTTCTCTCTCCCTTACCACTTGTTATAAGCTGTCTTTATACAGAGTGTTGTTTGGTTTTGATTATACCATTGTATGGTTGGAGCAAATGAGAAAAAGACAGCTGGAATGTCTTGGCGAATGTAACTTTGGATGACATTGCTAGACTGGAACATACAAAACTGAATCTTTTTTTTTTTTTAAATAGTAGTGGGCTCTTATATAACCTGTCCTCTTTAAGATTTCAAGAAAATCTTAAGAAGGCAACCTAATATGCTTCCTCAAATCTTGCCCAGTTGCTAGGGGAAAGAAGAAAATGATCTCCAACGGTCAACTATTATAATACACATTACCTAGAAGAAGAGACGGATTTTCTACTAACAATTCTCTATGAACCCTTTGGCATTCATTCATTTATCAGATTCATCAGCGAAAACCTTGGGAGATAGGACAAAACTCACTTCCCAGCACCCCACTTGGCCTTCCTCCAGATAATCTTTGACAATGACACCCGTGGCATAGTATCTTTCTAACTGCCGAGCCAATCAAATTACTCCTCTGTATAAAATCCTTCAATGGCTCCCATTACAAGAAGATGAGGTCTGAAAAGATTTTGGTGATTTGCCTCTGACTCATTTTTTCCAGCCCCTCATCCTTGGCTACTCCTTCAAGAGCAGTGTTGTCGTCCTCGGGTGCTTCCGCTCTCTCCTACACATGCTGTAAAGTTCACTTGATAATCTCTTACTTATCTTCAGGACTTAAATGAGGCAGCATGTCCTTTCTAAAGCATATGTCAATCATCAAGGTGGAGTTTACTTATTCACTCAGCAAGAAATCACTGGGGGCCTACACTGGGGGTGCCACTGTGATCAAGGTAGATCAAATGCTTATTCTCCAGAATATAGAATAACGTAGAGGAAATGGGTGGAAGGGGGATTTTCACCTAATAAAGAAATACATAATAATAAATAAATTGTAGGTAAATAAACAAGAGAATTTCATGTAGTGCTATAAAAAACAACAAGAAAGGAAAAAGCCACATAGCAGACGGGAACTGCTGGAAGCTGAAGTGTGGCAGGCAGAATAACGAGCCCCCGCAGATGCCCACCCCCTAACCCTGGGCAATGAGTGTGTTGCCTTACATGGCACAAAGGATTTTGCAGTTGTCATTAAGGTGAAGGACCTTGGGGAGAGCACGGTGGATTATTCAGGTGGTTCCAATCAAAGCCAAGTTCATAAACGAGAAGCTTTCCCATCTCTGGTCAGAGAGAGAGAATGATGGAGGAAGGGGCAGAAGATGCAGCATGGCTGGTTTTGAAGATGAAGGAAAGGGACCATGAGCCACAGCATGAAGTGTCCTACATGCTGGAAAAGGCAAGGAAGCAGATCCTCCCCAGGATGGGCCTGAAAGGAATGTCGCTCTGCTGAGAGTGCCTGTGACCCCGGTGTCAGACTTCTGGCCTACAGGAGTGTGAGATGATAAATTCACGTGGCCGAAGCCACTAAATTCAGCCACTTAGGACCAGTTAGTCAGGGCTGCATTCTCTGAGGAGGAACCCTTGAGCTGAGATCTAAATGATAGCAAGAAGCCAACTCATGGACTTCCTAGGAAGCGTGGTCCAGACAGAGGGAAGCGTACCTCTCTGAGGTCGGGGCAGACTTGGCATGCTTTGCCGTGACGGGAAGGCCGCGAGGACTGGCATGTGTTGGGGAGGGGCGAGCAGTCCAGGAGGAGGTCAGAGCTCCAGGCAGGCGCCAGGCAGGCATAAGGAGCCTTTTGCTGCTTTAACGTCCCTTGTGCCCTGCCGTCATCAGACTGTGCGCATTTGGGGACTCCTCAGTTCACTGTGAGGCCCCGGAAAGCCAGAGGAGCAGGGACTGGTCCCACTCCTCTTTGGCCCCCTGGCACCAAGTAGCTGCAGTGCCTCAGACCTACGAGCTCACAAATGCACAGCTGCGGGAGAGCTGTTTGAGATGCTTTAGAAAAGCAGAACAATGGTAAGATTGATCTGTTTGGAAATACCAACTACTGAGAGCTCCCCGAATTTTAATTTCTTGCTTGTCATCATTTGGGTAACCATTTTACGGCGTGTTAAGGGAAAGTGACTTGTGGTCGTATGCGACTCAGAAAGCAGCTATTCAGATGATAAAGCAACATTGTTGTCTGAGGTCCCTGGTGGGATTTTCTTTAACACTGCTATCATAATCAGGTTTATTTCTAGCTTAAAAAAAATAGCATTAGCCCTTAGGTGTTTATTAGATGAAAATTTTTCCTAACAGTTAAAACTATTTTGAAAACCAAAGTGGAGATAATGTATATTCTATTATTGCAAGCAAGTATTTGTAGAGGGCCTACTACGTGTCAGAAGCTTATCTCCTGCAAGCCCCACTCCACTTGACCGTGATTTATTGTTTCCATTTCAGAGATAGGAAACGCAGGCGCAGGAGGGGACTATGACCCAGGCCTCTGGCTCCAGAGGCTACATTCTTATTTTTTTTTTTAAAGATTTTTTATTTATTTATTTGACAGAGATAGAGACAGCCAGCGAGAGAGGGAACACAAGCAGGGGGAGTGGGAGAGGAAGAAGCAGGCTCATAGCGGAGGAGCCTGATGTGGGGCTCGATCCCACAACGCCGGGATCACACCCACAACGCCGGGATCACACCCTGAGCCGAAGGCAGACACCCAACCGCTGTGCCACCCAGGCGCCCCAGAGGCTACATACTTAAATACCAAGTTACATCCCTCCCCTCCCCCAAGGACGGGGTAGAACCAGGAATTAACCATAAAGTCTCTCAGGAAAATGCTGGAGTGGCTATGTATGGTATTTAAAGGTATTTAAAATTTCAACTCTACAAGTCCTGGTAATTTATTTCTCTCTGTAGTTACTACCTGATTAAAGATCATCAAAGAATCCCTTGTAAAATATACTTTTGATGGAGCAAAAAGGGGTAGGGCTATGACGGCATCCCTTTCCTGAAATTGTCTGTTAAAAAATAATTAGCTTGGTTTCTCACATTATGATCAGAAGAAGAAAATGCTGCTGCTTTTGTCACTGATGGATGGGATAAAATATTTTGAATTTAGATAATTGATTTCTTTTTTACATTTGAACAGCCTTCTAAACAGTTCCAATTTGTGAGGTAATCTCCAAACATTTATTTATTTTTTTGTCTCTAATTTGAAGGAGTCTGGCAATATCTCTGCTTCAGACTGGTAGTTTGTATATTTAACCAGTCAATGCTAAATTACTTTCAATAAAATTAATTCAGGCTGTCACTATCATTGAAGATAACAGTGTGAGATATATATATTCTTCGCCTGGTTCAGTTGCCTGAGATGTTTTAGATCAATTTGGGGAAAATAAATGGAGTAAGTAAAATCAACA
The DNA here is from genome assembly GCF_024610735.1 of Ursus americanus. Taxonomy (NCBI): domain Eukaryota; kingdom Metazoa; phylum Chordata; class Mammalia; order Carnivora; family Ursidae; genus Ursus; species Ursus americanus. Next base: position 46,714,353 of record NC_142130.1, read on the forward strand.
CATGAAAATAAATACCTTCATTTTTAATTTGTTCTATATGTTCAGTACTCCCATCCATTAGTTATTCTGTTTAAATTACAATGAATTGGCACAGGAGGATGGATGTCTTCTGAGATTGGGTCTGATGTGTTGGTGAAACTGAAGTCCAGAAATGAAAAATATTATTGAGTTCTTATTCAGTTCCCTTATCGATTCACTGGATAGCATGTGGATAAATTATATCACATCGCATTTGTTTGTCCTGCTACTGACATAAGAAAGTGTCTTAGTCTGTTCAGGCTGCTATAAGAGAACGCCATAGACTGGGTGACTTACAAACAACAGACATTTATTTCTCGTAGCTCTGGAGTCCGGGAAGTCCAAAATCAAGGTGCCAGGTGCTTTGATGTCTGGTGAGGGCCAACTTTCTGGTTCCTAGAAAGATGTCTTTTTGCTAAATCCTCACATTGGGGAAGGGGCAAGGGAACTCTCTGGGTTTTTGGTTTTTAATCTGTAAAAAGGGATCTGTCAGACCGGCCTTAGCTTGCTTGCCTTGAGACCTCAGAATAGAAACTATTTCAGAAGAATCCAGAGTCACCAGAGCATTTATGTCCTTTTCATTGTTGTTTTTGTTTTTTTTTGAGAGAGAGCACGCACTCATGCGTTCTAGTGAGCATGGGCAGAGGGATTGGGGTTCCATCCCAGGGACCTGAGCTGATGGCAGACGCTTCACCGACTGAGCCACCCAGGCGCCCCAGAGCATTTATGTTTTTGATGCTGCAGGAGAACGAGGCTGTACAGAGTCTCAGGAAGTGAGGAAAGGGGTAGTCTCTGATGCTTTCTGTTTTTCCTCTTATTGTGCAATTGGTGTAGTTGGTTCTGGGCTCTTAAAAATGTTAAACAGGTCTTTAGTCTTGAAACAAGCAGACTTTTACATAGAGTTTATAAATTAGATAGAGACGTAAAGAAAATCAGAGGGCACCCTCCCCCACCACACATACATACAAACCACTTACAATTTTGAAAAAAAAAATCAGTTAAATTGAATCAGCCAGATAATTGGTCTCTCAATACAGTCAATTTCTTTAAACAATGAATTAAGAGTTGTTCTGGTCGAAACTAATTTTGCATGTAGACACTAAATATGTGGTACTTAGGTTTTCTTAAATCCTAAAAAACCTAAATACTCTAAAAAAAAAAAAAGGAACACTCACCACTTCCTGCTCTGCTGTGTGGAAGTTAACTGCTGGATTTCTAGATAAGTTATTTTACGTAGACCAAGACTGCTTTCATTTGTTTGTTTTCTTTTTTTTTTTTTTTAATTTCAGTAGGCTTTTTTATTTTATTTATTTTTTTTAAAGATTTTATTTATTTATTTGACAGAGAGAGAGACAGCCAGCGAGAGAGGGAACACAAGCAGGGGGAGTGGGAGAGGAAGAAGCAGGCTCACAGCAGAAGAGCCTGATGTGGGGCTCGATCCCATAACTCCGGGATCACGCCCTGAGCCGAAGGCAGACGTTAAACCGCTGTGCCACCCAGGCGCCCCTCATTTGTTTGTTTTCTGATATTGTATAAATTTCCCGTAATTTGTCATGAAATTATGTTTGAATAAGAAACCCCCTTTCGGGGCACCTGGGTGGCACAGCGGTTAAGCGTCTGCCTTGGGCTCAGGGCGTGATCCCGGCGTTATGGGATCGAGCCCCACATCAGGCTCCTCTGCTAAGAGCCTGCTTCTTCCTCTCCCACTCCCCCTGCTTGTGTTCCCTCTCTCGCTGGCTGTCTCTATCTCTGTCTAATAAATAAATTAAAAAAAAAAAAAAAAGAAACCCCCTTTCCATGCTTGTTTAACCCGATAACAACCTCGTGGTAAAACTCCTTTTTTGCGCTCCCTAAATCAAAATTACCTTGGCAGCTGACTTATAATTTCACACTATCGGTGGCCCACGGCACACGCAGCTTCTTCCTTGTATTATACTGAACAAATGAATGAATTAAAGTCCTTTTCTTTTTCTCTTGCACATGTTGCTTCCATCACAGCTTTGTGAGTGTGTGTGTGTGTGTGTGTGTGTGCACGTGGGTGCAGTCTAAATAACCTAACATAGGTTGTAATGGTTAACGTGTGTGTCAGCGTGGCTGAGCCCCTGTGCCCAGTAGGAGGTCGAACATTATTCCGGATGTCTCTGCGATGATGTTTCGGATGAGCTTAGCATTTAAATTGGTGGACTTTGAGTAAAGCCTCTGGCCCTCCATAATGTGAATGGGCCCCGTCCAGTAAGTTGAAGGCCTAAATAGAACAAAAAACTGACTTTCCATGAGCAAGAGGGAATTCTGCCAACAGATGGCCTTAGGATTCGAACCGCACGATCAGCTCTTTGCTGGAGTTCTGGCCTGATGACCTTCAGACCTGAACTGCAACGCTGGTTCTTCTCTGGTCTCTAGCCTGCTGGCCTACCCTGCAGCTTTTGGACTCGCCAGCCTCCATAATCACAGGGGCCAATGCCTTACAATAAATCTTTTTCTCAGCATATACACATTCTATTGATTTTGATTCTCTGGAGAATGCTGATCAATACATGGGCATTCTCTAAATTTTTTATTAAATGAGCGAAGAGTGGAACTTTGTGGTAGCAAATGCATACTATTGTTGAAACTCTGAGATGTATTCATGTACAATCTCAACTTTCTTACTGCAAACCCGAATGATTTATCTTCTTTCTTTTGCCCATTCAGTTGTGTTTTGATTTAAAAATCTGTGTATATATTAGAAATGGATAATAGTTAAGTGCATAAATTATGCATCAGCCTCAGATTTCTCACTGCAAAGGCCTCTAGGGCAGGGGATAGGAAATGGGGAATACTGAGGAGCTGCCAATGTCCTCTTGAAGAGGAAAGTGCTGGGCTGAAGTCTTCACATTGCAGCTTCTTCATGTTTGATTTTTTTGACATACAACAATTGACCTAGGCACACAGAGAGAGAAAGACTTTGGAAAACAAAATTTCTACCTATCTGTGATTTTGGGGGGCAATATAGGTGATTGGTCCTATCATCTCCTCAATACGTCTCAAACTAGAGTACTGACCTGGTATTTTATGGGCATATGGAAAACTGTAGCATAAATATAGTCCATTTTTCTTTAGAATCAATATTCCAGTTTTATTAGAAAACAGTAATAAATGTCCCTGGCCGGTAAGTTAAAAATGTTGTTTCAAATTGAAATAAATATCAATACATTATGGGCTAGAATGCAAAACTTGCACAAATTTGACAAAATTCCTCGGGAGGTTTCCACTTACAGATGAAGGTTTCCAGTGGGTTCCTAGTCATCATCTGCCCCCAGCAGGATTTAAGATGGCATTCTCTACTGCCCTCAGCAATACACCTTTGATAGAAAAGTTTCAAAAGCACAATCTTAGGGGCGCCTGGGTGCCTCAGTCGTTAAGCGTTTGCCTTCGGCTCAGGGTGTGATCCCGGCATTCTGGGATCGAGCCCCACATCAGGCTCCTCCGCTATGAGCCTGCTTCTTCCTCTCCCACTCCCCCTGCTTGTGTTCCTTCTCTCACTGGCTGCCTCTATCTCTGTCAAATAAATAAATAAAATCTTAAAAAAAAAAAAAAAGCACAATCTTAAAACAGGCTGGCTTTACAAAGTGAAAAGTATTGAAGAAAAAGGAGGGGACCAACCCCATTTGAGAGCTCTCCCTTCCTTTAATTAAAAAGCGAACGCTCTCAAAAAGCAGGCAATCGAAAGCGAGCTATCAACAGTGAGTTTTAATGATACTACTTTTCTGTTTTTGATTTCCTTTTCCATAAAAGCCCCTTTTTAATAGATGTTATTAGTATCGTCATTATTTTAGTTCTCATTTTTAAGAGCTACAATTTACTGGGAACTTCTAAGTCTCTACTTGGGTTTTCATGTTTACTCCTATCAAAGCTCCACGAGGCAGACATATTAAATAATCTTTTAAGTGGCATGGATTTGCCTCCAGTTCTCCAAAGCCCATGGTTTGGGTCCATTGCCATGTTGACTCCCACTGTTTTTGCTCTCCTGGTTTAACCGTCGAAGCACATTTACTGGGCAGGGGGCGTGTCAGAAGTGAAGGCGTTCACATTCAGATAATACTGTGCTGTTGTTTTCAAAGCAGTCCATGTTTCACGAACCTGCAATGAAAGAAACTTCAAGTCATGATCTCTGAGTATGGAGAGCACATGTTATATCAGTTATTTGCATTATCGTACAGATAATCTTAAAAGACTGAGAGAAGTAGAGTGGAAGAAAAGTAGCCAAGGTTTGGTTAACATACTTTTAGCGGCCTGTATACTTCAATGCTTAAATGTTTACGGTGTTTTGGGGCCCCTGTATGAACCCATGTGGCAGTGTCCTGATACATTATAGTATCTGTCGGTTATCACAGCACTGGTCTACAATTAGAGGCAGGAGTGCACTTGAAAATTTCAGTATTCCATAAAGAAGACACAGTCTACCCGCTTATGTAATATTTAATTTGCCAAATAAACAAATGTCTGGTTTTAATACCTCTAAATGATGCCTGTTGGAGAAAAATATGCATAAAACTAGATGCATTATTCAAGCTGGTGGTTTTCATCAGCAAATGCTACCCAGCCAATCCTGGTAGACCAGTTAAAACTCAGCCAGGCAGAGTAAAGATAGGACCCATGCCCCAGAAAAATAAGGACATTCCATTTTTTTTATGACTTTATACAACCTCTAGCCTGGCGATACAGCCTCACACACGTGTAAAGAGAAAAAGGACAAACAAGTGAAGGGATTCATTAATTTGTTATACATTTTTGTTTTCTAAATTGCTAAATTTTAGGAGGGAAATCATAAATAATTGAAATCCTCAGGCAACTCAGCAATTTTATTTGGCCTGGAGTTTCTTCCATCAAAAAAGTAAACATGGAATGAAACCGGCTAAGGCACATTTCTTCTTTACTTCTCTTGGAGTGAGACTTCCAAACAAATAGAAAAGTATACAAAAGGCAAGCAAATGAAGGAATGACATTAAAGGTTTGCATAATTATCCCAGAGGAAAATAAGCTGTTGAATAACTGAAAGGGAACTAAAACGTGACCGCGTTCCATTCATCCACCCACCCAAACATGCGACAATCTACTGAGATTTGACTGAGTAACGGTCATTTCGATAGTTTCTGAGAATAATGACCTTGATGGCTAAGACGTGCACCTTACTTCTGTAGCCTAGGTGAGAAGGTTGGGCGCACAAGGCAACTAATTCCCATGTGACATTTAGAGAGCTCTTCACATGTGAGTGTCATGCAAAGGGGAGAAATGAAAGAAGGACAAATGTCACCCAGGAAAGAAGGGAAAGGTTTCAACAAGGAGGGAACATTTGATTTTAGTCTGGAAGGAAGAGGTGGCGATAACCAGACAAGTCACTTTATGGGGAGGAGAGGGCAGGGATAGCTCAGGGTGGCTAGAGAGAAAAAAATCACGGGTTGGGCTGGTGCTGCGTGGCCTGCCGATGCAGTGCGTACGCAGCCAGATAGATGGTGCATTGTTTCTGATGCAAATACCTGATCAGCCAGCGTGTTGCCCCACATATTTGGATTCTGATTTGGGTCCCAGTAATCCTGCAAATACATGTGTCTTTTGAGATGTAGGAACTGGTTTGCTGGGTCCTCCAACAAAAATGGTGCTCCCAACGCTCCTGTAATTCAAAGTCCAAGAGCACAGCGTCTTTTAGGGCAATAGTTTACATCTCAATGTTTATCTTCTTAAAGAGATACAGCCGTGGCCTTTGGGAAGTTGGGGACCTGAGAAGGGAGCCCTGAAAAAGCTATGCACCAAGGGAGATAGGAGCTATGCTCCTCAGCCTTCCCCCATCACTGTGCTTTCACACCCTATGTGTCCTGAGTATAGCGCTGCATGAAAGCCAGTACCCCGTGCTGGATGGAAAAGATTTTTAGAGCCTTCTATACCTGCATGGGAACCCGAAGACCTGTATTCAAATTCCAGCTCTATCACTTTTCTGGACAAGTTGCTTAATTTTTCGAAGCTGCAGTTTTCTTATATGTAAAAAGGTATGATAATAACACAGTAACACAATAATATAGGATTACTGTAAGCTTTGGGTATATTAATGGCTATACACCATCTGGCTCAAACCAGGCAGTCAGCAATCTTATTCTTCCTTTCCTAGCCTTCCAAAAGAGAATATATCTTTCAGTTTGAAGTAGACTGCTTCCACATCTGACACTGTGGTTTAAATTGTTAGTATTGATAGATCTATCACTGAATTGAAGAAGTTTGCATTTTGTGCAAACTCCTTCCCAGTCCAGGATTAAAGGAAAAAAAAAGATGATTGTTTTTAAAATCCAGACTCTTTTAGTATCTTGAAATTTTAACAGTCTATATTGTATTTTCATTTCCGAATAAAACACAATCACACTCAGAGTTGTAATTTGAATCAGTATCAAGGAAAAACACACTCCTGACCTATTTGTGATAACAATACAATCTGTTCATTGCTTGTAATAAAGAAGCATTTGTTACAAATGTTACGTTAGGTACTCTACAGCTTCATCATTAACAGGACTCTATTGACCAGAGTTATAGTGAACTATAAGGTATTAAACCTCTCCTCTGTCGGGGAGGAGGGTGAGGGGTACCAGATTCAAAATAAAACAGGGCAACATAGGATTTTATTGTGCTACGGGAGTTTAGGAGAAGGTGTTGTTATTGAGCTTTGGGTCTCTGGGGCACAAGCAGACATTTTCATGGTCAGGAAAATTGCTGAACCTATTCCTTGAAGAAAGGATGAAATTTAACAGGATAGGAGAAGGAGCAAGTCTTTACATTTTAAGCTGGAGGAACGATGTGGCACTGGGAATTTGTAAAATGGATGTCTGAAGAAATGATTAGAGGTAGCTAGATTATTTGTGCATGTCTGTGTGTACTGATGTCACCCACAAATAATAATGGTAATTAACATTTATTGAGCATTGCGCTAAAGATACCTTACTTGAATTACCTTATTTAATACGACGAACCTAGGAAGTAGCACTGTCAATCACCTCATTTTGCAGACAAGGTAACTACATCAGAGAAAAGTTAAATACTATGTTCAAGGCCACATAGCTAGTAGGAAGGGAGATGGAATTCTTCCTTTAAAGCTACTGTGCAATATTATGACTAAGAGACAGGAATGCTTGGGGCCAAAGGGGAAAAAAAAATAATAAAAGTCTTACGTATTTATAGAAAAGAGACAGTCATTACTTACACATTCCTTATGATCTTATGCTTTTCCAAGCTTGACCTTGAGCACTAAGCAGGGTTTTAGTTATATGCTCTGTTACTTCTAGTTTAATTTGTTATCCCACTAAGCTCTCGTTCTAACTGCCTACCTATTGAAAATGACAACCTCTGTGGATATTACACATCTATCAGGCTGCCTCTAGGTGCAAAAACTACTAGTGATGAAGATAGAAAAATGACTCAGACACGTTCTCTATTAATAGGAAGTTAGCAGTTTTTGTTATTCATGATTTAAAAATAAAAGACAAAAGTCAACTTTTCAGTAGATATTAGTAACAGATGGTAGTAGTAATATTGGCCTGCTTCTAGGTCCTCTAATTCCAAACAATCAAGCCAGCATGCCCATGGAAGCCATCCTGCAAGATGTCCTCCAAAGACCACTGCCTCCTTGGTATTCGTGTCCTCTGTGGTCTTCTTTCATTTAGGAGGGTGGGCGTGTGTAACTACAGGATACTGTGGAAATGGCAATGTGTGCTTTCTGTGGCTAGCACATAAAAGGCATTATAGCTTCTGCCTCGCACCTTTCTTGGCTCGCTTGCTCTAATGGAAGACAGCTGCCATGTTGTGAGGACGCTCAAGCAGCCCTGAGAAGAGGCCCACCTGTCAAGGAGCTGAAGCCTCCCACCAACAGCCACGCAAATGATCCACCTGGGAATCTGATGCTTTCGTTCCAGTCAAGCCTTTGGATCACAATAGCCCTCACTGACATCTTTACTGTAATCTCATGAGAGATCCTGAGTCTGAATCACTGACCTAAGCGACTCCCAAATTCCTCAGAAACTGTAAGATAATAAATATTTCTTGTTCTAAGTTGCTACAATTTGGGGAAATTATTAGGTCAAAGTAGATAACTAATATGATGCATTTTGAGTGCCTCCTGATGTCAGGTTGAGCTGCTAATCGCCAGAGCTTAGACCCGGATGAAGAAAGTGAGTCCACAAATAGAAGAAGAAACTTGCTCTCAAACTTACACCAATTTTGTGCCATAAGATCGCCACTTGCCTCACCCCATCCCTGCTCGGATAATCATCGGTGCATAGAAAGATAAACAAAAAACAACCCTTGCCACTAAGGAACTCACATTATATTCAGAGTTCATAAATAATTATAAGGAAACATATTGTGACCAGACTGTTTGAAGGGGGAGTGATTGGGGCGCCTGGATGGCTCAGTCGTTAAGGGTCTGCCTCGGCTCAGGGCATGATCCCAGAGTCCTGGGATCCCCTCCCCACATCGGGCTCCTCTGCTGGGAGCCTGCTTCTTCCTCTCCCACTCCCCCTGCCTGTGTTCCCTCTCTCTCTGGCTGTCTCTCTCTCTCTGTCAAATAAATAAATAAAATCTTTTTAAAAAAATGAAGGGGGAGTGATTAATTCTGATATTGGTGTGGAGGGATCACAGAGAAACTGGTTTTGAGTTGAGCTTCCAAGGTTATATGGAATGTTTCCAGTTAGGAAGAAGGGGGTGGAAACAAAGAGCATGTATTTCAGGCTGAAGAAGACGGGAAGGCCAAAGAACAGAGATGCAAAGTAAGGCTCGGGTTTGGTGACCCTCACTTTGCCAATGTGATTGCAGGGTAGGGCTGAGGTGTGGATGTGGTCAGAGAATGTCGGAAGATTATTACTGTCATACCAAGCAGTTTGGACTCTATTCTTCAAATCATTACTATTTCTGAACAAGAAAGTGGTAGGACCAGATTTACTTAACATTTTTTTGTTTGATTATGATTAAAACATGCATCACATAAAACCATTTTAACCAGTTTTAATTGTACAATTCAGTGGCATCAAGCACATTCACAGTGTTGTACAATCATCACCACTATCTCAAGAATTTTTTCATCCCCCGAAATACAAACTTCAACAATTCCCATTACTCTCTCCTGCAGACCTTGGCCACCACCATTAGCTTTCTGTCTCTGTGGATTTGCTTATTGTAGGTACCCCATCTAAGAGGAATCACTCACTACTTGTCCCTTTGTGTCTGATTTATTTCACTTAGTAGAGTATCTTCAAGGTTTACATGTTGAAGCGTATATCAGCATTACATTCCTTTTTAAGACCAAATAGTATTTTGTACGTATATGCCAAACATTTTGTTTATCCATTCACAGATACTTTTGGAAACTGCTTTGTCCGTGGTGTTGGAAGGCAGGTGGTTAAAGGAAGAGAGACCAGGAGACACAGGTTGGAGCCTCTTCTAATGGTCCAGAGGACAGATAAGGAGGACCTGAATCAGGTGAGTGACACCGGGGATGGGAAGCCAGGACTGGTTGGAACAGAACAGGGAACTCATTCGTTTGGGCTCACTGGCGCGGACTGACCATCATTGTAGTTCTGATTTTAACTGAGATGTGTTCATAGGCGACTGCTCAGACTTCTCTTCATTGTCTTTGAAGAGAAGGTGTCAATTACAGTGTTACATGTTTAATGTGTTCTTATTCTGTTAAAAGACAAAGGGAGGGGGGTTTTCAAAACAAACAGAGTATCTAGGCAAAGAAGATCCAGCATCAATATCTAATAAATGTTTCTTTTTTAAAAGATTTATTTATTTACTTGAGAGAGAGAGAGAGCAGGTGCAGAGGGAGAGGGAGAGAGAATCCCAAGCAGACTCCCAGCTGAGCACAGAGTCATAAGTGGGGGCTCAATCCCACAACCTGAGATCCTGACCTGAGCTGAAATCAGAAGTCAGCAGCTTAATCCACCAAGCCACCCAGGCTCCCCTCTAATAAACGTTTCTACATAAATTATGCTTATGATGTAATTTGTAACTAGATAGAGTATAGTAACCACTTTAGATAGTGTTACTTGGAATCATCCAAAAGTAAAACCAATACTCTGCACTGTGATTGTCCTGGTGCATTGTACAATCGCTAAGGAAGAAAAATGCTATTACATAAATCTTGGCAGAGAAGCATGCTTTAAAATATAAGCCATAGCTATTTTAAGCTCTAATAATTCTGTCTTTTGTAAATCTTCTCTCTTTTTTGCTCATGGAAAATGTTTCACTGATACAATGTCCCCCTCGCCCCCACCCTTGCCCCTGAACAAAGCACCTACCTCAGCATTGTGCACCCAACAGGCATCCAATAAATATTAATTGATGGTGATAATAGCATCACCCACGAGACAGACAGAGAGTAGTATTTATTATCCTACTTTACAAATGAGAAAATTGACACACAGAGATGAAATGACTCACTCAAGGTCACAGAGTAAGTCATTGGCAGGGCTGGAAATAAAATGCAAGTAATACAGAAGGGCATGCTATTATCCTCTCTGCTTGAGAAATTTCTCCTCCCTTTTTCATTCTGCCTGATCAACCTTGAAAGTTAGTGAGAGCAAGATCACAGTTTGTGTTTGTAAGCCTCTATAATACTGCTGGGGTTTGAAAACCGAACCCTGAGTTTTATTACTTTGTTGGTTTTTAAATTTTTTTTTAATGTAGGCAGTATCAGCCAGGTTAATGCCTTTTTTAAATTTTAAAATCATAAGCTATAAAAAAATCTTCCTCTCTTTCTTTCCAACTCCCTACACACCCTCCTTCCTTTCATCCCATATCATAGTAGTTTTAATAGGATCTGTCAAGCTTAGTTCTGCTATCTAAACATGTCTCGAATATCCTCAGCAGAAAATTCTGTACAGTTGAAATAAGGCAGCCACTTCAGAGTATGGCCACATTGGAGATTACAGCTCTTGCCACACAAGCCAAGAAGGATCAGAGATGGGGAGTCTCATCCTAGCCCTGCCAGTGATCAGCTGGGTCATTATTTGGTTACCCCTGTCCCTCCATTTCCTGTTCTGTAAAACGGGTCTGGATCATATGAAGCCAACTAAGAGCTCTTGCAGCTCCAATATTTTTAACTGGACTACATTCATAACCAATAGGTCGTTAATTGAAAATTACTTTCCCTGCATGGTATTAGGGCATCAGAAGCATATTGAATCTGCTAAATGGGTATAGCTCCTAGTACTGCCAAGGAGCTTACATGCTGAGAAATTCAGCACTGAGATAGGCAGAAATAAGTGAAAGAGAAGTCAAAATAGATCTAGTCAATAATTAAAGCAATACAAATAAAAATATATTCACATTATGCCCAGAGATGAGTGCCCATCATGGGTGGGGGAGCTGTATGCTGGTAACATTAGCTGTACAGTTAGAAATGGAATGATTCCCTAGTTAGCCATCACCCAGGGAAGCCTGAAAAAGAGTCTTTAAATTTGGTAGTGGAGAAATAACTGACTAGTCTTTATACTGTGCACATGACCATGAAGATGACCCTTGCGGTAGGAACCTATACGCCAAAAAGATCAGAAAGCCTGATGTGAAACCCAAGATGCAGAATCGAAGGACAGAGTCTGATGGCAGAGTCCTGTTTTCTTCCCTGTACAGGGAGCTCGTTTAGAGAAACCTCAGGCCACCCTTCTCCCCTTTGTAGACTGCCTCTCAGATGGGGCAATGGCCCCATGTAACTAGTAAGTCCGAGAGGCATAACTTGGCCCATCCAGCTGGCTCCGCCTTGTCCTCTTGAGAGTGAGCTGCTCTCTGAGATCACGCTTTCTCTCCTGGTTCTGCAACCTGCAACCGGATATGAAATTTGCCAAATTCTGGGATCCAGTCATCAGGCCCTTTATATCTCACACTATGTTGTATCTGCCAAATTAGCCTTTCTCAGTACTAAAGGGGATTGATTGCCTTCCTTGCTCCTCTTCGGTTTATTTTTCAGCTTGATCAAAAGCAGGCCAAGAAGGGGGGTGAGAGTTCTGTGTGTCAGAAGGTGGTGCAGAGGATCCAACATGTCTGTTGTCTCAGAGCCTCCCTAAGAAACAGGAAAAAAAATACAGCACGGACAGGGCACTCCAACCAGCAGGAGTTTGTCATCCCTGGAAAGCCAGGGCTGTGGCTTCTGTGAATATTCATAGACAGTTACATGAGTGAAGGAATTCTGTGCCTGTGAATAAATGTGGTGGGATTTAGCAGGAGCGGAAGACACAGGATGGCCCGACAAATCCATAGGATGGCCCGCAGCTAGCTATGTCCCTTAGAGGCTGGGTGATACTGCTCTCTGCAGTGGTTCCTGATGCCTGGTGCTGGAGAGGAAGAATAAGCAGGACTGTCCTGCCACGAGTTTCAAAACACTCAGGGACGGGATGCTGAAAGCAAAGCACTTAGCGTTCAGCATAAGCAATGAAAGAATAACATTTATTATTTACTATTTTTATTGGACTGAGGCTTAGTCCCTTCCCTTAAAATGTTTATATCTTTAGAAAAAAAGATGAAATAACTGCCCAGACACCTAAATTAAGTATTAAACTAAAGTATAAATGGTCACTAGGAATTAAGTACAAAAGAGATTCAGGAGAACAGTATATACAGACATCTTGGCAACGTGGTAAAATTTTCTAAGATCTTGCTAAGTGTAGGAGAAATGTTATAATTTTGTGAATGATTGAAATACTCATGTTTAGGTTCATATGTTTAAAATTGAATATTTTAGGGGGCCCGGGTGGCTCAGTTGGTTAATCATCTGCCTTCAGCTCGGGTCATGATCTCGGGGCCCCAGGAATGAGCCCCGTGTCGGGTTCTCTACTCAGTGGGGGGTCTGCTTCTCTCTCTCCCTCTGCCCCTCATCCTGTTCATGCTTGCTCCGTGGCTCTCTCTCTCAAATAAATCTTTAAAGTTGAATATTTTATTCTCTGTGTTAAGTAAATAATTTTTAAAATAAAATATAAATTAGTTATTTTTTTTCTTCCCAATCTAAATTTTGGTCACTGACCCAAAAATTTATGGTGGAAGATACAACAGTTATATTTAGTAGAATAGATTCTCTCGCTTTGTCTCAATTCAGATAAAAATTAGAGAGAATATGAGAGAGAAGAAATTTGGGGTTTGAAGAAAAAGGGAGAAATCAAGAAAAGAAATCAGAGGAAGCAGAGACAAAAGAAGGGAAGTTACAAAAATGAAAGGTTGCAAAATTTGAAAAGCCACGGAAAAAGGGAACAGGGAAGTAAAAAGATAAGAGGGCAGAGAATCGATGGAAGTCAGCTAGAAGAAAGAAAGAAACACCGAACTTCGGGACCAGCTCTCAAGCCCATCATCTTACTAAACTGTTAATGAAATGCTTTCGTAAATGAACTTTTAACTCAGGGAACTTTGGCTTTATTGATGTTACAGTTGCTGGCGTGTTGAATACTTTGCAAAGTAAACAGGAACTCATATTACTCGAATTTAAGTTCAGTCTTTTCAACTTGCCCACCACATGCAAACATACACCCACATACATGCTCGCAGGCACCACCACATAATTTCCTGGGGCGTATTTGGAGCTGGCAGGTCTTTTATCAGCTTTTGATTTTGTAGACAGAAAAATTTGTAACTCACCAAAGGCAGTGTTTTATATGATTCAATAGTAACCCCTTCTGGGTCATTGCCTGTGTGTGTTGATGGGTTTTCCAACTCTAGCGCCATGACAAATGATGTCATGTGGACAGGAAAACAGATGGCTTTTCTGCAACACCCAGAGTGCTCATCGAATGTAGTCATAGGCCATGGTGTTTTTCTCTAACCTAGATATTTCCCAGTTTATTCTCACTACTCATTTTCTTGAGAACGTCAATCAATCTTAAGCCAAAGTGAGTAGATAAAATTAAGAACAAGTTCTCATAAAATAAACTAAAACTATATCCAGAAATACAGACTCTCCAAAGAACAGGGTGGTGGGGTGTGGGGCGGCTGGATGACTGAGAAGGGCTGTTCCTTCTAGGGATGGTACAGAAGGCAAACATGGGGGGACCGGAGGGGCCGACTCCGTCGAGGGGAAAAAAATGTGAGCTTAAGGGGCGCCTGGGTGGCACAGCGGTTAAAGCGTCTGCCTTCGGCTCAGGGCGTGATCCCGGCGTTCCGGGTTCGAGCCCCACATCGGGCTCCTCCTCTATGAGCCTGCTTCTTCCTCTCCCACTCCCCCTGCTTGTGTTCCCTCTCTCATTGGCTGTCTCTATCTCTGTCAAATAAATAAATAAATAAAAATCTTTAAAAAAAAAAAAATGTGAGCTTAAAAGCTCTTATCTAAAATAACCAAACCAAACCAACCAGCCAACCAAACAAAAACCTTCAAGACAAATCACTTTTGGTTACTAGGTGTGGAGTGAAAAGTAAGAGCTGGAGCAATGCTAGAGAAAAGGACTAAAGGCAGCTCGCTTGCCCTGTCTAAAACCGGAAGACATACTTGCACTTCATGTGATCTGATCACAGGTTAACGATATGGGCATGAAGAACCTCCAGATTGTCCCACACATGGGTCACCTTCAAGGACTGGTTTCTTTGCTTCGTGAGATATTTCCAAATACGTGCATTTTCCGCATTTCTTCTTTGTGTGAGATGGGCCAGATTGATTTTGAGGAGTGCCCTCTGGAGTTTAGAACTTCTCTCTACCCTCACCACAACTAGAAGCTGTTGTAGAAAACCCCTGGTTATATCTTAGTTTGGCTCTGTTTACTCACATAAAGTCATCCAGCTCCCTAACTCCTGGCCTGTTCACATAGAACCAAAGGCTGTGATACGGGCCTTATTCCTTTCTCCGGAGGAGGCCTTGCTGTGTGCTCCTTTGCCCATCCCACAGCTGCACGTCCCATATCCTGCATGGTAGCGCCCGAGGGGACAGTTGGCATAGTAGAAAGAAGGGTTTTGTTCTCTGAAGAGCCGGATGTAGAATTCGCACGTGAATCCGGCATCCACCGTGGATTAACTGTGTACCTTAGTCATTCAACTTCTCTAAGCCTAAATTCTGTGTAAAATGAAAATCATAATACTTATTTGCAGAGTGATTACAAGAGTTGACTTAAGGTAACAAATGGAAAGCCCCCTGCTCACAGAATAAAGACTTTAAAGAGTAGTATTCATATTTCTGGGTTTGTTATAGGAGAAGACAGTTCTTGACCTAAATGCTGAAGAGAGGGGTTTTGTTTTGTTTCTTAATCAAATCATGACACTTGGACTTCTAATTCTCTGACCGGGGAACTGGTTGCACTGTGTATAAATTACTATTTTAAGAAAATCAATAAAATGATTTGAGGACCGTGCTCGTAAATGTAATTACCGGGGGAAGGTTCTTCATGGTTTTTGGTGTCAGCGTTCCCATTAGGAAAATGGATCATGAGATCTTTTCCCTATTTACTTCAAATTAAGTGCTAGACAAAAATAATTTGTTAGACAACTAATCTGTAACAGAGAAAACTTTTTTTTTAAATATAAAAACAAGTTTTGAGATGGTTGTTTTCCTGTGATACGTAGAGGGCTCCGGGGAAGGGCAGACGAATAGGCTACGTTCTTAAACGGAAAATGGGAGGAGGGAGAGAAGAAGGGAAGAAAGTTGATTCAGGCTATGATTTCCTACTTGAGAGCTCTTTGATTTAGCAAATGTCAGTTAAACGAATTATCCGTGTAACAAATGAATCTGCTTCTAAAGACTTCAGTGTACTCGGCCTACACGTGGCAAAGGCTTCCTTCCTGAGATCTGAAGGCCTAACCCCACCCTGTCAATGTTCCTCTGTCCTTAGTTTCTAATTCTCAACTTGTTGTTTCATGAACTTTAACCACATCATCTAACTTCTTCATTTTTTTTTTTTAAGATTTTATTTATTTATTTGACAGAGATAGAGACAGCCAGCGAGAGAGGGAACACAAGCAGGGGGAGTGGGAGAGGAAGAAGCAGGCTCACAGCAGAGGAGCCTGATGTGGGGCTCGATCCCACAACGCCAGGATCACGCCCTGAGCCGAAGGCAGACGCTTAACCTCTGTGCCAGCCAGGCGCCCCTACTTCTTCATTTTTTAAGTGAAATCGGTCGAACCGGTTGTCTTTCTAGGTAGACATATTCGTATCTCAGCTGGAGTTACATTTAATTCCAACTTGTTTCTTAGGAAAATCCCTAAAAGGCATTTTTGCAGGACCGTGTTCCTTTTGCCAGATTGTTTTTCTTTGTGCCAGGTATTTTTGACCCTGCAAGTTCACAGGTGAACGTAGACCAGCACTAGTGCCTTTCGCCTTGGCCTAGTCCACCAGCACCCACTCTCAAGCCGACTGCATAAATCAGCAGGCAAAGCAAAAAGCAATAACTGATGGATTACAACTAGCCCATGACTTCAATTTGCAGTGTGCTCCGAGACACTCACTCAAACTGAGCCGGCCTCATTTTCTTCGGCTGGAGGGGTGGGCTGTAACCGAGTGTGATTACACGGGCCTTGATGGTAATCGCCTAATAATAACTTGGCTAAAAATTTCGAAATCATTTATTTAAATATGTCCCAAATACAAAGTGTAACATTGATGACTAACACTCTTTATTAAAATTATTTATATGCTTAAGAATAAAAGGCTAATTATATACACATACATATATGTACATACATATCTAGGTTCGTACTTTAGGGTTATACCTATATCCTTTTACTTCTCTGTGTGTGTGCGCTTCAAGAAAAATATGTCATTTTTTTTTTTGCCTGAGTTTCAAGTTGATCATAAAAGTAGAAACTTATTCTTATTTAAGCATTTCATCAGGAGTATTTACAAATTGTAGAGATTTAACTGTGAAAATAATTTACACCTTTGTAAGTATTTTCAGTTTGGGTTATAAGAAAAACAAATGACCTCTCAGTTCCATTCAGATAGAAGCCACTGAATTATTGGGTCAGTTTGGCAACAAACCATCTGACCTTCAGCACCTTCCTTGATCTGTCTTTAAAACACCACTCCTCTGAGCTAAGGCTTGCTCTAAAGGTTAATGAATTCACACTCTCGAAGTACCTTGAGGTCTCCACATAATGGTACTATGTAAGTATTACAGTTTCTGAAAGGCATTTAAAATCTTTCTTTGTTCAAGGACACAAGAGCACTTCTTTGGAGGCAGCCCTTAAATAGATTTCTTAGCAATAGTGACATGTTAATATGTTAATACATAATTAGGAATAAAATGATCACGCAATTAACACTAACATGCTCCAAACCACCGCATGACATGATAGTTGGGTTTTCCCAATGCTCTAGAATTGATCTATGGATAAAACGTATTTGTTCATTTCTTTGAAAAAGTCAAAAGGGGGTTATCTATCAACCTAATCGTTGTAAAAGACATGATAAGTAAAAAACAAATGGATTCTTACCTATGAGCAATGTTGAACACAGGGCTACTTGAAGCATTTTATAGGCCATAATCCTGTTTTGGAAAAAAAAGATTTATTTATTTTAATTTACAGCAAGCAAAGCTTTAGGGCACAGCGGCTGCTTTCCAGGAGTGCGAAGCATTTGCTGCGTACCTGGCCACCCTGCGAGCCGAGACGAGTCAGAGAGGCTGTTGCTTAAGGTGGCTTTTTTTATATGACTCCTGCCTTTTTACCCTTTGGACTTTTTGCACTGACTTTTTACAAGTTGTTCTTATATGGGCCGTGTATTTATTTACTAATTTTATCATCCATACAGACTAATGTCATCTAATGTTTAAAAAAAAAAAAGAGTGGAAAAACTGAATCACTCATACATGGCTGGTGGGAATATAAAATGGTATAGTCACTTTGGAAAACAGTTTGGCAGTTTCTTATAAATCTGAGCGTGCAATTACCATCCAATCCGGAAATTGTACTACTGGGCATTTGTCTCAGAGAAATGAAGATTTAGGCTCATACAAAAACTTGGACAAGAATTTTCCACAGCAGCCTTATTAGCCATAGACAAGAACTGGAAACAATGCAGCTGTCCTACAGCAGCCAAGTTTAGCTTATTGAAATACTTCTATACCATGAATTACAATAACGATATAGTACAAATTATTGATAGACGCATCAACTTAGAGGGATCTCAAGGGAATTATGATGGATGACCAGTCCCAAATGGTCAAATATGGCATGATTCCATTTACATAACCTTCTCGGAATGACGAAGTGATAGAAATGAGGAACAGATTAGTAGTTGGTAGGGACTAGGCATGGAAGGAGGAGGAGGATGTGGTTATAAGGGGCAATATGAGGGACCCTTATAGTGATAGAACCGTTTTGTATCTTGGCTGCAGTGGTGGTACACGTGAACATAAATGTGATAAAATTGCACGGAACTAAATACAGATATCTCAGACACATATACACAAACAAATGAGTACACTTAAAACTGGGGAAATCTGAATAGGATCAGTGGATTGCATCAATGTTGATATCGTGGTTGTGATATTGCATTATAGTTTTGCAAGATGATACCATTGGGGGCAGTTGAGTGAAGGGCACACAGGATATCTCTGTATTATTTCTTCTAAGTGCGTGTGGTTCTACATATCTCAAAACAAAATGTTTAAGACAAAGGAATATTTGGGGCTCCTGGATGGCTCAGTTGGTAAAGTGTCTGCCGTGGGCTCACGTCATGATCTCAGGGTCTTGGGATCGAGTCCCACATAGGGCTCTCTGCTCAGCAGGGAGTCTGCTTCTCCCTCTCCCTCTGCCTCCCGCCCCGCCCCGCTCCGCTCCTGTTCCCTCTCACTCTCTCTTGTTCTCCAGTGCTCTCTCTCTCAAATTAAGAAAAAAAAAAAAAAACTTAAAAAAAAGACATAGGAATGTTTAACTGCATTACAAGATGTGTTTGTTTCTAACAAAAGTACACAATAAATAAAACCACAACACTTTTTAAATTTTGATTTTTTAAACAATTACCCTTTTCTGTGGCACGATTAACAGTTAACTAAATAAATTCATTGTTACACAATTTATTCTCAACAGCAAATCATGCATCAGTTAGCCAGTCTCATCAAAATTAGGCAATCTGAAACAAGCAGGTATAGAGATATAAAAGTGGTAGAAAGTAACTTTCTTTTCTATCTTTGAATTGTAGAGAGCATTTCGAAACCTGGGATCTACCTAGTTGAGAGTTATGCCTCTAATTATTGATAGAAGGCTTGTGAAGGCAGGTATTTGGAAATAGGCACGGCGAAATCTTGGCAGCCTATGCCATGTGTCCATCTAAGTGTCCAGCTGTGGCCACATTTCTGTGATTTTTCCTTGTTCTTTATTTGGTGGAGAGGTATAAATAAGTAATTATGTGACGCAGTGGAAAAATCTCAAGGAAATCAAAAGGAAAATAGTTTTCTTGCATGAAGTACACCCAACCAGAGGAGAAATTCATCTTCGTCTCTCCTTTTCCCTCCATCATTCTTAACTTTTGGACCTAAAGTGAGGCTTCCCGGCAGTGGGGGTGGAGGCAGGATTGCCTCCCATCTCCTTCACTCCCTTCTTCTCACAAAATGGGCCATTACTCTGTTATATTGGTTGAGATATAGAACACAAGTATAAAATAGTAATGGCTTTTCTGTGAATTTTATGTACAATTGTCTCATTTAATCCTCATAACAGTTCAATGATGAAGGCATTTTTATCATTTTACAGATGAGTAAACTGAGGCTCAGAGATTTCATAACTTGTTCAGGGAGCGTTCAGAAATTACGGGGTGAAACTTTGCAGTGGAAGTGAAGTGACTGCTGGGCTGAGAGCCATAAGCCAGTGAAATGAAACAAATTAGGTGAATGTGACCCCAATTTGGTCCACAGGTGAAGGTGGCTTGGGCAACTCAATTTTGCAGGGGTGGTGTGTGTATAAGGCAAGATCCTGCATGGGCCAGAAAATGTCCTTCCTGGTGAACGATTCCTTCTCTGATCCCCCAAATCAAATCTGGCTGCTCTTGCTCACATCTGCTATATACCTTTGGCCCTCAGGCTGCATCTCCCTGTATTATGTGTGGTTTCATATGTGCATGTCACTGTTCCTGAGTGGATTCTTTCTGAACGCTGGTTCTGCATCTTACTCCTATTTGTATGCCTTCAATGCCTAGCAGAGTGCTTATCGTATAATAGCCGTCAATAAACATGACTGAACTCCATTGAATCAACTGATTCAAATTAAACTCAACTACATTGGATTGAATCAGTATTTTCCTGCACTGGTCTATCAGTATTACAATCTTATCCTACTGGCTGTAGAATGCAAGTATAATGTAGCAGTTTTGTTTTTACGTTGAGGCTTGGGTTTTGAATAGTGTTTCCCAGAGCTTGTCTCTTCTTATGATCTATAAGAGAAAAAAGTTGGGTGCATGAAAATTGGCAATCTTTAATTATAAAGACATAGAAATGCTCTTTGAAATGAAATTGGAATATCTATCTTTGAAAAGTACAAAGATCAAGTGGCATGAATTAATGAAGCTCATCAATGGAGTCTGTTTACAACTTTGATGGTTTATACTTAGAAATTATTATTTTAATATGATATGATGGATCTTGGTGAGCTCCCATGGTCTCTTTCATATTAATGAAATACAAATGTTAAAAAAATGCGAGATCAGATCCAGTATTATAAAAAAAAAATTAAAGAAGAAAAAAGAAAAGAAAGAAAATTTTATTTTACCAAGGAGCAAGCTGAACTTGGTTTCTGCTTTGTCATGCCAACAATGTAGTCAGACCCTGGCGAATGCAATGTTCAATTTTAAAATTCTGATAAGAAGTGGCGAAGGGTGTGGTGGAGCATGGTGTCATTTAATGACATCATCAGCATCAATAAAAGGTGAAGAGTCAGCCAACATGTTGGAGGAGAGGATACTAACCCTCATAAACATCATACTAAACTTTCAACTGCGTTCAACCTATTGAAAATAAGCTGGTTGGAATGCCTGGGTGGCTCAGTCAGTTAAGTGTCTGCCTTCAGCTCAGGTCGTGATCCCAGGGTCTGGGATTGAGTCCCACATCAGGCTCCTTGCTCAGTGAGGAGTCTGCTTCTCCCTCTGCCTGCTGCTCCCCCTGCTTGTGTGCCCTCCCTCTTTCTCTCTGATGATTAAATAAATTAAAAATCTAAAAGAAAAAAAAAAGAAAATATGCTGGCGATAGCACTTATTTTTATGAAGTTACTTGAGATTTTTGAAAAATTTCTGTGGGAACAAAATTTGACCAGAGTACATGATATAGGAGTCAGTTTTGAACTGATCGGAAGGCAGATGGGTTTGTTGTCATTGATAGTCAAAGAGTATAACATGCCATCATTATCAGGTCACACCTCAACTTAGGGGTGCAGTTTCCCTCCTAGGACTGATGGCATATCTCATCACAGCTGGGGTTAGTGGCTATTCAGGCAGAGAATGGCGTAGCAACTACGTTCCAACAGGGAGTAAGGGTTACCATAAGGTCTTGTGGTACATGCAGAAAGTAGCTCTTTAATAAGGCCCAAGATGGTACATTATGACTTGGTATAATGCAGAAACTACTTTTATGTATGAATGTATGTATGTACATATTTATAAAGATTTTTTATTTTTAAGTAATCTCTACACCCAAGTGGGGCTTGAACTCACAACCCTGAGATCAAGAGTTGCATGTTCCACTGACTGAGCCAGCCAGGTGTCCTGGAAATTTATTTTATTTTACTTTATTTTATTTTATTTGTATTATTTTTTAAAGATTTACTTATTTATTTTTAGAGAGAGAGAGAGTGTGACAGGGGGAGGGGCAGGGAGGAGAGAGAGAGAGAGAGAGAGAGAGAGAGAGAGAGAAAAGCAGACCCCCTGCTGAGTGCAGAGCCAGGACCCTTAGATCACTGCCTGAGTCGAATTCAAGAGTCAGCCAGTCAACCGACTGAGCCGCCCAGGTGCGCCTCCCCCCAAACTACTTTTAAAGTACTTTGTAAAATATTGTTTTGCCTTGGAAGCTAGAGCTTTTGCTTTTGCTTTTTTTCTCCTCAATTTGTAAATAAAATACAGCCTCGCTGAGAGCAAACAGGCGGTGTAGTCTCTCTTTAGCCTGTCTCCTCCACAGAAGTACGTTGTTCCCCCTACTGAGCCTTCAGGGCTTCTGTCTCTGGGTCAGGGGGCATGTACCCATCAACAACTAACTGTAGAAGCTGGATTAACTTCGAGAAATTAGCTGAAATATTGGAGACATGTATTCTGCATTTGTGTTCATTTTTAGTGTGACTGTTGCAGATTTAAAAATGCGCTGTAGCTTGAGATGCCTTGGCTTATGTGGTTTGGAAATGTAGTGTAAGGACTTAATAATAGGCTTCTCTATTACTAGATGTAGGTAGTTCAGGGTCTTTAAAAGTTTAAACTGATCCTAGCTGGTTTGGGGTGGAGGGGGGCTCCCCATAACATGGGGGCTGATTGTCATCTTGAGATCTAGGCTCTCGTATTGCCTGGGGTTCCCTTCTGCTCCCTCTTTCCCGTTTATCTGCTGATTTGTATCTCCACCACAGAGTGGTGTATAAAGACAGACTGTGAGGAGTTTACAGATTTCTGCTTCAGGTATTAGTTTTTCATTCAACAACTATTTCACTGGGTAGTTCCTATGTTCTGGGCACTTTTCAAAATCTGTCTGTTTTGAACACATTTGATATACATTGTTCCAAGTACTAGAGTTACAAAGACACATCGACCATTGTTTCTTGTGTGGGAGAAGGTAATTTCGGGAAAGTTTCCAGTGAGATGAGTTGCAGTCTTCCATGAAGACAAATTTAGTTGGGGGAGGAGGAAAATTCCAGGAAAGAAAAGAGCATGGCTAAAGATCAAGAGGCTTGAATGGAGGGAATGCATGAGTCAGCTGTCATTCGAGGCAAACACAAGAACATTTGTGAATACTGTACTGACCTTCTCTAAAAATTCTCCATATTACTGATGTTTAATAATTTCAGTGATTTCTATTGGTTATCGCCATAAACACATCAGAGTAGTTCTTTTTTTAAAGATTTTATTTATTTGAGAGAGAGAGAGAGAGAGAGAGAGAGAGAGAGCGAGCATGAACGGGGTGGGGAGGGGCTGAGGGAGAGAGAGAAGCAGACTCCCCACTGAGCAGGGAGCCTGACTGATGTGCGGGGCTCCATCCCAGAACCCTGGGATCATGACCTGAGCTAAAGGCAGACACTTAACTGACTGAGCCACCCAGGCATCCCCAAATCAGAGTAATTTAAAGATATGCCATTGATACAAATGTACACAGTCTAGCAGTTTAAGTAAAGATGTCAATCTGTTTTATGATATGGTGTTGGAATCACAGACTTCTTGATTAATCTTTGAGGTAACGTGTGCCAAGGCACTTTTCCTCATTACACGCTGAATAATTGATAGTTGACAATATGTGACATTTAGGAGCATCTGCAATTCAGTAGCTAGTTCACAGAGCACAGAATCATCCAGGGATCCTGTCCAATCAGCTCACTATCAAAACTCGGTCTGTCATTTGCTGAGTCTTCCATGCTTCACTCAACTAAAAGCAAAGAAAGCATTTCTAGAGACTCGCCACAGGAGTGAATGGGGCCATATTTTCTCTACCGTTAGCTCTGTGGGCATTAGTATTAGTTCCATAGGGAAGCAATCTTTTCCCATGGTTCTGGTAATCTCAGAAGATAAACTTGATGATCTAGGATAGATTAGAAGTAAAGGCCGTTCTATCATTTCATGATGCTTTTTCCGCTCAGACCTGCAGGCCAGCCCTCGCCGGTGTGACTTTCTCAGCATCAAAATGTAAGTGCAGGTGTTTCAGTCTGGTACCTATAAAAACAACAGTGGGTTTAGCTTGAAGAGATTTAAAATATTGCTTGAAATTCCTGCTTCCTTGGGGAAAAAGGAGGCGATTTAAGATGAAGGAGAGGAATATGGAAGAGGGCATGTAAAAATGGAATACCATGGGAAGGTCCGGAACTGGGGAGAGTAAACTGAGAGTTTTGAGTTCTGGGTTGGAAGTGGCAGGAGTTAGAAAGAGGGATGGAAAGCCCGGAGCTGGATAAAAATGGCAGCAATCCTTCCTGTTACTTGTTTTTGGGCAGCTGTGTTAGTTTGCTAGGGCTTCTGTAACTAACATCACAGACTGGGTGGCTTCAATGACAGAACTTTATTTCTCACTGTCTTGGAGACTAGAATCCAAGATCAAGGTGTTGGCAGTTTTGGTTTCCTGAGGTCTCTGTGGCCCTTTATTGGCTGCCCTCCTGCTGCCTCTTCACAAGAATGTCCTCTGGGCACCCGTACATCCCTGGTGTCCTAATTCCTCTTCTTTTAAATATGCCAGTTACCTTGGATTACAGTGTACCCTAACGGCCTCATTCGAACTTAATTACCCCTTTAAAGGCCCAGTCTCCAAATTCAGTCACATTCTGAGGTATGGGGATTAAGGATTCAACATACGAATTTTGGAGGGACACAATTCAGCCCATAACAAGTAGCAAAGGGAAAAATCTTTCCAATGTGGGTAGCTCTGTTCTACCAATCTTTGTTTCTGCTTAAGGAGTAGGAGTGTTTGGAAGGTTGATAGAGGATACCTGAGGGGAAGAAGAGACCCCATGAGGATTTGTCAGCTGGTGATGCCTTTCCTTGGTGAGATTGTCTTTCTCTCTTAGATGGAGGAAAGTTCTTTCCCTTCTCCATCTCCACTGAATCAGTTTCCATCCTAGGAATCAAGTATTGTTCAATGATTTGTATCTCTGACTCATGTGTTGGGGCTAATGTAAAATTTTAGTTCTCCTTCCCACCGAGGTTGACCAGCAGGTCGATGGGTTCATTCCTTCTCTCATGGAAGGAAGATGTAAGAGGGCAGGTGCGTACGGGCAAGAGTGAGCTAGGGAGCTTGGCAGGAGGACTTCTGTGCCACAGCAGCATTGCTTTCATCTTTAGGAGGCTGTTCAGATGGAATTCACAAATTTCTCATGAGCCCTAAACTAGATGATTTGGTTTATTCCTGGTTATATAGTAGACATTAAATGCATTATTATAGTCCTTTTTCTTGTTATCCATTTTTTCAAGGAAACCTGAGAATATGATCCTTTGGAACTAGAAAATCAAGCCTAGTGCATGTTTCAAGGCTCCTGCAATTTTGATTATCCCCATACAGAGGGTTCCTATGAGGAACAGATATTTAATGTTTTTTTTTTTTTTTAAGATTTCTTTATTTACTTGAGACAGCGGGAGAAACAAAGAAAGAGCATGAGCAGGGAGAAGGGCAGAGGGAGAGGAGATACAGACTCCCCACCGAGCAAGGAGCCTGACTAAGGCTCGATGGGTGGCGGGGGGGATTCGGCACGGGGCTCAGTCCCATGGTCCAGAGACCATGACCTGAGTCGAAACCAAGAGCCAGATGCTCAGCTGACTGAGCCACCCAGGTGCCCCAGACATTTAACTTCTAATAGAGGTATAATGGTTACAGAATCTCAGCCTCTTTTGATGTCCTCTTTATGTTCGAGAGACGTTGTATTCTCTACAGCCACCATCAAACTTTCTGCTTAGGGTTATCACTCTTTGCACTATTCTAGATGAGGATTTAATGCTATAAGGAAGAGAACGTTAGGTGGAGACAAGAATGGAAGGGTAGTCCTAAAAAGGAGGATGAGAAGAAGGAAGAGACTACAAACCCAGAAAGAGTAAGCAGCATTAGGACTCAGTCCAAGATAATTAAACAATGGTATTTCATGTTCTGACTGAGATACAGGTACAAAGACGAGACTATGACAGAGCTTGGGGGTATATCTGTGTACCAGAAGGTGAAAAACCAAAGAACGGGTAGATATGTGACCAGCTACATAGTATTTTATCAGCTGTCTTGAAAAAAGTTTTGGATTCCTAAGTTGATAAAATAACAGAGAGCAAAGTTTAATAAATCCAGTCAAGTCTAATGAACCTGGTCGTCTGAGCTCCATAGCCTATGATGGCATGCCTCTTTCTAGGGAAAAGTCCTGCTAGTGGGAAGTTGATAATAATAGTTATTCATCCTCTCTGGTATTTGTGGGGATTTTTATCTCTAAGAATTAGATGCAAGAGGAAGGGAGACACCACTCTGGAGCGGTGATATCTACTCCAAATATCACTCTTCGTTGGTGAGAGGCAGCCTAGCGATGGGGTCTCCTAAATGATGGAGTGATTCGTTTTGGCAGGAAATGATGTTCTGAATAAGACAACAACCCGATGTTCCAATTCAGTGTTTAGTGATCACAGGGTAGAGAGGGCTTCTTCTAAGAATGGGGAGAGACAAGTGGGAGAATTGAGGAGAAAGAGCTAGCCCCCCAAAAGAAAGAGAGACTGAGAGGGGTGTGTGACAGAGACTGATGCGAAGTCAGGAGGCTACTGTGGAAAAGATTCAGGCTCTAAATGAACCATTCACTTTCTGCCTCCAACCTCCCTGTGCCACACCAAAACTGAATGATTTGGGGTGAAAAGGTATGGAATTTGGAAGCCTGAGAGATGTGGATTCTCAATCCCTATATGCACACTTCACATCAAAGCCTTTTGGCATTTTTTTATTGTTTAGATGTTTTCCAACAGCATTATATGCTATCCCTCACCAGACCCAGGATGATGCTCCGTCATTAACCGCACCACGAGGATAAGGTCCGAGAGCGAGCTGCCCACTCTGGACACTAACCCCATCCAAGGGGGAAACATCTAGCAAATGCCTCTGAGCCAGAGGGCAAGATAACATCAGTGTTTCAACTTGGAACCTTGCACGTAGCTACTTCTCCCTTCAGCTCACAGTAATTCTCCACCACACCCTATTATTTCTTCCAGCAGGATCTGTGAAATGAAAGTCTTTATGCCTAGTTGAAGAAATTTCAGGCTACAAATAAGAAGGAGGTAGAGTGTCGGGCTGATGGCAGAAGATTCCTGACATCATATCACAGGCTCATTTCTTTCACATGTTGGATTTTTTCGTTAAGTTATAGTTTTTGTGCAACACAGATAATTTACATTTAACAATAAAACAGGTGGCTCAGTCGGTTAAGCATCTGCCTTCTGCTCAGGTCATGATCTTAGGGTCCTGGGATGGAGCCCCACATCGACTCCCTGCTCAGCGGGGAGCCTGCTTCTCCCTCTTCCCCCTGCTCATGCTCTCTCTCTTGCTATTTCTCTCTCTCAAATAAATAAATGGAATCTTTAAAAAAACAATAAAAGAAAAACAAAGGCTATTTTAAAACTGTTGTGTAGCTTTGGTTATAGACAAGAGCTGTGCCTGCTCTAACTTTTTTTTTTAATTACAAGATTCTTTCAGCTTACCTCAAATAACAGAATTCTGGCAATTTGATATAGGAGGGATATGATAATAGTAAATATATATATATAGTAGTCAGCAAATTTTACGTTAGAAACAAAAGTTTGGTGTCCAAAACATATCAGGCATCTTCTGGATGTTGTTGTGTTATGATATGAGGGAAGACAATGCAATTATGGGCAAGAAAGATCCCTAGACTGAAAATTGTCTGTCAGAGAACATCTAGGAAATCTATTTCATTTCAAAGGTGTGCAATTTGAGTTAGCTAAGTAATTTTAAGAGGCTTTTTTTCCCCCACAGCCGGAAAAATGTGCTTACCCCTTTCTTTGAATTACCAGTTATTCATCTCACGTCTGTAAGTACTATGAGCAAAGGTCAAGGTACGAGTCTTTCTTACATGTGTGAGGTTTTTTCTACCTTTGAACTTTTAAAAAGACTTTTATTACAGAGCGCCCCAACGATCAAAGTGTCTTATTTCATTACTTTGCATTCTAATAATGCACTAAATTTGGCTATTTGCAATTTTTAAAAAAAGATTTTATTCATGTATTTGACAGACAGAGAGAGAGAAAGAGCACAAGCAGGGGAGCAGCAGGCAGAGGGAGAAGCAGGCAGAGGGAGAAGCAGGGAGCCCAACACAGGGCTCGATCCCAGGACCCTGGGATTATGACCCGAGCTGAAGGCAGACGCCGAACCGACTGAGCCACCTAGGCGCCCCTATTTGCAATGGTTTTTAAAGAGGTTTTGTTGAAAGAAAGCGGAACCAGTGTGACAGGAATCTGGATGCATTATTTTCTTTCTTTCTTCCTTCCTTCCTTCCTTCCTTCCTTCCTTCCTTCCTTCCTTCCTTCCTTCCTTTCTTTCTTTCTTTCTTTCTTTCTTTCTTTCTTTCTTTCTCTTTCTTTCTTTCTTTCTTTCTTTCTTTCTTTCTCTTTCTTTCTTTCTTTCTTTCTTTCTTTCTTTCTTTCTTTCTTTCTTTCTTCTCTTCCTTCCTTCCTCCCTCCCTCCCTCCCTCCCTCCCTCTCTCTCTCTCTTTCTTTCCTTCTTTCTGATTGTATTTTGAAGTAATCTCTACACCCTGTGTGGGGTTTGAACCCACAGCCCTGAGATCAAGAGTCTCATGCTCCACCGACTGAGCCAGCCAGGCGCCCCCTTTCATTTTCTATGAACAAATCCCAGAAAATACAAATATGGAAAACACTGTCTTGTGGTTTCAGGTCGAGGCTGGTGGATGGTAATTCTTGGCAGCCTACTGAGTGGATATACAGCCTAAATTCAGAAACTAGATCGAAATGGAATTTCTGTACAGAAAATTTTCTTTGCAGATTTTTTTTTTGGTCAGTCTTGACAAATATTAACTTATATCCACAAAATGTGCATTTCCCCATACATTTACCTATGTGTGTCTTTCTTTCCTGGTGTCTCTAACTGGCTTCTCCCATTCTCATGAGTTCCTCAACCTCTGATTTCAGAGGCACAGAAAGCTCAATAACTTCACTAATATTTCCCATAACACAAAATTATATTTTATTGAAGAATGACAGCCTGTTGTTAGCTGACTCTACCGAAGATAGGAAAACCATGTATGTGTGTGTGTGTGTGTGTTTTAAGTTAGGGAAACCACATATGTATTTAAAGCACACTGACAGCGGTGCCTTGGTGGCTCAGTTGGTTAAGCATCTGCCTTCCACTCAGGTCATGATCCCAGGGTGCTGGGATCGAGCTCTGCATCGGGCTCCCTGCTCTGTGGGAGCCTGCTTCGTCCTCTCCCTTTGTCCCTCCCCTGCTTGTGCTCTCTCTCTGTCGCTCACTCTCTCTCAAATAAATAAATGAAATCTTTTTTTTTTTTTTAAGATTTTATTTATTTGACAGAGAGACAGCCAGCGAGAGAGGGGAACACAAGCAGGGGGAATGGGAGAGGAAGAAGCAGGCTCATAGCGGAGGAGCCTGATGTGGGGCTGGATCCCATAACGCCGGGATCACACCCTGAGCCGAAGGCAGACGCTTAACCGCTGTGCCACCCAGGCGCCCCAAATAAATGAAATCTTAAAAAAAAAAAGCACATTGACAATTCTCTACTAGGATGTGCTGTTCAATGCTAAATCTTAATGTGACAACAATGAACACACTGTCTTCAACCTTCCAAACTGGTAATTTTTTGTGACTTGCCCACTACTATTAATGGCAATACCATCTCCTCAGGACTTCAAGCTTAAAAGCGTGAAGCAACTTTTGCCCTTTCTTTCTTTTGGGCTTTCCTCAGACCCTTGAAGAACTAAATTAAGCCACCCATACTTGTATTCCCCCACCCCCTGCATTTACTACTCTGTTTTTTGTTTGCTTGTTTGTTTTTTAGAGAGAGAGCAAGAGGGGGGCAGTGAGTGGAGAGGGTCGGAGGGAGTGGGAGAGAGAGAATCCTAAGCAGGCTCCATGCTCAGTATGGAGCCTGATTCAGGGCTCGATCTCACGACCCTGAGATCATGACCTGAGCTGAAGTCAGGAGTCGGAAGCCTAACCGACTGAGCCACCCAGGTGCCCGTTACCTGTTGATTCCATTTAGAAATGCCCACTCCCAAGCTTTCCTAGTGAGGACTTTTTATGTTCGCCTCTTTCTCTTCATGGGCACCACTCTACTTTACCGCAAGTCTTCTAGAGATGGCCTAGCCAGCTAAATAAGCTAGCAGGGCTTTCAGTTGATTTCTTTCCCCTTAAGATCAAGACTCTCCCCCATCTCACTTTCTGTTGCAACAGTGTTCTAACTGGACTTGCTGCTTCTAGTCTTGAATTCCCCCAGTCCGGTATCCACATGCGTCCAGAGTGATCCTTATGAAGCATGAGCTTATTCATGGCATTCTACCGCTTCAGACCTGACTCTGGCTTCCCACTCCCTACGGGATACATTCCAAATTCTTGAGCATAGAATTTAGGGTGTGCCATGATCTGCCTCCCATTTCCTCTCCAGTTCTCCCTAACTCGCACCCCCACCTCTCTGCCCCACTTTGCTTCCCACGCTCCACACGATGAGCTGCTTGTTGAATGTCCACTGCACCTTTTTTCAACTCAGCGCTCCACCTAGATTGTCAATCCCGATTCTGTCCATCTGACAAATGTAAACTTATCTTTCAAGTATGATCGCTTCTTTGAGATCTTTCCTAACCCACCTCCCTCCTTGGAGCCCGACTTCTCTCAGAGGACCTGTAACACTTTCATGCACTAATCGGTGCTTTAAGTTCCGTTAATGTGGTAGACACTGTATATTGTCACTTTCAGCCTCCACGCACCTTCTCTCCTGTCTCTCTGGTTAGAGAGGTTGGAAAACTAGAAACTTTGCTGAGATACCTTCGCAGCCCAGGCTCTGGGTATGGAAAACATCGCTTGTTTTGTTTTGCTGCTGCCATACTGGACATGGGATGTGAGTGTATCAGGCAGCAGCCAACTTCAGCGGAACGTGGAAACCCCCCTCGTGGGTCATTGGAGGCCGTTGTAGCAATGTTGTCAGCAGACTGCCGCCCTCTGATCTGCACATGCGTGGTGGGAGCCTGAATTCAATTGTCAGTGGTGGGCGCCTGATTTTGGCCCTTCTGTCCCTTCTAGTGGTTTTACAAAGACCCATTCCCCGTATTATATTCCTCTGTGTCTGATATACCTGGAATGGTTTCTGTTTTCTGCATTGAAACCGATACTGTCTACCTGTATCAAACTGTACCCCTTGAAGGCAGAAGCAAGACATTTGTATATTCTTGGAACCTACCGTAGAGCTGGCTCTCACCAAACAGATGTCTGATTCGCTGGATGGGCCCATAATGGCTCCAGATTACATAGCACACTAAACATAAACTTCACCCTGACACTCCAGCTCTTCTTTAGTTCTCTCCTTCCTTATCAGGCCAACCTTGTCCCTTCCTGCACTGTAGTCTGATGACTTTCGTGATTATATTCTGTACACATGCATATGTCTTGGCCTTTCCCCACCTCTGTGTTCTGACGGCTGCTTCTGTCTATGATGTCTTCCTTCCTATGGACTCACATTTACCACCTCTGGCAGGAAAAGACTTCTAAATCATAGCCCATAAAAGATAATTCTCTGCTGATGCCCAGTGATGGAAAGAAAGTATATTTCTGGGCTTTCTGGTATTATTCTTTTTCTGTTAGTATTGGTTAAGCATAGTTTTGGCTACAAGCAAAAGAGAACCCAATTAAAAATACTTAAACTAATAAAAGATTAATGTGAAGTTTTATTTCATAACAAAAATCTCGAGATGGGTGGCTGATGGCTTTGGGACACCTTCATGTGATTCTTTTGACTTTTCCCTCATGGATGCAAATGGCATCCCTAAATTCAGGTATCGTGCCCATATTTAAGACAGAGACAAGAAAGATGGGAGATGGAGACAGCCCTGCCTCTGTCTCTTATCAGGAGAGCAAAAGCCTTCCTGGAACCACTAAGCAGACTTCTGTTTCGATCTTATTTATGAGGACTCGGTCAAATGGCCACCCCTTGCTACAGGAGAGTCTGGGAAAACAAGTTTTCACCTTTGAAAGTGGAAAGAGGAAAGCTGGGGAAATGACTAATGGGTTAGCCAACACATGATGACTACTATATTTTCCAACTCATTTAATAACCATCATTATTTTTTGGGCAAGCTCTAGGCCTCATATTTTCCATGGTCTCCAGAGATGCTTACCATAGTGCTGCATACCTGGAGTATAGAGACTGTCAGTTGTGTGGGTAACTGAGAATCAATGTAACGAAAGCCCTACTATTTTCTAATGTGGAGTAGACTGGAAGAGGTGAAAACACACCAGCCAGGTTCAGAATTGCACAAAAGCAAGAAAATGAGCAAGCAGGTGTGAGTTCCTTTCAGAGATACTTCACTATTATCCATTGAGGGTCACCGGCATCTTTCAACATTATTACCTCAATAGTATTTGGCTTCTGTATTTATCATAATATACCAATGTCATTTCTTAATTATAATTCTTAAGAAATGGCATACCATTGTGTGTAGTTGGTAGGTACAGGCATCTGGGTTTTTTTTTTTTATGTTTATAAATTTTGTCTTGAGTTTAGACATGTTTGTGAAGAGTAATAAAATGTTGGTTCATATAAATAAATAAATAAATAAATAAATAAATAAGTCATTTATTTATTTATTTAAGAGAGAAAGAAAGAAAAGAGAGCAAGCAGGAAGAGGGTCAGAGATAATCTTACGCAGATTCCGTGCTGAGTGCAGAGCCTGTCAGCGGGGCTCGATCTCATGACCCTGAGATCGTGACTCTGAGATCATGACCTGAGCTGAAACCAAGATTTGGGTGCTTAACTGACTGTGCTGCCCAGGTGCCCCCATACAAGTTTATTTAAGTGAAAGGGGGAGAGTATCGTTTGAAAGATATGAGCCATCGTTTGTGACCGGTACATGAATGTTGCAAAGCTGAAATGTCTAGTTAGAAGAGCTGAAGGGCCTCTTATCCCAAATTGACTCTCCTCAAAAGCAGGATCAACCAAAAGATGAGCAGACGATGTTCTCATTTTTAAATTTCCCCTTCCTGCTATTTCTCCAATATTTTTGTATCATAAAATAAGGTTAAAATCAATCTTGAGGCAGGGTTGAGGGAAGTGGCTAAGACAACGGATCCCAAAAGTACACCTTTTAGAGGAACAAGATTTACCTTTATGACTGAAGGGTGGCTAAGTGCAATTGAAATGGTGAAGGGGAACAGCTTTTGGGGGTTGTGACTCTCAGGTCTCTGTTTTAGCATATCTAACAGATCCCCCTGAGTGCCTGTTATCCAGGCCAGCCAGAAGTGTCTAGTGCTTTGGGGCTGGCCACTTACTGTAGGAGGGCTCTGCTCACATTATTAGAAGACCTGCTTCTATGATAATCACACCCTTCCCTCTGGTAGAAATTAGATATTACAGCCTTTACTAATTACAGGCGAGTGGCCCAGTGCCCTCCCAATAGTAAATTGCTTTGAGATAGCAGCTAGAAATTGGGGTAGTAAAATAAATCCAGAAGAGGCTTGTCAAGCTTTTCTTGTCCATAAAATGAAAATAAATATCGTATTTCTGAAGTTCTATGGAAGGAGAAATTGGAAAGATAGCTCAAGTTGCTTAGTAAAGAGAATTCTCCTATCAAAACACCACCATGTCAGCCACTGTTAAAACAAAAATGCAATCGGGAAAATTACTTGAAATGTTTATGTTTACTTCCAGTTTTCAAATTAAAGTAGAGCATCGTGTTCCTTTGGGTTGTCATTCAAATTCTCTCTTCCTCTCCTGATTCCTATAAAGGTAGTAGCTGGTAAACTACTTTTTTTAGAAGTAAAATGACTATCCCAAAATGGACAATTTTTTTTTCTTTTCTGGGACCTCATTGCTTATATGATGCCCAGAAATCACAAACACATGTAGTTCAAGTTCTTTATTCAATAGACTCTCATTTCTGATTTTAAAACTATCACAAAATCTCTGCTGAGTGCTATTGAACTACTTTAGTTTGTAAGTCATATAGCCCTAGATCGAATGGGTCTGAACACTTTTTAGAGGACAGCTAGGTTAACTAGTTTTTCATCACCACCAGGAGCTTTCCAGAAAGCATCTTTGACAAGTCCTATTTCAGCTAGGGTTTTGGTGACTTGGAACTCAGTGCTTTGTGAGTAATAGCATTTGGACACCTGGTGTTCACGGTCCTTCCTTACAGTCACCACCCACCCCCTCCTTCCCCTGAACCTTTACCTGCCCAGTTCTATCTTTTGGAAAAGGACAGAATGTCTGTTCTTTGAGCTGGGCCAGCACATAAAATAGTTGACTATCAGCTGACAGGTGAAAAAGTTTCTCACGAACACAAGCCTCCACATCACAGCAAAGTCCAAATTCTCTACTGACTGCCTTTAGTCCTTCCTTTTTCTCTCTGGCTGATCTTTTCTTCTTTCTTTTCTTTGGTGGGAGAAAGCAGTCTCAACCCAAGAAAACAGGAAGGCAAGTGCTGGGTTAGAACACGAATGCCTTTACCTCTGGTGCTGTGTAACAAAGTATGCCAGAGAAGGAAAACTATCCATTTTTCTTCCCTCGACCCCCCAACCTCCAGAGCCAGCTTCTTCACATTCTTTGTGTGTGTGCGCACATTTCTTTTCTTTCTTTTTTTTTTTTTTAAGATTTTATTTATTTATTTGCCAGAGAGAGACAGCGAGAGAGGGAACACAAGCAAGGGGAGTGTGAGAGGGAGAAGCAGGTTTCCAGCCGTGCAGGGAGCCTTATGTGGGGCTCTATCCCAGGACCCTGGGATCATGACCTGAGCTGAAGGCAGACGCTTAACGGCTGAGCCACCCAGGCGCCCCTGCGCAATCATTTCTGATCAAATTCTGATCCTAGCCTGGGGCTCCATTTCCCATCTGGAGAATGATAGAACAACTGTGCACGAAGGTGAAATAAATCTCAGGGTGGAAAGAGGAGTCTAGCTCAGATGCCTCATTCTCAAAGAGTGGATGCAAGACGAGGGATAAAGGCTTACCTTGCCAGATAACCCAGGCTGAACTTCACCCTCCAGCCGGCAGGGGGAGCGGGTGTTTGCAGAGCTGGTGTTTTGCACAGCCCGGAGCGTGGGCGGGGACGAGCGCGTGGGCGGGGACGAGCGCGTGGGCGCGCGCGGTCGAGGGCCAGCTGCTGGCAGGTAGGCGGTGGTCGGTGTCTGCGGGGGCTGCGCGGGTCGCATTCGAGGACATGGCAGACAAGTATGCTACTTTGCGGAGGGCCCAGCTTCATCTGGATTTCATCCATGCCAACTCGTAAGTGTCCGGCGAAGCCTGAGCGAGGGAGGGTCCCCACTAGTGGAGAAGAGTTTGGTCCGTCTCCTAGTGAAATACCCAATTTGGAAAAAAAAAAAAATGAACTTGGTATCATTGGTTTATGGAAATTTTATTTAAAGTTTTTGTATAACAAAATAATGAAAAAGTAGTAAAGATAGTATTCTGGACTAGATTCTTTTTAGAGAAAGACTGCACCAGTGTGCTGGAGTTGGGGGGTGCAGAGGGAGAGGGACCGAGAATTTCAAGTAGGCTCCATGCCACTGAGCTTGACATGAGGCTCAGTCTCGACTGAGATCATGACCTGTGCAGAAATCAAGAGTCCCACATCTAACCAGCTGAGCCACCCAGGTGCCCCTATTCTGGGACTAAATTATAAACCTTCTGTTCTAAAATTAATTGCCACCATGTGGTAAGAAGGCCCCACATTTAACAAACTAATCGGGGGTTAGCACAACCGTAATTCTACCAACCTGGGCTATCTCTTGTGATTTCTCTGCCCAGCACACTGACATTTTAAAGATTAAGGTTGCCCTCCAGAGAATAATTTGTATTTATTGATTCCAGCCTCTGTGGCCTGAGTCCTTGCAAAAATGTAGCCTCTCCCAGGGTAGAATGCCCACATTTTCGTTATTGCTAGAGCACCCTGCTGCCCTGTCAGGCCCCGATGCCTTTTGCGGACTCATCAGGTGTTCATTTCAAATGTTCAGCTTGCAGAGGCAGATGACAGAGGTTTCCTGTTCATCTGTCATTTCCAGCACAGCATAGCAGTGGGTGCTGCGGAATTCATACTGCTGTGTCGGTTTTTTGGAGTCTTTGAGTAATTCGGAGTTACTAAAAGTACCGATGCATACAAGGGACGCAGGTTTGAAACCACAGAAACAAAAGCATAAAGAATGCCGGGCAAGGCCCACCCTGCTGCTTGGGACAAACATGTAATTTTTACAGAACACAAAGTAAAATAGGCAATATTCGGCAGGTGTTTAGGTTTTGTTCTTTTTCTTTTTAAAATCTCTTTAGAGAATAATTTCAAGCTGGAAAGGATGGAACACATTTAAAAGTTAACGGAGAGGAAGACAAATGACGAAATAACAATTTTGAGTAGAGTTTAAGAGAAATTATGGGTGGAGTGCTGGAAGGACTGTGCATTTTATCCTGGGAAACTTCCTCAGCTTCCAGTGTTCTGTCGTTACCACAGCTGTTGCGCCCCAGGCACCTCCTGTCCCAGTGGTCCCCCCTTGCCTGCATCCCATTATCAGTTGGTGGCCCGATAACTTAATAACAAAAGTGACAGCAGTGTGAAGCAACAACAACAAAATCAGATACAAATTGGCATCTTCTCAGCTTCTCTGTGAGGAGAGAGATTTTTGTGTGAGAATTCCCTCAGTAAAAGCAGGAGTGATTTTCCTCTCGTTTCACTCCCACGTCCGATTGAACGTCAGGTCCCCTTCACCCCGTCTCTAACTCGGGTCTGACTCCTCCCTTCCTCCGCATTGCCACGGCCACTGACTTCAGTCCAGACTGGCCGCCGTCTCCCCCGTGAGATACTCCGCGTAGCCTCTAAACTGCAGTCTCTGCTTCCCGTTCTTGCTCCCCGATGGTGCATTTTCCTGAGAGCTGCCAGAGTGAGATTTTTATTTTATTTCCTAAAAAAGATTTTATTTATTAGAAAGAGAGAGCACGAGCCGGGGCAGGGGGGAGAGGAGCAGAGGCAGAAGGAGAAGCAGATGCCCCGCTGAGCAGGGAGCCTGACCCGGGGCTCAGTCCCCAGACCCCGAAATCATGACCTGAGCTGAAGGCAGACTCTTCACTGACTGAGCCACCCAGGCTCCCCTCAGAGTGAGATTTTTAAAAAGTAAACCAGATATGTCCCTCTTCTTAAAACATGACCGTGGTTTCCGGTTCCCTGTAGGGAAGTACAGAGGCGGTGCAGGACGGGCCCCCCTGCGTCTCGCCATGTTTTCCTGTAGTCAGAGCACACTGGCCTCGTTGGCTCCTTTTTGCGTCGGGGTCTTGGCAGCTGCTGCTCTTGCTGCAGACTTTCCACTCTGGCTCTGCAAGGGACTGAGTTCTCCTCAGCCTTCAGGGCTCAATTTAAATGTCTCCTCTGAAGAGAGGCTCTCTCCTGACCACCGTGTCCTCTCCTTACCATTACTTTCCCCCGTCGCCCTTCCCTCATAGCATCCAACCACGATCTGCCATATCATCTTTATGTTCGCTTGCTCATCTATTTTCTCTATCCGCCCCACTGGCTTGAGGCCCAAGATGGTAAAGACCTTGTCTTTCCACGTTGGCACATGGCGGGCAGTGTGTTAAAATCTCGAGTGAAATAGTGTGGAAACTTCTGTGGCATTTCTTGGTCGGAATGACCTCAGTTACTTTCCTGAAGTATTGTTTATATGTTGAATTTTTGTATATTGAATCATGTGTTTTAAATTCACTAGAAAGTCTTGTGGTTTCAAGTGCCGCTTTTGTCGAGCGTATAACCTTCACTTTTGCTCTGTTTTAGGTTTTTATACACTAGATTACTTTTGAGTGAAGGCCATCTTTTTGCAGCAATTGTATTTAGTTATTTTTTTAATTACAAACTTGAAAGCTGACTTGAGTCAAGAGACTCCACATCAGCATGTGTTTAAAGTTTGAAATTCCCCCAAAATGGAGGGGCGTCTGGATGGTACAGTCGGTTAAATGTCCGACTCTTGATTTTGACTCAGTTGTGCTCTCAGTGCCCTGGGATCCAGCCCTGCGTTGGGCTTCCTGCTCAGCAGGAAGTCGGCTTGAGGATTCTCTCCCCCTCTGCCCCTACCCCTGCTCACTAACGTGCGTGTGCCCATTCCCTAAAATAAATAAATAAATAAATATTAAAAATAAACTTTTAGCTAATGTATTGTCCTGTGCCCTGAGGTTTTTGGAATCTCTGAGACATTGCAGACGATCTTTCTTCTGGACAAATGAGCAGATGTTTTTTGATAAATGGGTCTCTCTTGCTTCTGCTACCTGTTTACTAAATATAAAAAGAAAATTGCAGGGGCGCCTGGGTGGCACAGCGGTTAAGCGTCTGCCTTCGGCTCAGGGTGTGATCCCAGCGTTCTGGGATCGAGCCCCACATCAGGCTCTTCCGCTATGAGCCTGCTTCTTCCTCTCCCACTCCCCCTGCTTGTGTTCCCTCTCTCGCTGGCTGTCTCTATCGCTGTCGAATAAATAAATAAAATCTTTAAAAAAAAAAAAAAGAAAATTGCAGACTGAATCTTCCCTTAATGCTGTGATAAAGTTGCTGATTGAAATATCCACATCAAAAAATGAAAAGCAAGTATGGGCCCCCGAAGGCAGCCTGATTTCACCCACAGGTGAACATTCAGCCTTCAGAGCATTGTTAGTGATGGCTGTCTAGTGTGTTCTGTTTCCCAGGACCTAGCACGATGGGGTACAGGGAGGAGTGACCATAGGTAATTCAGAGGAGAAAAGGGCCTGCAGAAAAATAGAGTTTAATGGGGCAAACAGGGGTCCCCTGCCAGCAGCTGTGCCTGCACATGGAGTCTTAAGGCCTTTTGTGTTACCAGGATTTCGTTCAAGATCTTTCAGGAATAATTTGACCTTAAATAATACAATTTTAATGACAAGTTCTCCAAAAAACACTTGAATAAATGCTTAGAAAGCAATTTTAAAACATCAGAATTTGCTGTAAGTACAGTAAGGTCCTTGAAGTCTTTGTTTTATTGGGAACAGACAGGCTGTTTTGGCAATTGTGTTCTTAGCCTTGGCTTTGTAATGGACCGCATCTACTTCAGAATCTTGACCGTGCTGAGAAAGTTGTTTCTAGAATAAGTCCTTCATTGATTATCTGTCCTGAACTGGAGGACGTTTGTCTGCAAGTATCGGGAAGCTTTTACGCTGATTACAGAGTGGGTTTAACTTTTGGTTTTGCCTCTTTCTTCATCAGCACCACGCACAGTTTCCTCTTTGGAGCGCTGGCCGAGCTGCTGGACAATGCGCGGTAAGGCTCGTCTGTCGACTACCCTGTGTGGTACAAGGGGATTGGCAAAGCAAAAGGGACTTCACACCCAAGGGAGTGACAGAATGTGATCGATAAAGCAATTCTCAGGGCAGCGTCTGTAAACTGGCAGGCCGCTGACAGCCTAGCCTGTTTCCTGTCTGTGTGCCTCAGGGTGAGAGTTTGCATGGGACTTAGAAAGAAAGGAAGGCATTGTTGATAAAGTTTAAGAAACAGGAGGTGCCACATAAGAAATCCGGGTCCCTTGCCCTCACACTGTCCCCTTTTGTCTTAAACATTAGAAGTAGCAGCGTCGAGGTTGCTCGGTGGGCTCAGGCACATAGCAGGTGCTCTCTTGGGGCTAGTCTGTGCCTTTGTCTCTGCCGTTCCCAGCGGTCCCCGCAGCCAGCCTGAATTCCTCAGTTCCTCTGTCTGCGGCAGACATTGGAGTTTGCCAAGGCTTCTCCGATGCTCGTAATTGATATCACATGAAGCTGTTTAATAGACTTACTCAAGATGCTTAGTTGTTCTCATGAAGAAGGTCTTTATAAAGTCCCTGTGTTATTCTAAGAAATAATTTTATATCATTTTATTTAAGTTTGATGGTTTCCTGTGATTGTCAAAATTAAAACTGGAGTATATTAAAAGAATGTTGTAGACAGCAGGAAAAAATGTGGCAGGATAGGAAGAGATGGTTCGGGCCCTCTTCCTGATACGACAGCTGATCAGGGAGAAACGACCGGGGCTACAGTACAAAGCTTATTATAAAATGTCTTACTATGCTGTAGAGGTGAATGATTTTTCTATGTTTTACTTATCCCATGGCATTTCTCTATGAAGAAACTCTTGGAAAACTTCCATTTGAGGGCGGTGGCATTTACTGAGCACCTATTGTGTGCATGGTATTTTGTATAATGTATAATTATGTAATGGAGATAATGATACTTATGTGTCATGGGATTATGGTAAGGATTAGGAGAGAAGGTTTAAAAATACTTCATTCAGTGCTTATTTGACACACAGAAAATGCTCCAAGAAATGGCAGTAGTCCCTCCAGAATTTCCATAAAGGAAGAGCTTAAAAGGAGCAGTTGGCGAGAGGAAGGAGCTAAGGGGCCAACTTTAAAGGCTTATAGAACAACTCATTGTACCTATTCAGATTTATTTGGTATAGTTTTGGGTTGGAATTGATGGAAGTTTTGGGAGAGACTCAAACGTCCTGATTAGAGTCCCAGTGGTGGACTTATTCTGAGCAGCCCTTACACATCCGCTTCTGCATCAGCTAGGACTGCTGTCCTCATGGTCTTCTCCCTTCACATTGAAACCAGGATCTTTTGGCTCTCGTTCTTTTTCTTCTAAAATTTCTACTTAAAAAAATAATTTAAAAAATATACAGTATCTGTGAGTTGTAGAGAACTGAGAAAATAATAAGAAAAAGTCATTGGTAATCTCATCACATGGTGGGGGAGATGGTATCAGCATGCTTCTCTGTAAAAGACCAGATAGTAAGTATTTTCCCCTTTGCAGGCCATGTGTTCTCTGTTGAAACTACTCAGCTTTGCCATTGTGGTGTGAAGGCAGCCATAGGCAATATGTAAATGCATGGGCATGCTTGTGTTCCAATAAAACTTTATTTACAAAAATAGTTGGTGGACCACATTTGGCTTTTGGACCATAATTTGCCAATTTCTGGTCTAGAGAAAACCACTGTTTCGATTTCTTACATATATGGACGTGTACATCATATACGTTCTTTAAAAACACATGTAATCTTTTAGTAATCTTTTCATTTTTGGGGGGAACTAAAATATATCATGAAACTCTTCCTGCAATTTATGGATTATTATCCAACTATTTTTTTTATATTCACATACATTTTTGGTGAGCTTTTTGTGTAACTACCACTAAATTCCATCTCCTTTTAAATTTCTGAGTTTCAGGTTTTGAAACATTCTCAAATTATGAGTGATCATAGGTCTTAGTACGTAAATGTAGAGCGAAACATTTTAGTAATTGTTTTGAAGCAATTTAAATGGATTTCTCTATTGTTTGCTATCTGACAATAGGTTATACCTCACATAAGCAATTCAGATTAATGTAATTTTTTAAAACATAATTTCATATTGAAGCAGTGATATTTTTCTATTGTTTCCAGAGATGCAGGAGCTGCAAGACTTGATGTGTTTTCAGGTGAGCATATTTGTTTTCTTCCTTTTATTTTTTCTTCTAATGGAAAAGCCTATAGTTATTTTGCTTTTATTTTATTTCATAAAATCAAAGCACATTTTATAGATTTTTTTTTTTTTAAGATTTTATTTATTTATTCGACAGAGAGACAGCCAGCGGGAGAGGGAACACAAGCAGGGGGAGTGGGAGAGGAAGAAGCAGGCTCATAGCAGAAGAGCCTGATGTGGGGCTCGATCCCAGATCACTGGGATCACGCCCTGAGCCGAAGGCAGACGCTTAACCGCTGTGCCACCCAGGCGCCCCACATTTTATAGATTTTTAATGTAATCTAAGTGCTTTGTGAGTACAGTGACCCTTTGGGGAGCCAGGCTGAGAAAAGTGCACTCTGAGAGTGGAATTGTTCACTTGTTAGGGGACCCATTTACAAAATTAGATCTTCCAGGGTTTTGTGAAAGCATCAGAGTGATGTGGAACAGTCAATTTGCCTGCCACAAGAAAACAGTTTTATTTTAAAAAGCACATTAACTTAATGGTTATTCATAATTAAGTATACATCATTCTCAACTTATCACAGTTTTAAAACTTGTAGGTAAATGTGAAGTGTGAACATTTGAGGGCTATAAAATTCAAACGAGCTGTGTTTTCTTCACTGACTTCATTTTTTAGTCACCAAATATTTATTGTACTTATTAGTTCATCTCATTAGAATATGATGCAATAGGTTCTGAGATCCCGTCTTGTGTTTAATACTGCCTGGATAAGTGTCTGCAGTGTTGAAACTGATCCCCAACCCTGACTCTGTCAGCTCTTCTGTAAACATTGGCTGTTGGTCACAGGCAAGAGGATATGGTTCACGATGTAAATCTGTATCTATAATTAAAAAGCAACGCAGTTCAACTAAGTTTTTTAAGTGTTTAAGACCCCATGGGGCGCCTGGATGGCTCAGTAGGTGGAGCATCCGACTCTTAATCTCAAGTCTTGATCTCAGGGTTGTGAGTTCAAGCCCCACACTGGGCGTGAAGCATACTTTAAAAAGAAAAAAAGAAAAAGAGGAAAAGAAAAAAAGATCCTGTGTTAGGTGGGTGCTTCTGGTTCATGTGGCAGAGAGACATGGGCATCTCAAGACATCTGAGAAAACACAGTCAATGAATGCTCTTCTTCCCTTTCTACTCTTCAGGTTCTGAAGAGTTTGAGAAATAAAACAAGAGGGTCAGTCTTTATTATTCATTCAAGAATGCTAGTCAGTCTCTATTATTCTAATGTGCTAGCTCTGTTTATCCAAACATGGAGCTTAGTAGGAGAAAGCCAGCAGATTTGCTGCCCATCTCATACCTCAGAATCAGCTGTGGCGTCAGGCTTCCCCTCAACACTGGTCGCCTGGAGCGAGCGGAGCAGAGTGCTGCACTCTGCAGGAGGCTCACTCCCAGGAGGGGACAGGGGAGCTCTGAACTGAGCCTCCCTCAGTGATTCTTCCCTAGA
This sequence comes from Ursus americanus, assembly GCF_024610735.1. Lineage (NCBI taxonomy): Eukaryota > Metazoa > Chordata > Mammalia > Carnivora > Ursidae > Ursus > Ursus americanus. The sequence continues at coordinate 46,757,114 of NC_142130.1, forward strand.
TCGCCAGTCTGCTGAGTGAGAAGTGAGTCTAGGGACAGAGAAGCGTCCCTTCGCTAATATTGCTGGCACTCCATTCCGCATGGAAAGAAACACCACTAGTGGAGAAGAAGGGGACTTCCTTACAAATCCCATCAGATAGTGTCAAATAGAGTGTTTCTTGCCCAGGACAGACTCAAGGTATGGTAGGAACACAGAGAAAGAATATCTCATATGAAAGAGCTAGGACCTAAAATACGGATGTGGTTTTTGTCAAGTAGTGTTTAAAAAAAAAAAAAAAGAAAAACGAGTATCCCTGTCTGAGGAATTATTGTGAGAAAAAGAATGGAAGTAGATCATTTCAGAGATTCACTTATTCAATAATAGTTTATTGAGTGTCTGTCATGAATGAACCAAACAGTCCAGGTGCTAGGGGTAGAGCACGGAGCAACACGTGTGACGAAATATGTGGGTTCAGGAATGTGTGTTCTCATGGGGGAGAGACAGACAATAAGGAAGTGAACAAGTAATACACCAAGGAATCAGAAGTGCTAAAAGGAAAAAAAAAAGTGGGTTAAGAGAACAGAGAGCCTCGGCAGTGTGTACTATTTTTCATGAGGTGAACAGGGAGAGTTTCTCTAACGAGGGGCTGTACCGTCAAAGACCTGAATGAGGTGAGGGAGCGAGCTGTGTGGGTATTTGGAGGAAAAGCAGAGAACAGTGAGTAGGCTAGGTTGACTAAAGCTACTTGTTAGAGTCAAATAGGTGAACACCTTCAATGCCATGCTAAGGCTCTTTTTATCGACACTAACCATTGAAGAGTTTTGAGCAGTATCATTCAGCAAATTAGAAATGTGTTCTTTTCTTTTCAAAGAAAGCATGTAGAAGCGTAAATGAAGGGATGGCATGGGTGTGGGGCTATGGAAATGACCTACGAAAGATTTCTTGAGAATTTGAACTAGGGCAGTGGTCCTAGAAATAGAGAAGGGGAAAAGAGTTAAGTTGCATTTCATTCAGAGCACGCATATATATATTTTTTAAAGATTTTATTTATTTATGTGAGAGAGTGAGTGAGCATGGGGGGGACAGAGGAAGAGGGAGAAGCAGGCTCCCCACTGAGCAGGGAGCCTGACTTGGGCTTGATCCCAGGACTCTGGGATCATGACCTGAGCTGAAGGCAGACACTCAACTGACTTAGCCACCCAGGTGCCCCCAGAGCACACGTATTATTGATGAAGGGTTGAAGGGTTGAGAAGAATGATCCAGAATCACAAAATACAACAAATGTCATTGAAATTCACACGCTTTATTCTTTGGGGTTTGTGGCAGGACACCAGCAAGGCATGACGGTACTCATTTCCCCAACTTTCTTTAGCACTTGACACACACACACACACACACACACACACGCACTCACCCGTACACACACAGTCTTTTGCCATTTGAGTTCAAAATGGCACTTCTTTCTTTAGGTTATGTGTTTTGTGAAAAACCGAACTTATGATTTTTGGTGTTAAATTACCTATTCATAAAAAAAAGTACCTATTCATGTTATGAAGTTTTTTATTGCAGCAAATCACAATATGGCTATCAGCGTAGCAAGCTGATTTGTCTTAAAAAAAATAATAAACCAGGGTCAGGGCTTATGCAGCAATAGATACAATTGATATGGGGATAAATAATTAATCTAAGCATAGGGCTAGTTTTCAAGTTATTTAATGAGGTCCTGGAATTACTTTCCAATCATAAATTTTCTTCAGGTAACTTGAGGGAGCACTATAAAATTAAACATGCTTAATAAATAAATAAAACTAAACATGTTTAGCCATTGTTGTTTTATCTGTTCATGTGTATTGGTTCTAGTAAACATGGATTTGCATTCAATACTCTTTTTTTTTTTTAGTGCTTACCAAGTTCTAGGCTCTGGGTTAAGTGCTGAGTACACACAGTGCCTGCTTTTAAGAAATTGGCATCCTAGTGTGGGGGGGGCAGGGGAGGGGTGGTCTGTAGAAAATACATTGTATATCTTCACTTTTATGGGTGGAGGGCTCTTAGCTTTCACCATATCTCTGAGGCAACTGTGTTCCAAAAAATAAGAGCCAGTAGTTTGAAAGAGAAAGAGATACACGAGCAGGTGAGAAACACTACAAAGAAAATATGCATTACAGGCACCTGATGATGTGTAGGAACGAAGGAGGTGTCCGAGAAGGGACCTTACACGAACTAAAGACCTAAAGGGGAAATAGGCCTCCGCCCGGTGAATCAGGAGTGGAAATGGAAAAGGGGCGGTATGTGCAGGGGCTTGAATCTGGAGAGAACATAGAGCACCAACGGAGTTGCAAAAACGTTTGAGATTCGAGAGTGGTTAAAGAGAATATTGGCACGGAAGTAGAAGGCTGCAGTTTGGGTGTGGGGAGGGAGTGACAAGAGGTGAGCTTAGAGAGTATATTCATCAGGGTTCTTCAGAGAAGCAGAACCAGTAGGAGGGAGCTGAATGGACAGACAGGTAGACAGATAGATGGACAGATATGATCTGCCTCCTTCCCCCCACTCTAGATATGTATGTGTATTTCTATATCAATTTATACATCTGTATTTGTCTACATTTATAGATATTGATAGAGAGTTGGGGGAGTGAGGGGGAGGGATTTTAAGGCATTGGCTCACATGATTGTGAGGGCTGGCACGTCTGAAATCTGAAGGGCATTTGGCAGGTTAGAAATCCACCTAAGGGTTGATGTTGCAGTCTCAAATTCTAAATCTTTAGGGTAGGCCAACAGCCTGGAAACTCAAGTGCAATTTCTGAGTTGCAGTCTTGACACAGAAAATTGCTTCTCTGGGGAACCTCAGTCTTTGCCTTTAAGGCCTTCAACTGATTAGATGAGGCTCACCCACACTGTAGAAGTTATTTGCTTTACTTAAAGTCAACTGATTGTAAATGTTAATTATATCCACACATGTTTTCAGAGCAACATCTAGACTAATATTTGACCAAACAGCTGGGTACCAGAGCTTAACCATGTTGACACATAAAATTAATTGTGAAATTCACACTGGTCTGCACTCTGCTTTTAGTGGGAGCAGGAAGTGAGGCAGCTGTTGCTGTAATGCAGAAGAGAGAGGATGGTTTCTTGAGCTAAGGCAGTGTCATGGTGATGGAGAAAGTAGTCAAACTTGAGAGGCATTAAGGAGGTGGAATTGAGGAGACGTATGGCAATCCTGAGGTTTTGACTTGGGCAGCTGAGGTCTAAGGGCAGAGTGATGGCCATTTATTGAATAGAAAACGTCAGAAGGAGAAGTAAGTCTGATGAGGGAAAAGGTTCTGGGGTTTGTTTTGGGCATGCATATTTAACAGATAATAGAAATTTATCTGGAATCCTTAGTTTTAAAGGATTGCAATAAACAAGGCCAAGCTTCAGGGTGGAGAGTAGGGCAATATTACATTTCGAGGCTATGATTGTTCGTAGTCCTTCATTAGGGTTTATAGGAAAAGTAAGCGTTGTATACGTCTCTTGGGAATTTTGAATCTTTCCCACCTATTCACCAAAGAAATGCCCTTCTTTCTGCAAGCTCCTTGCATGAGAACTTTATTCCAAGAGCTGCAAAATCAGTTGTGTCCACGCAGAGCCACCTGAGGTTTGGATCAGGTGGTTCCTGGTGCTGATACACAGTATGATAATTGAGGGGGATGTTTATTTCCGAGCCTCACCCAAGACCAATTAATTCAGAGTTTCTCCATGTGATTAAAATGTTCAGCCATGGTTGGGAACTACCGCACTGTGCAAAGGACTCCACAAGAGTTGGTTTCCCTTTGTTGAACAGTGGAGAATATCATCCTTGGTCAGAGGGGGCGTTGCCCAGAGCAAAGACCTAATGTGGGGGAGGAATATCCTGATACAGGAGTTGCGGTCAGCACTCCAGAGGACCAGGCAGAGAGAGGAACTGGGAAAATGAGATGGTAGGGAAGATCCAAAGTGTTTATAGACTGGAAGGGAATTGGTGGGGGTGGTAGGGGATTAGTATGGGCATGTGACCATAAAATTTTGAACCCGGAAAGCTTAGGTACGTATTTTAGATATTTATTTGTAGATTATCTTGAACATTATTTAATTTTTAAAATGTAAATTAGGGGTGACCATTGAACACAGAGTTGACTTAACAAATGTGCTACAACTGAATCATACATAGGTATAGAGTTAGCAAATCTGTGGCTGCCTGCGGTTGGGGTGGGGGGTGGTCATGGAAGGGGGCAGAAGGCAGAGACTGTAGAGTGACCTGAGGAAACATCTGAGGTGATGGGTATGTTCGCTACCTTGATTGTGATGGTGATTTCATGGGTCTGTACATATGCCACAGTTCATCACATTGTGCACTTTCACATAAGCAGTTTTTTTGTGTGCAAGCTATTTCTCAAGCTATTATCAGAGAGAGAGAGAGAGATGTGGTAGACATCGTATATCCAAATGTTGAAATTATTCTTAGAGCCAGATCACAAACCGAGAATTAACATTAGTCTCATTAGTTTTAGTTACCCCTTTCCATTTTATTTATTTATTTATTTATTTATTTATTTATTTATTTATTTATTTTTATTTTTATTTTAAAAGATTTTATTTATTTATTTGACAGAGATAGAGACAGCCAGCAAGAGAGGGAACACAAGCAGGGGGAGTGGGAGAGGAAGAAGCAAGCTCATAGCGGAGGAGACTGATGCGGGGCTCGATCCCATAACGCGGGGATCACGCCCTGAGCCGAAGGCAGACGCTTAACCGCTGTGCCACCCAGGCGCCCCATTTCCATTTTTTTTTAAACAAGAGATTATTTTCTGTTATCTTAATGATATTTTTTAATCACCAAAATTGATTCCAAATAACTTATTTTCAAAAATCAAATGCATTTTCAAGAGGCAAATATTTGCTGCCGTTAAGAAGCGCACATAAATGGCTCTTAGGGCATTAACTACTTAGAGGAGAGCCTGCGGAATTTAATGAGAACGCCCGGACTGACTTCAGAATTAGTGCCTTGGCGGAAGGGCACAGAGGTGAATCAGTGGGACAGAGGGATCCTGGGGTCACATCACCATCTCCCTTTATTCCTGCCCCCAGGGTGGAAAATACCTGAAGTTTAAAGGCCAGTCGGATTCCAGAGCACGGCTTGCCCCACTGTATACATAATTTATTAACGTGTAGATGTTTTATGTTACTTTAAAGCCTTCTTGGTGCATGACTGTCCTCCCCCTGCAGTGTCCTGTGAAACTAGCCAAGACACCTTTCTGAGCGCCATCATTGTGCCCCAACTCTGTCACTCGGCAGCTGCCTTTGAGGAGGACAGATAATGATGTAAGCAGCATGACTTTCTAATGAACAAATTAAGGCCAATATTTATTAGTAATAACTGCTTTCTCTTACAGTGGATAATGAAAAACTGCAGGGTGGATTCATGTTGTGCTTCCTGGATGATGGATGTGGTATGAGCCCTGGTAAGTTAATTTTCCAGATACCTAACTGGCAGTTCGGGGAAACAGTCAGAAAACCCATAAAATAAATAAAAATAAATTGAGCTATCTATGCAAAAACAGGTATGGAGCTATTAAGGGAAAATAAACCCCAGACTTAACATATTGTTGAACTTTCTAGATTTAAACATTCCAGCTGACAGAGTGAATTCATTGTAATCATCTAAGCCAAGACAAAAAGGGAATGTAGATAAATATTGCAAGAGAATGAAATGCAGAAGGTATGATTACTTGTGAGAAAATGCATCTGGGAATGAATGGAAAAGGCGGGTAACTGGATGGATTTTGAGAGTGTTTGAGCCCGCCCTCCGGGTGTTGCTTGCAAGAGCCCCGAGGCAGTTTCCAGTGCCTTCAGGCTATTTTTAATTTTCTGCTTAACCTTGAGGAAGAGGTTACCTCTCCTTGTTTTTAGCCGTTTGTTTTTTCTCTGCGTGTTCAAAGGTTTAGTAGCTTCAGTCAACTATTCTCACCATAATGAATACATCTACAGTTCATTGCATGATTTTTTTGTTTGGTACCTTCAAGGCTAGCCCAAACGCAACACACAGTAGGTGCACAATACCAGTTTACTGTGAAATTAAATTGTTATTCCCTCTGATAAGGGCTTTGAGTCATTTGGGATAGCTTATCCCTGAATTCTTGTTTAACACTTGTCTATGTCCCGCAAGACCAGGTTTTTGACCACTAGGTTAAAAAAATCAAGAGGGGAGTTCAAATAATAGGGAACAGTTCTGGTCTGTTCTACACCAGCGGAAAGGATGCTTGGCACTGCTGGAAGCTCAGAATACAAAGTAAAGCGTTATCTTCTTGCTAGTCTCTGAAGTACTCCTTTGGTATGAATAGTCAAAGATTATTAGCAAGTTTAGAAAATGCTCAGATATCTTACTCAGGTCTCGTTCTGACTTTGTCGGGGTAATTTTGACTTTTCCAGATGATTTTGACTCAATGTATTGTTGGTTCCTAAGTGTTTAAATAAGAGAAAGAAGAGTTTGTGAGAAAATTAAGATGAAAAACAGTTTTGTTTTTCAGTTCTAGGTTGACCTTAGTTAAGTTCATTTTCCTGAATTCTTAAGTAACAGAATATATGATATATTCTAAGGTACTTCCTTAAAAAAGAGAAAAAAGAAAAAGAAACACGTCCTTTTATAATACGGCCATGAGCAAAATGATGAAAACACAGAAAAGTGGCAAATATTCAGATCTTCAGAAGGAACTCACACTTCAATTGACATATACAGGACTATTTTTAAAAGCCCACTAGTGTTGAGAGAGCAATTCTGTGTTAATATTGATTGGAAATCGGGGTGCCTGAATAGCTCAGTCAGTTAAGTGTCTGCCATTGGCTCAGGTCATGATCCCAGGGTCTTGGGATCGAGCCCCGTGTCAGGCTCCCTGTTTAGTGGGGAGTCTGCTTCTCCCTCAAGTAATAAGTTAGAAGAAAGAGTTTATCTGATGACTGAAAATATAATCTATCTGTGGCCCAAACTGAGTTAAGTCAGCCTTGACCCAGAGGGTGACTACAGGAATTTCCACATTCTTGGCTTCCAGTCTTGCCCCATCACGGTCCGTTCCTAACACAGCGATCCCAAGGATATTTGTTTTTTGTTTTAATATAAAGCACCTCAGGGGCGCCTGGGTGGCTCAGTTAGTTAAGCATCTACTTTCGGCTCAGGTCATGATCCCAGGGTCCTGGGATCGAGCCCTGCATTGGGCTCCCTGCTCAGCGGGGAGAGTCTGCTTCTCTTTCTCCCTCTGCTGCTCCCCCTGCTCGTGTGCTCACTTGCTCTCTGTCAAATAAATAAATAAAATCTTTAAAAAAAAAGATACCTATAAATAAATCACCTCATATCCTTCCCCTGTTTAAAACCCTTAGTGGTTTTTCAATACTCGGATATGATTTGTACTCCCCAATAATGCTTTGTTTCTTGCGTTATTTGGCCTTTGTCCACCTCTTTGACCATTTCTCATGGCGCTCACTCCCTTGCTTATTACACTCCAGCCACACCTGCTGGCCCTTCATATGGAGCTCATCTCAGATGTCACCTTACGAAAGAGACCTTCCCTGATCATTCTCTCTGAGGGCCATGCCACACTCCTGTTAATTCTCTATCACATTACCCTGGTTTTATTTTCTTCACTTAATGCTCTTAGAAATTATCTCGTGTATTTGTTTCTAATCTGTTTCTTCTGCCATGACATAAAGTTGTTGTGGGCAGGGGTCATGTCAGTGTTCTATACCTGTGCCCAGAACTCCGGCCACCATATGTGGCAGTCTGTGAAAACCACGGAATATGGTCTCTGACAACCTTGAATTGTTATCCTTATGGTAGTATTCATCGGCTATTTCATCTTGGGTGCGTTACATATACTCTTTGAATGTAAATTTCCTTATCCATATGCAGATCATCATAATAATATCTACTATGTAGGTTCATTATAAATATTACATAGTGCATGTAAAGTATATGATACGGTCCTTAGCATATACTAAACAGTAAATGGTTGCTAATATTGTTATTATGGGTACCCTCACCTAATACGCAATCCCTTATAAGAACATGTGATAGAATATCCAGTTGGCTTCAGACAAGCAGAGTGTCTGGTAGCCCTAACACACCATACATCAGGTGTGCATGTCTGCACACAGACTGACACAGGTCTTCGGGACACTTCCAGAGCATGTATTGAGGTAGGCCAATTGGGAGACCCATTTCTATCTTTCGCTGTGTCCCTAGGAGCATTCTGGTTTCTGGAAATATGTATATTTTGAAGTTCAGATGATTCTTCTCTAGAATTCCAGAATGCCCTGGAGAGATCTGGAGAATGACTCTGAGAGTCTGGAGCAGGTGGCCCTTCTTGCCCAGGGAGAGTTAGACCAGAAGCCATTCTGCCCTGCTCAGTCTTCCATGGAGCTGGCTAAGGGCCAAATTCATGGAAAATGACTAGTGGTACAAATAATTATAACACATATGATTTACTGGCACTTATCAAGTGGCATGTATTCTGTTCAGGGTTTCACAAACAGAGGACCTCATTTAATGTATTTGTCTTCATCCACAACTCTGTGATTTAGGTCTTAGTAGTTCCCTTTTAGAGATGAGGAAGTTAAGACTCAGAGTTTAAACTCTTTTTACCCAGGGCCTTATGGCTAGTTCTGTCTGACCTCCTTCGGTATATTATGGTTAAGATCCTGGTCAGAGATCATGGAGCCTGTCCCTGGGCTGACCCAAGAGGTATCAGTTTGTCCTAATGTCCTGAGAGATGTGTGACATCCTGACAACTGGACCTGTGGCCGGTGTCAATGACTCGTAATTTCTAACCACCAAAATGTCTTTGTCAATTATAGAGGAAGCTTCGGATATCATTTACTTTGGAACATCCAAAAAACGGTCATCAACCTTGAAGTTTATTGGGCAATATGGTAATGGTCTGAAAAGGTGAGAAATTTTTTTCCTTTAAGGCATGTATTACTGATACTGGGCTCAATGTTTATTTAAAGGCAGTCTCATGCAGAATAATCTAGGTTTCTAAAGCTTACAACATATATATAAACTTGAGAGTCTTACCTTGTTTTGGGATTTCCATACCGATAACTGACTTGGATATTTACAACATTTGTAAATTTAATTCTCAGGGGATGAATGGTCTCTCAGGAATGGAAGCAGAAGCCCTTAACTTCAGAGCTTCCTCAACTCTCCACGTTCTCTTGTTTCTTAGAGCATATGTTAGTGTAGGGGTAATATGTGCCCACAGCTTATTTTATTCATCTGCCTCAGTGAAGGTGAGGACAAGAGTATATTGTCACCTATGTGACACTTGCTACGGACAGATGATTGTTCTTTTCTTGAGTCCTGGACAGCCCCTTATGTACAGCAGTTCTGTATCAAGCAAGGCTGTAGAGCTGGGTTGGTTCAAATCCATCTGCTCTACTTTGAGAAAAAAAAATCATAGTTGCTCCCTTTTGATGATGGGTCAGCAAAACGGAGTTACTTCTATGAAAAAACAATTCATTACAGTGCACGGTTTCGTGCCCAGCTGTTACTTCTTTTTAGTATTTGAGATGTAAACCAGTATGTTCTTGATTTTTAATATAGTGGATCCATGAGGATTGGGAAAGACTTTATTCTTTTTACAAAGAAGGAAGAAACGATGACCTGTGTGTTTTTTTCTCAGACATTCTGTGAAAGAGAAGGTCTTACTGAGGTAAGAGTTGAGATTGTCCTTTGGTTTCCATGGTAACAGTGTTGTTTTCATTTACCATCTCAGGAGGTGAAGTCTACAGCTGTTCTTTCTGATTATGATTTAGAAATTTAGGAATATATTTGGGAAATGGAGAGAGGGTGGCTGAACATTCTGGGGGGGGGTTGTCATTGGAGGCCTGTCCTGTTGTCTTTTTTTTTTTTTTTTTTTAAGAATCCATGGCCATTTATTTTTCTTGGGTAGCATTTTTTAAGATAGATTTTATTTATTTATTTGAGAGAAAGAAAGTGAGCATGAGCAGGGGTGAGAGGGGCAGAGGGAGAGGGAGAAGCAGGCTCCTTGCTGAGCAGGGAGCCCGACGCAGGGCTTGGTCCCAGTACCCTGAGACCATGACCTGAGCCAAATCAGATGCTTAACCAACCGAGCCACCCAGGTGCCCCCCTGTTGACCATTCTTGAGTGGGTTATTAACTCCTAGGCATTTTTTCAGAACATTATTTTCATTAGCCATGTACCCAAATCTCCCAGAATAAGAGGCGCCCTTTGGCACAGTGAGCTTTTTGGAAGGAGCCTGCAAAACATTTCCACCACTTGTGCCATAAATGAATGATCATTTTAAAAATAAATATTGGATTAAAAGACTTGGAATACAAAATCTAAAGAAATAGAGTGCAAAATAGACTAAAAACTGTAACCCCAGTGACCATAATTTCAACTCATTTGATGACCTAGCTACGCTTTAGTACTTTGCAGTGTCTGAGTTTTACTGTTCAGAATGTCAGTGTAATTCAATACAGAAATGCAGGTTAAGGAACTACCAGCACTACCCGTGGAAGGTAGAAAGCCAGCAGAAGATCATCTGACCATCAAAGTGGTCATAAAATGTAGGCAAACACATGGGAGTTGGATATATAACAAAATGAGGGTGTTTAAAAAAAATGCCGTTCAGTGAGTATGCATTTCTGCTGTTACAAAATTGTCAAAAGCTGTGGTATGGACGGAGAGATTAGAGAGCCTTGATTGGTCAAGGAGGGTTTTATGGTGCGAGTACCACTTGCAGCTGGGAAGGCTGGTATGTGGAGAGAAGTGGCACGCAGCAGCTCTCAGACCTGGACAGGAGTATGGGGTTGGAAGGACAGTGGGGATGTGAGGTTGCCCCCCAGGGGTGCAGCAGGCCCACTGCCCAGAGTGGGGTGTGGCCGGCTAAGCAACAGTCTGTAGGCGATGGGGAGTAGCTGAGTGGAGACTAATAGAAAGAAAAGCAATGCTTTAAGCATTTGTGTTGCCATTTATGTATGTAAAGGCATGGAAAATTGGGCCAAAGCTGAGGTTACAGCTTTCCTAACATGGGCCATTTCCCTTTTTAAAAAAAAAACAAAAACAAAAAACTAAAACTAGCAACCCCTTCCCATTTCCGCTTCTACCCAGGCAATCTCTTTCAACAATATTAGCTGATTTTTTTCAGTATCTTCCTGCATATCCTACGTCTTCTGTTAGCTTTCTTAACAAGGATGCATGAGGGGTCAAGTATTTTGAGACTTCATGTGCATGAAAATATTTTTTATCCTACCTGAACACTCAGTGAATTTTCCTTCAGCAATTTGAAGCCATAGCTCTATTATCTTCTTATTTCTAGCATTGTCATTGAGAAGTCTGAAGGCATTTTAATTTCTGAGTCTTGTGTGTGACTTACTCCCCCCCCTTCTACTTTTTGAAGTCAGTAGAATCTTCTTTGTCTCCAATATTCTGATTTAAGTATTTTGCTTTTGGGTGGGTCTGTTTGCATCCATTGTGCTAGTTGCTTATTGGACATTTTCAATCTGGAAATACGTGTCCTTCAGGTCGGGAATGTTTTTCTGTAATATTTAATTATTTTCTTTTATATTCTCTTTTCTCTCTTTTTTGCAACCTCTGTTCTTTGCTCTTGGACGTCTGGAACTGGTTCTTTAATTTTCTTATCTTTTCTCTCCTCTTTTCTGTTCTTTATATTTTTGTTTTGTTTTCTGGAAGATTTTCTAACATTTGTGCTTCCAATTTTTTCATAAATTTTTTTCTGTAGTCATATTCTTCATTTCCAAGAAGTGTGTTAAATTCTCTCAATATTCTTTTTTAAAGACATATAGTTCTGTTTCAAGGATACGATGTTTCCTTTTAGTACTCTGAAGATATTAACAATGACTGGTTTTTCTTTGCCCCTGAAATTTTCATCTGCCTCGTTCAGTTTTTGTTTCCGATGAGTTACTTTGTGCTTGTTTATTTGGTCTGTGTTTATCATATTAGAGGCTTTTCTCAGATGGCTATCAATCCTGAATATAGAGTATTCCAATAAAATTTCTATTGAAAGCTCCGTGAGAGTGGGGCTGGGGGTGGGGCGCTTGGCAGCTATGAGTGTCACAATAGTGAGCCTAGCTGAGCTGTATTATTGGGAAACCCTCAACGTGATTTTCTCTGTGTCTTTCCTTCTGTGCTAGTCCAATGTCTCAGAGGAGACTCCTACAGTCTTCTGCCTGAAGACCTAGTGGATGGCTTTCTGGGACCCAAATGAGAGAAGAGATATGGGTTCTCTGTATTCAGTATATATACTTTAATCCCTCTGATCTCAGTAAGGTCCCGCTGACAACTGTGCCTGACATATCCTCTAATCCAGAAATGCTTTGTTCTACTCTTTCCAGAGAATAAGCATCCAGTCTCTGGAGGTGGGGGAGCTAGTGCCAGATGGGGATCTGGAAGCTCCTATTTCTCTTCCCCCTTTATTCCACCCCCAGAGTGAATGCATGCCATCGATCCCTGAGCCTTTTAGGTATTCCAAATTGTAAACAGGCTGGTTTTCTCTTCCGTCATGGGCCTCATATTGGTTTCCCGGATATGCTGTCATGTACCTACCGTTCAACTTCTGAAGTGCTGATACTGTTGTTCCCACTGCCGTCCTACCCATATTTCATCCAGGGCTGAAGTAGATTCCATCTGTCCCCACATTCTACAATGAAGCATTTTAGAGTAAAACTCTGCGTATGCGTAATTGTTTTATGTCTCTTTCTTACAACACTAGAATACAGGGGGAAATAAACTTTTAACTTTGTGTTTTGTCATTTGGCTAAATGAAGGATGGACTGAATTAGGATCAGATGAAAGGATGATGGTTTTTATTTGTGTACTTCATAGTAAACTGATGTGTGCATTTTTGTTTTTTTTTAATAGGTTGTGGTTCCAGTGCCTTCATGGTTAACAAGAACCAGAGAACCTGTCACAGATGATTCCCAAAAATTCTCAACGGAGTTGTCTATAATTTTTAAGTACTCTCCGTTTAGAAATGAAGCCGAACTGATGCAGCAGTTTGATGTGATCTATGGAAAACGTGGTAAGATCATCAACACTCGGAAGTTTTCTTAGAAGTATTTGTTTTTAGTGTCTCTCAAAAGATACTTGACATACGCTTTTATATTTTTTCTGTTTATAATACCATGCAGGATCTCACATGGGGGCAGTCACTCATTTTATCCACATGAATTTTGTCTTTAGTGAATCCAAACATGAATAGCCCTAAGTCCCTGACACTGGGAGAAAGATTTGTACTTGCACGAGCTTGGTGAAGACTGGATGTGGAGAGGACAACCCAGTCTGTGACCGTAGGGAATCCATCGTCCCTGCACTACATAGAGTTAGGAGACGCTTACTGCAGTGTCTATGATTAGATGATCCCACCTATGTAAGACAGCAGTTTATAAGCCAGTAAATCCAGGTTTCCGAGGCAGAGGGTTAGCAAAAGCTCTGTGGACATTTTCCACATGAACACATCTTTCTGTATATTCTGTATTTCTGTATTCTTTCAACCTGCACCAGCTTTCTACTCAACATGTAGAATGCACTGTGTCTGCTAACATTTTCCAGTGCCAGTCTTTCTCCAGACGTCCGCCTTTCATATCTAGAAACAAGAAGAATCCTACTCTAGGAAAAGCTATGTGCATTTTCCTTTTTGCAACTCCTTGATTTATGTAATTTTTTTAGTGAAATTCTGAGAAATTTGTTTCTGACTTGGCTTGTATTACCTTCAAATTTTCTTCTCTAATTTGTGGCATTTTGTTTAAAAATGATTTTTTGTCATCCTCTCCCTTTTTTCTTAGAGGAGAACTAGTGGCAATTCAACAAATATTAATCTTATTAATGTATCCATGATATACTTTTTTTTGTATTTTTAAAAAGAGGATGTGTGCAGGCAGTGGGGGAGGGGCAGAAGGGGCAGGGGAGAGAGAGAGAGAAAATCTTAGGCAGACTGCACGCTCAGCACAGAACCCAAGGTGGGGCTCTCGATCTCACGACCCTGAGATCATGACTTGAGCTGAAGTTAAGAGTCAACTGACTGAGCCACCCGGGCACCGCTATACATGATATACTGTAAGGACAGCTAATGTAATTTGTTAGTTGACTTTAAACTGTGAAATACTCGTGTAAATACTAATGAAGGGTGTACTGTTTCTTCAATACTTTTCTAAATGCTTTATAAAAATTAACACATTTAATTCTCAAAATAATTCATGAGGTCCGCTGTGTAGATTAGAAAAATGAGGTTCAAAGAGGTTAGGAAATGTATCTGAGGTCATTGCCCTGGTAAATAAATGGTTGATCCAGGATTTAGACACAGGCATTCTTAGTCACTGTGCTGTTTGTTCTTTCTTGTGTTGTAGTACTACCGAGAGAAGTGTAATTGGTTGTTCTTTTAATTTCTCTGATGGTCCTGTTTGTCTTTGTACCATAATCAATTTGTAAAGAATTTGGATTATTTAGTTAACTGTGCTTTAGAGCAGGGGTCAGCAAATGTGGCCTGCAGGTCAGACCCAGCCATACTTGTTTTTGTAAATAAAGTTTTATTGGAATACGGCCACACTCATTCATTTATGTATTCTCTGTGGTGGAGGTGATGGAGGTGAGTTGTCAGTACACGTGACAGAGACCATTTGGCCTGCAAAGCCTGAAATGTTTATCATCTGGCCCTTTACAGAAAAAGTTTGCCAACACCTATTATGGGGTCTAAAAGCAATTCTTCATATTTGTACAAATTTTTAAAACTCATCTTTGTTCTTACATGTGTTGATTGTAGTTCCATCAATGGGAGCTTTACCTGTAATACAAATTTAGCTCAGACGCCTGACAATTTTCATAATGCAAATTATGAAAAAATGCCAAAGTATAAGAAACCTCATTGAGAGGCTTATAAAGAATTGACTAGGAATAAGCCCTATAATGTAGAAACTCAACAGTCTTTGGCAGAGAGTGGAATTTGTTGTGAGACTTCTATCTTGGAACTTATCCAAGCATATTATTTACTGAAGTACAGAAGGAAATTTGGTCTAGAGTAGGCTTAATTCCATAGATGAGATAATAGCACCATGACTAAAATTTAGTGTAAAGTATTGACAAGTCAAATGTCCTTTTTTTCTTCTAGGTACTTTGCTGGTTATTTATAACTTGAAGCTTTTGCTTAGTGGAGAACCAGAATTGGATGTTAAGACTGACAAGGAAGATATACTGATGGCTGGAGCTCTTGAGGAGTGAGTAGTGTATACGTTCGACAGAATGTCTCTCAGTAATGGCAGCGAGCTGGCTCTGAAGCTCTGCATCCTGGATCTAGGTCTGAGGTCCCCGTCCTTAGGTTCTAGGGCAATTCATTTTATGCCAGTTACAGATGAAGTAGGTTAGGCTAGACCACTGATTCCCAAACCTGGCTGACGCTCTGAATGACCGGGAGAGCTTCTTAAGTGTAGGATCTTGTCTTAGCTCAGACTCTGCTGAGTCAGCATCTCCCGATATCAGGCCTAGGAATCAATACTTTTCACACGTTCCCCAGGTGATTCAGAAGCAGCAGCACATTTGGGAACTGCTGGACTAGCACCTCTAAGCTTCTCTAATTCCGAAACTCCTATTTTATGAATATTAAAACTGAAAAAAAAAAAAACCCAGAGTTCATTATCCATATGTGTCGTTAAAAATGGACATCAGGATGGTGTGAAGCAATAGGAAATATCACCAGCTGACAATTCAGAATGACCCTATGAACTTCATACTTGTAGTTTATAAGTAAGTAAGTTGACATATTCCTTTTTCTTGGCTATTAGGGATCCATAGAAAATAGAATAAGGAAGCATTGGAGAGCATGAGTGAAAAGTATGGAGGGGGCGCCGCCTGGGTGGCGCAGTTGTTAAGCGTCCGCCTTCCGCTCAGGGCGTGATCCCGGGGTCCTGGGATCGAGCCCCACATCAGGCTCCTCCACTGGGAGCCTGCTTCTTCCTCTCCCACTCCCCCTGCTTGTGTTCCCTCTCTCGCTGGCTGTCTCTATCTCTGTCAAATAAATAAATAAATAAAGTCTTAAAAAAAAATATGGAGAAATAAGGAAACAGTGATGGAACCTAAGTTTCTCCAAAATAACTTTGTATTTGAAACTTACCAACTTGAGCCTGCAGTCTCTTAGTGTCAGAACTCTGGAGCTAGAAGGGATTTTGAAGGAATTAAATTCAGTCTGATTTATTTTAATTAAATACTGGTATTGTCCAGTGGAAATATAATGAGAGAAACAAATATGAACCATATGTGAAATCTAAATTTTCAAGTAGCCACATTAGGAAAGGCAAAAAGAAACGGGTCAAATTAATTTTAATAATGTTTTTATTTAATCTGGTATATATAAAGTATAATTTTAATATAAAAATATTAGACATTTTAGACTCTTTTTTTTTCCTACTAAATCCTCAAAACCTAGTGCATGTCTTACACAGATAGCGTGTATCGGTTTGGACTAGTGCCCAACAGCCACATATGGCCAGTGGCTACCGTATTGGACAGTGCAATTTTATATTAAGAGATTGAGACCCAAGTAAATACATAAACTTAATGGAGAATTTTTTTTTCTTTTGTCTTTGAGGTGAAATTTGAAAGTCCCTTCCCCAGTTAGAAAACTTAATGTTTGATAATGCACTTTTAGATTATCTTTTCTACTTTTTTTTAATTTATGTTTTTCTTCATTTCATTCTAATGTATAATTCTTGATTTACACAGAAATGAAGGTTTTTTTCTTTTGGGAAAAAATAAAATCCAGCCTCATTTTGTTGTACAAATGCTGGGAACCCCTTTGGCAACATTAACAGGCCGATATCAGAAAGGAGGCCTAGAACCGTTACTGGCACCTCCATTACCAGCTCCCCCACGCCCCTGGCCCTGCCCTTCTGTCTAACAGCTGCTTCCAAAACCAATAGCTCATGCTATTTAAAAGCTCTGAGCCCAACTTTTCAAACAGTTATCTGTCAGAGTGCCTTGGCATTTCAGCACTAGCATCAGAAAACAAACACATTATTAGAGGGATAATTTGACAGCTAATTTCTTTGGGAAAAAAGTTCTTACTGTTTCCAGATTTGTTTAATGAAGTCAGAAGCTGTTTAAGCCATTTAAGCAGTTAATCACAAAATGCAGAAAATGGATCAGATCCAGGATATGTACAGTTTAATTTTGGAACATTGACCACATTGGATTTGTTCGTGTGTTTGATTTTTCAACAACATTTTTTTTGTAGTTTAATCATAAGAAGAGCCTTTTAAAGACAGGGTGGGGGGATTTTTATGAGGAGGGATTGTTTTAAAGAAGAGACATCATTTCTCTACCAAGGGTGCTGTCTATACATTTCGTGGCTTCTGATGTGAGTCTCACAATAGTGCCGAGGAGGGACAGCAGTACCGCCTCCTGGGGGGGAATGATGTATAGTTTCCCCTCTGAAAAGTCAGTGGGCTCTGACATTAACACCCAATTCCTCTTCATTAAGGGACTAGAAAAACGTTAACTCTTGCAGCTGAAAGAATACTCTCGTCGAAGATGGATCTTTTTCTGCCTCTTCTTCCATTTATGACTTCTGATACTTGAACTTCTAATCAAGTACAGTTAACATAATCTTGGTTTTGAGAACAAGTGGTTTAGTAATGTAGCAGCTCCTTTGACACTTCTTTTTCTTGTGGTTATGGTGTCCCCTTAAAGCCACTGGGCACGATTCTTCATCTATTCAAGACAAGTTTCAAACCTTGAAACTATGCAATTTCCACCTTTGGTCTTAGATGGTGTGGTCCTGCTGATTCTGAAAATAATTTAATTTTCTACATAGAAATAGGAAAATTCAAGCTTTCAGGTTTTTTTTCTGATATACTTTTTCTTCCAATTTTGTTTATTATAAAATCAAAAGTGAAGCAATATTTTTAAAAAATTTTAAAGAAAAGAATTTATATATCATAATCGATTATTTTTGTTATTCAATTCTAGTGTTTTTTAAGTGTGATTTCTGTGTTTTTTTCATTTACAATTTGCTTCTGAACTTAAAGTTATTATGTAGTCTTGGTAAGTCTCATTTCATAATGATTTCTTGATAAATGGTTTTACAATAGTCCATTAAATTGATTCATTGTAATTTCTATAATGATTTCTGTATTTTTGGATAGTAGCATTGGTCTCAGTGTTTCACATTATTTATAGATAATATTGAAATAAACATTTTCATACAGATGGATTTTTTTATTCTTTAAAAATTTTTTTTTAAGACTTATTAGAGAGTGAACAAGTGTATGAGCAGGGGGGAGGGGCAGAGGGAGAGGGAGAAGGAGACTCCCCACTGGGCAGGGAGCCTGATGAAGGGCTTGGTCCCAGGACCCTGGGGTCATGACCTGAGCCGAAGGCAGACGCTTAACCAACTGACTCACCCAGGTACTCTTGAATTGTTTTTTTATGACAAATTCCCAAGAACTACTGAGTCAAACTGTCTGGGCATTCAGATAGTTCTTGTGAATGTATGATATCACTTTTAAACTTTGCAACCAAAACCCTTTATTTGCTTTGGGCTAAGGCTTTGGGCTGAGGCTCTACAGCCATAATCCAACCATCAGCAGGGCCTTGTTGCAAGATGACAATAACTTTATGAAAATTTCATTAGGAGTGATGTTCGAGTACACAGGCAGTGGCATGTGCTTTGGCAATAGCAGTGTAAAGACAACCTGTTTTCACTTAAATTAAAAAATATGTAGATAGAGAAGTCATCTCAGAATTTCAGAATCAGATGAGGCAGAAGTTTGCATTTAACGTGTGATATATTAAATCAGAATTTGAATCTGTGAATGTGGCATGTAGAGAGTGCCAGGGAATCATACGTAATTGCAGGGTGATGTGCAGAAAGTGGGTTATATCTGCTGGGAAAGAATCTGCCATGTTAAATTTAGGCAAAGTGCCCTAAAAGGGAAGATGACAATATGAAAAATAACTTTGTAAGAAATCAAAAGAAAGTTAAGACTTTGGAACAAAGAGGGAGGGGAAGGGCTGCGAATATGGGATATTAATGAAAATAATAGTGAACTAATGACAGGAAATAAGTTTCTACAGAGCCGTCTTAGACAATGTTAGTTTGTTAATTTATGTTGTAATTTTCTGGACCAAGTCCCACATCTCAAACCTTTACAAATTTAACCCCCACCCTGTTTTTGTTTTTGTTTTCCTTTGAAGTAATCAAAACAAAATCAAGTTAACTTGTTGTCTCCTTCTCACTGGTGGCTGTTAGTAAACTTTAGTTACAGTCACACAGATGATTAAAATCCGAGTGATTTGCAGAGGTCCTATATTGACTGAATGTGGTAGGACTGAGCAAATGGAATGTGACAGGTGGTAGAGGGGAGGGTTTGAAGAGGCCAGCGCCTGGCCTTGCCTCACAGGTGGTCAGTATCAGTTGGCATCTGCAGAATGAACAGGGTTGTAATTGTACTTCCATATTCCATACCCGGAGAGTCTGTGTAGATAGCAGGTATGGAATTACTCTATCCTTCAGATATTTTACATTTCATTCATAGGGCATAGAGTTCCTTATGTGGATACCAGTATGGAACTGTAATTTCATAACAGATCTTGAAATTCATATAAGGTATGCCACCCAATCCTGGATCGAAGTGTTCGTTTTCCTTATGCTCTCCTGTCTCTCACTCTTCGGTGTGGTCTACCTGGTGGTCCAGCACCTGCTCCAGGGACAGTAATCTTTGGGGCAGTGGGTGGAGTGGGCCTCATGTAGCACACAAATATGTTGATTGAAAACTACTCAAGCGTGCATAAATACATCAATCAGTGTAACAGTGCTTTCTCATTCTCTACCCCCCCATCTCTCTTCTACTATAGAAATCATTCTGCAACTTGGGTTTTAAATATGTCATCTAGATTTTTCAATATTTGTCAGTTTATACTAAAGTCATACTTTTTTCTTCTTAGCTTTTTCTTTTGACATAATTTAGAGTTCTTGACAGCATTGCAAAGATAATGCAAAGAATTCCAACATACCTTTCTCTCGGGTTCCCCAGGTGTTGATATTCTACCACACTCGCTTTATCATTCTTCCTCTCCCTCTTCTTCTCTTTATGCATGGTAGAGACCCATGCATTCCTTTTCATTTTAAGGGTAATAATCTGTCACTACCAGTATTTTGTGACTAAAGTTGTCCTAGATTTGGCTGAAGGATGCCTGTTCAAGCTGGCTTTTTAAAATTTTTTTATTTTTTTAATTTAAATTCAATTCATTAACATATAGTGTATTATTAGTTTCAGAGGTAGAGGTCAGTGATCCATCAGTCTTCTGTAATTCCCAGTGCGCATTATATCACATGCCCTCCTTAATGTCCATCACTCAGTTACCCCATCCCTCCACCCACCTCCCCTCCAGCAACCTTGGTTTGTTTCCTATGATTAAGAGTCTGTTATGGTTTGTCTTCCTCTCTGATTTCATCTTATTTTATTTTTTTCTTCTTTTCCCCTGTGATCCTCTGTTTTGTTTGTTTCTTTTTTTTTTTTTAAAGATTTTATTTATTTATTCAACAGAGAGAGAGACAGCCAGCGAGAGAGGGAACACAAGCAGGGGGAGTGGGAGAGGAAGAAGCAGGCTCATAGCAGAGGAGCCTGATGTGGGGCTCGATCCCATAACGCCGGGATCACGCCCTGAGCCGAAGGCAGACGCTCAACCGCTGTGCCACCCAGCACCCCCTCTGTTTTGTTTCTTAAATTCCACAAATCAGTGAGATCATATGATAATTGTCTTTCTGTGCTTGACTTATTTCACTCAGCATAATACCCTCTAGCTCCATCCATGTCAGTGCAGATGGCAAGGTTTCATTTTTTGATGGCTGAGTAGTAGTCCAGTGCGTGCGTGTGTGTATGTACACCACATCTTCTTTATCCATTCATCTGTTGATGGGCATCTGGGTTCTTTCCATAGTTTGGCTTTTGTGGACTTTGCTGCTATAAATACTGGGGTGCAGGTGCCCCTTCAGATCACTACATTTGTATCTTTGGGGTAAATCCCTAGTAGTACAATTGCTGGGTCATGGGGTAGCTCTGTTTTCAACTTTTTGAGTTTTCCAAAGTGACTATATCAGCTTGCATTTCCACCAACAGTGTAAGAGGGTTCCCCTTTCTCCACATCCTTGCCAGCACCTGTCATTTCCTGACTTGTTAATTTTAGCCATTCTGACTGGTGTGAGGTGGTATCTCATTGTGGTTTTGATTTGTATTTCCCTGATGTCGGGTGATCCGGAGCATTTTTTCATGTGTCTATTGGCCATTTGGATGTATTCTTTGGAGAAATGTCTGTCCAGGTCTTCTGTCCATTTCTTGATTGGATTATTTGTTCTTTGGGTGATGAGTTTAATTAGTTCTTTATAGACCTTGGATACTAGCCCTTTATCTGATATGTCATTTGCGAATATCTTCTCCCATTCTGTTGGTTGTCTTTTGGTTTTGTCGACTGTTTCCTTTGCTGTAAAAAAGCTTTTTATCTTGATGAAATCCCAATAGTTCATTTTTGCCTTTGTTTCCATTGCCTTTGGAGACATGTCTAGGAAGAAGTTACTGTGGCTGAGGTCACAAAGATTGCTGCCTATATTTTCCTCTAGGATTTGGATGGATTCCTGTCTCACATTTAGGTCTTTCATCCGTTTGAGTCTGTTTTTGTGTATGGTATAAGAAAATGGTCCAGTTTCATTCTTCTGCATGTGGTTCAAGCTGGCTTTTATGTTCTTTTGACATATCACCATCATTTTTATACATTTTTTGGCGTCGTAAGATGTTTCAGGCTCATATTATACTTCTGTTGCTGTAATACAATCAGCCATTTCTCTAAAGAATCCTGGTTTCTTTTATTGGATAATTGCAGTCCTCATTTTTAAAAATGATTTTTTAAAAATGGCTATAATGAATTACTATACATTGGTATATAATAGTTTTTCAATAATATTCGTTATTTTACATTGATATATTGTACATCAGTACCCCCTTAGTGATGATGGGAACTTAGGTTGATTTCACTTTTTCACTATTTTAACAATGCTGATCTTTTTTTTTTTTTTTTTTTTAAGATTTTATTTATTTGAAGGAGAGAGAGAAAGAGAGCAAGCAAGCAGACGGAACATGCAGAGGGAGAGAGAGAATCTCAAGCAGACTCCCCACTGAGTGAGGAGCCTGAGGGTCTTGATCCTGGGACTCCAAGATCATGACCTGAGCTGAAACCGAGAGTTGGCTGCTTAACCAACTGAGCCACCCAGCTGCCCCAACACTTACCTTTTTTAAATTAGAATTTGTATTTAGGTAATTGTAGATTCATAAGCAGTTACAAGAAATAATATAGAGAAAGCCTGTGTACCCTTTGCTCAGGTTCCCCATTGCTGTTACTTTGCTAAACTTGTAGTATAACATCACAACAAGGATATTGACATTGATGCAATCTGCCTAGCTTGGTGCAAAGCCACCAGTATATCAGCACAAGGATCCTTCCTGTTGCCTTTTTTTTTTTTTTTAAGATTTTATTCATTTATTAGAGAGAGCGAGGGCGAAAGAGCACAAGCAGGAGGAGCAGCAGAGGGAGAGGGAGAAGCAGACTTCCTGCTGAGCAAGGAGCCGGATATGGGGCTCAATCTCAGGACCCTGAGGTCATGACCTGAGCCTAAGGCAGCTGTTGAACCGACTGAGCCACCCAAGTGTTGGCTTCCTGTTGCCTTTTATTTTTTTTTTTATTTTTTTTTTTTAAATGATTTTTTATTATATTATGTTAGTCACCATACAGTACATCCCCAGTTTCCGATGTAAGGCTCGATGATTCATTAGTTGTGTATAACACCCAGTGCACCATGCAATACGTGCCCTCCTTACTACCCATCACCGGTCTATCCCATTCCCCCACCCCCCTCCCCTCTGAAGTCCTCAGTTTGTTTCTCATAGTCCATAGTCTCTCATGTTTCATTCCCCCTTCTGATTACCCCCCCTTTCTTTATCCCTTCCTGTTGCCTTTTAGAGCAACACACACCCTCTCTCCTCTTTTCCCACTTGATTTTTAACATTGTTAGTATTGTCCTTTGTCTAATAGTTTCTGATATTTTGAGGTTAAATCTGCAATATTTTTCTTTATGAGTTTCTTTTCCACTTCTAAACTCAGGTGTTCTTTAACCAAATATATTTTCTTATCATTTTTTTAATATCTGTAGTTTATTTCTGTAGCTTTTTAATCTATCTGAAATTTGTTTTTTGAACATGGTGTACATGGGGGAGGACAAATTAATATTTTCTAATGGATATAGCATTTTAAAAATAGTCGAGCCTTTCCTACTTATTTGAAATGTATCACTAATATAAGCTAAATTCTCATCATATATGGATCTGCTTCTAGATGGCCTATTTCTTTTCGTATATTTTTTTTCTCTTCTCGCTTCATTAGAATTTTTTAATTGCTGTAGCCTTTAAAATGTGTTTTGCTATTTGGTAGGGCAAGTACTCCTTCACTGTCCTTTTTAAAAATATTTTGATTATTCTTGCAGATGTTCTTTTCCGTATGAATTTCAAAATCAGGTTTTCAGGTTTTATTACAAAAAGTGCTCTCTTGGGATTTTGATTGATAGCCCCTTGAATTTATGGATTAATTGGGGAGGAACTGACATATTTATGTTTTGGTTCTTATTTCGGTCTTTTATATAGTTTGGTGGAGTTCTACACCAACATATATATCCTAGTTAAGAACAAGGCTTTGGTAGTTAGACTGTATGGGTTCAATTTGTAGTTCTATAAGCTGTGTTAATATGGGGAAGGTAGTTAATCTTACAGAGCCTCAATTTACTCATCCAAAAATGGCAATAGTGATAGCAGTAGTGTTAATAGTAGTGTATCACAGGGTGTTGTGAAGCTTGCATGATGTATGAACTGAAAAGTGCTTAGACCACTCCCTGGCACAGAGTTCATACTCAGTAATTGCTGGGTATTATTATATCTTCATATAGGTCTTGTACAGTTCTTGTTAAGTTCATAGGTATTGTGACTCTTCTTGGCATTCAAATACGATCTTTTCTCTGTTGCTTTTTCTAATTATTAATGTGCAGACAGGAAAGCCATTGACTTTTTAAAAAATTTTTATTTATTTATTTTAGAGGTGGGGAGGGGCAGAGGGAGAGGAAGAGAGTCATTAAAGCAGATTCCATTTGATCCCTTGACCCTGAGGTCATGACATTAAAAGTTGGAGGCGTAACCAATGGAACCACCCAGGCATCCCCAAACCATTGACTTTTGACTGTTGATTTTATATCTCGCCATTTACTGAATTCTTTTATTCTAATAGTTTTCAGTTGGGTTTTCTATTTAGTCTTTATTTGCAAATAGTGATGGTTTTGTGTCTTCATTTCTCTTACTCATTCTGTTTTCTTGTTTTAACTAATCAGTTAACTAAGAGTGGTAATAACAGACAGGATTTTTGGTTTGTTTCTGTCTTAATGGAATTCTTTTATCTTTGACAGTTAGGTGTGATATTTGTTCTAGTTATTATTCCTTTTAACCAATGCTTTTTGTCAAACTTAGGAAGTCATTTTATTTCTAGTTTATTGAGTGACTTTTATTTATTTTTCACATTAGGAAATTGGTGTTAAGTTTTTGTCAGTGCTTTTTGATATCTGTTGAGGTGATTTAATTTTGTTTTTCTCTTTTAATCTGTTAAAGTATATTATTCTAGTAAAGTGTTTGCTATTGAACTATCATTTTTCCATTCCTCAAATAAACCCAACTAGTTCACTGTGTTAATTTCACTAGTATTTTATTTAATATTTTTTGCCATTATGCTTACACGTGAGACTGGGCTATCAGTATGCTTTTATTTTCCTTATCTTATTAAGTATTGGTGTATAGATTATGGTAGAATGAGTTGAGAAGTTTTTCACCTCTTTTTTTGATTTGGAAGGGTTTATGTAAAATGAGTCTTTTTGTTTGCCTGTAGATTTGGTAGAAATTCTCTGAAAAATCTGTAGTCTTACCACTTTTTTTTTGTTTTTACTTTCATTACTTTTGAATTGTGCTATAACTTAATCTCAGATTTTTAAATTCTTGGATCAAATTTGTCATTTATAATTTCTTATAAAAACTTTCATTTTATTTAGATTTGCAAATTTGTTGATAAGGAGTTTTACATAAAAATTCTTATAAAATTTCTGTTTTCCCCAATCCTATAGTTGTATCTCCTTTTACTACTTTTGTTGCATGTTGTGCCATCTCTTTGTCTTGGCCAGAAAGGCTTAGGTGTTTCAACTGTCTTTAAAAACAAAATAATTTCAGATTCTTTTTAAATCTACTAGGTTTATATTAGTTATGTATTTCCCTATTTTCTCCTGCTTTCTTTGGATTTGTTTTATTTGACTTTGTCTGCTTCCTTGAGGTGTATCTTTTATTTGTTTACTTTCAATTCATTTTCTAACCTAAATAACTGAGGCATTTATGCATCCTCCCAGCCCAGCCCTCCTCATTATGGCTCTATTCTGCAGGTTTCAAAAGTAGAACTGTCATTGTTGCTTATTTCATTTATTTTTTTTAAGATTCATTTACTTATTTGAGGGGGTAGGAGGGGCAGAAGGAGAGAAGCAGATGCCCTGCTGAGCGTGGAGACCCCATGTGGGGCTCTATCCCATGACCCTGAGATTACAACCTGAGCAGAAACTAAGGGTTGGTTGCCCAAAGGACTGTGCCACCCCCCCCCTTTTTTTAATTAATTCATTATTGCTTATTTCTAAATAGTTTATAAATTCCATTTTGATCTTCTCTTTAGCTCAGGAATTACTTTTAAAAAGTATTTTAAAAATCAGCAAGTACATAAGTTTTTTGGGGGTGGTGTCGAATATCCTCTTATTCTGATTTTATTATATGGTGATCAGGGAATATAGTTTGCATTGTATCTGCTCTTTGAAATCTGTTGAGATTTCTTGTGGCCTAATGTTTTAAACATTGGAAAAATTGTGAATCTCTGAAAAAGACAGATTCTGTAACGTCATGTTTTTAATTAAGTTATTCAGATCTTCCATTTCTTTTTCTCCCTCAATCCCTCAATTTCTGAAGAGGAGTATGAATCTTACAGTGCCTTTGGTTTTGTCCATGTTTCTTTATTTCTTCTAATTTTTGCAGTGTATGTTTCTGAGTCATTAGATTTATGGCAGATATACATTTTAAGTGAACCTTTATTAATATAAAATATCCCTCTATGTTCCAGTTAATGCTTTCTAATAACTTTGTTTCTATTTTTGTCTAATATTAACCTATGTTTGCTTTATTTTGATTAACTTTTCTTACCATATATTTTTCCACTGCTTTATTCTCAGCAGTGTTGTTTAATTTTCAACTTGTCTCTTATAAATGGCATATAATTAGATTTGTGACTCAGTCTAAGTGCTTCTGTCTTTTAATAGGAAATCTATCTGTTTTACACTTATTATGACATCTGCTATGGCTGCCTCTCATTTTATTTTTTGTATTTAATTTGCTTCTTTGGTTGTCATTCATTTGCGCTTGGGTTTATTTAATTTTGTATGCCTATTTTTTTTCTCCCCCTTTGTGAGATTGTTGAGTTGTAATTTTTTTTTTTTTTTTTTTGCCAAGAAGGAAGGTTCATTTTTTTCTATTCCAGTAGTTTGAAAATCATTTGTTCCATTCTATTTTTTTACAGTGGATTATCTTTACATTTTAAATAAACATATCTAAACTTAGTTTTCTTATCAAAGTGTAGAGTTAACATCTGTCTCATCTCACAAATAAGTCAGGGCCTTAATATGCTTTATTTCTCTTTCATACCAGTTCCACCTTTTCTGATTATTCTGTTTGGATTTATTTATAACATTTTACAATATTATATCATACCCTGCGTAAATAGTTATTTAGACTAAATTATAATATTTAATATTTTTCTTTGCTTACCACACCATCTTCCATCCTAGATTTTTAAAATTTACACATTAGTTTATTTGCTGGGTTATAGCTTCAAATAATTATTTCGAAGTCCACGTGAGGTAAATTTTTAGAAGCTTTGTATCCTTATAAGTGTTTTTTTTTCCCCTTGCCTCCTCAATATTTGTTTAAATGAATGAAGAAACATTGATTCAAAAATAGTTTCCCAGGGGCACCTGGGTGGCTCAGTAGGTTAAGTGTCTGACTCTTATTCTCAGCTCAGATCTTGATGTCAGGGTTGTGAGTTCAAGCCCTGCACTGGGATCTACACTGGGTGTGGAGCCTACTTAAAAAAAAAAAGTTTCCCTCAGAACTTATTGCTCATTTGACTTCTTGAATCCATGTTGTTAATGAGAAGTCTGACCCAGATGTGATTACTAAATTTTTGTAAATTACTAATTTTCCCCCTTGGATAGCTTTTAGGAGTTCTCTTAACTTTAAATAAAATTCCACAATGTGTCTGCTTGTGGGTTTTGACTTATTAAACATTCTTCTTACTCAGGACTCTTGTCCTCAGGGTTCTTGGAGGACACTTCTAACTTGCTTATTTCACATTGGCTCTGCCTTCAACTAGATCCAGACCCAACCATTTATCACCTCCTCTCCCACCATAATCCTTGTCCAGGCCACCGTCATATCTCCCGGGGTTATAGAGAGCCTCCCACCAAGCCACAGGTCTCTTTGTTTCCACCCTTCGCCCTGTGAAAACTCTTTCACCCTTGCCGCTCTGTAGCAGCCACAGTAGTCTTTTAAAAACTCTCTATACAAGATTCCTCAATGACTTCCCATTACACTCAGAGGAAGAGCAAAGGTCTTCATAATGGTCTGCAGCATCCTGCCAGATGTTGTCTCTCTGACTTCCTTTCTTCTCCCATTCCTCTCTAGGCACAATGACCTCCCTCCTATTCTTCCTTGGGTTTCAGCAGAGACAAATACGTGTTCATAGTTACCAGCCTGTCTTTGATTTTTTAAAAAAATAGTCCTTTACATAATGGCATGGTCTGTCAGCAGAGACATGAGGGTTAATTGAAAATGGCGGGGAAGGGGGGAGCGTTTGCAGTCTGTTGCCATATTAACTTTTTCTGCGTGTAGTAAGGTACATACAGAATTAGAAAACGTGGACACCAGACCCTTGAGTCCATTCTGTGGATTAAGTTGAAGGAACCAGAACCTCAGGCCCATAGGCAGGCAGGTCTGTGGGGTGGGGGGGCTGCCGGGTCTAACTTCTGACTCCCACTCCAAGTCACCTTGCAGCGCCGTGCTTCAGGCCAGCCATCGCTGGAGGCAGGTGGTACATTAGAGAAAGAGTGGACTCTGTAGTTGCTTAGAACGGGTCTCAAATCCTGGTTCTTCCCCCTGAGGAGCTGTCTGACTATAGATGGATTCATTTTACATTCACTCCTTCAGTGGATATTTCTTGAGTGTCAGGCCCTGTTTTAGGAGCCGGGAATATAGGACGGAACAAAACGCAAATATCTCTCCCCCCAGATGGCCTGAATTCTGTTGGGAGAGCTGTCATTCTAGTGATAAGTTATCTGTGGTCTCTGAACTTCAGTATTTTCGTCTACGAGATGAGGCTATGTATAACATCATCTTCTTAGTACGAAGGCTGTGGAACTACAATAGTCACAGGACCTGGCACATGCAGGTTTTGTGTGCCTTTTAGTCCCCTCCATTCTGCTTTTCCCTACAGCACTTCTTTCTAGCACTTACTGTTACAGTGCTCTGGAAACTAACCCAGTGTCTGGTACATAGCAAGCAACAAATGAATTCAGGTAAACCGAACTGAACGCCAATGTCTAGGCATTTCTGAGGATGTGTAGATACTTTCATTGGAAGATGCTGGCATTCTTAGCAGTGGCTTCTGTCCTCCATCCTTGAAGATTACTGGGGATCTTTACTGGGGGGAGGGGGAGTTTTAGGAAATTTTGTAAAGTGCTTCTATTACCTTTGAAATCTCTTTTTGGTTCCATATGGTGAAGACTTGATCACTCCTATAACATTTTTCCTGATTCCCTTTTTGGAGGTTGAGACAGTGTGAGCATTGTACCTGTTCTATTATGCATGTGATTTCCTTGTGCCACGTTGCTTCTGTGATTTGTCCTTTTAACATTATAAATATTTTATGTATTCAACTTTATGAGAAAATGCAAGAAAGCGCAGACTCGTAAAAAAGGCATGTCATGGAATTGGCTGTCATCGAAGGGGCCTGTCATACCCCTGGAATCCATCATGGGTTAGAATCTCAGGCAGCTAGGGGAACCCATCTTAAAAAACAGCTCTGAGAGTGGTGATATAATGTGGAATAATGGAGTTTAAATTTTGTGCTAAGTAATGTTTTGAAATTAGATGCCGCGTTGCCCGTGCGTTCCTAAGTGGACAGTCACTGGGCAGCATTCCATAATGTCTCTAGTTTATGTCTTAACTGAGCTGACTGGGAACACATCAAAAGTTACACCTTCAAATTGTAATGTGCTGCTTGCCATATCGCGGGTATGACAGAAGCACTTTCATTACTTTGCAGAGCTTATAACTCTTCTTTTAAATTACCTCTTTGAGTTGACATTTCTCTTAGGTATAATCCAGCCTAAGATTAAATTTGGTTAGCCCCTTCGTAGTTCAGAATTTAAACTAGTTAAAAACCTTTATGCACTTCTTTATATTCAAGATAATATAGGCCTTGTTAATTTCAACTTGAAGAACTCCTTAGAGATTTTGTAGGGACTTTAGCAATAAATTTAGAAAACAATTTTGGTTATAGAATGCAGTATTTTCATGAATAAAAATATGGCACTTCTGAGGTATTCCAAAAGGAATCTACTTTAGTGCCTGGAGTTTAGAGTCATTTTCTCCACTGTGGACCTTACAAGGGCAGTTCAGTGGGAGTCCGTTGTCTGTGGACCCATTGTGGTTAAATGTAGAGGGTGTCCTGCATCCAAACACCTGCTTCTCTCTTTCAGGCAACCTTTCTTACATACCACCCTGTCCTGTAGGTCTCAGAACTTGCAGAGGTAAAGGAAGCACCTGGGGAGCTTTAAAAAATTTACATTCTCAGACTCCGGCCACGGAGAATCTGAATTGATAGGTAAAGGAGATGCGACGCTGGCCACAGGACCTCTGTTTCTGGCCTCTCTCCTGTCCTTAACAGTTTGGTGACCACCGATCTACTCATGATATGCCACGTGTGGAGCAACACTTAAAACAGCAGCAGAACAATGTGCATAGATTGGGAGAAGAAAGAGGCCACACCGAGACCACAGCCACAGCTGGATGCTGAATTAGAGACTTTATAAGAACACCCAAATGCCGTGCAGGAGACAAACGCATAGGCTACTCCATCTGCTGTTACATTCCACACACTTTCAAGCCAGTTTCTGGCTTAAAACACTCTTCCTTCCCTATATCTGTCATGTGGCTGTGTGTGTGTGCATGTGTGTGTGTTGGGCGGCACTCTCTCTTCCTTCCTTTATAAAAGTAAGTTAAGTTGAAATAAAAATAAATAAAAACTGTTAAATACTAACACAATATAATAAAAAAACATTAAAATAAAAATTAAAAAAAAAAAGAGAGAGATACAGGAAAAGATAGAGATATGGGCACTTCCGGCAAAGTCCAAGACAGAAAAGAAAGACATTTTGTAGTAAACAAGAGCACGCTTCTTGTATGTGAATTAGTTCCTGGTGGGTGGGGAATAACAGTATTTTTTTCTTAGATCTTTTGAAGATAGCTTAGTACATTTGTATTTCAGTTTCCTAAGTGAATGGCTTTATTTATAAAAATTGATAGCATCGCCGTTGAAGATGATCAGTCATTAAAAAGTCTTTCTTGTAAAGGGAACCCCCTGTCGTTCATTCTAAATTAAGCCAAGGAAGTCCTGAATAATTATCATTGATTCAACAAATATTTATTGATGAGGATGCTAGCCTTATGGGGCTTACAACCTGAAGGGGAAACAGATAAAGAAAGACAGTGACACCGCTAAGTGGAAGTGCTGTGATGGGAAGCCACAGAAGAAGAAGGGGAGCACCAGAGCCACGGGATCACCCAATCTTGGGGAGTGAGGGAAGGCTTCAAGAAGGCAGGAGATCTCAAGTAGCATTGTGAAGGGGGAAAAAGAGCTAACCAAAAATAGCCAAGGAATTGAATGTGCTAAGGATATAAGAAAGCATTACCTGTATCTGGAGACTGGAGCGTGGTCCTCAACGCCTTCACGAACTACAGCTGGCAAGTGACGGGGCTGGGTTGTTGAGTGGTGGCCACATCATGAAGGACCTTATCCATCATATGAAGAAGTTCAGAAGTTATATTTGGGTTGCCTATTTCATATGTGGCTTTTATTTTTAGCTGCCCTTGTCTTCTATCACAGACATGACAATAGCATAAGAAGTATTGCCATTCTGTTTGTTACAAATAACTAGGAACTTTTGAAAGTGGCACGTGTATAGAAGAGGGTTAACATGGAAGGCTTTCATCCATAGAAAGTCTTGCTTTCAAGATTGGCCCTTGGCTGGCCAAGTCTCCCACACTGATAGAAAACTTTCCCTAACAAATAAGGTTGGCTCACTATATCTAGACTATGCAAACAATATGGTTTATGCTGGGATTTTGGTACAAGCTTGCAGACCAACTCCCAGTGAAATCCTTCATTGCTGTCTCTACTGGGCTTCCTTAGGCAGAAACATCACTCACATGTTGCTGCATTTTTACAGGTGGGGGAGAATGTGTTTTGACCCATCACGAGGGGGAGAAAACACAAGAACGCTGCAGTCCGATTCCTCCAGACCCCACCTATCTTTCCGCATTATGATCCACTGTATACCCTTACTGCATCACTGTGATAACACTTAGCCATAAGTACAACTCTATGCTAAGTCCCGTGAGCCCTTCCAGGGAATTTCCTAACAGAGAGGAGGTCTTGATCACCAACACACCTGCTATGACTGTTCACCTATGGATATCTATTGGGTGAGGACAAAAAGTGAGCCACATGAAATGGTAGAAGTACCAGTTTCCTTATTTTATTTTTGTATAATATCCCTTTTTAAACCCAAACTCTTCTAACCCAGTTTGATCTCTCATTATTTCTCAAATTCTCAAACTCAGCTCTGAGTTACTTTTTCACTTTTACTTTCAAACGACAGAAACGTGTTAGCTTTTAGGAGAGTCAAAGAAAGCTACTGGCTCTAAGGGCAGTTTTTAATCAAGAGATCCAGAAAGGATTTGAAGTCCTTGGAATATTGATAGTGTCCCAAGGTGACTTTTTTTTCCTTTTTCTTTTAACAGGTGAGGATTTACTTGGTTGTGCAGCTTCTGGTGTACTCAAAGCCACCCACGGTATTAGGGTGCGACACTGGAATGCAGATAGCCTCTCTGGCCATGTGAAAAATGCATTAGTATTTACGAAATAGCAGCCGTGGACCAGATCCGCTTATGTATCTTTTATTGGGAAATTCTAGTCAAGTCTTACTTGAAAAGAATTTCTTTTTAAACAATTAAAAGAAATCCTGAAGGAACTTATGACCAACCAGGAAATCCTTGGGTTTCTTACAGGCTTTATCTTCAATTTGGTAAATTCCCTGGAGCTCTGCTCTCTCTTATGGAGAGTAACTGGCGGTGGTCTGCATCTCGGTTGAGCAGTCCCCCTTAGGCTTTCTGTTTCCTTTCTATCATCTTTGTCTCCCTCTGGGCTGGGGTAGGACTGTCAACATGGTGGGTGCAGGGCTCCCTGCTTTCTGTTTGACCTTGACCTTCATAGATGCCTTTTCTGGGACCCAGTAGGTCAAGAACACGACTTCCTCAGCATAGCTGGGCTTGTTTTTGATCTTTAGTTCTCGTCTAATTGGAGAGAATTTACAGTGCATAAATGGACTCTAATATAGAAGGTCCCTGGAGTTAGTGTATGGCAACACTGACTTCCCAGCAATGTGCAGTTTTACAAGGGTAGCTTTCTTCATAAGGCTGTTTGCGTTGTGTCTGCTCCCACTTTATTGCCTTTCTGTCCTTTATTTTTCTCTTTTATGCTCTCACTTACTACGTTGTCAGACTTCTCCCCTCCGCTGGCCATAAATACTTAATACTTAACTGCACTTACAGAATGAAGTTTTATATGTATTGTTCGTAATTTCCAATGCAAATGAAACATTTTTATTGTATTTCTCTGTTTATAGTAACTTCATGGAAATGTTTCTTGTTCATGGGGCCTAGATTTTTTTTTTTTTGTTTTCTGTTGCGTTTGAGCAGGGGGATGGTTTTGTTTATTTGACTTGGTTTTGCCCTTCTGATCCGATAGCTTTAATGGAAAGTGCATTTTCTATTGCTGGTGTAAGTCTACTTAGCATCAGTTGCCAGCAAAAATTCAGTTCTAATCCAAGGGTAGGTGATTTATGTAGCCCTTTGTATTTAGAGGCCGGTGTAACGAGGTCTGTGAGTGTTGCGAGATTTGCTGATGCATCCTCCGCAGTGTGCCCTTTGATATTTTCTGTTCTAGTTTTCCAGAGAGATGGTCATTCAGAGCCTACACATCTGTTCTGTATTTTGAACCTTGGATGAGAATATTCATTCAGGCCAAAAGAGTTAAAACAAAACACCTATGTTATTGCCTCTACAGACCAAGGTAATTCACCTTCTTTTCAATTAACTTCGTAGAGTTTTTATTTATTAAATCCATCTGCCCCTCTCCCTCAAATTGTCAAAGTGATTTGATAGTAAGGTTTTTACTATTGTAAATAAAATTCAGACTGCTTTCTGAAAGGTTTGCTGAAGAGTAATCATGTGTAACAAATATTTGGCCATAATAGCAACACTGCGTGAACACTCTGAAGTTAGAGAATCATTCCAAGGAGGAATTTTTCACTCTGTTGAATCTTAGATGCTTTGATTGTGATAAGTTCCATTAAACAAATCACAGTTCACTTATGTGTTCTGTTTACACAAGATATTTGAACTATTAAATCATACATATATGTGTATGTATATTTTATGTGTAGAATGAACATATTTATAAACACAGATTTGGTTTACTTCTATTTTAGCATGAACTTTTTTATTATACCATAGTAAGTCTGGTTAACATGCATAACCACACATAGTTATAAATTTTTCTTGTCATGAAAACTTTAAAGATCTTTCTTAGCAACTTTCAGATATGCAATACAGTATTGTTAACAATGTGGTGCATTACATCCCCGTGACTTAGTTATTTTGTAACCAGAAGTTTGTACCAGCATAAACTTTTTTTAAGCTGACATTTGCATATTATGAAATTCATCTTCCCGGCTATACATACAATCAGAAGAGTCTTTGTGTGTGTGTGTTGTTTCTGGATGGTCATTCATTTACTCATCAAAACATTTATCAAAGTCTTCTATGAGTCCTAAGATCGTGCTAGGTTCAAAGCATAAAAAAGATAAGATTAGTACTGGTTTTGAGGAGCTTAATATCTACTGGGAGAAACATTTAATGCTTGTATGCCTTCTACATATACGCCTTTTTACATGCCTTGTTGTGTTTGATTTTTGCAATCACTCTGTAGGTCATGTTTAATTATCACCATTTCAGAGATAAGGAAATGTCACAACTGGACAAGAGCTCAAATATTCTGGCTTCACATTCTTTACCAACTCACGTCCACTCCTCCTCCCCTATACCACACTAACTTTTTATAATAGACCTACATTTGTTATGTTGTCTTTTTTTCATGAAAAAGTAGTGGCTTTCCTGGGGCCTTGCAATCACTCATATCAATATTAATAAATGGAGTTATAGATCTTTTAATTGTATGCCTTGTATAAGTCTAGTTATCATCTGTCATACAAAGTTATAATATTTTGACTATATTCCCTATGCTATACATTACATGCTTATGACTTATTTATTTTATAACTGGAAGCTTGTCCCTCTTAATCCCTGTCACCTGTCTTGCCTGCCCCCAACCTGTTCCCTCTCTGGTAATCAACATTTAGTTTCTTATATCAGTGAGTCTGTTTCTGTTTTCTCTTGTTTGTTCATTTGTTTTTTAGATTTCACATATACATGAAATTATATGGTATTTGTCTTTCTTTGTCTGACTTATTTCACTTAGCATAATACCTTGTAGGTCCATCCGTGTTTTTACAAATGGCAAGATTTCATTCTTTTTTATGGCTGAATAATATTCCATTTGTGTGTGTGTGTGTGTGTGTGTGTGTGTGTGTGTGTGTATGTAGGTGTATGCGTATGTGCACGTATACACATACACACACCCCACATCTTTTTTTATCCATTCCTCTGTTGATGCACAGAGGTTGCTTCCATATCTTGGCTGTTGTAAATAACTCTACAGTGAACACAGTTGTATATATCTCTCTGAAATGGTGTTTTTGTTTTCTTCGCATAAGTACCCAGAAGTGGAATTGCTGAGTTGTATGGTAGTTCTTAAATCTTTTGAGAAACCTCCATACTGTTTTGCACAGTGGCTGCATCATTTTACATTCCCACCAGCAGTGCACAAGGGTTCCTTTTTCTCCACATCTTCGCCAACACTTATTATTTTTTGTCTTTTTGATGGTAACCGGTTTGACAGGTGTGAGGTGATATCTCATTGTGGTTTTTATTTTCATTTCACTGATGAGTAGTGATATTGAACATTTTTTCGTATGTTTCTTAGTCATCTGCATGTCTTCTTTGGAAAATTGTCTATTGAAGTCCTTTACCCATTTTTAAATCAGGTTATTTGCGGGTTTTTTTTTTTTTTTGATACTAGATTGTATAAGTTGCCTTTTCATTTTCTTCATGGTTTCCTTAGCTGTGCAGAAACTTTTTAGTTTGATGTAAACCCGCTTATTCATTTTAGCTTTTGTTGCCCTTCCTTGATGTGACTGTTCTAAAATAACATTGGTAATACCAGTGCCAAAGAGCTTTACCATCTATGTTTTCCTCTAGGAGTTTTATGGTTTCAGGTTTCAGAGTCCAGTCTTCAATCCGTTTTGAATTTACATTTGTATACGGTATAAGATGGTGGTTCAGTTCATTCTTTCACATGTAGCTGTCCAGTTTTTCCAACACCATTTATTGAAGAGATTGTGTTTCCCCCATGGCTCCTCTATCATAGATTAATTTACCATATTTGTGAGATTTTATTTCTGGGCTCTCTATTCTTCCCATGTCTGTTTTCATACCAGGACTATACTATTCTGATTATTATAGCTTTGCAGTATATTTGAAATCTGGAAGCATGACCTCTAGCTTGTTTTTTTCCCCGCAAGATTGCTTTGGCTATTTGGGGTCCTTTGTGGTTCCATTCAAATTTGGGGATTCTTTGTTCTAGTTCTGTGAAAAATGTCATTGGTATTTTGATGAAGATTGCATTGAATGTGTAGATTGCTTTGTGTAGTATGAACATTTTAATATTAATTCTTCCAGTCTATGATATTGAGATATCTTTCCATTTATTTTTGTCTTCCCGTTTCTTTCATCAGTGCCTTACAGTCTTCAGAGTACAGGTCTTTCACCTCCTTGGTTAAATTTATTCCTGCGTATTTTATTCTTTTTGATGCAGTCGTAAATGGGATTGTTTGCTTAATTTCTCTTTCTGATAGCTCGTTGTTAGCATATAGAAGTGCCGCTAATTTCTTTTTTTAAATCAATGTATTTATTTTAGACTGTTATATTAGTTTCAGGTGTACAGTATAGCAATTCAACACTTCCATACGTGATCCAGTGCTCGTCACAACAAGTGCACTCCTTAATCCCCATCAATAGCCCAACTCCCCAACCCTCTCCCCTCTGATAACCATCAGTTTGTTCTCTATGATTAAGAGTCTATTTCCTGATTTCTCTCTCTCTCTCTCTCTTTTTACCTTTGAAACACAGCCAATTTATGCATCTTAATTTTCTATCTTGAGGCTTTACCGAATTCATTTATTAGTTCTGATAGTTTTTTTGGTGATCTCTTTAAGTTTTTTTTATATGTAGTATCATGTCATCTGTAAATAGTGACAGTTTTACTTCTTTCTAATACGGATGTCTTTATTTCCTTTCCTTGCCTAGTTGCTGTGGCTAGAATTTCCAGTACTATGTTAAATAAAAGTGGTGGTGAGAGTGGGCATCTTTGTCTTGTTCCTCATCTTACAGGGAAAGCTGTTACCCTTTCACCATTATGTTTCCTGTGGGTTTGCCCTATTTTTATGTTGAGGTATGTTTCTTCCAAACTCACTTTGTTGAGAATTTTTATTGTAAATGGATGTTGAATTTTTTTAGATGCTTTTTTCTGTATCTAATATGATTTTTACCCTTTGTTTTATTAACATGGTGTATTACATTGATTGAATTGTGGATGTTGAATCTTCCTCGCATCCCTGGAATAAATCCCACTTGATCATGATGTATGATCCTTTTAATGTATTTTTGAATTTTGTTTGCTGATACTTTGTTGAGGACTTTTGCCTCTATGTTCAACAGGGATATATTGGTCTGCAATTTTCTTTTTTGATGGTGTCTTTGTCTGGTTTCAGTACCAGAGTAATGCTGGCCTCACAAAATGAGTTTGGAAGCACTCTTTCCTTTTTAGTTTTTTGGAATAATTTGAGAAAGATAGGTACTAACGCTAAATGTTTGGTAGAATTCACCTGTAAAGCTTTCTGGTCCTGGACTTTTGTTTTTTTAGAGTTTTAAAATTATTGATTTAATTTCATTACTTGTAATCTGTTCAGATTTTCTGTTCTTTGTAATTCAATCTGGAATTTGTGGGTTACTAGGAATTTATCTATTTTTAATAGGTTTTCCAATTTATTGGTATATAATTGTGTGTTGTAGTTTCTCCTGATCCTTTGTATTTCTGTGGTGTCAGTAATAACTTCTCAATTTTCATTTCTGATTTCATTTATTTGGGTTCTTTTTCTCTCTCTCTCTCTTTTCCTCTCTGTTTTTGATGTCTGGTTAGAGGTTTATTGAATTTATCTTTTCAAAGAAACTTTTTAGTTTAATCGATTTTTTTCTATTGTTTTTTAAAATCTCAATTTCAGTTATTTCCTCCCTGATCTTCATTATTTCCTTTCTTCTACTAACTTGGGTTTGATTTGTTCTTCTTTTTCTAATTACATTAGGTTGGATTGTTTATTTGGGATTTTTTTGTTTCTTGAGGTAGGCCTCTATCACTGTGAACTTCCTTCTTAGAACTGCTATGGTGCATTCCACAGATTTTGTCGGGTTGTGTTTTCATTTTTATTTGTCCTAAGGTATTCTTAAATTTCCTCTTTGATTTCTTTGTTGACCCCTCTTTTTGTGTGTTGTCAGTTTTCTTTTTGTAATTTCTGGTTTAATACCCTTGTGATCAGAAAAGATTTTTTTTTTTAATATTTATTTGTCAGAGAGCATGCGCACAAGTAGGGGGAACAGGGGGCAGAAGGAGAAGCAGGCTCCCTGCTGAGCAAGGAGCCCAATGCAGGACTTGATCCCAGGACCCTGGGATCATGACCTCAGCTGAAGGCAGATGCTTAACTGACTGAGTCACCCAGGCATCCCAAGATGCTTGATGTAATTTGACTCTTCTTGAATTTATTGAGACTTGTTTTGTGG
Organism: Ursus americanus; assembly: GCF_024610735.1. Taxonomy (NCBI): domain Eukaryota; kingdom Metazoa; phylum Chordata; class Mammalia; order Carnivora; family Ursidae; genus Ursus; species Ursus americanus. The sequence goes on from NC_142130.1 coordinate 46,795,642, forward strand.
TCTAACATGTGATCAGTCCTGGAGAATGTTCTATGTGCAGTTGGAAAGAATGTGTATTCTCTTTGGGATGAGATGGTCTATGTATGTTATTAAGTCCATCTGGTCTAATATGTCATTTAAGACCAATGTTTACTTACTGATTTTTTGTATGGTGATCTACCCATTGATACAAGTGGGGTATTAAAGTCCTCTACTATTGTATTGCTGTGAATTTTTCCCTTTATTTCTATTAATATTTGCTTTTATATATTTAGGTGCAGCTAGGTTGTGTGCATACATATTTATGAATGTTATGTCCTCTTCTTAGATTGACCCTCTTTATTATTATGTAACACCCTTCCTTGACTTGTGTTACAGCCTTTGTTTTAAAGTCTATTTTTCTGACATGAGTATTGCTAGTTCAGTTTTCTTTTTGTTTCCATTTGCATGGTATATCTTGTACCATCCCTTCACTTTCAGTTCTTTTGGTGTGAAGCGAGTATCTTATAGGCAGCATTTAGATGTTTTTGTTTGTTTGTTTGTTTTATCTATTCAGTCACCCTATGTCTTTTGATGGAGCATTTAGTCCATTAACATTGAAAGTGATTATTGATAGGTATGTACTTACTGCCATTTTATTAGTTGTTTTCTGGTTATTTTTGTAATTCTTCTCTGTTCTTTCCTTCCCTTGCTCTCTTCCCTTGTGGTTTGATGTTTTCTTTAGTGTGATGTTTTGGTTCCTTTCTCTTTATTTTTTGTGTATGTGTTATAGGTTTTGTGGTTACCGTAAGCATTACATATATTGGCTTGTATATGTAGCAGTCTATTTCAAGATGATGGTCACTTAAGTTTGAATGCATTCTAAAAGCACTACATTTCTACCCACCCCCCCATGTTTTGGTTTTTGTTGTTTTTTTTAAGATTTTACTTATTTATTTGACAGAGACAGAGACAGCCAGCGAGAGAGGGAGCACAAGCAGGGGAAGTGGGAGAGGAAGAAGCAAGCTCCCAGCAGAGGAGCCTGATGTGGGGCTCGATCCCATAACGCTGGGATCACGCCCTGAGCCGAAGGCAGACGCTTAACCGCTGTGCCACCCAGGCGCCCCCCATGTTTTGTTTTTGACAGCATATTTTATCTTTTTATTTTGTGTATCCCCTTAACTACTTATTGTAGTTATAGTTGATTTTACTATTTTTGTCTTTTAACCTTCATATTGTTTTAAGTGGCTGATACACTGCCGTTACTATATATTCATATATACTATATATATTCATGTGTGTGTATGTGTGTGTATGTGTGTATATACACATTTTTTTTTTTTACCATACTATGTATTTACCAATGAGATTTTTTTTCTTTTTTTCCATTGAGATTTTTTTCTTGCATATATTTTCTTATTTCAAGTTATGGTCTTTTCTTTTTCCACTTGAGGAAACCCCTTTAACATTTCTTGTAAGGCCAGTTTAGTGATGATGAACTCCTTTAGTTTTCTTGCCTGAGAAACACTTTGTCTCTCCCTCAATTCTGAATTATAACCTTGCCATGTAGAGTGTTCTTGGTTGTAGGTTTTTTCCTTTCAGCACTTTAAATATATCCTGCCACTCTTTTCTGGCATGTGACGATTCTCCTGAAAAATCAGCTGTTAGCCTTATGGGGTGTCCCTGGTATGTGACAATTTGTTTTTCTCTTGTGGCCTTTAGTATTCTCTCTTTATCTTTATCTTTAAATTTTGCCATTTTATCTGTCTTGCTGTGAATCTCTTTGGGTTCATCTTGTCTGGGACTCTCTGAGCATTCTTCCCCAGGTTAGGGAAGTTTCCAGCCATTATTTCTTCAAATAATTTTCTGCTCCTTTCTCTTCTCCTTCTGGGACTCCCGTAATGTGAATGTTAATACACTTGATATTGTCTCAGAGGTTTTTAAGACTAGCCTCATTTTTAAAAATCCTTTTTTTTCTTTTTGCTGTTCTGAGGGGGTGGTTTCCACTATTTTATCTTTCGGTTTGTTGATTCATTCTTCTGTATCATCTAGTTTGCTGTTCACTTCCCTTTAGTGTATTTTTTCGTTGCAGTTATTATATTCTTCAGCTCTGATTGGTTCTTTCTTATATTTCCTACTCTTTGTTGAAATTCCCAGTGTGTTTCTCCAGTCTTCTGAGTTCAGTGAGCATCTTTATGACCATTACTTTGAACTCTTGATCAGATAAATTACTTATCTCTGCTTTATTAGGGTTTTTTTCCCTGGAGTTTTATCTTGTTCTTTCATTTGGAATGTACTCCTTTGTCTCCGCGTTTTGTTTGACTTTCTGTGTTTATTTCTATAAATTACATGGAACAGTTACCTCTCCAGGTCTTGAAGTAGTGGCCTTGTATGGATGGTGTGTTCTTTGAGTAGACGGTGTGTGCCTGATGGCTTTGAAAGGCCAGATGGAAGAGTGTGGGCTGGGGTGTGCCATGCCGGGTTGCCTTGGCAGGGTGGTTGGATCAGGCACAGGCTGGGCACATCTCAAAGCATGTTGGGGCTGCTTTGGGGGGGATGGCTGAAGCTGGTTTGGGCCAGGGGCCTGGGACATACACCCTAGTAGCTGGCTAGACCCTGCTCCCATTTTTGCTGTGAAGGTGGAGGGGGAACGTAAAAAATGGAACTCATCCAGGTATCTTTGACCCTGGAGAGGTTCCAGAAGTTTCCCACCCATTTGGTAGATGCTCTAGAATTTGTAAATGGATTTCCTTCACTTATAGTCTTATTGCTCTTTAAACTGTTCCTTTTTCACTGTGCCCCAGGGTAGGTGAGCCTGTGTGCTGGCCCCTCAGCGATAGCCCTCCCTGCTGCAGTTTGCCACATTGGGGGTGGGATTCCTGTTGTTACAGTCTCTCTTTCTCCAGCCCTTCTCTGTACTCCCTCTGTTGGTTGTCGTGCAGAAGCTGTTTCAGTCAGCTGTCAGTTCTTCTTCAGGAGGAACTGCTTTGTATGGAGGTAGAGAGTCAGTGTATCCATGGGAAGAGGGGATCAGGGTCTTCCTACGCTTGGACTGTCTCCTTGTTGTACTTTTGATTTCCAGTTATACTGCAGATCACAGTTGAAAAGTGAAGTATATCATGCCTGAGACTTTCTTTATAAATCTTCTACTTGTTTCCCAGTTCATATCAAAGTGATGCTTCCTTTCTATCAGTCTTATTCTTCTGGGAAGTACCAAGGGTCTCCTGGATGAAGCAGTATAGCTGATCTTTTTAAATTAAATTATTTCTCTCTTAGTGAGTGTAGGTAAAAAAATGGTTTAAGCCAAGGAAAAATGTGGATTTGTCTCTATTTTCTCAGGAAATTATAGTAAATTGAATTCCATCTACCTAAATTACTGGTATTGAGTGATAGCTGTTTCCCATTCTAGTATATTTTTTATTCACCTTTCAAAGTGATATTCTCAGGTATATGGTCCTAGGAAGTAGAGATAGTATAAATGCTTATTTTATGCCCTAAAAGGTATTTAAGGAGGCCTGCACGTTTCCTTTGGGGTTCTGATAAACTGTCAGATCTGCTATTTGGTATTTATGGTATGGACAGATTTAATCCTTTATGGCTTTATCCTTTAGGCTTACTTCTCTCTCTGCCATATTTACTTGCATATAATTTCCCTCAGGTTCTCTGGAGGCAAAATTTTTGTGTAAGAAATTGTACAGTTCCTCCATGTTATGTCATCCCTAGCAGGTTAACCCTTTCTTTTTTCTCTTCCCCTCCTCTCCCTTCCCCTCCCTTCCTTTCCTCTCCCCTCCTCTCCCCCTTCCCCCTCCCCTCCCTTCCTTCCTTCCTCTCCTCTCCTCTCCTCTCCCCTCCCCTCCCCTCCTCTCCCCTCCCCTCCCCTCCCCTCCCCTCCTCTCCTCTCCTCTCCTCTCCTCTCCTCTCCTCTCCTCTCCTCTCCTCTCCCCTCTCCCCTCTCTCTTCTCTCCTCTCTCCTCTCCTCTCCTCTTTTCTTTTCCTTATTTCCTTCTTCCTTTCTTTCCTAAAAGGCATTATAGCTCTCATGGCTTCATCAGAACAAATTAAGAGCTGAAATTGACCCTATTTGATCAAAGTAGGGGCATGTAAAAGGTATTAAAAAGTGATTAAATACTTTGTCCACTTGGTTACCTAGGCTCTAATAAACTTCTGTTAATGAACCCTGAAGTATTATTTATAAGAATACATGTCTGTACTTTGTGGTTAGTCATTTTCTGTATTTTTGTAGCAAACAGAAAAAAGAATACTGGGTTTTATTCTTGTGGGTAAAATTACAGTTGCTTTAACTACTTTTATCCCAAGATCTGTAACAAGTTCAGAAGAGAACTAGATAGGAATTTTTGGTGTCATATCATTGGTTTCATTCCTTGATCATATTCTGTTCAATATTTTTTATCAGTAACTTGGATAAAAAACAAACATGTTTGAATTCATATTTGACCCTGAACTAGGAGGTATGTCTTCCATTAAGCATAACAGAAACAAGATATGAAAGAGTTGAAGTCCAATAGATAAATGTGGTATAACTAATGTACAGACCTGAGTTTAGATTTTAAAAATCTATCATATAAGCATAGACTTAACAGTGATTTACATGGAAAAAAATAAAAAGCATAGATGTCTTAATTGACCACAAGTTTAGGATAAGCTGATAGTGTGACAGAGTTGCTAAAAATGTTTATGGAACTTAGTGAGCAGAACAAGATGGTGATAGTTCTGATAAACCGTATTCTGCCTACACCGTGTCTGGAGCGCCATGTTCGGATGGGGATGCTTTGGGAGGGACATGGATTTACTAGCTCACAGGAAATGAACTCTTTGGTATGGGGTCATCGATGGAATTGGCCATCATTTTATGGAGGAGAGAAGGGCCTGAATGAAAATGTGTTAGCATTATCATGTGATAACTGGAACTCCGGAGGGCAGAACTTGGATGGCTGGATAGAAGTTGAAGACAGAGCTAGTCTAGCTCAGCATGATGACAGTGTTGGGTTGTTTTTGCAAGGAAGAGACACAGATTACCTTTTTCCATCGGTGTTTAGTATAAGGATATTCAGAGAAGTGAAGTTAACAGAGAGCCATCACAACTGCCTCACCACCACCTCTGACTCAGTGTTTCCAGGGGGAGTGTTCTGGAGAAATGAAACAGCAGCCCAGTGTTGCTCTGGATACAGCCATGGGCATATAGAGTTAAACTCTCCCTCTGCCTGAGCAAATGCCACTTTTTAGACGTCTGAAGACATTTTGGCTTCCAGGGATGATCTGCAAGTCTCTCTCCATCTCTTGCTGAATGTTTGATGCCTTTCTAAACATGGAAGGTATCAGAGAATGGTGAGCTCCTGGGTCTATGGGATAAGAGGCAAAAGTAACAGAATGAGGTGTACAGAGCTCTTGGCGTTCTAAAACCCAATATTCTGGAATTTTTTCTCTGCATAATGATTTAAACCAATATTTAAAATCCTGAGTTCCAGGAATCGTCTATAATGATACATAGTTTCATCTGCATTCAGGGAACCTCTGTTCCAGAGGGGGCTTTTCTCACCTATACTTTGCTCTGACTTTGAATTTATGGAAATATGTATGTATGTATGTGTGTGTGTGTGTGTATTTTTAAATCTATTTGTTCTTTTTCCTTGATTGTTCTAGAGTGTCATTGCTCTCACGAAAACAATAGGCTTTGAAAACAAGCTTCTTCTTTTTTTTTTTTTTTAAAGATTTTATTTATTTATTTGACAGAGATAGAGACAGCCAGCAAGAGAGGGAACACAAGCAGGGGGAGTGGGAGAGGAAGAAGCAGGCTCCCAGCGGAGGAGCCTGATGTGGGGCTCGATCCCATAACGCCGGGATCATGCCCTAGCCGAAGGCAGACGCTTAACCGCTGTGTCACCCAGGCGCCCCTGAAAACAAGCTTCTTGAGCAATAAAGTAGAAAATATGTTTTGGTAGTTTAAAATGATAATGTGTTTTCTGAGCATTTTGGGACTGGGAGAACTGGTTTATCCAGTGTCTGTGACCTGAGTAAGAGGGTTATGTATATTAACTAGAAACTTTGATAATGGATCAGTTACATAGAAATTTTTCTTTTTAAGAAAATTATCCTATTTTACATGTATAAATGAACATTCGTATGGGCAGAAATTTTGTTATCTCTCTCCTGAAGTTCCCTTACAAAAGCAAAATTGCCGGGTATTAAAAGGCAAGGAATTTCTTCCTAGGTATAAAATTTGCTGGTTTATCAGTTGGACGCAACTTATTCTATGAATCTTTCTCAATAATTATATATATCTGGAGTATATATTCTCCCTAAAGAATATTCTCTAAGTATTATGTACTTTAAAATCATCATCTGACTTGATTATGTTCTTTTTTCTTTTCAGAAAGTATCTATATATCACATCTTCTTTTAAAGGAGCATTTAAAAATGAGGTTAAGAAGGCAGAAGAAGCAGTGAAGATCGGTATGTAATTATCTATGGCCTAATCATTATTGTTCATTCAACCACCATTAATTGTACACTTATTCTGAGATATATACTCTTCTAGCATTGTGGGAATGACCACCATTAATCAAATTCCTGCTTCCGAGGAACTTCAGAACACATTTTTCTGTCTCTGGCTTTGTTTAATTGTGTTATTTATCGTTTTAACATATATTGCTGTATCTTAGTATTTACTGTTTATTATTCCAGGTACACACTTGGAACAGGATTGATATATATTGATATATATTGGAAATTCTGGTTGGCATGATGCTGAGTTAGATCATTTTAGAGACTAGCATTACATGCACTTTAAGAAGGAATGTTTTACACATTCACTGCCCCCCCTCCCGCAACGAGGACAAAGCCATCCTTTCCCAGGGTCCAGGAGCAAGGAGTAACTTTAATCTATATTTCATGGATTTTCAGAGAGTTTTCAGTCAGTCAAAGATTCAGTCGTAACTCTTTAATGTGTATGTATAAAGTTAGGCCCTGTCAACTGCAAGGTCTAAGAGGAAGCCCTGTGTGGCTGCCTCCACCTGGCATGAGCGAGAGCTATGGAAGGAGTATACGATTTTCTGAGATTATTGTCTGTAAGCCATTCTCACCATAGTGCATGTGTGTTTGTGCATGTGTGTGTGTGTGTATGTGTGTGTGTGTATACTGCTCATACATATATACTGTTCTCTTAAAATTGCTTGGAAGAATTTCCTGGTGGTGTAATTATCTTGCTTCTGCTTCCAGCTGAACTTGTATTGAAAGAGGCACAAATCACAGTAAACCAGCCTGACAGGACTTCTTTGTCTTCTGCCAAGGTAGGCCCCATAGTCTTCTTAAGTGGCAAAGTGTCATTTGCTTTTTCCTGCACACAGTAGTCTCTTATCATTTACTTCCTAAACTTTTACGCGCAGACAAGCTCAGAAGCTGAAGTTGATTTTAACCCAGGTAAACAGAACAGAGGCATGCCACGAAGGGAGGGGGGAGTCAGCGGTAAGAGAAGGCTGAGTCTGAGAGCAAAGATAAGCAACGTGGGGTGAATTTGGAGCAGTGGGGAAGAGCACCACAGCTCATTTCTTTAAAATGAAAAGTAATAAGAGAAAAGGAGAAAATAATGAAAAACTAGCAGAAAAAAGTAGCCTATCAAGTTTCCTTGAAAATTTCTTTTCAAATTATTGCTCCCTACAGACCTGAATAAATGGGGAAAGCAAGGAGAAGACTAATAAGCCATCCTTTTTTCTGGGGCTAGGAATTATGTGCTATAATTATGAATATTAATAACAGTACTTCCCGCTTACAAAGCTCTTTTCTTATGAGTTGCTCCACACAGTTCATAAACATTTGCTGTAATCCTTGCAATACACCCATGAGTCAGATAGGTTATAAAGAACTATTATTATTAATTATAATGCATGGCAACTAAGGAAAAGAATATTGCTGCAGGACATGTATTGTAAGTTTGCCAGCTTTTACCAAAAATGCGATACAAAGCTTTCTGCCATGGTGAGTTAAAGCGACCTTTTATTTGCTTGCATATAAAGGAGTACAAAGGTGTAGGGAGGAAAAAAAATGCCTCACTTCACCTTCATCCTTTTCTGCAGACTGAGTATATGAATCCTTTCTGTGATTTGCCCTTGAACTTCAGGGACAAGGGCTGTGTCTGATACAGAGCTCTCTCATATCTAAAGATCACGATTAGGGAATGAAATCAAAGAGTAGCACCCGGTGATGCCCCAAAGTTATCTATGGCTTTCCCAAAATTCTCTAACTTTTTTTCTTTGCAATTATTATTTTAAGGTAAACGTAGACCTATCTTACTGTTATTGATTTTTAAAGAAAAGTTTAAGCTTTTTAAATTTTGTCTCAGAGAAATCAATTTCCTTGGCTTTATGTAATTGAGAGACAAGAGAAACAGACTTTTTCTAACGGGTCAGGACCTTGCTTTCTTCTTGCTTTAGCCTTACCTCTCACTGCCTCTTTGCTCTGCGTTCTGAGTGCATGGACAGGAAGGGTGGGGAAGTCTTTGACCACCTTGCTTTGTTGCTCAGCAAAGAGAGCAAAGCAGAATGACCTTGGCTTCCAACCTCTTAAATTCCTCGAGGCAGTCGAGTGGTTGCATTTGAAGTGAAATACTTACCAGTCATTTTACCATTTGCTTTTACTTTAGTCAGTGAAAATAATGTTCAGTGAGTGGTATACTCACCAAATGAGACGCCCATCTTTCCCATCACGTGAATGGAGCACATTAAAAATCTGTTGTTATTTGTGAAATAATAACAACGCATTATTTCTTTTCTGCCTGGTTAGAGGGAGCGTACTAGAGATAGGGCAGTGAATGAGCCAGCACATCAAATTAAAAGAGAAGGTAAGAAAGACAGATGGGCATTGGTATTGAGGTGCTCCTATAGGGTTGGGCTGTCCTATAAAGGGACAGCTTGGGAAGTATTTGGGGTATCTGAAAGTTGACATAAAGGAGTATGGTGACTGACAAAATTTTTTAATAGCAACTTGGTTTTTCCTGAAGAAGCCTTAGTGATTGATCACGTGGTTTAGCATTTTTTGTTGTTATTCTCACAGACAAAAGTCAAAGTCATCACCAAAGTACCAGTACGGTACCAGTACATCGAATGACTTTGCTAATAAGCTTTTGTATAATTTGTGTAAAAGCCAGTGTGACATTACAGGGAGCAATGACTTTTTAAAAGGCGGAGAGAATATTGGAATATGTGCAAAAAGAGAACCGTGGGCTAGGATTTGGTGTGTCCTCTTAGCTCCTGGAACTGATTCATTTATCAAGTATTTATTGAGTGTCTACCATGGTACAATTGCATTAGGCAATGTGACCTATCACTATTACCCTTGTGAAACATTTGGATAATAGGATAATAAATATCAACTCAGCTTTCATTAATTTAATGGAATTATGTTCTCTCCTAACTAAATGTACCTCTGCAGGACGTATTACAGAAAGCTTTAGAAGATGTAGAAGCAAAGCATAAGATTCTTAAAGAGAAACAGAGGTAAGATGTATAAGATTTTCTGTTTGCCAGAATCCTCTGCACTTTGATAAAATAAATTCTGATTTCCGAGGAGGCAGATTTGGTGCTTAATGTGTGATAACTTCTCTTTCTCAGCCTATGACGTTTTATTATATTAAGCATAATATGGTCAAAATCCCCCAACCACATAATCAACGAGAGTATTTATAAAATACATATTTGCATGCATACATGTGTTTACATAATGTGAAAACTTCTGAATACAGAGTGAAAAATTAGCTCATTCTTCAGTTGAGGAAATAACTGTGCCCAGAGTATCAGCTGACTACTTTCTCTGTGTCCTTTGGCAAACGCTAACCTTTGGAGGGTTGGTCTTGGTTTCTTTTCTCTTCTAGTACTGCTTAAAATTTAAAATTGAAAATGTTTCAAATAAACGTATTACATATATAGTTAAAATAAAAAGAGCAAGCCTAACTTAGAAAACCATTCTTTACGTTTGTAAAGTTGACTTGGTCTCCAGCTCAAGTGTTAGACAAGTTAAACTGAGAACATTCAGTGTTGTCTAAGTAAGGCCAGACTTTGAAAATTGGGATAACTTTGAGAAAGAGATTTTTAAAGAAGTCTTACTAGTTTCCAGAATTATTTTTTGTGAACTGTGAAATGCTATATAACCATAACTTTCCTCAAAACTGAAATTTGATATGTTAACTATGCATTTATCAAAATAAATACTAAATAAATCTCATAGAAATCTTCATTAAAAAGTGATGTCCTCTTTATTTTTTTAAAGTTTTTATTTAAATTCCAGTTAGTTAACATACAGTGTAATATTAGTTTTCAGGTGTGTAATATAGTGATTCAGCACTTGTGAACCTCACCCGGTGCTCATCACAACATGTGCTCTCCTTAATCCCATCACCTGTTCCCCACCCCAGCCATCAGTTTGTTCTCTGCAGTTAAGAGTCTGTTTCTTGGTTTGTCTCTCTCTCTCTCTCTTTTTTTCCCTTTGCTCATTTGTTAAATTTCTCTTATGAATGAAATCATATGGCATTTGTCTTTCTCTGACTTGTTTTGCTTACCATTATATTCTCTAGCTCCACCCATGTTGTTGCAAATGGCAAGATTTCATTCTTTTTTTTATGGCTGAGTAGTATTCCAGTGTGTGTGTGTGTGTGTGTGTGTGTGTGTGTGTGTACACACACATCACATCTTTATTCATCAGTTGATGGATGCTTGGGCTGTTCCCATAGCAAAGGCCTCTTAAAAGTTTTCAGAAAGAAAAATCTGGTTGATGAATTGTTTGTAGTTACACTGATATGCAGGAAAGGTGATTGATCTACATTTAAAAAAATTTTTTTAAAGATTTTATTTGAGAGACAGAGAGAATGAGTAGTGGGGAGGGGCAGAGGGACAGAGAGAGAGAAGCAGATGCCCTACTGAGCAGGAAGCCTACGTGGAGCTCGATCCCAGGACCCAGAGATCATGACCTGAGCCAAAGGCAGACGCTTAACCAACTGAGCCACCCAGGCGCCCCTGATCTACATTTTATTAATAATAATGCCACTTAGTTGGTATGAACTTATTTTTGGAACAAAATGCTTTTTAATTTATTGGGTTTTTTAAAAGATTTATTTATTTTGAGAGAGAGAGACAGCAAGCATGAGGGAGAGAGAATCCGAAGCAGACTCCCCACTGAGTGCAGAGCCCAATGTGGGGCTTGATCTCACAACCCTGAGATCATGACCTGAGCTGAAACCAAGAATTGGATGCTTAACTAACTGTGCCACCCAGGCACTCCCCAGATGCTTTAAAAATAATAATAATAAATAAAGACAATCAGTGTGCCAGTGACTATTGCAGAGTGATTATGTAATATCTTGCAACACCCTGTTTTGGGGTCCCTTACATAGTATTCTTTTTTGTTGAAGAGTAAAGGTTTAATATTGAATATACATTTTTGGGGAAAAGTGTGATTTGTATATATTTGACCCAACATGTATGTGCTTAAAAAATACATACTGTGTTAATCCAAGTCAATAACTTTCTTTAAAGTCTAATGTACTCTGTATATCCTGTCTACATAGAAGGACTAATAGGACTTTTTCTTTGTCCTTTAATCATAGATGTATTTAACCAGTCCAGTAAGCATATTTGTGTCAGTTGTAATGGTATGTTATCATAAATTTGAAAAGAAAAGGCTGTTTTTGTGGAACGAGGAGAGCTACAAGATGGGTAGAGGGGAAGAATTATATTGGTACCATTCTTGGTAGGGAAAGGAACATCGGTGAGACACCTGCTCTGTTCCAGGTTTATACTTAACATTCTCTCTTCCAGTCCTCATGGCATCCCAAATGGCTGGGTACGTATTATTCCCATTTTTCAGAAGAGACAGAGTCGAAGTGACTCATCCATGGTCACACGGTTATTACAGAGATGAGCTTAGAGTTGAAGCCAGCTCCGTCTTTCCGATTCTTACATCCAGGCACTTCTTACAGCTCCAGGCAGCCTACTGTTACTACTGTTGTTTCTATCATATTCTGCTGTGTCTTAATTTCTGTTTTTACACTTTTAATAGAAAAGTCACATAAAACATAATATAGCAGGACAGAGTCAGAAAAACAGGAGCTCATGTCTGTTGCCCTCGTAAACTTGCCTTATTAATTTTGATTTACCTTTGATTTTGGAGAAAGAGAGAAGGCTACACACAGAATATCTTTTGGCACATTCCAATCTATATAGGATATTGAGAGGCTTGAGGACATGCTGGAAGTTAAAACCACATCCAGTGTTAAAAATACCTAAATTTTAAAAGAGTCAAATCATCATTTTTTCAGAAACACTGCAGTGTACATACATATGAGACCACTTAACATTTCACCAGTCTTTGGCATTTTCTAGTTCTTGTAAATTGAGGTTGGCAAATGAGGTTGTTTCTTAATGAAGGCCTTCTTGTGTTTGCCTGGTATGGCCATCATGTTTATGCAAAATACTTGGCTATGGAGAGATACTGAGTGTACCCACTAGGTTTTGCAAAATACCTGGGTATTTTATATATAGTCCCTTTGATGTTTATCTTCTCAGTTTAATTATTGGCAGTTTATAAACTGTATATTTTTATTTAATAACAACCTTTTTTTAACTTTTCTAAATATGATGCCAGAGAATTAAAAAAAGCAAGGACACTCTGCTTGTTCTTTGGAGTGAACATAGAAAATCGAAGCCAAGCTGGGATGTTCATTTACAGTAATAACCGGCTGATCAAAATGCATCAGAAAGTGGGCCCACAGTTGAAACTGAAGTCCTTGTAAGTATGTTTTTGTTTTCAGAGGCATAGGCAGGATGGGGGAGACTGCAGTAAGATTCTGTCTATGGAGTTAGATGAGTGATTAATCATGATGGGGAGCAGGTGTCATGTCCCCTGTTCACCCTTCCCATCAATGCACAGGCATTAATCTGCCTAATTTATAGTATTGGCAGAGCTGCATGGCTGTCCTAAGGCAAAAGCATGCTTTGGGAAAATTTTTCAGTACATTTCCTGAGCACCTTGATGTGTTACCATTTCTTGCACTGTCTCCTTGGGTTAGGTTCTTAATATTGTACCAATTTAAAAATAATACAAGCATAATAAAGAAATTTTAGGAAAGAAAAATCCATAGTCTTGTAAAGCAACCCTGTTAACATTTTGTGCAACCCTTACACGTGTGAGTTCTTGCCTGTTACCTGCACGAGCGTGTATTATTAACACTCTCCAGCCTAATTGGCTTCCGGAGTAATACGTTCTGGTGCTTTCCCGATGGTCTGAAACTCCACGGGCTGCTGTCATCAATTATGTAGAGAGTCAAAAAATAAAGGATAATTTTGACCAGTAAAATGGCTCAGAGGTCAAACACAATAATCGTGACTAGTAGAATGGCTCAGGGGAACATTCTTCATCTGATTTCTCACTCTCGAGGAATTAGCAGTTCATTCACTTGTTCATTCAGCAAGCTCTCATGTTGCAGTATCGTGTACCAGGCACTGCCCTAAGCTCTGCAGACAAGATGGTGAACAGCTGCTACCCTCTGCTAAGGAACTTACAGTCAGTCAAAGGGACCAGTATATAAATATGTATTTTTTTATATTCTGTGGAAACAGCAAGAATGATCTTTAAAAAAAAAATTAGTGTACTCTCTTGTATAAAACGCCACTGCGTGTTGAATAGAATTGGTTACCCTGCTCTTCCAGTGATCTGGCCTCTGCCTGGCTCTGGGACAGTCCCTCCCTCCCCCACCGGCAGCTTCCTGTTTCTCATAGATCCCAAGCTCGCTTGCTCCTGTGCCTGGTGCCTGCCATCCCTCTGCCTTGAACCTTCTGTCCTCAGATCTCTGTAGTGCTGGTCTTGGCGTGTTACTTAGGCACCAACTCTAAAGTTCCCTCCACAGGAAGGTCTTCCTGGACTGTCTGATTAACGGTAGCTCCTGCTATCAGCCCCCCACCTTATCACTCTTCACATGTTACAGCACCTGCTTTATTTTGCTCCTACCCCTTAAAACCATCTGAAATGATCTGGTTACCCTTACTGCCTGTTACGCTTCAATAGAAGAGAAACTTTATAAGCAGGGACCTTGTTTTTCTTGCTCAATACAGCATTCCTAGTTCCTGAAATAGGGCCAAGTGCTATGGATGGATGGATGGATGGATGGATTAATTAATATATGCTAGAGGCAAGCATCAGGTGCAAAAAGACCATTGGGATGGGTAGTCATCCAAACTGGGAGAAGTTGAGTCAGGCTTCCTGGAAGAAATGATGCCTAAATGTAGACTTACAGAATGAATAGTGAAAGGAGGGCAGGGTGGAAGGGGGACAGTATGGAAAACATCGTAGGCAGCAGCTCCACACTGGGAAGGCTTGGTCTGTGTGCCTTGCCAAGGGAAGTTGGGAGAGCTAGACAACTGGATGCTCTTTCCCAAAACAGGGAATCTAAGCAGAATATTCTGTCACATTGCACCCCTCTGCAATGATGAGGAAAAATTCAACCTGACAGATGAAATGAGGATGGAGAAAGTCACTCTCTGGCCAGATCATTAAAAGGGTCATGTCAGTTTATTTCAGCAAAACATTGTTAGTGGTGTCTAATGCTAAAAAGCTTCCTCTTCCCATCCACCCTGATTCCCATGTAAGGTTTAGGTTTGGAAAGGGAGTCATATTAATTTAGTAACAGTGTGCATTAAGAGATTTTTTATTATGAGACCAGACATACCTAGGATTACCATAGATTTATGTAACAAAATACAGTTTTAACTTGTTAAACTTTGACATGGTCCAGACCAAGTGAGTCAATTTATTTGTTAAAAAAAAAAACAAAACACCAAAAACCCAAAAAAACCACAACTGATTTCAAAAGACCATGGTATATTTGCTTTTTCTTTTTCCTTAGCTAAGTTTCCCAGAATTTACTTATGTATTTATTTATTCTCCCAGACTTGGTGCAGGCGTGGTTGGAATTGTTAATGTACCGTTGGAGATCATGGAGCCATCCCATAATAAGCAGGAATTTCTCAATGTCCAAGAGTATAATCATCTGCTAAGAGTCATGGGGCAATACTTGGTCCAATACTGTAAGGACACCGGGATCAGTGAGTATTCAATAGTCACAGTAAGAGATACGTAATCAAGAGTCAACTTACGTGATTTCTTTAAGCTGGAATGATTGCACTGATTGAGGCAACTGGCAGCCCAAAGCCCTAAAAGAGAGCTCCTTTTATTTATTAAAATAATAATAATAGGGACACAGGGGTGGCTCAGTCGGTTAAGCGTCTGCCTTCAGCTCAGGTCATGATCCCAGGGTCCTGGGATTGAGTCCCACGTTGAGCTTCTTGCTCAGTGGAGAGTCTGTTTGTCCCTCTCCCTCTGCCTGTCTAGTGCGCTCTCTCTCTCTCTCTCAAATAAATAAATAGGATCTTTTAAAAGTAATAATAAATAAGAGAAATGAGAAGGGAGCCAGTCTCAGAATCTTCTCCAGAATATTATGTGAAAAATAAAGCAACAGATTAAAAACTAAGAGAGAAGGGCAGTCAGCAGAAAGAGAGCTGATCATGGAGGAAGGAAGCAGAAGTTTGCTTGAGGAAGGCCTAGGGGGCCACTCCAAGACTCTGCTGTGTGGGAAGGAACACGTAGTTCCATACAGACCTGAGAAGCTCCCATAGCATTGATATATCATGCCATCGCATAATCATTGTTGACCCTGGATAATTGTAGATGTGTGTTAAACCTTGTTTTGTAAGGCTGACAAGTTTAGAATATGTTAATGAAGATTTCGATTAAAAATCATTGAAATAAATATATTCGGAAACTTTTTAAGAAATATCCTAGTTATTTATTTATGACAGAGCATGTGAGCGTGTGAGCAGGGGCGAAGAGCAGAGGGAGAGGGAGAAGTAGGGTTCCTGCTGAGCAGGGAGCCTGACGCAGGGTTAGATCCCAGGACCCCAGAGTCATGACCCGAGCCAAAGGTAGATGCTCAACTGAGTCACCCAGGTGCACCCCCCCCCTTTTAAAAATGTTATTTATTTATTTATGAGAGTGAGCGAGTGCATGAGCAGTGGGGAGGAGCAGAGGGAGAGGAAGAAGCAGGCTCCCAGCCGAGCAGGGTGCGTATATATTCCAAAACTTTAAGATAAACTTTATTTATCTGAAAAATTTGGCTTATTCAGACCACTTCATTACCCAGAGATACCTGAACAATGAGATGGTGTGCTGTGCATTAATGAAATAAACTTCCTTTAAGTTATGCAGACATAGGGCTTCATTTATGGAAAGAAATAGGCTACTGTGTTCAATGATTTGCATGAAGTATGTATAATTCATGCATATCAAAAATTATGTCTCTACCCCTGAGACAACTTGAAATCTTGCTGCTCTCCTTGAAGTTGTGATTTTAGAATATTTTCTTTTCTTTTGCACTCACTTAGCTGAGTGCTGAAATTTTCTTACAGCAGTGAAACAGGAAGAATACAGGAACTCGGGAGAAAAAGCAGAGCGGGAATGAAGGTGCGGGCGCCGGGTTTTCGTGTCAGGGTCTGAAATGTACTCAGTGTGAGCAGCGTCAGCATTGCCTGAGAGCTCGTTAGATAGGCAGCGTCTCAGACCTGCTGGCCTGCAGTCTGCATGTCAGCAAGATGGCCGGTGATCTGTAGGCACGTTTGAGTTGGAGAAGCACGGCTCTGTAGAGTATATCCATGTACCATTTGCTTAGCATAGACATACTTTTTCCACGTGTGTTTTTTTCTCATAGACATGTCTGAAGTTATACTGAATGTAGGAATGAGTACCTTACTTGGCAGGTTATACTTAAAGCTGTAGAAAACAGAGGGCTATCAGAGTGAGATATAAGTCAAGGATCTACTCTCTGGTCTTGAAATGCTAGCATGACATAGTGCAAAAGAAAAAGCATTAAGCATTTGAAAATGGTGTGACTTCTCCATTCTCATAGTTTCTCTGTAACCTCTTTCTTGTCTCGCTTGTCCTTGCAATAAGGAATAATCTCAGAAAGAGATGTGAAACTCAAAGGTGAAAGAAATGATCTCCATCCAGCCCACACTTCCTCAGGATAGTCGTATTGAGTCCTGTTCTGGGGAGGGCTCTCTGAAAGCCCATTTTCCTGGTGTGGGGGTGCCCTCCTAACAACTGTACTCTTAACTTTTGGGTGTCACTTGTCTGCTTTCCCCCCATGTGTAATTCCCCAACCCTATCTCAGCCTAATTTTTTCAGAAACTTTTCAGTGGATATACTAAGATTCACAATAAGTTAGGTTTGGCCTTTTGGCTGGAATTGCCATCTTCCAGTAAATCGCCGAAATGACCAATACAAAGGGAAAGAGGAGAGGTACCTGCTATGTGTTCTCTAGGCCTTTTAGAAAACATGGTGTTGTTCCTTTGGCCACATAACATGTGAATCTACAAGAAAGGTGATATTGTGGACATCAAAGGAATGGGCACTGTTCAAAAAGGAATGCCCACAAATATTATCACGGCATAACTGGAAGAGTCTACAGTGTTACTCAGCCTGCTGTTGGCATTGTTATAAACAAGTTAAGGGCAAGATTCTTGCCAAGAGAATTAATGTGCGCATTGAGCATATTAAACACTCAAAGAGCCGAGAGAGCTTCCTGAAGCGGGTGAAGGAAAATGATCAGAAAAAGAAGGAAGCCAAAGAGAAGGGTATTTGGGTTCAGCGGAAGCGCCAGCCTGTCCCACCCAGAGAAGCACACTTTGTGAGAACCAACCAATGGAAAGGAGCTCGAACTGCCGGAACCCATTCCCTAGGACTTCACGGCGTGATAAATGTAAAGAAAATAAAAGACCTCAAGACTGTAAAAATGTTTTTCTTAATTGAGTAGAAGTGTGGTGTCCTTTCGCCCCCAGAAATAGTTAAAGCAAAAAAAAAAAAAAAAAGTTAGTTTGCATTTTAATTATTATTAGTTAATACCATGTTGTTTTCTTAATTTCGTAATTGCCTATGAATTGATTCCGGGCTGAGGGTGCTTTTACAAAAGGTGTTCCTCAAGAACGAAGTCAGGGAGTGGAGAAAGGAGAGCGAGCATGTGTATTTGTTCACATATATGATGACCTCATCCCAAAACTTCCTTATCAAACTGAATCAAGTAATCGAGGTCAGAATTTATAGTTTCAGGAACTGTGCTGAGAAGATCGACCTTCAAGGTCTTTGTGTATTAATTCCCACAGGAATAACCAAAGTTATCTAATTCTTGCCTAATGCTCTAAAAGCCAGTATTGAAAAGTATTTGGGTAGATTTTTGCCTTATAAATAAAAGATGCAATCTTTGTATTGGCTATAAATCTGATCTGTTTCTATGGAAAATTGAGGCCTTGTAAAAATCAGATCCACAGAAAGGGAAATGGAGAGGTAATGACTTTGTCATTTATCAAATCTGCATTTATGTTTGGCACAGTTGATGCTAAGAACCTCAGATGTATTTCTTTTGTCTTTAGTCTGACCGCACCTCACTGTGTGCTGCTATGTTTCCTGAAGCTTTATGCATCCTTACAGTGAAATGGAAATATTGATCATCAGCTTTCTGGAGTAGGGAGAGAAGAAGGAAAAGATAGAAAAAAAAATCAAATGAAATTTGCATTTGAACGGAAGGAATGACATAGAAATTTATTCTAAACTTTTCTAAACTGGATGAGAATACCAGCTAATGTGCTATGTGAAATCTGGGGCATAATAAGCATAACCTGTCCTAGCAGAACTCAAATGATAGGGCCTTAAGGGGAGTAAGGAGGCTAAAAATCACCTAAGCTAGTCACCCCCCTGATGCTTTAATCTCGTCTACCTCACCCACCCCTGCCCCAGGCAAGTGGACCACCTTTTTAAGCCCCAGCGAGGGTTTCCTGTGAAAGAAAAATGGCTACTTCTTGGGGCAGCCTGTGAGTCTCTGCACAGCTGTATTAGAAAAATACATGTTTGTATCAAAGTCAAATCTGTTTGTCACATGTTGTTTCATTCACTTACCTATGGTAGGCACAGAGTGTTCTAGGACGAGCCCGTCAGACGTGGTCCATCCTCTCTGGGAGTTTGCGGTCTAGCAGGCTAACACCATTTGACAATTAGAAATGGGATTGGTGCCCAACAGAGAAGAAGGCAGCAGCCAGCGCTCAGGAGCGAGAGGCCTCCTTGAGGAAGTGATGTTTCCTAAGGATGCGGAGGAGTTAGCCAGGTCAACAAAAGTTTCCCCTCTTGGGGCCATAAAGGATAGGCCTGAAGCCTTTCCAAATGACAGCCCCCCAGGTACTTGAAGACAGCCTTTCTGTCTCTCTTCAGCCTTATTTTATCCTAACATTTCCAGGTTCTGTTGCTATTCTTCCTTTGATGGGTGTTAAATATATTCACCAGCTTAATGTCATAGTTTATAAAGTGTGCTGGTCACGTAGAAACAAAAATTTCAGATGAAACCCAGCCTTGAATAAAATGGGATCATCATCTCTTTTCTTCTTAAGTTGTTGTGATTCTACTGATGCAGCCTGATATATTAACTCTCAGTAAGCACATTATTGACTTTCAGTGTCTTTATTGCCAATTAAAATTCTTAATAAAATTTTTAATGTGTATTCTTGTTAAGCCATACATCTCCTATATTTTTTTCCAGTGTTTTTGGACCCTAGACTAGAATCATACATTTAGTCCTATTACATGCTATCACCTTATTAGGCCTATCCTTTCATGAATCTCTTGTTGACTCCTAACTAATATGCTATTTTTCCAGATAAGTTTGGGCCGTATTTTCTCTATGATTTCATTTAAGTCCTGTTGCATAGGATAGAAAAATCAAGCACTTGGCCCTCCACTGACGACCTCCACTGAGGTAGAAATGGGATACTGGATAAATAAATTAATCAGTTACAAATCTTCCTAGGTAGGCTGTCATCTCGCTCACGTCAATTTCTCTGTGTATAATTTTGAAAATGAGAGGTAATATTTGTTAGATGAATAGTTATTTAAAAAATAGATAATGCTTTACGTCTTAGGTTGGGCTACTGTAACGAAATACTATAAACTGGTGGCTAATGAACAGCATAAATATATTTCTCACAGTTCTGGAGGCTGGAAGTCCAAGATCAGGGTCCCGGTATGGTCACATTCTGCCTTCTAGTTTGCAGACTGCTGACTTCTTATATCCTCACCCGGTAAAAAGAGAGTGAGGCAGCTCTCGTAAGGGCACTAATCCCATCATGAGGACTCTGCTCACATGACCTAATTACCTCCCAAAGACCCCACTGCCAAAGACCATCACACTGGGGATTAAACTTCAACATATGAATTTACTAGGGATGCAAACATTCAGTCCATAGCACTCTAATAGCTATAGTTAGCTACTGATGACAAATACTGTTTTCTTATGATGTGCTTCAGTCTCTATGATCTCAGAAAGGCACTACAAGAAAAATGAAATGCAGCATTTCTGCTAGGGATACATGTTGAGTGAGGAGGTCTATATAAATATTGAAAGGTGAGACTATGAGACAAGTTTATTTGGAGATGTAGGTCAAGAAATAATTCATATCTCTTCAGTTTTTGAAGTTACAGATTTTATGTATTCTATTTCATTTAAAAATATATTTTCAATATTATGTTATTTTTTTAAAAAGACTTTATTTATATGAGAGAGAGAGCATGAGCAGGGGGAGTGGCAGGCAGAGGGAGAAGCAGACTCCCCACTGAGCATGGAGCCCGACCCAGGGCTGGGTTCCAGGACCCTGAGATTATGACCTGAGCCAAAGTCAGACACTTAACTGAATGAACCACCCAGGCAACCCTTATGTTTTATTTTGAAATTTTTCATTTTGGTATTACGGACCAAATTGTTTTGTCAGAATTCATATGTTTTAGTCCTAATCCCTAGTACCTCAGAATGTGACTGTATTTGGAGACAGGGCCTTTGTAAAGGTGATGAAGTTAAAATGATGCCCTTTGAGTGAGGCCTAATCCAGTCTGACCAGTGTCCTTACAAGAAGAGGAAATTTGGACAGAAAGAGCCCAGGGATGGCTGTGCGCAGAGAAAAGATGATGTGAGGAAGTAAGTTTCCGTTGTTTACGCCACCCAGTCTGGTTTTTGTTGTTGTTGCTGTTATGGCAGCCCTAGCAAACTAATAACATATGGCAAATTGTGAAATTAGACAGAATTAAAGAGAATATAATGGAACCCATAAATCCATTTATCCAACCTCAACAGTTATCAACTCCTGGGCAAACTCGTGTCATCTATATTCCTCCTACTCCTCAACAGCTAGATTATGAAGAAAATTCCAGACATTATATAATTATGTCAAATGTATTTATCATATATTTTTAAAGGAAAGAACTCTGTTTAAAAACATAATCACAGTATGAATATAACACCTAAAAATTATCAGTACTTCCTTAATACCATAAAATATCCAGTCTGTTGTTATATTTCTCATTATCTCCTGTCATAATATAATTCATGGTCCTTCTTACCTATCTCCATATTTCTCTTTCTCCCTTTTTTTTCCTTGCAATTTATTTGTAGGAAAAACTGGGCTGGTTGTTTCATAGTATTCACATGCTCTAAATTTTGCTTGCTGCATTGCTGGATATGGCTTAACAGGTTCTTTCATTCTGTTGATTTTTATGCAAATTGGTAGAAGCTAGCAGCTTGACCAAATTCAGACCTGGTGTTTTTTTCATTTGTTTTTTTGTCAAGATGCTTCATAGGTAGTATTGTGTTCTACTGTCAGGTTGTCCAGTTCTCTCTCTTTTAATGACATTAGCAGTTAGTGATCAATGCTTAGATCCCTTAGGAGTTCCAAAATCTTCTATTCTAATTCTATCATATTTTTATCATTTATCAGCTCTAAGACTTCTATAAAGAAAAAATTTTTCATCTTCCATTTGGTCACTTGTGTTAGTTTGTGTTTTACTGTTTGACAGAAACAATGTAGAATCTTTAGATTAGATTATTATGTCTAATTTCTGACAAAAGTATTGAATAAAAGCTTGATTAGAGATAAAACAATAAAAATGATAGAGACATTTGCCTGACTTATATGGCATAAATATGTACTCTGCTTAAAATCATTACTTCATGCCAGTTCTCAGCAAATAGCAGGATGGTTCAGGAGTTTATTGGATTGATTTCTGTTTTAAAAAAAATCACATTCTTAGATTTTATCCATTTACACTGCTTTCACCTGGTAATTGAAATTATCACCATCCACAGTACTTAGGCTTCCTTTTCTTTCTGACTGCACTTGTATTATCATGATAATGACATTTTTTACATCTACAATGAATTTTCATGCTAAAATATCTCAGAGGATCTTACCTATATTGCAAATAAAATACTAAAAAGCCTGGCAGCCTTCTTTTGTCTGGAATTAAATATACTCTTATTTTTCCAGTCTGATTTCCCTTGCCATACAGAAGCGTGACCTCAGAACTCTATTAGTCCACTTATGTGTGCCTTAGTAAAGAAGAGTAGGTTACATCTTAATGACTGAACCTGAAACAATGCAGGCAGAATTAAACATAAGTTGCATTAACACAGAAAGTAGGTTGTGTCGGCCAGGGTCAGAGTGCATGGAGGAAATCATCAAGTTCCCCATCCTGAAGCTAGATGGTCAGACCATGGAGATCGATTATATCCAGCCCATAGTGCACCCACAGCTTACTCCATTCCGTCCAGAGCTCACTGGGGTTATTCAAGCTGTGGTGGATGGCCTGCCAAGCCTGCAGCAAGTGCTGGAGAGGGTCATCCAAACGTCAAGTCAATTTTTGTCACTTGCGGAGACCGGGATTGAAAGTCCTGCTCCTGGGCCAGTGCCAGTACTTGGGTTTGCCAGTGGCAGACTGCTTCAAGCAGTGGATTAATCTGAAAAAGGCTTGCAGGTTCGCCATGGGCTGCTGGCCTAAGAATGGACTTGTAGACAAGAACGAGGGCCTCAGCCTGTAACACACAGGCATTGATGACTGTTAACAATGTCAGCATCATGAAGGTATTTGCATATCAAGCCTTCATTGTCAAGCAGACATCGCCATTCTGATTGGCCAAGCATAGGATGGGGCAGGATGGGGTAGCTGCTTGGCCCAGCCCAGAACCCTTGTTTCCCTCACCAGAGGGGAAAAGGAAGAGGGGCACAGCTCTACATCCAGAGTGCCCCTCCAGCCTGCCCTGTGGACTTGTGCCCTGGGTAAGGGCTTGGCCACTCGGCCCTTCTGGAGCATACACTTGTGTCCCCCACCCCGCCCCTCAACCTCAGCCCGGGATTAGCCCCTCCCATTGTGGGCCTGGGCTAGGAAGATCCAGGCACTTACTGCCTCCTCCCTGGTACACAGGCTTCTGCTGGAGCCACTGAGCCCCCCTGAGCTCCCTCCTGTCCATAGTGCATGATGTACGGTGAACCCAGGACTCCAGGACAGATCAGGCCCCATCTTGTGTCTACCCCCATCCCTGCTGTGAATGTGCCACTGAATAAAGTCGGGGATATAAGGGGAAAAAAAAGAAGTGATGGAATCTTTGGATTTCTGAGGACATTAAGTCAGCAGGCTTTGTGTATGTCTGAGTAAAGTAAGTCCTGGTGGAAAGATAAACTTTGCTAACCCAGATATTTGGGAGAGTGAGCTGGCCAGCTAGGCAATTGCCCGTAATGACACAGAACTCTAGCACTATGCTTTAGATTAGATTATTATGTCTAATTTTAATTTCCTCATTACAGAGGGAATTAGAAAAGTTGAGTGTATGCAAGAAAAGCAGTGAAAATGATTAAATAAAAATATAACCTAAAAAGAGAAAGCAAAAGTTCTTTCTTCCTGAGGGAAGACACAGAAGAAACCTTTCTTCAGTTTTGTGTTTGAAGGCTTGTTGTCATGGGGCCCCTAACCCTCTTCCTTCTAGTGTCCAGTGCACACAGCGGCGTGTTTTGGAGCTGGGAGCCAGGCAGCCCTAGGGGACTTTAGAGAATGGTTTGGAATCTTCGAATCCCTGTCTACCAATAATTGTCTACAATGACATTGTACCTTATACATACATATGCTACAGTTTTTCCAGTATGTATAGGTGTAGTTTGGGTGGTAAAATCTAGAATCACACAGGAGTGTTACTGAATTCAGTTTATTTTTTTGTCATGTATTTTCTCAGGTCCGGGGTGGGGAGCTAGTGGTTCTGAACTTATTTTGAGGCTTAAGGAGCTTCTCGTGGGAAAACACTGATACAGAATGAGAGAAAATGATGCGATGTTGCCAGGTGAGGTAATGAAGTTGACGCTTCCAAGGAGTTGGACCCATTCCTTAGGTTCCTGGAGCTTTGCCCGGAGCCTGCTGTGCTCACAGTTGAGTGAAGTGAAAACATTCTGGCCGTGGCTTTCACCTACTTCTGCCACTGACCGTCCCGGTGAAGTGAGACTTGCCCACTCTACTCCACCCAGGAGCCAAGGCAATCAATGGGGCCGTAAGCAGCTTCACCGGCACTGAAGACCTCTTGCTTTGCTGTCCATCAGTTCAAGTGGAGTCCTTGGGGAAGTGGTTATGGAGCAGCTCTTGTCAGGTGCCCTGGTGACTCTCTAAGCCGCCATAGCAGCTCTCCCTTGTAAGTGGCCATTGGCCTCACGATTGTCCTCAAGAGCGTACAGGTCTCACTATGAACTGATTGGGGTTGGTATGTTGGTTGAAACTGGTTTGCCATCCCTACCCAACTGACTGCATCATGAATATAAATGATCAGTGCTCACGCATGGATCAGCTTAGGGAAGGGTCTGATGTCTGGCTTAGCTAAGAATGAGGGGTAATGATAAACAGGACGATGTCAACAGAGCAGGAGGCATGATTTATAATCCCCTGAGAATGGATGTGTAATTTCTATCTCAGGAGATCTTTCAAAATAGAATGTAATCATCTGTTTAGTTGCAGAACTGCCTGAAGTCAGGGACCTGATTTAAGCACCTTCATCATATGATTTTCCTGGTGCTTTGATTTCGTAACTGTGTTAGCCTTCCTTATTTTGATTGAAACCATCAAAGCTTTGCTTTGGTAGCTTATTACTGAATTCTATTACTTCTCCTCTCGGCTAATTGATTCCCTGGATGTCTTCGTACATTCTGTGAATAGATATGAAACTGACATCTAGGAGGGTTTCGCCTTTCTCCTCTTTTTAAGTGGCAGAGTCTGTGTGAACTGCTCTTTTAGTTACTGGTGTTTGGCAAATGTTTAGTAAGTTATCGCAGCAGTTCCTGTTATTTTTTCCAAGTTTTAAAAGGCTCCTGAAAAATTAATCAGATTAATTTAAACATTTGGAATCTTCTGAATAAAGTACTCCGCACATAGCTTGCAGTAAATTAAATTTTCAGTTCTCAGATACTCGTTCTAGAAATTAGGACTTTAATTCTGTGTGCATTAATCCCTGATTATTCCACTAATTTAACAAGTTTGTTGATTATTCAAGCAAAAACCTCAAGATATGTATTCTTCTATAATTTTGAATATTATCCGTGTGCTTGTAGCCATTTCCTGTTTACAAAATAAGCTGAATTTTTAGATCAGAATACTTGGAGGATACTAATATAATTTTGGAATTAATAAAGCTTGGGTTATCTTCATAGTATTCTTTATAGGTGGGTGGAAGTATTTAAGATGTATTTTTAAAAATCAAGTACTTTTCAAATTTTGAAGTTTTACCTCTTTTAATTGATTTCTGGATAAAAGGGCAATTTAAAAACCATCATCAAGACATTAACAAAGCATTAACAAAAACATCAGTTATTGAAGCCACATATATAATAACCAAATGTCCATAATTATATACCACACCATTAGCCAAAGCCAACTTAATATAATGAATGATTATTACTAATTTTGCTATTTCTTGCCAGAGTACAACAGACAATTTTTTTTCCAGCTCTATTAGGATATAATTGACAGAAAATAATGGTATATACTTAAGATGTACACATGATGATTTGATATACATATGCATTGTGAATTTCTGACCACAATCAAGTTAATCAACACATCCTTCACCTCACACAGTTACCATTTTGCATACGTGTGGAGGTAGAATGCTTAAGATCTGCTCTCCTAGCAAATTTCAAGTATACAGCATGGTACTACTATAATCATAGCTGCCATGCCATACATTAGATCCTCAGAACTTACTCACCTTATTACTGAAAGCCTGTACCCTTTGGCCAACATCTCCCCATTCACCCTACCCTATAGCCGCTAGCAACCACCGTTCTACTTTGTTTCTATGAGCCCAACTTTATTTTTTTAGATTTCTACATATGAATGATATCATACAGTGTTTGTTTTTCTCTGGCTTATTTCACTTTGCCTAATGGCTTTTAGGTTCATTCATGTTGCAGATGGCAGGATGTCTAACGTTTTATGGCTGGATAATATTGCATTATCTAATCATATTTTTTTAAACCATTCATCCACCAATGGACATAGAGGTTCCATATTTTTGTATCTTGGCTATTCGGAATAATGCTGTAGTGAACATGAGAGTGCCCGTATTTCTTTAAGGTACTGATATCATTTCCTTCAAATGTATATCCATCCACAAGTGGGATTTCTGGGTCATATAGTAGTTCTATTTTTAATATTTTGACAAACCTCCATACTGTTTTCCATAATGGCTGTACCAATTTACATTCCCACCAACAGTGCATGAGGGTTCCCTTTTCTCCATATCTTCATCAACATGTGTTATTTCTTCTCTTTTTGATAATAACCATCCTACTTGGGGGGAGTGATACTGTGCTTTTGACTTACATTTCCCTGATGATTAGCATCTTTTCATGTCCTTTGGCCAACTGTCTATTCAGGTCCTCTACCCATTTTATTATCAGAGTATAAGGTTTTTGTTTGTTTGTTTATGCTATCGACTTGTGTGAGTTCCTTGCATATTTTAGGTATTAAGCCTTTATCAGATACGTGGTTTGCAGATATTTTCCTCCTCCTGTATGTTGCCTTTTCATCTTGTTGATTGTTTTCTTTGCTGTGCAGAAGCTTTTCAGTTTGATGTCATCCCACTTGTTTTTTGTTTGATTTTTGTTGTTGTTGTTTGTTTGCTTTTATTATCTGTGCTTTTGGTGTCATATCCAAAATAGACCAGTGTCAAGAAGATTTTCCATTATTACTCAGCCATCAGAAAGAATGATTACCCAACATTTGCAGCAATATGGATGGGAGTGGAGATTATGCTAAGTGAAATAAGTCAAGCAGAGAAAGACAATTATCATATGGTTTCACTCAATATAAGGAATAGCAGGGAGATCGGTAAGAGAAGGAAGGGAATAATGAAGGGGGGGAGTAAACAGAAAGGGGAATGAACCATGAGAGACTGTGGACTCTGGGAAATAAACTGAGGGTTTCAGAGGGGAGGGGGCTGGGGGGATGGGCTAGCCCCATGATGGGCATTAAGGAGGACAAGTATTCCCTGGTGCACTGGGTGTTATACGCAAACAATGACTCATGGAACACTACATCAAAAACTAATGATGTATGGTATGGTGACTAACATATAATAATAAAAAAAAAACTTTTTCCCTATGTTTTCTTCTATGAGTTTTATGGTTTCAGGACTTATGGTTAAGACTTTAACCCATTTTGAGTTAATTTTTAAGTGGTGTAAGATAGGGCCCAGTTTCATATTTTTGCATGTGGACATACAATTTTTCCAGCACCACATATTGAAGAGACTGTCCTTTCCCCATTGTGTGTTCTTGGTACCCTTGTCAAATATTAGTTGAGTGGGTTTATTTCTGGGCTTTCTATTCTATTCCAGTGGTCTGTGTGTCTCTCTTTATGCCATTATCATACTGTTTTAATTACTATAGCTTTGTAATATATTTTGAAATCAGAAGTCTGATGCCTTCAGCTTTTTTCTTCTTTTTCAAGATAGTTTTGGCTTTTCAGGGTCTTCTGTAGTTCCATACAAATTTGGAGATTGTTTTCTGTACTACTTTTGCATTGAATCTGTGGATTGCTTGAGTAGTATGGACATTTAAAAAATATTAATTCATCCAACCCAAGAATGTAGGATATCCTTCCATTTATTTAGTATCTTTTCAATTTCTTTCATCAGTGTCTTATTGTTTTCAGTATATAAGACTTTTACCTCTGTGGTTAAATTTAATCCAAAGTATTTTATTGTTTTTGATGTTACCGTAAATGAGATTTCTTTCTTAATTTTTCTTTCAGACAGTTCATTGTTAGTGGCAGAAATGCAATTGATTTTAGTATGTTGATTTTGTATCCTTTGTCCTTACTGAATTTGTTGATTAGTTCTAGCAAGTTTCTTGGTGGAGTCTTTAGGTTTTCCATATATACTATCATGTCATCTGCAAACCAGAATTTTTTTTTTTTACTTCTTCCTTTCTGATTTGGATGCTATTTATTTTTCTTCATATCTAATTGCTCTAACTATGACTTCCAGTACAATGTTGAATAGAAGTGATGAGTAGGCATCCTTGTCTTTTTCCTGATCTTGAATAAAAGCTTTTAACTTTTCAGTATTGAATACGATATTAGCTGTGGGCTTGACATAATGGCCTTCATCGTGTTGAGGGACATTCCTTCTATACCTAATCTGTTGAGAGTTTTTATCTTAAAAAGATAGTGAATTTTGTCAATGTTCTTTTTTTAAATTGAAGCATAGTGGACATACACTGTTATATTAGTTCAAGTGTACAACATAGTGATTCAACATTTATATATGTTATGAAGTGCTCACCATGATAAATCTAGCTGTCATCTGTCATCATACAAAGTTGTTACATATTATTAACTATATTTCCTATATTGCACATTGTATTCCCATCTCTTATTATTTTATAACTGGAAGTTTGCACCATTTGTTTATTTTATTTAGGTTCATTTATTTGAGAGAGAGAGGGCATAGTGGGAAGGGGCAGAGGGAGTAGGAGAGAGAGAACCTCAAGCAGACTCCCCACTGAATTTGGAGCCCAACGTGAGGCTCAATCCCACAACCCTGAGATCATGACCTGAG
This sequence comes from Ursus americanus, assembly GCF_024610735.1. Taxonomy (NCBI): domain Eukaryota; kingdom Metazoa; phylum Chordata; class Mammalia; order Carnivora; family Ursidae; genus Ursus; species Ursus americanus. The sequence goes on from NC_142130.1 coordinate 46,824,614, forward strand.
CCAAAATCAAGAGTTGGACACTCAACTGACTGAGTCATTCAGGCACCCCTAGAAGATTGTACCTTTTAATTCTCTTCCCCTGTTTTGTTCATCTCCCCTGGCAACTACCAGATTGTTCTCTATTTATGAGTTTGTTTCTATTTTGTTTTGCTTTTTAGATTCCACATATAAGTGAAATCACATGGTATTTTTCTTTCTATGTGTGATTGATTTCACTTAGCTTAATACCATCTAGGTCCATCCAGGTTGTCACAAATGACAGGATTTCATTCTTTTTAATGGTTCAGTAATATTCCATTGTATATGTATACCACATCTTCTTTATCCATTCATCTGTTGATGGATCCTTAGGTTGTTTCCATATCCTGGCTATAGTAAATAATGCTGTAATGAACATAGGCGTGCAAATATCTGTTTTAATTAGTGTAAATAACCAGAAGTGTAATTGCTGGATCATATGGTAGTTTTATCTTTAGTTGTTGTTTTTTTTTAATAAAACTTCATACTTTTTCCATAGTGGATGCATCATTTTACATTCCCACTCACTGTGCACCAGGGCTGCCTTTTCTCCACATCCTCACCAACACTTGTCATTTCTTGTCTTTTTGATAATAGCCATTCTGACAGTTATGAGGTGATATCTTATTGTGATTTTGATTTGTATTTCCTTAACTGTCAGTGAGGTTGAGCATCTTTTCATGTGTCCATTGGTTATATGTATTTCTTTGGAGAAATGTGTATTTAAGTCATCTACCCATTTTTTAATTAGATTGGTTTTTTGTTTTTTGTTTTTTTTTTGATACTGAGCTGAGTTCTTTATGTATTTTTATTTAAATTCTAGTTAGTTAACATATAGTGAAATACTGGTTTTAGGAGTAGAATTTAGTGATTCATCACTTACATGTAACACCCAGGGCTCACCACATCAAGTGCCCTCCTTAATACCTATCATCCATTTAGCCCATCCCCTGCCCACCTCCCCCAGAGCAAGCCTCAGTTTGTTCTCTATAGTTAAGAGTCTCCTATGGTTTGCTTCCCTCTCTTTTTTTTTTTTTTCTCTTCCCCTGTGTTCATCTGTTTTGTTTCTTAAATTCCTCAGATGAGTGAAATCATATGGTATTTGTCTTCCTCTGACATATTTCACTTAGCATAGTACATTCTAGCTCCATCCACATTGTTGCAAATGGCAAGATTTCATTCTTTTTTATGGCTGAGTAATATTCCATTGTGTGTGTGTGTGTGTGTGTGTGTGTGTGTGTGTATGTATGGGTATATATATATATATATATATATATATATATATATATATATACACCACATCTTCTTCATCCATTCATCAGTCAGTGGACATTTGGGCTCTTTCCATAGTTTAGCTATTGTTGATAATGCTGCTATAAACATAGGGATGCAGGTTCCCCTTTGAATCCGTATTTTTGTATCCTTTGGGGAAATACCTAGTAGTGCAATTGCTGGGTCATAGGGTAGTTCTATTTTTAGCTTTTTGAGGAATTTCCATGCTGTTTTCCAGAGTGGATGCACCAGTTTGCATTCCCACTAACAGTGTAAGAGGGTTCCCCTTTCTCTGCATCCTTGCCAACATCTGTTGTTGTTTCTTGTGTTGTTAATTTTAGCCATTTTGACAGGCGTGAGATGGTACCTCATTGTGATTATGATTTGTATTTCCCTGATGATGAGTGATGTTGAGCATCTTTTCATGTGTCTCTTGGCCATCTGGATGTCTTCTTTGGAGAAATGTCTATTCATGTCTTCTGCCCATTTCTTAACTGGATTATTTGTTTTTCAGATGTTGCATTTGATAAGTTCTTTATAGATTCTTGATGCTAACCCTTTATCTGATATGTCATTTACAAATATCTTCTCCCATGCTGCAGGCTGCCTTTTAGTTTTATTGATTGTTTCTTTCACTGTGCAGAAGCTTTTTCTCTTGATGAAGTCCCAGTAGTTCATGTTTGTTTTTGTTTCTCTTGCCTCTGGTGATGTATCTAGTAAGAAGTTGCTACGGCTGATGTCAAAGAGGTTGCTGCCTGTGTTCTCCTCTAGGATTTTGATGGTTTCCTGTCTCACATTTAGGTCTTTCATCCATTTTGAATTTGTTTCTGTGTATGGTATAAGAAAGTGGTCCAATTTCGTTCTTCTGCATGTTGCTGTCCAGTTTTCCCAACACCATTTGTTGAAGAGACTGTCTTTTTTCCATTGGATATTCTTTCCTGCTTTGTTAAAGATTAATTGATCATATAGTTATGAATCCACTACTGGGTTTAATTGATCATATAGTTATGAGTCCACTACTGGGTTTTCTGTTCTGTTCTGTTGATGTATATGTCTTCTTTTGTTTTAGTACCATACTGTCTTGATGACTGCAACTTTGTAATGTAGCTGGAAGTCCGGAATTGTGATCCCTTCAGCTTTGTTTTCTTTTTCAAGATTGCTTTGGCTATTTGGGGTCTTTTGTGGAATATTTTGATATTAACCCTTACTGGCTATATGTCATTTGCAGATATCTTCTGCCATTCAGGATTTCGCCTTTTTGTTTTGTTGATGTTTTCTTTGCTATGCAGAGCTGTTTAGTTTGATGTGCTCCCTTTTGTTAAGTTTTTGCTTTTGTTGCCCTTTGCTGGAGGAGATCCAAAAAAATACTGCTCAGACTGATGTTCAAGAGCAACTGACTATGTTTTCTTCCAGGAGTTTTATGGGTTTTGGTCTTAATATTTAAGTCTGTAATTAATTTTGAGTTATTTTTTATATATGGTGTAAATTTTATTCTTTTGCATGTAGTTGTCCTCACATGTCCTTTCTACATGTATTGGGATGATGATATGTTTTTTATCTTTCCTTCCGTTAATGTGGTGTATTGCATTTATTGATTTGTGTATAAATCAATTTCATCCAGGGATAGATTCCACTTGATCATAGCATATGATCCTTTTTTTTTTTTTTGTGCTGTTGACTATTATTTCTTGTATTATTTTGAGGAGTTTTCCATCTGTATTCATTGGTGATATTCGCCTGTACTTTTCTTGTGGTGTCCTCATCTGGTTTTGGAGTCAAAATAATATTGGCTTTGTAAAATGAGTTTGGCAGTGTGCCCTTCTCTTCAATTGTTTTGGACGAGTTTGAGAAGGATAGCCATTAATTGTTATTTAAATGTCTGATAGAATTCACCAGTGAAGCCATATGGTCCTGAGCTTTTTTTTGTTGGGAAATTTTTGTTTATTGATTAAATCTTCTTACCAGTTACAGATTTTTCAGATTTTCTATTTCTTCATAATTCAGTCTTAGACATTTGTATGTTTTTAGGAAATTACCCCTTTCTTATAGATTATGTGATTTGTTGGCATATAATTGTTCATAGCAGTCTCTTATCTTTTGTATTTCTGGGGTAACAGTTGTAATGTGTCCTCTTTGGTTTCTGATTTTGAGTCTTCACTCTTTTTCTTACTTTAATTAAGGGTTTGTCAATTTTGTTTATATTTTCAAAAAGTAGTTTTTAGTATCATTGATCTTTTCTATTGTTTTTCTGTTCTCTCTTTCATTTATTTCTACTGATATTGGCTATTTCCTTCCTTCTAAGTTTGGGCTTCATTTGTTCTTTTTCTAGCTCCTTGAGGTGAAAAGATTGTTTATTTGAGATCTTTCTTGTTTTTTAATGTATTTATTGCTATGAACTTTCCTCTTAAAACTGCTTTTATTGCTTTGTTAAGGTTTGGTATGCTGTTTCTATTTTCATTTATCTCAGTATATTTTTAAATTTCTCTTTTGAATTCCTCTTTGACCCATTGGTTATTTAAGAGTTTGTTGTTTAATTTTTACCTGTTTTTGAATTTTCACCTTTTCTCCTATTAGTAATTTCTAGTTTATACCATTATAGTCAGAAAAGATATTTGATAATGATTTTAGTATTTGTCAATTTGTTAAGACTTGTTTGTGATCTAACATGATCTATCCTGGAGAATGTTCCATGTGTGTCTGGGAAGAATGTGTATGCTACTGCTATTGGGTGAAATACCGTGTGTCTGTTAGATCCATTTGCTCTAAAGTATGGTTCATGTACCTTATTTCTTTATAATTTTTCTCTGTGATTAATGTATCCATTGTTGGAATTGGGGTAATGAAGTCTCCTACTGTTACTGCATTGTCATTTATTTCTGCCTTCAGATTTGTTAATATTTGCTTAATATATATAGGTGCTCTGGTGTTGGGGTGTGTGTTTGTGTGTGTATATATACATATATACACACACACATATATATGTAAAATATATGTATATAAAATTGTAATTTCCTCTTGATGAATTTACTCTTTTACCATTATATAATGACCTCCTTTGTTTCTTGTTGAACTTTTTGGGTTAAAGTGTGTTTGTCTGGTATCAGTATAGCTATCCTCATTCTCTTTTGGTTTCTGTTTGCATAGGCTATCTTTTTCCATCCCTTCACTTTGAGCTTATATATATCCTTAAAACTGAAGTAAGTGTCTTACAGTCAGCACATAGTTGGGTGTTGTTTTTTAATCTACTCAGCCACTTTATGTTTTTGATTAGAGAATATAATCCATTTGCATTTAACATAATTGCTGATAGATAGGAACTTATCATTGGCATCTTATTGTTTTAATTGCTGTTTTTTGTTCCTTTGTTTCTTCCTTTCTTGCTGTCTTCCTTTGCAATGTGATGATTTTCTGTAGCGTAATGCTGTGAATCCTGTCTCTTTATCTTTTGTTTTGCTCTATTGTTTGTTTTGCTTTACTTTTGTTTATCCTAGGTTTTGCTTTGTAGTTACTGTGAGGCTTGCATAAAACATGCTTTAGTTATAACAGTAGCTTAAGCTTATGACAGGTTAACTTCAGTCTCATACAAAAGCTCTACCTTGTTACTCCCTTTCCCCACAAACATTCTTTGTTTTTTTTCACAATTCAGATGTTTTAATATTGTATATACGCTAAGAAATTATTATAGCTATACTTATTTTTAATACTTTTGTCTTAACCTTTATACTACAATTAAATGATTTATACACCACTCTTTAGTACTAGAGCATTCTGAATCTATGTACTTACTTTTACCAGTGAATCTTACATTTTCATGTTTTCAAGTTACTAATTAGTATCCTTTCATTTCAGCTTAAAGAATTCCCTGTAGCATTTCTTGTAAGGTAGGTCTAGTGGTAATGAAAAAGCTTAGCTTTTGTTTGGGAAATTCTTTGTGTCTCCTTAATTTCTGAAGGACATCTTTGCTGGGTAAATTATTCTGGGTTGGCAGCTGGTGGTGTTCTTGTTGTCGTTTTTGTTTTTGTTTTTTTAGCACTTTGATTATATCATCCCACGCTCTCTTGATTTACAAGGTTTCTGCTGAAAAATCCACTGATGGCTTGGTGGAGGTTCCCTCGTATGGGAGGAATTTTTTTCAGGGTATCTGTATAAATGTCTACAGACTGAGTAACACATAAAAGAAAATAGAAACCGGCATGATATGTTTCCTCCTGCTGCTATCCTTCTGACTTATTTATCCACTTGCTGAACCATCTGCCTAGTCTTCAGGGTCCAGTCCTTGGCAATTTGTTTTAATAGCATGTTGTAAGTTGCGCAAGTTGGAGTAGTTTCTGTCTGGAGAAACAAAGTTGAATTTCCGTTGACAGTTAGAAGAAGCTGTTTCTGACCCCCAGAGTGAATAATTCTGGTTGTTTTCTTTGTCCTGATATTTGCTTTGAATAGTATAATATCTTCTGTCAGGCCTGCTCATGATGTTTGGGCTACTGAATATCCTCTCTTCTGCTTTGATAGCCAGTCATTCTTTAGTATTATTGAATCTTGCAAGTAAACATTAAGCTCTGTGTGTCAGCCTCTGAAAACAAAATCCTAACATAGCCACTGTCTTCAAGGATTTCGCTATCTAGAGGGAAAAATAGGCATAAAGTAAACTAAAATGTAATGTGTAAGCATTAAAGAATGATGTGATCACAGAGCAGGGATCATCCCCACCCTTGAGAGGTATGTGCCTGTTTCTAACATCCTAGTAGTTTTACCACCCTTAAGGTGTTTATGTTGGGGTTCACAGTTGATACTTGTTTTAGAAGTTATGTGGGTTGTGTTAACTGTGTTTAGTTAATATTTCATGGAGAGACATGATTTCACCTTCATTTTAACCCATACAGCACATTAATAAGAGGTATTTTGTCAAGATTAGCAGCGTTTTTTGAGGCCTTGTTACGTGCAGGATGCTGAGCTCCGTGTTGAGGGCATGCGAAGTTATAAAGCACAGTTCCTCCTTTGAAAAGGTACAGTATCCTTGGGGAAGCAGTATTTAGAGAGAGGATAAATATAATACAGCAGCAACTTAAATTTCTGCAGAGTGCTATAGTTTTTAGTACACCTTCGCATTTATTCTTCATGATAACCCTGTAAGGCAAGTTATTGTAAACACTTTATGATAAGAAAAATCAGTAGCTTCCCACCGTTATACAACTAATGTGTGGCAGAGACAGCAGTCCAAGCCATCTGACTCTAATCTGCAGCACCTCTCACTCCGACATAGTAAAAACTGAGTAGTTCATGCGGAAATCAGAGAATGAGGTCTCAAGCCCTGTCCAGACACCAAAAAATATTTCAGGATCTGGTGAGCAGTGAAGAAGTAGAGTCTGGGCTGGGCCAAGACTCAATGCTGAGCAATTAGCTGAACGCCAAGAGTTTGAGTTGAGAGAAGCCCAAAAAGCAGAGTCCAGAGGGAAATCGGATGCTGCTAGGAGTTTTGTAGAGACAAGGTAGGAGAGCTGGGAATTTGTGAGGGCCGTTTTCAGCCTGGCCCAATTTCATATTTCCTTTCGAAGATGGAGTTCCTTCTTTGCTGGTCTTAATGGCACATAGCATTCTGAACCTAAATTTTAACAGGAATAGTACGGTGTGAGGATGTTTATTTGTAGCTTGCATGGATTATACAGTCGTATGTTAAGGTTGATGTAAGGCTGGCCCTACTGCATATATTTTATTTCCAAGGTGTGTGTGTTAGATTATCACTATTTGTATATTGGTTGAAATGTTTTATATCTGCCACCTTTCAAGTGCTCGGTTGCCACATGTGGCTGGTGGTTACCATATTGGACAGAGTGGTAAACTTGGATTCTTTAAAAAAAAATTTTTTTTAAAGTAATACGTGCACATGTAGAAATATTCAGTGTTCAGAAGGTAAAAAATGAAAAGTGAAAGTGTCTTCTTCCCACCTTCTTCTCAATTTCTTTCCCTCTCCAATGGCACCTACTATTAAAACTTTCTGTTATTTCCTTTCAGGAATAGGAAGGCATATCCATCAAAATTGTATATGTATAAGCTTTTTATAAATTACAAAAATTGACTATGCTAGGTATTCTGTTTCATATCGTTTTGTTTCTTTTTGTTTCATATATTTTTTTAAAAGAAAATATTAACATGCCATCTAAGAGGCCTTGACTCAACTATGCATTTAGCTCTCACTGCCTGTTTTAAAGGTTGCCTACTGTCCTTTGTTTGGAAAGAGTGTTTTTCAGTTTCCTATTTTAGGTTTTTATGTTGTTTCCTTTTTTTTCTTTTGCTATTCAAACAGTATTGTGATAGATATAGTCTTTGTTTTGTATGTTTGTAGCGAAGGTCCTAGCAGTGCAATTGCTGGGTCAAAGGATCAGAGCACAGCCTCTTAAGAAGGGCTGCTAGTGGTCCTCCGTGACTAGTGCTGCGTCTAAGCAAGGAGGGAGTATAGAATCCGGGGTGAGGGTGGGGCGTAAAAGACTGGAAAGAAGGGGACCAGAAGTAAAATAACGGTGAAGAAACTGGCAGTGGGACAAGATGATAAGTATCTGTATCAATAGGTTGAAGGGTGGCCTTTAAGTTTAATCAGTACAGTCGCTTCTGGGAGTAGTTAAGAAAAAAATTTAAATGTTAATGTAGTTTATTGCAATATGTATATATTTTTATAACTGCTGTTGTATTTGTTTTAAAATATTGCAATCCTAATATATTTATTATATATAGTTTGGAAAATGCAGGTATAAAGCAGAAGACAAATTTGACCCATACTCACAGAAAACTATTAATATTTTTATTTCATATTTTTGTGTAGGTGTTCGTTTTTACACAGTTGAGACCATATTGTATATACATGTGCTTATTTTTTTTTTTTTTTAAAGATTTATTTATTTATTTGACAGAGAGACAGCCAGCGAGAGAGGGAACACAAGCGGGGGGAGTGGGAGAGGAAGAAGCAGGCTCATAGCGGAGGAGCCTGATGTGGGGCTCGATCCCATAACGCCGGGATCACGCCCTGAGCCGAAGGCAGACGCCCAACGACTGTGCCACCCAGGCGCCCCTATACATGTGCTTATATTCAAACTGCTTATCATCCTGATCTTGTTGATTTAATTTTCCTTCATTATTTTTTGCCTGCCTTTTTTCTTTTTTTTAAGGTAATAGAAATCTAACATTGTTTTGGAATGAATTTGGATACCAGAGTGACAAGGACATGGAGAAATCTTTAGATTCTGTTCAGTATCAAAGACGACAAGCCATGGCCATCCCATTCATCATTCAGTGTGGTGAGTGTTGAATTCCATTCCAATCAGCACTTAGTTCCCAGTAGCAAGTCATTGTGCTAGAAAATGGGTTGTGAGGGAGACAGAGGTGGGTAGGACAGCGTGCTTGCTTTCAAGGAGATTAGGGTCAAGGAAAGGTTTAGAAATACATGAAACTAATTGTAATAGAGATGAAAATAAGGTAAATGAGGTCAAAGAGTTGTCAAGTTATTTGAGGTTTAAAAGGGAGGTGATGGAAGTTGAGGCCAGGCTTCATGACAGAGGTAGCCTTTGCTATGGTCTTTAGAATAGATTTTTTTTTTTTTTTTTACCTTCTTCAATATGGCCGCTTCTCTCCTTTTAGCTGTGGAGTTTGTTCTGCCAGTGTTCAGGTCTGTGTCTGGGGTATTTCGGATGATGTGATAGTTATCTAGCAGTGTTCGAGGGACAACGTGAGTCTGCGCTCCTACAGCTCCATCACCATCTTCCTCTATGTCTCTCGAAGGTAGAATTTTGAGCGGCGGAGAAGTAGTGGGGAAGGTGTGTTAATATCAAGTGTACACTTCAGCTAATTTTTTTGTGATAGAATAATAGAAACAGTTATTTTTCATTTTAATACTTAGCACTGTGTTAAATATATAGTACTTAGTATTTGACTACTGGATAAATGATCAGTGAATAATAAAAGACAAGAGTGTTTAGGTTGAGTAAACCCATTAGAGGGCTTGGAATGCCAGAGTAAGGAGTTTTTACTTTGATAAGTAATGATGAGGCTCTGGGAGTTTTTCAGTAGGAGAACATCATTGAAGCACTGAGCACTTACGATTGTGTGCCTCTGATACATCTTCTAGCCACTGTATAAAGGTTTAGAAAATAAAGACACACTCCTCTATCTGCAAGGAATCTGCCATCCAGAGGGGAAGGCAGCCAGGCAAACAAAAAAGCGCACAATAGTAGTTAAAATTACACTGTGCCCAGGGAACACCTGTCCCACCTTGTCCCTGGGGTGGTCCACAGAGGACCTGAGCATCCTATGTCACTTGTGGTAAGGTAGCTCTGGCAGCTCAGTGCAGGGTGATTGGGAGGAGGGCTAGCACAAAGGTTGAGGTCAGCGCTGTAGGAAGACTACTGGCATCATCCAGGATCCAGGGGAGAAATTGTAAATGTCCGAAGAAAATCATGGCTGTGTGATTTCAGAGGAAAATACACGCCAGACATTTAGAAGGAATAATTGAGGAAATGGATGATGCAGTAATATGCAGCATCCTATTGGACGGTAGCAATAATGGCTAAAAGTTAATGTGTGATTTTGATGTGTGCAGGGTACTGCCAGAATCCAGTCTCCGGTATCTGAGAGCTGTAAAAAATTGGGCAAATTCCTTAACTTCTTTAAGCCTCAGTTTTCAGACTTATAAAATGGGGTTAGTATTTGTAGCTACATCTTACAGCTTTGTGAAAAAATGAATTAACACATATAAAGTTTGCTAAGTGCTCAGGGTAGTATATTAGGGTTCTCCAGAGAAACAGAAGCAATAGGACGGATGGGGGGATGGATGGATAGATATTAATTCTGGGAATTGGTTCACATGATTAAGAAGGCTAACGAGTCTCGAGACCTGCAGTCAGCAAGCTGGAGACCCAGGAGAGCCACTGGCTTAATTCCAATTTGAGTCTGATGGCCTGAACTGGGAGACCCAGTGATGTAGTTCCAGTCTGAATGTTGACAGGCTTGACACCCAGGAAGCGCTGATCTTTCAGTTTGAGTCTGAAGGCAGAAGAAAACTGATATCTCAGCACAAGACAAGAAGGAAAATTTCCTTTTTTCTTACAGGACAGTAAGCCTTTTTGTGTCTATTCAGTTCTTCAACTGATTGGATGAGGCCCACCGATGTTAGGGAGGGTAGTCTCTACTCAGTCTATCAGTGCAAATGTTCTCATCCAAAATACCCTCACAGACATACTCAGAATAATGTTTGACCAGATATCCGGGTTACCCCATGGACCTGTCGAACTGACACATAAAATTTACCATCATAAATAATGCCTAGCAATGTTAGCTTTTATCATTATTATGTCATTTAATCTTCAATGATCCTTTTAAGTAAGTGCTAATATTAATCTCTTTTTACAGATGATGATACGGAAGCATAGGGAAGTACTTTGTCCAAGATCATAGATGTAGTAACTGGTAGAGCGATTCCAGTTCTTAGCCACTGTGACTTGAACACTGTGTGTTCTTAACCAATGTGCATACTGCCGCGATCTTTGATGAACAGAGAGAATGTTTACCTAGGAGCCGTTAGCTGTGTATGTGGATAGAATTCAGGATTAGAGTTGAGAATAGCCTGGAGAGACTGGAGTGCCTTGGTTCTATAGGCAGGGAAGGAGTGAAAGGAGGAAATAGACGAAAGAAGTCAGAAATCACAGGCTGGAGAGTGGGGTAAGAGCAGGAGACCGGTGCAGAGCAAGGAGTGTAAGTGGTTCAGAGAGCTTGATTGTCCTTGTTATGGTAGTTGTGTGTTTGGAGATGGAAGGTGGTGTGGCAGCAGAGGGATCGTAGGTGGGAGAAAATGAAAGAGACGAGTCACTAGAAGTCTTCTGTGGTTCAAGAAGAGGTGGGGAGGGACCTAGTCAACATTCTTCTGGCTGAAAGGAGCAGGAACTCACCGGAGAGAACTTAAGCAATAACAACAACAGCAATAATAACAACACTGTACTGGTGGTGTTTTAGGGTAGCTCATAGAATCCTGGACTAGTTGTACCATCAGATAAAGGTACGTGGTCATGGATTCACTTGTCTCTGGATAGAAAGCTATGTCATACTTTTGGTATGTGCAGTCTGACGTATTACTTGCTATGTTCACTTCTGACTGTGCTCTTTCTTGTGTGTGATTTTGTTTTCATTATCAGATCTTTGCCTTAAATGGAGAGTCTTGCCTTCTTCTATTACTAATCAGGAAAAAGAATTTTTTGACCTCTGGATTTGTGCTAATAATCCTAACCTCTTGGAAAACAGGTAGTTTTTGATAGTTTTCTAAAATTCATTATCCATTTTTAATTCCCAAAAATGCATATGTGTGAAACCAGAAAATGTCAGTGATGGATACATTTCAGCTTGGTAGCGGTCATCCCTGTGAACTTTCTAGCTCCTTGCCACCTGTGGAAAGATACTTCGTTAGTGTGCTTTTCCATCAAGATAAAGGAGACCTGCATGTAACTATTTGCAAACTTTGGGATGTGCAGCTCTGTGCTTCCGCTGGCAGGAGACCATGACCCAGTGTTGGAGTTCTGCCTTCTAGTTCGTTTTCACACCACATACGGCCTTATTGTAAAGGAGTCTTACCCAGAGGCTGTCTCCAGGGACACTAACCTGTTAGACCCTATGCATTTTCTATTTAAGTAACATATTGATTTCATTGCTTTGAGCTCTTGGAGGAAGTAGTTCAGACTAAAACAGGAAAAAGACCGATTAAGTATTGATGAATGTCACTGTTATCACAGGCCCTTTAGACTTACATTATTTTCCTTGGGGAGGGAAAGAATGAGTATCCCCCTTTAAAGAAGGCACCCCTAAATCAAACATTTGCTTCTCCGTGGAGTTTGTTCTAAATTCTTTGGCCTGGAGAAGTGGATCAATATTGCTAATACAGAATAACTCCTGTTTGGTTATTTTTATCCAGCCCTAAAAAAAAAAAAAGAAGGGGGGGTGCCTGGGTAGCGCAGTTGTTAAGTGTCTGCCTTCGACTCAGGGCATGATCCCGGCGTTCCAGGATCGAGTCCCACATCGGTCTCCTCCGCTGGGAGCCTGCTTCTTCCTCTCCCACTCCCCCTGCTTGTGTTCCGACTCTCGCTGGCTGTCTCTCTGTCATATAAATAAATAAAATCTTAAAAAAAAAAAAAAAAGAAGGGAAAATTAAAACACACACACACACCCCAGCATTTAGAAACTGCTACCCCTTCCCCCTGGAGTCCCCAAGTTACCCATATTTAGAGACTAAGGAAAAAACCAGAGGTGGTAAGGGCTCTTAGATTCCTCAAGGCCCAGGGCTTTTTAGTCTCGTTTCTTGGTTTGTAGCAGAACCTGTTTTCCCCAAATAAACTTTGTTCAGACCCCAAATATATGAGATAAATGTAGAACTTCCCTGATTAAATTGGAAGCTGGGAATCTGAGGGCCCAAGACTCCACTTCTCATTTCTGTTCTGGACTCTCTGTAGAAAGCCTAGAGTTCTAGGGAGCATGATTATAAAATACTGAGCTAGCCTTGCGCCTTCATTTTAGAGAAGTGAACATTGAAGCCCAGTGGGGGCTAGGAAACCTGTTCATGAGGTTACTGGCCAAGGTGTCTGACTCGTAACTGGGCTCTGGCCCAGGCTTGAAACTGAAGTATCTCCTACAGAGGAGTCAGGGGTTGGCCTGGTTTCAATATTAAGAAGAGTTACTAATATTGATCCCTTCCTATGAGCTAAGAACTTTTCATTCAGTATTAAGATAGTGTTTTAGGTTCTGACTCTGGGGCCAGACTGCCTGTGTTTGACTCCTCTGGCTCCATTAGCTGTGAGATCTTGGATAGGTGACAGAATCTCTCTTTAACTTGGCTTTCTATCACTTAGAATGGGGTGTAATCACAGTACCTTTTGCATCTTCTCTGGGTCCTGCTGAGCCCCTTAGAAAGTCAGTTTACTGACTTCCTGGTTAATGGGAGCTTCTTAGTTATAAGCCATGAGAATTTAGGTCCCTCCCCACAGATCTAACATATATTTGTGGCTTCTTAGCCCAGTCTTGGGCCTTCTCGGACCCACAGAACTGGTATCTATCTTCCACGGTTTTCCTTACCTCCGGCTTACCATTGTCTGTGTATTGGCACACTCTCACCCTCTCCTCCTTGAAAAGTGGTGATGCCATCACGGAGCATTGCAAAATTAGTTTCAAAGCTGCATCAGTTCTCTTTTACACATTCAAACAGTGTCCCTTGTGACAACAGGCAAGAGAAATTTAGCCACGTTGACAGAAAACTGATGGTCCTTCAAAGCTTAAAACGCAGAGTTGTCTTATAATTTAAGTCCTTGATTCTTGAAATATAATGACATGATTTTGACCATGTGTATTTCATTTCCACTGAAAAGATTAGGACAAAAAATATGCTTGATGTGACAGCAAGAGATTTAGGGGACTTGTAAAGAAAATCTCCTAATCTGGTTATGAGGGCAATTACTTGAGAGTTGACACTTCCTTTACTGGAAGTCATTAACAACTCTAATTCAGTGTGGTAGGATGGACCCTGTGTACTTTGAGAACACACCATGAAATAGCAAAACCTATGCCATTGGATTTGGATAGAATCCCATAAAATCAGTGTATGAAAGTGATGAGAAGTATAGTATAGTTATTAGGTAACATTTGGTGAATGGAAGGCCTGAGTAATGGGGTAAAATGTGGCATTGTCTCTATTTACAGAAAGTATAGTGTTATTGTCAACAGTTAATTGCCAGTTGTCAGCGGGGTTAATGGCAATGAACAGCATTTAAATGAACAATGTCAGTGTAACCAGAACTTAGGCAGGAAACATAATAACAGCTTTCTCTTACGTAACAATTACATATGTTATCTCGTTTCCTCTTTACAACAACCATATGAACGTGCATCGTTTCTCAGAGGAGGAAACAGTGAGGCCAGGGGAGGCCCGGTGACTGGTCCAGGATGCCTCCCTAGAGCTGAGACTTGAAGGCAAGCCTTTGGATGCAAACCTGTACTCTTTCTGCCTTATCACACCCAGTCTCTGAAGGCATCTTGTGTGTGTGTGTGTGTGTGTGTTTTAAATTTTTTTATTGGACTATAGTTGACACGGTGTTACATTAGTTTCAGGTGTACTGCACAGTGATTGAACATCTGCATATGTTGTGCTTGCTCACCGCAAGGGAAGCCCCCATCTGTCACCATGCAAATGCTATTACAGCTTCATCGACTATATTCCCGATGCTGTGCCTTTTATCCCGTGACCTATTCATTCCGCAGCTGGAAGTCTGTTATCACCCGTCCCCCTGCCCTCATTCTGCGCATCCCCCAACCCTTTCCCCCTGGCAACCACTAGTTTCTTCTCTGTAGTTATAAGTCTGATTCTGCTTTGTATTTGTTTATTCATTTATTTTGTTTTTTAGATTCCAAAGGCCTCCTTTTAACATTTCAGGAAGCCTAATGCCAGTCATATGCTCTGTGGTGACAAAATGTACCATCTTACAAATGGTAGTATTACTCCGAGCTGGTCACCCAGGTGGGGTAAAATGATGAAGCCATTCTTCTTTGGGCCACCAGAGCATCTTTTTCCTTTCCGCTTTAAGCACAGAGGGAGGCTAGACAATTTTTATCACAGTACCTGGGAAATAGGTATGCATATACTTCCATTACATTCACGCTATGCGTTTATCTGCATTTGGAAATAGGGATCACCAGCAGGGTAGAAATGACGCCTATCATTTGATCGAACCAAAACAGTCTAAATTGTGAAAGGGATGATGTTTAAAATATCCACGGGTCGTATTGCAAGTTAAAATCTTTAAAGATCATTGAATGGATTCTGTGTTTTATTAAAACACTTGAGGTTTCTCTTTTCTGAATAAAAACTTCATGTTTTTAAGTTTATGTTCATTTTCTCAAATGAAATAGAAACCTATGTAGGTACCATCCCACAGATGTCTTCAAATCAATGCTGTCGGTGGCTGTATTTATAGTAGATGCCCCCTGATTGGTTTCTCTACCCCCCTTTTCTGAACGTAACAGTAACAACAAATACCATATGTGGGTGGAATGAAGTGTTTTTTCATAGTCGTACTTGAATATGGTTGTAGGTCCTCACGCTTCTCTCTTACTGGGGGGAAGGGAAATATGGCCTGCAGCTCTGACAGACAGAAATCATCGGTTTGATCTGCTTCCCTTTCCTGTACTGGCTCAGAAAGGAGAAGGCCCTCTTTCTAGTCTCAACCTCCTCGTCCCCATCCTAGCTTAACAACACGTTTATTTTATACAAACTTTGTCCCTCCCCCTCCCTTTAGTGCCTGTCAAAATAGAAAAACCCTTGTGTAAAGCAGGCTCTTAGAATCAACCTTGGCATTTTGCTGCACTCCTGAACATTCCCAGCCATACCCTCAATAGAGCCACGCCTGGGGGGGGGGGGGCTGAACTTCTAGTCCTTGACAAACCTTGATACCAGGGGAAACAATATAATATCTCAGTTTTTTTATAGTTTGGCCAACTCAGCTCCCCAGAGCATAGCCTTGGAACCAAAAGAAGGGGAGGGAAAAAAAGGACCCCCAAGCTCTTGAGCCGTATGTTTCAAAAATCATTAGTGTTTTATGTAACTATAACGAGGGAGGCTCTATGCACGGTCTGCTTATTGGTCATCTACACCCAGTTCTACTGGATTATATGGCATGTGTGTTGAAACAGCACAGCAGTAGGGCTGGGAAGCGCAGTGGCTGCCAGCAGCAGGTCCGCACAACAGCAGGGAGAGAAGGATGTGTGCCTGCTGCAGCAGGATCGTGGGGCTAATCCGTGATGAAGGGCTGCCCCGGGCGCGGTGACCCGCAAGGCTGTCACTGAGCACTGCATCCTCTCCCAGGGGTCCCTGCTCTTCACAGTCAGCCTTCGAAATGGATCCACGTGTTTCAGAAGCAGAATTATTTGGTGTCGTTTAGAGAGACGTATAGATTCCTACCTGAAATTTTTTTGGGGAAAAAATGTTTGGCAGTGAGAGAAGCTTCAATTATCTAAAAGCATTTTTGCAAAAGGTTTCATTTCATGATAGCGCAGGATAAATGAAGCAGTCGTAAAAGAATGAATGTATTCTCCCATTCTTGTAAATATACCATCCTCTACGTCTCCTTTAAGCTCTTCTCCACGCGAACTGGAGATTTAACGTCCTGTATTACGTCAAGTCATCAATACACTCTCTTCCTTTGTATTCAACTTTTGGATATAAGGCGTAAAGAGTATTTGTTTATAGAAGTAAATCATTTTTTATAGACAGTAGTTTTATATTTCCTCTCCTGACGTCTTCTGTTGATTGTAAAGTTGTCATCAGGCAGAACGCCTGCCTTCTATCCCTCTGGGCACCATGAGCTCCATGTCACCATCAAAAACTGAGAAAGAGAAACAACTTCGAGAGGCAGTCCAAAGGTATCACAGTCGGCTGGCAGACCGGCAGCCACAGGTGAGCTGTTACTCTTTCCAAAATCTACTTGAACTCCAGAGCTGTTGGTTTTATGTGTGCGAATCAGCTAATGAGCTTTACCCCTGTAAATTGTGTAGCTGCTTTTTTCCATCCTTTTTTGTCACTTTCTTTTAATTTTGGCTCTCAAGACTGTTCTAGAGACAAGCACAAGTGCGCCAGGGGCTCAGGAAGGGAGGAGAGTTAACAACCACCCACCTGTATGTAAGCCCATCTACACAGCAGTGCACGAGAGGAACGGGGATTTACTTCCACACTACAGATGCACACAGAACCTTGTATGGGTGACAGGGTCAATATTGGAACAAAAGTTGGTATGTTTCTAAAGGCTAGGCTCTTTTTATTTCCATTGGGCTTCTTCCCTGAGAGTGGATTTTTTGAGGTGAAGAGTTGTTCTTTTAAAAAATATTAGCCTATTAATACAGAAACTCAGTGTCACTTAATTGTTAAGAAAATTCAATAAATTAAACGTAACTATCAATAAATATAAGTAACCATGACAATTTCAAGGGAAGGAAAAAGTGGTATGCAGAAATATTGTTTTAATCTCTTAACTAATAAAGTAATTAGATCTCTGTTTACTTTATAGATTTAATACCCAAATTCAGCATTTTAAAATTGGATAGCCTGTCAGCTTCCTCAAATAGAACTTGAAGAGGTCAGCAGCATATGTCCAAATGTGTTGACTCCTCTGTAAATGTCAGGAAATAAAAAGTACTTGAGTAGAAAATTCTCTTATGGAGCAGGAATAAAGATTCTCAGGCTTAATACCTTATTATTATTACATGTAATCCTGTGCTTTTAGAAGATCAACTTTCTTCTCTACCCCGTTTCATCTTCTTGCCTCTCCCACTTTGCTAGGGCTCTGCCTTACAAGTCAGCCACCACTGGGGATCACAACCAAGGAAACCTGACCCTCCCTTTTAACCTGGAGTCTCTGGGTCTCTGGGGAAGACCCTGAGAGTCACTTTGCAAACACATTCCCTTAAGCATTCCCTGTCCCCCCAAATTGGTGAAACTTTCTATGGTTCTTAGAGCCTCTAGTCATGGGTTTGATAATAGAGGTCAGAAGGACAGGTATCACAGCCTGCAGTTACTTTAATAAACAAGAAGGTGAAGTCAGATCTCTCCAGCATGGAAGGTCTTCATTTGTTTTTTTGCTTCTTGTTTGCCACTCCCTGTAGATTTGTGAAGGCAGACAGCATCTCCTAAAATGCCTCTCTCTTTATTGCAGTCTCTGAATGCTTTTTTCTCTCCTGTGGAGGTCAGAGCTGACCCTTGGATGGTAATAGTGCCAATCACAAAGTCTTGGTTATCTCTTTGTTTAGTATTGGATGTTTTATTCATTACTAAGGTAGAGATTTTTTTTTTTTTAAAGATTTTATTTATTTAGTTGACAGAGATAGAGACAGCCAGCGAGAGAGGAAACACAAGCAGGGGGAGTGGGAGAGGAAGAAGCAGGCTCCCAGTGGAGGAGCCTGATGTGGGGCTCGATCCCATAACGCCGGGATCACGCCCTGAGCCAAAGGCAGATGCTTAACCGCTGTGCCACCCAGGAGCCCCAAAGGTAGAGATTTTGATGGTAGCTGTTGGGTAACATATTTGGACCATCTGGTCAGCTTATTCTTTCTTTCTTGGTAGTTGAGTTTTTCATAAGAATTTGAGCCAGGTTTATAGATTCAGTCTGTTTGACATGTAAACAAAGAACTTTAGCAGTCCTTGCCTGGAGACTTGCTCCCATCAGTTCAAAGGACCTAGGAATCCCCCACCTCCTCCCTTGCCCCCTTTTGTGAAGGTAGTCCTAGCATCTTCAACTCCCTTTCAGTACTCAGTGCCCTTAACTGACCCTGATTCTGTGGTCATCGAGGAAAGCTTTGTTTAAAGTTTGCCAACCGTAGGCAACCAGTTAATTTTAAGGTGGCCATCGAGCATTATGGGCAAGACGGAGTAACTCTGATACCACAGCGTGAGCTCTGTGTGTGCAGGGATAGTCTTGGTTTTGTTCAGTGTAAAATCTGTTACCTAATACAGTGCCTAGCAAGGAGCAGGTACTCAATAAATGGTTGTCGGGCCAATAAGAAAAACATGCACTCAGATAATACGCAGTCCTTTCGTGGACCAAGCCTAACAGCTATTTGAAAATTAGTGACAACCGCCACGCGATACTAGTTCAATATCTGTCTGATCACCACTGAAACCACCATAGATATTTATTACACAGAGACAATGAGGGCAGCTTTAGTCAAAAAAGGGCTCACAGAGGAAGTGGCACTTATCTTGTGTCTCGACGTCTATTTAGGGGAATTGGGGGAAACGACCGGGCAGACATTCTAGGTGAGAAAAACATTGTAAAAGAAGACTTGGAGATCAGCACTGACTTGTTCCTTCACAGTGCCGATCCTTTAAATTACATGCCAAACTTATGTTTTTAAAAAAATAGACTCAGCATCTGTGTGACATGTCTCTCTTTTAAAGACCATGCAGCTCATTATAAGATATGGTAATTGTTGAATAGAAGACCTCTGGAAGGTGACCTCAATTCCTCTGTCACAAAAATAACCCAAGAAAGTATTCAAAAACTATGTTTTGGTGATAGCTGCTGATGCCGGAAACAAGACTCAGAACCATTCAGTATTCATTGTGAATTTACTCTCTTCCCGACTGCCTTTTATGTATGTATTTATTTTTAAGATTTTATTTATTTATTTGACAGAGAGAGAGACAGCCAGCGAGAGAGGGAGCACAAGCAGGGGGAGTGGGAGAGGAAGAAGCAGGCTCCTAGAGGAGGAGCCCGATGTGGGGCTCGAACCCAGAACACTGGGATCACGCCCTGAGCCGAAGGCAGACACGCTTAACGACTGAGCCACCCAGGCACCCCCCGACTGCCTTTTAAAAGAAGTTCTGTTAGAGTCCAACCCAGGCAGGGCTGGGAAAGTCAGAACAATAGGGCGTTCGTGCCGTTCCAATGCAGTGCAGACGTGATTCGGGTAGAGGGTAGATACCACTGGAAAATCGGGAACCGGCTAGTGTGTGACCATGATTCACTATGTCTACTGTGGTGCCGATTCTCTCAATATCAGGAAATAAGGTGCTTGCCATGGAATTATGGTCTGCCCCCCTCTGGTTCTCTCTCCCTGCCTTGCTCTACCAGTGCCTACTTATCCATTGACTAGACCGGGAAACAAATATAAAAATGACCTAAATCTGCACATCCCATTTCTTACTCTCTCATATTTCATCTGTCATGGCTGAAGGTGTCCTGATCTGGAAAATGAAAAGTTGACTAGGTTCATTAAAGACCTTTCTGGATCTTAGATTCTGTGGCTCTGGGCTTTGTGTTACGGGCAAGCAGGAGTGGTTGAATAATGGTAGGAGAGATAGTATTATGGTGCGTGGTATGTGAAGTCGGCAGCTACAGCCTCTTCTCCATCCCTCACACACCCTACTGCCGTGTCGAATGACTAACTTCTAGGAGCGCCTACCTGATGCCCTGGTTAGGCAGTGCTTACAGTGAGTCAGGGAGCTATTCTGGTGAAAGGTATCTCAGTGGTTAGATCTGGTTCTCTGGGAGTAAATGAGGTAGCGAGGTCCAAAGCAGTCATTTCCACAAGATGGTATCTTATGTAATCCCTTCAACAGAACAGTTACATCAATTATAGCAAAAGAGAGAATTAAAGTTCAGAGACATTAAATAACTTGAATCAATCACACGTTTTTAAATGGTGAAGTTGGAATTTGTTTCCTTTTTGTCTAATTTCAGCACAGATCTGCTCTCAGTCTCATAAGGATAAATACAGAAAGGACCTAAGAACATTTACAAAGGCAACACACCGATACACTGCAAAACCTATTTGTTAAGGAAAATACTGAAGTTCAGTAACCTACTAGGAGAGCTCAAACTCAAGATGTAATTGATAAGCTGTGTCGGCAACCCAAGACCCTCTCTATAAATTGTGCTTCCGAAACAGCGCATTCCAATCTTTCTCCTTTCTGAAGAGATGAATGAATAATCTGTTCCTAGCTCCATGTTTCAAGTTCATGCCTCAGTTTTCTATACCGAGTGACAGGTGCCACCTGCTGGCCACACGATGAAGCATTTTCATTTTCATTGTGTCACTCTTGACTGCTCAGCTACCAAGTGGCGTGTTACCTGGATAATTGTTACTCTGTATTTCAGTAAACCTAAACAATAATTTTAAAACCATAGAGTAGAGTTACAAAATCAACTTCTCTGCATTCGAGGAACTTTCTAGTCCTCAGAATTGCCCTTTTCTCAGTTTTAATTCACAATTTAGGTTCTCATCCTCCTTCTGATTATATGACAAGGACGATGGCATCATAATCACGCACATGGCATATAGCTTTTTGCATCTCGTTCAGGGTGTGTTGGTACCACTATAAATCCACTCAGTGCTTTTAGTCATTATAAAACAGATCATAACTTGATTCCCTAAATAAAGCCTACTCTATTGCCCATTTATCCAGAAGGAATGTTAATGGGTATATATTTGTATAATCCCTGCTTGTGCAGTGTGTGCTGTATCTCTTACGTATTCTGTAGGTCTTTCTGGGTTCATCTTTTCCTGATTACTGTTAATTTCTTATCCTACAGTCTAGGCTCTCTAATCTGCCACTACTTGCCTTTCTGGCATTACTGTGGACCCTTGAACAACACGGGTTTGAACTGTGCAGGTCTGCCTCTGCGGGGGTTTTTCCCGATAAATATAGTACGGTATTATAAATGTATCTCGTCTTCCTTATGATGTTATTAATAACATTTTCTTTTCTCTAGCTTGCTTTTTTGTAAGAATGCAGTATGTAATACATCTAACATACAAAATATGTGTTTATTTGACTGTTATCAGTAAGTCTTCCGGTCAACAATAGGCTATTAATGGCCAAGTTTTTGGGGAGTCAAAAGTTGTAGGCGGCAGATTTTTGGCTCTGCGGGTGTTGAACCCCCAACCCGTATGTTGTTCAAAGGTCATCTGTAGTGTCTTCCCCTCTGCAGGAATCTCCCTGAGCCTCGCCTTATTCCTTAGGCCTGTTTTCCATTTCCCTGCTGCCCTGAGTGCCTTTGTTCCTTCTGGAGTGGCCTCTGTCTCTTTTCCCGTTCTTCAAGATCCAAAAATAATGTCATTCCTGTGTGGAGTTTTTTCTCATTCCCTACCTGTAAAAATGTCTTCTTCTTTCCACTTTTCTTTGTCCTGTATGGTTCTTTCTTAGAACGTGTTTTGCTCTCTACCTGGTATGATAGTTTTTTCTGTATCTGTTCTGTCTCCTATTTTAGACTGTAAACTTTCAGAAAGAAGGGGCCATTTTTATTCATCTTTCCATTCCCCAAACATCTAGGCCTGGACCTTTCACGTAATAAGTATTTACCAAACAGTGAATGCAGGATTGAAGGCATAATTTGATTTATGCTGAACTCTTCACAAAATAGGTACAAAAACAAATATTTTTCATTTGATTGAATTGGTTGACTGTACGAAGATTAGACTTAACACCTTCTGCATGTGTTATCAGAGACCAAAGTGTTCTTACACTTGGTCAAAATAAGGTGTGGCGTTTGGATGGGAGTATGGAGACTGTATTTGGATTTCATTTGTCATGTTCACGGTCTTTGCATCAAGTGCAGAGCCGGTGGAAAATGTCATGCCTGTTGAAAAGGGATTCCAACAGTAGCATTCTGTTCTTTTTCAGTGCTCATGTGGGCACAAAAAAATGAGATTGTGTAATCTGACAATTCCCACATTGGTTGTTTTAGCAGTAAATGCAGAGCAAAGAAGGCTTCCTGAACTTTTAGCTGTGTTTCTCAAATCGAAATAGCATATCTGAATACAACTGTGCAATGAAGAGTATGAATGCATTTTCCCATTTAGAATTTAATCTTTTAAATGTGTCATTACCGTGTAGGATGCTGAGATTTCAAAGCTGTATAACCACAGAGACAGATGCCTTAGAAAATATATTTATTCATCAAGAGTACTTTTCAGCCTTCTTACATAAACTGTCATGATCTAAAATTTACGATACCTAAAGACCCTGGTCTAACAAGAAGCTATTATATTCACTGTAGTTGAAATATTTTACTTTATTACTCTTGCTACAAAGATCCCATTTCTCTGTGGTGATGCATTGTTTTTCCAAAAGGGATAATGCATGATATACTCACACTTGTGGGCCCCGTGTTCACAGCACAGCAAATGAGACGTGAAGCGAATTGCTGGTGTGGCACTAGTTTAGAAATTTCTGGAGGGTGGATATCAGGTGTTCTTTTTCTCCTGTACCTCCCACCTCCACACCTGGCTCAGTGTCGGGGACAGTAGATGTCTCACAGAAGATGCTCACCTTCCTAACTGGAATTGCTTGTCCAAATTATTTTCTAAGTCATCCTCTCCTGAGGAGCTGATGTCACACTCCCTGACAGAACAGCATCGTTCGTGGCTTATTGCACACACCAGCACAGTGCGAGTGGTTAGAGGCACATCAGAACAGCCCAGAACAGAACCCTGCAGGCAGCAGTGTGGTGTGAGGGCCCCAGGACAGTCCCTGTTCCTGGCTTCATAATTCACCCTATTCTGCCCTGGAGGTTGGGACCGAGAAATTCCATCCACTGCTCTCTGCTCCTCGGTTTCCCAAGCAGGACCCAGGGCAGCTGCTGGGGGCCACTAGGAATGTGAGTCCAGAGGAACTCGTCCTTCCTCCAAGAAGGACAGAAGCAGCTTTGACAGGGGCAGGCAGTCTTGCCACATTATGTCCCTCACTCTGCATGTCAGTCGGTCCTTCCTGTTCGCATCCACAGCGATGGAAAGAGGAGAAGTTCAGGTGTGTTGTCTGAAATGATTTTCACTGGACGGAATACTAATTTGGGTTTCAATGCAGGTACACCTATTAGATCTCTGCCCTATAAAAATTCCTCGGGCACCTGAACTGCATGTATGACCAGTTCGCAATTAGTGTGCATGCTCTTCAGGGATGGTCAGAGGCTGCCTGGTACCCTGGACGTGGTGCGGGGCCCAGTTCCTGACTGCTCAGAGTAAGGTACAGATATCTGGCTTCCTTCCAAAGCAGGCTACTCCCGATCCCCCCTAGAGGAACCCCATGTCTCTGAGCCCGTGGCCTCTGAGCACCAGCACTCCTGAGTCTTCCCTTAGAAGCTCGAATTCCATTTCTCATCTTGTTAGACCTCATCTCCCCTCTTACTCAGGACCCAACTTCACATTTACAGTTCAGTTTAAGGAAATGTACTTCCTGATTGCTTTGATTTTGAAGTCAAACCCCATATCTTGTGCCTCTTGATTTAACATTGTTAAGCCTTTGCCCGCTGATCGTATTCTTACTTTGAGTCTGGTTCCTTCCTCTGTCCTAACTCCTGTAGGCTTGAGTGAAGTTCAGATGTAATCTCTATTTTCCACTTTGTCCTTGACCAGCGAGTACTTTAACCCCCGCTCCTTCAGTCACTCTTGCTCGCCCAGACCCAGCCTTCTAACACGGGTGGTCTCTT
Source organism: Ursus americanus (assembly GCF_024610735.1). Taxonomy (NCBI): domain Eukaryota; kingdom Metazoa; phylum Chordata; class Mammalia; order Carnivora; family Ursidae; genus Ursus; species Ursus americanus. Next base: position 46,848,895 of record NC_142130.1, read on the forward strand.
GACATACCTGGGGGCTCTAATCCAGACACAGACAATTAACTGTTATTTGTCCATGACCTTTTCTTTCTCACGGTCTAGAATCATCCTTCCTCTAGTCAGAGAATCCTCAAGGAGGTCTTCTAGCGAAGACCATTAGTAATAATTCCTGTGATTTGGAAATAAGTATAATTTAAAATGTTTCTTAACAAGGGCAGATCTAGTTGTTTTGGACCTTGAAGTTTGTACGGTTTTGCTCTCTCCCCCAAGAAAAAAAGAAACTGCAGAATTTTTAAGTATGAATTTGGGGACAGAGCCTTGGAGGGGGGCCTGTGTCGGGGAAGGGTCTTGAAGCTAAAGCTTCATTTGCTCCGTGGTTTATCTGCCACTTATTTCTGCATACACTGGGCCATTTGATCTCCACAGGGGTTTTTTTTTGTATTAAAGATAATTGCATATTTTTCATATTTCCAATTCCCTTCTCCTCTCCAGTTTCTTCCCAAAAATTTCCATAACCATGTATATTTTGGTGAATTCAAAAACTACCCTGAGTGATTAACTGTATGTATTATGTAGATAAGGACGTTATTAATTTTTTCTTTTTCAAAAATTTTTAAATTAATTTTTTTAAAAAATTATTTATTCATGAGAGACAGAGAGAGAGGGAGGCAGAGGCAGAGGGAGAAGCGGACTCCCTGAGGAGTAGGGAGCCTGATGCGGGGCTCCATCCCAAGACCCTGGAATCACGACCTGAGCCAAAGGCAGACACTTAACCAACTGAGCCACCCAGGCACGCCTCAAATTTTTATTTAAATTCTAGTTAGTTAACATACAGTACAAGATTGGTTTCAGGAGTAGAATTCAGTGGTTCGTCACTTGTATACAACTGCCCAGTGCTCATCATAACAAGTGCCCTCCTTAATCCCCATCAGTCATGTGGCCCATCCCCCATGCACATCTCTCCATCAACCCTCAGTTTGTTCTTTATAGTTAAGACTCTCTTATGGTTTGTTTCCTTCTCGTAGGTGTGGAGTTTAAAGGAGAAGGATGAATGAAAAGATTAAATGACAGTAGTGCTCAGACTGTACCACTGTTAGAGGTGTCTTAAGTGTACTGACTCAAACCCTATGACAGTCGTATGATTTTTATAATTCCTCGTTCGTGGAAGAGGAAACTGAGGCACAGAGAAGTAACTTGCCAAGAGTGGAATTAAGAAACTGGAGAATGCAGTCTTCTGACACAGTCAGGCTCCAGACCCCTCACTCTGTTATTAAGCCATGTTCCTCTCTTGGCTTAAGTCACATAAACAAGAGAGGAATATAGATAGACTTAAAGTATGAGATTGATTCTTATTTCAAAGGTGTTTGAACTACTCTGATATCTTGCTTTCAGTTTAGATTGATAGCTCTTCAGTGTGGGAGAAATTGAGAAATTAATAGCTAGCAGCAATCATAATTTTTCTTTTTGAGGAGCTCTGTCTCTATTAGGCAGATACGGAGGGCAGTGATCTCTTTGGAAGTCGATGTGGAGGAAGGATGCTTAGGGGCTTCTTAAAGATGGTGGAGGCAGTGAACGTGGTGAGCAGCACTGGCCTAGTGTCAGGATCCTTAGCTGCAGGTCCCGGCTCTTGTTTACAAGCAGCAGAGCTCAAGCGTGCTTGATCCTAGTCTCCCCTTGTCCAATAAAAAGACGGGGATTTGGGGCACATGGGTGGCTCAGTCGGTTGAGCATCCAACTCTTAACTTCTGGTTCAGATTGTGATCTCAGGATTGTGGGATGGAACCCCGCGGCGGGCTCCGGGCTGAGCACGAAGCCTACTTGGGATTCTCTCTCTTCTTCCCTCTTAAATGCTCCCCCAATTGCTCTCTCTCTGTCTCTCTCTCTCTCAAATAAATTAAATAAATAATAAAAAGAAGGGGATTAAACTAGATGTTTACAAAGAGCCATCGAAATTTTAGAGCCTGTAAATATTGCCCATCTTTGTTACAAGCTGTTAAGTTTTACATATCTATATTTGTTAATTTTATTCTGGATATAAACATGAGGTTTCTGGAGCAAAGGAAATTATTATTTAATTATAGCAAATAATTGTGCTGATTCGCGATTGTCCTAATTTGTATCCCTGAGGCGATGGATGAGATGAGTCAGATCAGATGTTGTCCTATATATACACCAGAGTTTGTACTATTGGTAAAGAACTCTGAGAAAAAGGAAAAAAAAAGGAAAGAATCTGGATGTTTATATAGGAGAAGACAGCCAGCTTCCTGTTCCCCTCCATACACACCCACCCCTTTCCTCTTTGGGAGGCATCCTGGATTCTTACTCTTACCCTTTGGAATATAAATAAATCTTTCTAGGGGAAGGAAAGGCTAGCTTCTCCAGCCCTACAACCCAGGCATGTCCCCATGGTCTCAAATTCCATTCTTCCCTTCAAATGTAAACACATACCTCCAAGGAGGTAAATCTCTCTGGAGGTAATGTCTTCAGATGCTCTCTCACTAATAATTAGTCATAAATCAACTTCCAAGATCGCTTCTTCTATTCCAGGTCTCAAGTTTTAGTAAAATTTGATCACAAAGCCCTAATGGTATAGATACATAAAAGTATTTTCTCTCTAGTATCACAAAGCACAGATAGAATCAGAGGGGAAACCCCCTGCCTTCCAGGGCTGTGACTCTATGATGACCGGGTCATCTAAATGAGAATGTGACGGGTTTGTAAAAAGGCAGGTTCCCTGGGATCTACAGGACTGATTGAACAAGAGTCTCGGGAGCAGAAGCCTGGGCATCTTGGCATTTCAACTTCGCTCCCCAGATGACTCTTAATGTACCACAGAGACTCCCAGCTTGAGGGTCCCTCAGCTTTTCTGCCGCCAGAGACACTTTATCTTATGCAGCTTTTGCTGATTCCATCTGTGATTTTCAGGACTTCCCAAACATGTAATGACACTTAAGAGTCTTTCTGGGACAGTTTATAAGTGTCCTATAAAAATGAATGCTGGTATTAGCAAGCTTTCTAGGGTGATAATGATTCTTTGAAGTCTGAGATGGTGGCAACGATAAAAAAAAAATACTGTTGTTAGTAAACTGCTCCTTAAGTAAATGAGACTGAATTCAAAGCAGATGAATAGTTATATAGATTTCTGTTTTACAAAATATGCAGTTAAAGATGTAAAAATGTGTTTTTCAAATTAAAAAAGCATATACATGATTTTTAAAAACTATATTAAAAAAAGTATAGGCCAGCTCCATGATTCATCTTCATCCATCTATTAGTAGAACTGCATCTATCAGTAGAAATATCTGTCTCTAATTAAGAAGGGAAAACTTTTGGAGGAACTGGTAACGTTTTTCATTAAGGTCAACTTCATTTCGTACACTTAACATGGGCCAATTTATTTTAGTTCACTAATTATATGTCATCCCTGTTTCCACAGGAGGTATTTCAATAGATAAAACGGAAATACCCTACTTTAGGTCTTAACACTTTAGAGAAAACTTTCTTTCTAATCTTACTTTATAGTGTTTTGTTTCAGTCTTTCCCCTTTAATTCTGCTGAATCATTAAGTGTGCAAGTATTATCATCTGGGCATTGCACTAACTCCACTTCTTTTAAAGACTTTATTATTTCTTTTAGAGCAGTTTTAGATTCACAACAAAATTGAAGGAAGATACAGAGATCTCCCATACTCCCTGCCCACACCTGCATAGCCTCCTCCGTTATTCGCATCCCTCGCCAGAGTGGTACATTTGCTCTAATTGATGAAACTACTTTGACACATCATAATTACCCAAAGTCCGTAGACCCTTAGGGTCCACTGTTGGTGTGCAATCTATGGGTGTGAACAAAGGTATGATGACATAGATCTATCATTATAGTATCATGCAGAGTGTATTTATTGCCGTAAAAATACTTCCTCTGTGCTCTGTTCATCTTTTTTCCACTCAACCCCTGGCAACCTGTGATCTTTCTACTGTCTCCATAGTTTTGCCTCTTCCAGAATGTTGCATAGTTGGAGTCATACAGTATGTAGACTGCTCAGATTGGTTTCTTTCACTTAGTAATATGCATTAAGGTTCCTCATATCTTGTCATGGCTTCAGAGCTCATTTCTTCCTACCACTGAATAGTATTTCATTGTCTGGTTATGCCAGTTTATCCATTCACCTACCAAAGTAGATCCTTACTTCTAAGGTTGGGCCGTTATAGATAAAGCTGCTATAAACATCCATGCGCAGGATTTTGTGTGGGCATGTATTTTCAACTCATTTGGGTAAATACCAAGAAGGGCTACTGCTGGTTCAAATGGTAAGAGTATGTTTAGCTTTCTGAGAAACTGCCAACCTGTCTTCTAGGGTGGCTGTACCATTTTCTTTCCCACCAGCAGCGAGCGATAGTTCCTGTTGCTGCACATCTTCACCAGCATTTAGTGTTGTCAGTATTTTGGATTTCGATTTGGCCATTCTGACAGATAGGAATGGTATCGTATTATTGCTGTTTGTTTATGATGTCTTATTATTGTTTTAACTTACATTTCCCCGATGACCTGTGATGTGGAGCACATTTTAATATACTTATTTTCCATCTGTGTATCTTCTTTGGTGATGTGTCTGTTTAGATCTTTGGCTTATTTTAAAATCAGATTGATTGTTTTCTTATTGATTGAATTTTAAGAGTTCTTTTTTTTTTTTTGGTATATTTTGGATAACCATCTTTTATCAGATTTTTTTTTTTTTACAAATATTTTCTCCAAGTCTATGGCTTACGTTCTCATTGTCTTGATCCCATTGGTTTTTACGACTTAAAGGTCATCACTCAGATCAGCAACATGCTTCTGAGAGGAAGCTAGATGGGTTGAGGGGTCAATGAAAAGCAAAGACAGTTGGAGCCATGAGCAATAAACTACTTTTAAAGAAATTTTGTACTGAAGGAGAGAAAGATAGGTTTGTAAGTAGAGGGTTAGGTGGTAGGGTTGAGGTGAATTTGTTGTTGGGAGCAGGTGGTTTGACAGTGTTTCTGGGCTAAGAGAAGGGAGCCAGTGAAATTGGAGAAATTTCACAGCAGAGATGAGGCCTGACTGATACAGAAAGATTCCAGCAAAGACAGGAAGGAAGGATTACTAGGACCCAGTAGAGAGTTTAACTCAGGGTAAGAGGAGGAACATTTTTCCCCCTCTGGGATTGTGGGAGAGAAGGTAAGGGGGGGCGGTCATACAAACCTAATAATCTAGTTTTGTTTTTTCAAAAGATGAATCAAAGCCATCAGCTGATGGTGAAAGAGACAAGCTTTGTGTACAGGGCATAATGAAGATTTAAAACAACCTTTGTCAGGGGGTACAGAAGCTAACTAAGGATAAGTAAAAATAAATCCAGGGAGGATGAAAACCATGCCTTTTTTATGGTGTGGGCTCAACAGTTATGCAAGTTTTAGCGGCCTGAAATTTCTGAGCAGACAGGGAAAATGATTTAAGGCTGGGGTTTATCATGATGGCTGTGGCAGAGCAGAGCTGAGGTGATGAATTGTTTTTCTGAGGCAGAATGGGCAAGGAAAGGGAAGCCAAGGGGGGGTGTGATAAATTGAATGAAAAGAGAAGAACTGAAGGAGAACAAAAGTTTCAATAGCTATGAAGAGCATTGATAATCCCGAGAGAATTAGGAGAACTGTAAATTATAAGGAAGTAAAAGGACTTCAGAGCTGGAGAGTGTTTAAGAGATGAAAAGATTGGTGTAAGTTCGCTTAACTTGAGCAATCCCTGGGGTTACAAGGTGAAGGGAAGCATGTGATGAAATTAAGGAGAAAGATGAACAGGACCCAGACAGGTAAAAGAATTGGACCCAGTATTATTAAGGATGTCAGTGAAATTATTCACTGACTGTAGTGAAACTTTCAGGGTATAGAACCATGTGGGGAAATGTAAGTATTCAGTGTGGCTGTCACTGAATGCCTCTACCCCCAGCTACTGCTGTGTTCTTCTAATTACGAGTGAATTTTCCCTTCATCTGGAGGCATTATTCCTGGCATCTGGAGGTCATCTCAGTGTCTGGTATTGGCTTCTATATTGCCTTAAAATATTTCACTTGACCATCATTACTGATGTTTTTCTGTTCAAAATGTAGTTGAGACATTTTAATTTTTGCTGTGTTTCTCTATAATGTCTGATGTTCAGTAGAAACACCGCTCTGAAATTAATACAGAAGAGGAAAGTTTATGGAGTTTATAAATGTTTTTATTTATTCACAATTCTAGGTTAGTAATGTGATTAGTACAGGTCAAAAGTCATTACAATAAAACCATATAGCAAAAGTCTTTATCTTTAAGCCAGTACCAAAAATGATGCAAACCCACATAATTGAACTGTGTCATATGTTGTTAGTAGGGTAGGCTCAATCTGTGTTGCTGTATCAGGAACAAAGCTCATCCCAGGGTGATGCAAGCCTTGGAGGAGAGTATATACTGGCATTAAATATAAAGTGTCTCAAAGATGTGATAATACCCAACAGAAGTGGAGAAGTAGTCCCATTACGCATGCAGAATAGACTTGGGGCAGTGTTTCAACTGTGGGGAATACATGAGCCACAGGCTCTGGGGGCCTCTGTTTATCCTTTCAATCATTAATGTCTTATTGAGTACCTATAACGTGCTAAACATTGTGTGAGGTACTGCAGATAAAAAATGAGTTTGGAGGCTTACAGTCTCTTGAGAGGGACACATGTTAACATATAACTGTAAGTGTGATACATGCCATGATAAAGAGAGGTAAAAGTGTTCTAATAGGAAACTTCTGGTATAAATGTGGCTATACAGACTTAACATTTTCCCATTCTTTTTCTGGAAGTCTTCTAAGGGCAACAAGGGAAACAGACCACAAAAATGTGAACTCAAATTTCAGTCCTACTAGGAGACATATACTAAAATATATACTAAAATAGAGACCCAGGGCCACTCAAAGCTGTCAAGATAATGCAGGAACTCCACAGGAGGCAGGGGAGAAATGCAAGAAACAGAACAGCACATTTAAAGGATTAATACAAATACACTTAGTAAAGAAGCGTACTTCTGGAGATGGAAAAGTGATAGCCACTGTCTGCTCTAGCCAGGAGGCAAGAGGAGCCCTACTGGACCTACTCTCATTCCCAAAAGCGGATGTGGAATGCACATGAAAGTACTTAAACAGTCATATTTGCAGAGCTGTGTCTGTGTGTGTACAGAGAGATGAGAAGAAAAGTTTGGCTTGCAGAGGAAAAAAAAAGAAAACTTGCCTAGAATCCTATCTCCCTTCCGATAGTAAACTCTGACAAAGAGCTAGTCCTGGAAAACCTAACTCTTATATGTTGAAGAAATGAACTAACATAGCAGCTAAAAATGATATCCTACAAAAAGAAAAAAAAAAGATTCCAGTAAAAGATGAGCCTGGTACCATCTAAAGATGTATCATAAAAATAAGATTCCATAAGAAAAGAGAAAAAAATCCAATAAATAACATGACAAGAAGGAACCACATCCATTTCTGATAAAAACTCACATCTAATCAGGAGCAGAAGAACACTGTCTCGAGATAAAGGGCAATCTACAAAAAACTTACAGCTAGAATTGTACTTCTAGTGAGAGACTAAATTCTCTTCTAAGATCAGGAATTAAGCAAGGAGGTTTGCTCTCACGACTCCAATTCAGCATTGTACAGGATGTTCTAGACAGTACAAGAAAGGAAGAAAAAGAATTAAAAGACATTCAGATTGCAAATGAAGAGGTAAATGTTTTGTTTTTAGTTGTGACAGTCTATGTGGGAAATCAGATGGAATCTATAAAAAAGTGACTAAAACTGGTGAAGTGAGCTTAGCAAGGTTGCAGGGATTCAAAATCAGTACGTAAGAATCAACTGTTTCTACGTACTTGCAGCAAACAATTAAAAACTAAAATTAAAAAATAATACTATTTATAATAGCATTAAAATATGTGAAATACTATAGGAAATAGAGTCAGTTAAAAAATAAAAGAATATGTGAAATACTTAGGGACAGATTTAACAAAAAATATGCAAGACCTGTAAACTGGAAACTATAAAACATTGCTGAAAAAATTACATGAGACAAATAAATGGAGATATTTTTCTGTTCAAACCTATGTTCATAGGGCTTGAAGATTCAATATTATTGAGGTGTCATTCTCCCCAACTGGTGTATAGACTTAACCCAGCCTCAATCAAAATTCAAGCAAGATTTTTTTGGTAGAAATTGCCAACATTCTAAAATTCACGTAGAGTGCCAACAGTCGTCAAAATAACATTGAAATAGAACAGTTGGTGGACCGACACTACCTAATGTCAAGACTTATTATAAACCTACAGTAATCAAGACAGTGCGATATTGGTGTAAAATGAGACATAGAGAGCAGTGGAATGGAGAGTCCAGAAATAGACCCACACATATATATTTAGTTGTTTTTCAGTAAAGGGACCCATACATTTCAATGGGAGGGAGAATAACCTTTCAACAAATGTTACCAAGCACTTGGATAGCCATATGTCCCCCAAAATAATGAACCTTGACTCTTACCTCAGTACCGAAATTATCTTGAAATGGGCTATAAGCTTAAATGTAAAAGCTAGAACTATAAACCTTCTGGAATAAAATATACAAAGACATTTTAATGACCTAGGGTTTGGCAAAGATTTCTTAAATATGATACAGAAACACCAGATCTAAAAAAAATTTTTTAACAAAATTGATTTCCTTAAAATTAAAAAACTTTTGCTTTTCAAAGTACACAGTTAAGAAATTGAAAAGGCAAGCCACTGACTGAGAGAAAATATTTATAAAGCAATATCTGACACTAGACTTGTATCTAGAATATGTAAAGAACTTTAAAAACTCAGTAAGAAGACAAACAACATAATTAAAAATAGGCAATTATTTGAACAGACACTTCGCCAAGCAAATACACATATGAACATAAGCATATGTGTACACAAAAACTTGTATGCTTATATTTGTTTTGTTTATAATAGCCAAAAACTGAAAGCCACCTAAATGAACATTAATAAGTGAAGGGACAAATTATGGTCTGTCCAATCAGTGGAATACTACTCATCAATAGAAAAGAATGAACTGGTCAACATAGCAACACAGTTTAATTTCAGAATAATTCTTCCTAGTGAAAGAAACCAGAAAAAAATTTCATACTATATGATTCTACTTTGTAGAAAATTCTAGAAAATGAAGATAATCTATATTGAGAGAAAGATCAGACATTAGGAAAGGGTGTAGAGAGACATTGCAAAGGAGCACAAGGAAATTTTGGGGGATGATCAGTATGTTCATTATCTTGATTATTTTAATAACTTTATACATATGTCAAATCTTATCAAATTGTACGTTTGAGTTATGTGCAGTGAACTCTGTGTTATATCTCAGTACAGCTGGAACTGTAAAAAAAGAAAATGTTGACACAGATCAGAAGGAAATTCTACATACACATTTAGAAACAAGTTTTTACTTAGTAAAAAAAAAGTTATTTTTAATAAGTCCTCAAAGAAGAAATATAAGAACTTAGGAAGAGATGTTGAAACAGCAAGAGACAATGAATATAAAACATGATTTGGTAGAACTCAAGGAAGAAATAGAAAAAATATATCATACAACTGGAAAGAATACAAAGGCAGATTGTCACTCTGATAAACACAATGGGGCTATAGAGCAGGGGTCAGCGGACTATTATCCATTGACCAAATATAGCCCATTACCTATTCATGTATGGCCCTAAAGCTAAAAATGATTTTTACATTATTAGATGATTGAAAAAAGGAGAATATGCAATGGAGACTATATATGGTCTACAAAGTCTAAAATATTTGCTGTCTAACCCTTTACAGAAAAAGTTTGCTATCCCCTGCTATAGAGGATAAATGTGAAAAAGCAAATAAAATGAATAGAAATTAGGAAGGACTTCTTATAATTACAAAGAAAATGATAATAGAAGTAGGAAAAGGAGATTCAGTATTTGCGTAATTGGAATACTGAAAACAAAGTAAGCGAACAACATATTTTTAAAGCTATAAATCAGGAAAACTTTTAATTAAAAACAAACAAGAAATCTTGAAGCTACATATTTGAAACAGTACACTGCATGGTTAGGGTAAACTATCCCAAGAATAGTCAACCATAAGACATGTACTAGAAAAGTTACTCAACTGTACAGAAAAAGATAAAATGTTTTGATGAGTAGGCATAAAGATCAAATCACTTATAGAGACAAAAAAATTCAGATTGGCTTCAAATTTTCTACAGAAAACTTTGCTTGGGTGATAGTGAAGTAAGAACTATAAGACCTTCAAGGAAAAGAAGTATAAACCAAGAATTTTATATTCACCATACCATTCTTCAAATAAAAGCCTACAAACAACCAGTTTTGAAAATAGGAAAAAAACTTAGGAATCCCTTTTAGAGGAAAACAAGATAAAACTTCAGCCAGCCAACAGGTATCTGAAAATTCTACACCAAAAATCTGGAAATAGACATTGACTATATTTAACTCAAGGCTATAGGCTATAACTATAGTTAAGCTATAGGCTTAACCATATGTGACATTAGGTACCAAACTGAATGTAAATTCCCTGGCAACATCGAAATAATTCAACCAAGAAAAAAAGAAGTCAAGGATGAAAGAAGGTGTGAAAGCTAATTTGTTTGCCTCATCTATAAAAAGATCAAGAGGTATCATTGAAACAACTTAAGCATACTTTTTGGTACTGATATAAATATGGAGAAAGAGAATACCAGTAAATATCAGACAGTGGAAGAAAAGAGGGAAGAGAAAATAAATTTTGTCATCATCCAATGTAGGAAACTTATAGATACTGTCTAAAGATGGAAAGAACTAAGAATAAGAGTTGTATAAAATTTTATCATTGTAATGGTAGCTCCTAGGGGGAAAAAAACCTTGCATAATATCAGAAGTACCCACACAAAAGAAAATGGACTGTATCATTAAAAACTTAAGAGAAATTATAAAAACAAAATAAAATACTATGATGACTAATACCAGCCACATATATGGTATCAATAAATGCAAATGGCCTAAATCTTACCTTAATAAAGAACAAGGAACTTCAGGTTGTATCACAAGGCAAAGATTGATCTTGTGCTGTATAGAAGAGTCCCATCTAGAATGGCAGTTCAGAAAGATTGAACATGGGGCGCCTGGATAGTGCAGTCGTTAAAGCGTCTGCCTTCGGCTCAGGGCGTGATCCCGGCGTACCGGGATCGAGTCCCACATCGGGCTCCTCTGCTGTGAGCCTGCTTCTTCGTCTCCCACTCCCCCTGCTGTGTTCCCTCTCTCGCTGGCTGTCTCTCTCTCTGTCAAATAAATAAATAAAATCTTTTTTTTTTTAAAAAAAAAGAAAGATTGAACATGTTATTTCAAGCAAATGTACAAAAATCAAATAGGGGTCCAGCCTAATATTAATTTGGAATTCAAGGGAAAAACCATTAAATGTCCAAGGAAGGGCACTAAATTAAAGTCTTCAGTTTTATAATAAAGAGGTATCCATTACGAATGTCTCATATCAGCTTACATCATGTTGAGTTCCATAAAGCAAAAACCTACAAGTGATACATGGGAAAAGAGTCCATCATGCTAGTAATAGGAAACTTTAATTGGCCCTCAACTTAGGAGTAGCTAAACAATCAATAATATATAATAATAATGTATATATAATATATACTCTCTACTCTCAAAATAGAGAATGTACTTTTTATCACTGCTTTTGTTGAAATATTCACAAGGATGACTGTGTGCTGAGCCACCAAAAGCCTGGTGGAGACAATGTGACAGTGTCTATCAAAATGCATATACTTTTTGATCCAGAAATTGCACTTTTAGAAATTGATTATATATACATACACAAATACAAAATTACCTATTTACAAAATTACCTATTTTACATGTCATTACAAAATACTCTGTAGAGTAAAATATTGAGAAGACCTAAATGTTTATCAGCAGGTCTGGTTAAATAAATTTTTGTACAACAGTACATTAGAATATGATGCATCTGTAAGAGGAAATGAAGACGTTTCTTACGTACTAATAAAGATCTCTAGGCTGTATCCTTAGTGTACAAGCAAGATGCAGACTGCGTGTAAAATATACTACCATTTTTCCCTACCTCAAAAAAGGTGGGGAAAGCTTATTTGTATATGCTCCTGTATGAGATATAAACTGATCTCTGGAAAGATAAACAGAAAAATAACAGCAGTGGAATGTGAACTAGACAAATGAAGAATGGAGTGGTAAGGAGACTTTTAAAAACATACTTTTAAAAATGTGTATTGTTCCATATGAATATATTATCTACATAAACATCTAAAAAGAAACAATGCTATGGGATTATAGAAGATAAAGCAATTAGTCCTCCTTTGGGGGATCAGAGGGAAGGGAACAGAAGCAAGAAAAACAAGATTATAGAAAATAGTTCAATCAAGAAGTGATAAAAACCTTAAAACAATATGGTGACTTGAGGCTAGGGAAAATTTTGAATTTAGAAGAGATGTAAGTGGAGAAATCCACAAGACTTCATCAGTGATTAGGTGGAGAGGGTTGAGGCTGATGATGGATCAAGGATAACCTAGCTTTGGTGTCTTGGTGTTTGGTGACGTCAATTGTCAGGAGAGGGAATGCATCGGGAAGTACTGGTTGAAGGCGGGTGCTGGTATAGAAGCGAATTAATTCAGCTTTGGAAGGGTTGTCTTGAAAGAGACCTGCAGTTTATAGGATGTGCCAAGAGGCATTTGGGTCTGAGAACAGAGGAAAAGGCACCATTTCAAAATCTTTGCCAGCCATCCACATCAGAAAAGTTCTCAGCGGAGAGTGGAACCAACCCTTAATCAGTCGGGACTCCTGATTTTCGGGGTGGCGTACTTACAAGAGGAAAGTAAATTTTATGTCCTAGAGAATCTGGCCACTGAGCTGGTGACCGCACAGGTGTTTGTGGTACATTAAACATGAATAGGAGGTCCAAGCAGACCCCTAAACCAGGCTTACTCCCCAAGGGAAATGAACCTGAGCCTAGCATGCAGGGCCTGTATTACTCTTTATCTTCTCTCGGTGTATTTCATTAACATCTCATCATTTTAACATGACTGTCATCACATCAAAATATTAGCTTGAAAGGTGCTTCTTTTTGAGGGAGAGCAAATGCTTCCTCTCTCTCTAGCTGTGCCTGTGAGCACAAGCAGCATCCAAGTATTAGGCACACCGTTGAGGCCAGTCTACCCTCAAAAGTCCCTTGAAGCTCCGGCCCCGAGCTCTGAACTAGACAGAGCTATTGCTGAAGGTCAGGTTTCATTCCAGATGCTGGAACCTGCAAATGGGGAGCAAAGGGTCTCCAGAGGAAGCAGACGGGCTGTGGAGGCATGTTTGATACAGCAGTTCCTTGAAATTGCTCCTGAGACATCTGTTCTGTAATGCTTTGACAACCATTGCATTCTCTTGTGTTACCTGGTCACCACTCGTTGGAACAGTGTCACAGTATATCTAACCTACAACGGACCCCTTAAAAAATTATCAGTGAGGGTGCGCAATCTTGAAACTCCTTTAAGAAGTGAAGATTATTGAATTATTACAATATTCCAGTTGAAAGTTATTTTTACTTACATTTATCTAATGATTTTTTTCCCATAAAGCCTCAGTTTATACCAACAAGTAGGATCACTGAGTTCACTACTCCCTGCCAAACTTCAGCATCTAAGGTCAGTAAGTAAAGTAGGATTTAGCCATTTGTGTCATGTTTCCCGTATGAAGGGTAAGACTTTATCAAGGGCCAAATGTCACCACGGTTAATGAGGTTCAGAGATTAAAGCACTAACATATTTTTAACTTCCATTATTTTTTTGTCTTATTAGAGTGATACATGTTTATCAGGAAATCTTAGAAAATAAAGTAAATAAGAGATAAATAAGAAAGTTTAAATCACCCATTGTCTTACTGTCTGCAGATAATGACCATTTTAAATATTTTAATGTATTTTCCATATTTTCTATGTTTATGTATGTGTCTATGTATATATGTCATCATATATATAGAAAGAGGCATTGATTCAGTCTATATATATATATATTTGCCTAGAAATATGTTGTCTATGTAATTCCTACATTGTTTCTTGTGTTTCCTATATGTCCTATTACTTTATAGTCCTCAGATGTCTGTTACCTAAAATTTAAATATTAGAATATTTTTGTAGCCTTTAGGGCTTTTCAGTTAGACCAATCACACACGAACGTGTGCGTACCCACACAGAAAACCCTACAATTTTAGTTATTCCTATTTCTGAACAGGCAGATGATAGGGTTGATACCCCCCAGCCGACCTGTAGCTAGATTACTGACATACATGCACCAGGGAACCAAAGGCAAGCAAACCTCTGCTGGGAGGAAGTCAGGAAGCATATTCTCAGTCTGCAGTCTTCTGCCTCCTCAGAATCGGAAGATTTCTTGGCTCAGGCCAGCTCTGCTGAACCAAATTCTGAATGAGCCGTTGCAGTGGTATATATTTGCTAAAGCCTGTTTTCTATACTTCTGCTTTTTAAAGTGTTTTTAAAGTGCTTGTTAGTAATACGTATCGCCTAATGTCATAAGGTTTTGAGAGAAATGATAATTAATTATAAATAAGCTGGCTATCAACTAATGGATACATGTTGTTTGTTATTCCAGAAAAATACGAAAACTCAGAAAGTCAGACTTTGGGGCGATGACTTGAAGCAGGAGTCTCTTACCTCCTTTGAGCCTTCTGTCAGCCACAGAGGCTGGAAGAGAAACACAGAAGGGACAGACCCTGATGTGGAGTATATCGCAGAGGTTAAAATTATGACGAAGTCTCCACAGAAGAAAGCGAAGCCTCAACAGCACAGACGTCCAGCCGCCCTGCGGGAAAACGTCAGCCGAGCCCAGGGGTCCCAGGTGTTTTTCTTTTCTTATCCACAAAATGTATAGACATTCACTTATTCTGGAAATAGCACTGGGCAAAGGTTTTGCTTCATTTTCACGTTTTTAAAGCACTCTAATTATAGCATACGCATTGTCATCTTAGTTTCCAGGACAGGGTCCCAATTTCTATTTTTTCTTCTCTCTTCTCTTTTGGAGGAAAAGTCAGAAGGCTAATATCAGCACATCAGTGCAGTGTGTGATGCTTACCAACTGAAGGGCCCCAAAGAACGCCTGCATGGGAAAAGGATTTAAAATCTGTATTTGAGAGACACATATTCATCTAGGATGAGCCTGTAATCTTGAGGATTCTGTACTCAACGCCTTATAACAAAAATGCTTAGCCAAATTTTACAATAGGTACTTACCCCGGTAGTCAAGGTTCTGGAAAAATGGGATATAATCTTGATAATACAATTAAGTGATAAGACTGATTATAACAAATGTTCTATCCCACAATTTCCAAATGAGTTTGTTTCTTTTTCTTTTTTTTTCTTTTTATTTATTTATTTATTCGACAGAGATAGAGACAGCCAGCGAGAGAGGGAACACAAGCAGGGGGAGTGGGAGAGGAAGAAGCAGGCTCATAGCGGAGGAGCCTGACGTGGGGCTCGATCCCATAACACCGGGATCACGCCCTGAGCCGAAGGCAGACGCTTAACCGCTGTGCCACCCAGGCGCCCCCAAATGAGTTTTTTTCTTTTAAAAGAATCACTGCACTTTCATTCTTACAACATTATTCTTATTTAATTCCTTTTTGAGAACTTGCTCTTGGATTTAGCGTTTAATAATAAGAAACCTACGTTTGAGTGTTCATTCTAACCCTGTGCCAGAGTCAGTGGTAGGTGATGACAAACAATACCTCACCACCATTTAAAATCTTTTGTAAGCTGAAATGCATTGCCTAGTTTATCTGCCTTGTTCATTAAATTTGATTTCTAATGCCTTTGTATTGTTTCTCAAAATTAAATTTACCCTTGAAGGGTAGAGATGAGCCACCAGAGAAAATATTCAAATAAATTGCCATAGGCTCTGAAAGCAGTAAACTAGTTTGATCAGCAAATATCTACTGAACTTTGCCCTGTGTAAAGATACTGTGTTAAGCATTGTGGGAGACATGATATTTTAGGCATGGTTCTTTCAAAAGGAATTATTCTGAACAATGGTTACACTGCAAAAATATCTCACACGTTCTTTTGTGAAATCTTTGGCAAAGGGTGTATGGACTCTTCTAGAAAATCTTTAGTGACAGAAACTTATTACCCCCTAAGGTAGCCTTTCTCATTCCTTTTTTGGGTAGCTCATTCTCTTAAAATATTTCAAGTCCAGTTCCCTGTAATTTTGAAGTTGGGCCCTAAATCTTTCTTCAAGACTATAGAAAAACTATCTATAATCGACAGAATTATTTGCTAGAATTACTTTGAAATATACACATGCGAGTTCATATATTCAAAAGATATTTATTTAACCTTTGCTGTGTCTAAATACTGCATGTATGTAATATAAAAAATAGTTGCATTATTTTCTAGTCATATCTCCTTTAACTCTGATTTCCTTTCATTAACTGGGCAATTTCAAGATTTGGGATTTGTTGGCATATTTTATGAGTAGGTTGTATGCTCTAAAAACATATAAGTGATTGAGAAGTTGAAGTGTGCCTAGGTGTTAAAATAACATATTTTTAGACTTTGACTATAAAGATTCACTTAGTGTGTGTGTGTGTGTGTGTGTAAAATCGTCTGTTATGTGCCACTCAGTATGCTAGCCAGCTACAGGGGATTTAACTGTGAGCAAATCCACATACAGTCCCTACTCACATTAAACTTACATGGAGGCAGACAATCCAATAATTAGACAAATGTAAACTGCTACTTGGCAGCTTTTAATGACTTGGTAGCATGAATACTTATAATAAGGGATTTGACCCTGCCTGGGAGGACTGAATGGGGAAAAGTGATGAAAAATCCTGAAAAAGCAATGACTGAATTTTTAGGATTGAATTCCAATTAAATTGGTAAAAAGAGAGGAAGAGCATTTCCAAACAATGCAGACATATGCTAAAGAAGGGTGCTGGCGAACACAGAGTACCTTAGGAAGACAAGGAAGCTCTATGGAAAGGGGCTTTGGTGTGAGATGTGTAGGAAGTGACCAGAACCATGCAGGTCCAATAAGCTTTGACAAGGGGTTTTGCATTTGTCCTAAAAGCAGTGGGACACCATTGAAGGGAAGTGGTGTGATCAGGTCTCCCTTTAGAAAAGATTGTTGGCTGAGTATGGAAGCCTGTGGTGAATGTGGGCGGAGCAGTCAGGGGGCTATTAACGGTGTCTCCTGGGGAAACACTGGCCACTTGGACTGAGGTGATGACAGCCAAGCAGAGAGGAGTGGGTGCATTTGTTGCTTGTGTATTTGTCTTGAGTAGGAGACACTGACCTGTGTTGGCAATGTATTGGGTATAGAAGGTAAAGCAGAGGGAAATGGCAAGGACTATAGAATTTCTGGCTCTTGCACCTGGTTGGATGGTAGTTCCATTCTTTGAAATAGAGAATCCTAGAAGGTGGGTTGGCCTATGAGGGGAAATCAGTTTTTGTAGTTTGAGACCTCGAAGAGGACATGCCGAGTGAGGAATAAGGGTAAGAAGAGAAGGAAGACTGGACAGGAGCCTGAGGGATTTTACCATCTCATGGCTAGCTGTCATGGTAAGTGTGCCCGGGTGATGGTGAAGGAATGGCCGGGCAGGAAGAGGACAAACCAGGTGCTTGCTTCCTCATTAAAGCCAAGAAGGGGAAAATGTCAGTTCAGGGAGAGTTAGAGAGACTACATTCTATTGAAAGGCTTAAAAAAGTCCATTTACTTAATGACTTAGTGGTAATAGGAATGATCTCAAGAAGAATTTTACTGTTTTTCTTGGAGTGAAGGGGATAGAAGCCAGATTAGAATGGACTGATTAGCAAGTGGAATGTGCAAGACATGGAGATGGGTTGTATGTCAACTCTTGGAAACTCAAGATAATTTCACTGCAGAAGATATTCTATACAAAAATTTAGAATTGGGGCAGATCAGGAGAAGACTCTGGAATTCCCTAACATTTGAAAAATGAATTTAACCAAGTTTTAAACTGCAATTGAAACAACTTTCAATTACTTCAGGATTATTTGCAGTCAATTTCTGATAATCTGTCCAGTAAGCACACTGGGCATTTCCACTACCAGAGGAGGTGCAGGAAGTGTCATTAATTTTAACATTAGCCTAAGTAGATGGAATTAGGAAGGCAGATAGCTCTGCATCAATCTTATAATGTGCTCCAAAAGCTTGATGACAATGGCTCTGGAATTAGCTGATGTTTTAGCTTAAATGTACCACAGTTCAGCTTTATTAACACAGGTAATTAATTGTTCTTCCTAGAGAATTGTTTTTATCACACCCTTGTGTTTCTCAGAAGATTCCACTTGCTTCATTCTAAACATTCCCCCCATCTCCTGAAAGCCGGGCTCCCTGTAAAAATAATATTCTTATTGTTTCCTACAGCTGCAGGTTTTAATTCCTTTTAATTTTCTCTCTGTGTCCTTTGTTAATTCATTCCACTGAACAAACATATGCTAAGCATTTATGCTGGGCCAGGTACCGAGGACTCAGAGATTGACACAGTTCTTGGTCTTGAGAAGCTGAGAGTTCACTGGTAGCCATTCCAATCAAAGGAGACCTTTCCCTGCATTGTACATTTTTCATACCAGCTGTTTCCCATCTTTTCAAGTGTGAGGACATCTTTTAAAAAGATGACGCAGACATCTCACGTAATGCTAGGCATGCCTAGTATCTATTGATTAAGGACCACGTAAGATAAAGCCATCATAGATATTTTGAAACGAATGTGTATCTTATGTCCCCACAGCAACATCTACCTAAATTTTAAGAACAGCGTGTATATCCACGTGAGATGTTATTTATTCAGTGTATGGGCAGTAATTCATGGAGATCATTTGCAAAATACTACCAGCCCTTTGATTCACTACTGAGGCCCATGGTCTGCAGCACTCATTTCACACTTAATTTGCCTTATGATGCTCTTATTTTATTGTTGTGTATTGTTATTTAACTTTTAGAAGTGCCTATCTAAATCATATACTTCTTGAGGGCAAAGATCGGAAATTGAATTTCCTGTTTATCCTACAGAAGTTTGCTTCTGTACAGAACTGAATAGAGGCTGAATAAATGTGGTTTAAGACATCCCAGTGATTGCTGCTAACCCTTGTATATTTTCTGTTAATATCTTGCCATAGGCCTCTTCTTTGGAAATGAATAGGAAGCAGAGTCAAAACCTTGTGCGGGAATGTAAGGCTTTGACGGAAGTTGAAACCAGCAATGACGATTGTCCAGATATAATCCTGGTGAGATAAATGTCATAGGCTAAATGACACCTTGAGATTGATTCACATTCATGAAGATTAGAGAAACTCAAGAAGCATGTCATATTAGTACCTGAAACAGTTAATTGAATAACCTAGTTTTTAGGTGAAGAAACAAGACTCAGAAAAACTGTTACATATCCAAGGCTATGGAAACTAGTGAAAATAGAACTGTGACTTGTATGTCCTGACCCCTAATCTATGATGCTTTTCATCTGAGTTGTCAGGGTGAGAAAGCTTCACTAGTATGCAAATCCATATAAATGATACATATAACTTGAAGGTCATCGTGAAACCTGCCTGCCCAAATCCAAAGCATATGACCCTTTCTGCCATCATAACACAGATCCCCACCAGAAAGTGTAATTCTCAACTGACTTATGTTAGGCCACTGCCAAAAGCCCTAGAGAAGTCTGTTCAAGAAATACAGATGTATTTCTGTTTATTCCCCCTAGATTGTGTATCCCCGATTCTAACTGTGGTATCACTATCAAAGACCTTTGTATCTGACTATCCTGTATATCCCAGCAGACTCGCTTTGCCTCACTGATGCAAAAGTGAAAGAAAGCCTTTGGTATTTAGGAGGAATTGACTCAAGGACTGGCCATGTGAGGAACACTGCGTCTGTGAAGCCATGTTGAAGACATTGTCCATTATGCTGTTTAGTGTTCTTTGCACTGTAGTTTAAAAGTTCATTTAGACATTAGAATTTAATGTCAGGAAAAAATCTATTTGGTGCTTCCTTTTATTAGAATATGAATTGTATTGCTCATTATAGAGAGCTCTTTTTTTACTTTGATCGCCAAGAAGCTTATAGCTAAACTTTAAATAAGAATAACTATAGTCACCTAGACGGTTGCTGTTTGTTGACATGATAATATAAGGGAGAGTATTTAGAAAGGGGCCTGGCCTTGCCTTGGTGGCTCAGTCAGTTAAGTGTCAGACTCTCGATTTGGCTCAGGTCATGATCTCGGGGTGGTGAGATCGAGCCCTGTGTCATGCTCCATGCTGGGTGTGGAGCCTGCTTAAGATCCTTTCTCTCTGTCCCCCTCCCTAGTGCACAAGCACATTCTCTCCCCCACCCCCAGCCGCCTCTCAAAAAAAAGGGGGGGCCTGGTCTCATTATACCTGTCTTTAGGTGAGATATCTCAAAATGCTATTTGGAACTGTGGATTAGGATATGACTTCTGACTTCAGCCTAATTTCTGTGCCTGTCAGCAGAAAATCACTGAAGAAAGTACACAGTATAACAATAATGGAGGTTTTAATTTAAAATTTTTTTCATGATGGAATATTTCAAACATAGTACCATCAACTCCTCTGTGCCCATTTCCCAGCTCCACAGTGACCAACTCATGGCCGGTCTTGTCTCATTCTCATCCACATTCCCTCCCTGCACCCTTACTCCCTGGCATCACATCGCTTCCTCCATAAACCGTCATGGCGTTAAGAGACCATCTGAAGGGATGTTGAAAAGGTCTAGGAGTCATTTGTGAAAGGGAGCAGGAAAAACGTTCATACTGACAAAAAAGAGTAACTAAATCCAGGAAGAAAGGAAACACCGAAGTATTTTTCAAAAGGAAAAGAGTCAAAATTTAATTGGCAACCAGAAAGAACGAGGAGGTACAACTAGTGTTGTAGAGAACATGGTGTCGCTGCACCTGTCAGCTGTACGAGTCAGCACCTGCTTTCCAGAATCCTGTCAGCATGTTTTTCACGTAGCCATCCCTCTGTCACTTCCCTAAGCTTTGCATAGAGCTTTTAGTGAATACTTTTTCATAAATTAAGTATGACATTTATATTAAAATTGTTGTCTTTTTATGTACTATTTCTCAAGTTTTATGTTACTCGTGTGTGTATGGGGGGGTAGGATTTATTTGTGCCCCATTGATCCTAGCAGGAAGTCTGTTCTCAAACTCAGGGTGTCTGATTTATTTAGATAAATATGAATCATCCACAGATGCACATTAATTTCTGTGTTTGGCTGTAGTTGCAGTAATTCCAGTAGGAAATAATTCCTTCTGAGTGTTTGTCTGTACTTTCTTAAACTCAGAAATTAAAAAATGATTCTTCTTAATCCCCGGCCTTCCACCTGGTTCTCTTCTCCCTGTAGTACTTCTGCGTGTGTGTGTGTGTGCATGCGTTTTAATTCTGACTCCGTACCTGTCTCATTTAAAGAAGGAAGGCACTCAGGGCTAACAGTACTGCGAGAGGTTATCACTTAGAGAAGAAGAATTAGCTACTACACAGGACACTTCTCATCCCCTTGCAACCAGGTGGTTTTTATTATTTTGGTGAATTTACTGCGGTCCAGGGCCTTATTTTCAAGTGTAATAGGCTTAGAAATATAGGTTCAGCACATCAAAGAAAGCCCATCTCACAGGGATGATTTTACATTATCCAAACTGATGAGACTGTTGTATAATATCATAATAGCAGTTGGGTCATTTGAAAGATAAATACGGCCTCTGCCCAGTTGGAAGGCACGTGCCGACTTGCACTGTGCATTCTCTCCCTTTGTGCTGATCTGCATGGGCTGGCCAGTTACGGTCTGGCAGTTGCTGGTGAGTTATGTGCCTGAATATTGAAAAGGCTTCCAGCTAAGACAGGCTGCCGTGTCGACCTCCCCCAAAGCAGGACAGTGACGATGTTACCCATGTGACTGACTATACCACTAAAGGGACACTGGCCCAGCACCCAGGCCCTGTTCCACCTGTGCTCCTAGGAGTATAACTTTCTCATGCTATATGGAGAACAAGTCCGTTCTGGTAAGCGCCTTCTTCCCTTTGCTGCGTCTGTCCATCTGCCTTTTGAGCAAATTTTTTTTTTTTTTTTTATGGTAGCATACTTCATTTTTCTCTCTTCCAAGTTCCAGGCACACCTCACTCGGGCTGTCCTACTGACAGTTGTGCAACTTCGCCCGAAATGATGAGAGTATTAGTGGCTTTTCCGATCTCTCTCGATTCTGACCACTGCTGATGACTGCCGCCCTATTATCATTCGTTCTTCCAGAGCATCTTGTCTGCTGCGGCTTAGGGTTACAGCAGTTTGACCTGTTTTCCTAAGTTCCTCCTCCCCTCGCTCCACCTCATTCTTGACTGAATGTTCTTCATAGTCTTTTCTCTCCAGGACCTATGGTCTATGGAAGCTCTTTTTTAAGAAAACATATTCTTTTGTTGTATTTCTTTTCTTGTTGAGGTAACACTAATTTTCTAGTCATTTGTAAGGTTTGTCTTTTTGTTCTATGCCGTGTCTCACACTTAACATGCTTCCAGATCGTCCATGTGGCATTGGGCTTCATTTTCCTTTTCTCCAGTTGCTTCTGATCACAGAGCTTGCTGGTGTCGCCTGTGTGGCATTTTTTTTTCCTTCTTGGTATTAATTTATGCCTGGCCTTCTGGCCAGCGCGGTCCATTCATTTTCAAAGTCCTTGCAATGAGAGTGTTCTTGGTAAGACCTTGCATGTCATTTGGCGCTGTGGAAGTCTCCAACTGGGACTCAGTTAAAACTTTAGGCATTTTCTAGAGATTAAAAAACTGTCATGAAAATAATGAGGAACCTTTTAAGAACATCTTAAAACCTCTTCAAAATGCTCTAGGTAGCCTCCCCGTTGGACCCTTGGAGACATTACGTGTGGAGCTAATCTGTCTGCACTGCAGCAAACTTCTTTCATTATTTTTCATGATCTCGTTAGCACGGGTACAGTTCCCTCCACCCCTTCAGGGGGACTGATGCGATCCAGATTTATTATCTCTGACCCTGTAACACTGTGTTCTGAAATTCCCCTGTGTGTGTACCTGTGCGTGTGTGTTTTAGTGGGGTTGAGCCTTTCCTCTTTCTTTGTGGCCATGATGAAATTCAGATACTGTTTCACGTGTATTATCTCATCTAATTCTTCTTGTAACCTGAGGGGTAAATTCTCTTTTCATCCCCAATCTTACAGGGGAGGGAAGTAAACTCGCTCAGGGTCACACTGCAGGAAGTGGTCACCTTGAACCCTAGCTGTTCAGCTTGAGCTCCCACTTTCTTAACCACGTCTCCTTATGACTTCTCCCTTTATCTTCCATCTCCGTGCACTGTCCCTCGTGTCATCCAGCCCGTTCCACACAAATGGTTGGAGTACACAGATACACCTTACTCAGGGGTGAGGATTTCGAGGTACAAATGAACACCACATTGATTAACATTCAGCATTTTGGCTTAGACAGGTTTCCTCCATTCCATAGATGGGCCTTCTCCAGGCAAGAGTCTTGAATTCATTTTAAAAAATCAATCCATCCTCCTTGCCCACATCAAGCTAACTTCCCTTTAGCTCATCTCTCCCCTTATCCACCCTAAATCTGACCTATCCAAGAAAGTTCTTTTCTGCTTAAGAACTGGCCCTTCTCTTTCCAGTCAGCCCAGAGTCACCTAGACATCGTCAGGATCATCACGGGGCAGTTCCTGGAAAGAAGAATCTTCTCCTTGTTCAGGGTTACCACTTGTAGGAATGTGGTTGTGGTCATAACTTGACCACCAACCCCTTCCATGAACTGGTGTTGCCTGACCTTTGACTTATTATTTTTCATCTTCCATGCTCAAAACGCATATTCTGCCCTCTCTGGTTCTGAACTCTTTTTGTCTCAGGCATTTCCAAACCCATGGGTAAAGTTCAAATTTGTCCCAGTTAACCCCAGATGGGAGGGAAGGAGAAAATCTTTTAGGTCACCCCCTATAGAAGCACCAGCCTCTGTCAGGGGGACCAGTGTCTGGGTGCAGGTTGTTCTGCTTTACTCAAGCATGGCCCTGTGGTACTGTTGTAATTAAGAGTTTGTCTAAGTTCGATTAAAAACGCGAGTGCACTGCTATGTGATATATTGGCAGTTCAACTTTAGGCAAAAATTTGGCATATGAACTCCATACCACGTGGTTCCCCTCAGGATCAAGCCATCTGATCAGCTGGCACTGAACCATGCTTCATAGAAGCAATAAAAATAAAAGCAACCCAAGGGAGTAGATTACCAAGTATCCTAGCGAAGTGGTAACAGTCTCAAGTTATGTCACCAGATGAGCCATAGGGAGAGACTGTACAGACTAGATGTCCTAGGGGGTCTGTCCTGAAAGGTGACTGGGAAAATTAGGTTGCCAGGCTACAGCAGATGGTCAGGAAAGCAAATGGTCAATTTGAAGAAAGCTTCAAAATTCAGGAACACCAGGGGAATAACATTACCAATGCCAACAGTAAGTCAGAGAAGCTGAGTGGGAATAATTTTCTGAGACTTGAGTCAGAGTGTAGAAGTACCAACTTCTTGTTGCCCATGTGCATGCTTTTATTCATCTTGGGGGAGAATGTGCTCCAAATTGGCATAAGGTATATTTTCTGACTCTAATATGAAACAGCATTTGCCTTCTTGCTAAATACTGGTATTTGTTATTTTTCCAAATTTTATAATAATCTTTTTTTCTTTTTCCGCTCTGAATATCAGTGGCAAACCCAGGTGAAAGACAGTGAAAGAACATCTGTCGTGGTTACTTCAAGTTGGGTTAGACCTGCTTAGTTAATAACAAGGAGCCCTACTACCTTTTTGATTGGCCTGCCTTGAGCCTTTTTTGCCCTCTGTGGTCATTTAGGCCTTTTTGGCTTCCACCTGGTCTCAAGAACAGATTGGCAGATGGATTCCTCTCATTTTTCCCAATCTGCAGATATTTTTAAAATTTTGATGGCCAGATCATCGTTGACAGATACATTTTAAGCATTTGGCAGTGGAGTCTCTGTATTTACTATGAAAGTTGGAACCTCCAGAGTCTAGCCCAGAATGTGGCACATATGAACAAAACAATGAGTGGATGGAACCATCTTCCTGTCTCAGAATGAAGTCCTTTCCCAGTTACACCTCATTAGCTCTTTGGGAGCATCTTTCAGGAAAGTCATCAACCAGTTCTGACTCTCTAGGGCCACTGACAGGGTCTCCATGGTATGTCAGAAAAGCTGGGGGCCATCTGGAATAGCTGATGAGTCTCCAGGGCCTGGGTCTGTGCTCTGTGGTAGCCCAAACCAAACCAAACCACAACACCCAGAAACAACAGCTACAAGCACTCAGTACTGTACGACAATGAAGTGAAGAGATGACTCGGTGACCCAAGAGCAGATGAAAAAAGAAGGAAAGCAAGTAACCTGCACAGCCAGTCTGCTGTGACACCGCCTGCGGAGCAGCAGCGCGATTCGGGAGAAGGACGAGGTACAGACAGGTTAGCTGTGAAAGAAAGCGTGGGTGCAGGGGACAACCGCAAAGCGTGCAATCGCTCCAAAAAGCTGCAACCTTGTGTATTTATTGGCGGTAAACAATCAAAGACAATCAAGGGGAGTCTCATGACCCTGGTGAACAGTAGTACATCACGGGGAAGGTCACGGGAGTAGATGATGGAACATTCAGCAAGTGAGGCCTATTCTTAAACATGTTTCTATGGACCCAGCGGGCTATTGTCAAGAGCAATCAGGTTTCGGTTGGGGGGCGTTCGGCCCTTAGCTGACCAGGCGTTCCTGGCCGCTTGTTATCTGAGGGCAGCGTTCCACACTGAGCAAGCCGGGTGTTCCCAACTGCTCGGCATGCTCTGCTGTTTACGCTAAAGCCCGCAGGGTCACAAACATGTTTTCCTATTATATCCTTAGCATAAGCTCTTGGCCAGGGGCTGCTGCACCAGTCAGTCCCTAAATCAGCTGCATTCACCCTAAATCCGCACCATTTTTCCAACTCCTCTAACAGAAATTGTTTTTTAAGGGGAAACTGCAATGGTATTGCAAGAACATGATTTCAGATGATCGAAGTTGCCTTAATTTCAAAAGCAGGCCATTTCTTAGTTTTCCTGGTAGATGATGTTACCATTGCCTCTGTATGAACTTGTGTAAGGCTGTGGTTGTTGCTGACAGTATCAGTAATCTCACCGGCAGAGCCAACTCCTTTACGAGATACAAACCAGAACTGCCCTAAGGGCTATGGAGGAAAGAATGTCTCTACTCCCTCTCCACAACATAATTCATCAGCTCACCAGCAGACTTACAGCAGACACAGGGACAGGGTGTGCTACAGCCCCTGACCCAAAGGAAGATCTCGTGAGCAGCTTATGAACCGGAATATTCAAGTGCCAGTGTGGGGACTACCAGCAACCGTGTACCAGTTAAGACAAGTGTATTGAATAATATATCAGAGATTCTGAGAGACACCCCCCCCACACACACACATATTATCCTTGCTCTAAAGGAGCAGGAAAATTGGAAGAGAATTTTACAAAACCACATGTTAACATTATTTTACGGGAAGCTGACAGACTGTGCACTCTGACAAACTGACCCAGGTTCACAGTCGGACCTACGTGCCACTTGTCAGTGGTATCAACTTGTGGTCTTCTGTTTTCTTACTTATAAAATGGAAATAATCATACCTACCCTCAAGGTTGTTACGAGAATTAATGTGATGATTTGCAACAGAGTGAAAATTATTTGTGTTATGAAAAACATTTTTAAACACCATTTTCTATAATTCTGAAGAGGGCAAATTCAGCCTTTATTGGTTGGGCCAGGACATGGGAGTAAAGAATGAAAATTGAGAGACTGAAAATTGGTCTGTGGAAACAAAGGGAGAGCTGGAAGGGTGCATGTGACACGTTGGGGAAAGGAGGAGGGTCATCCTGGAAGCCAAAAAACATGGTGCTGAAGAATTGGAGAGGCTGGAGGGAGAAGTGTGGGGTGAGAGGTGAGCAGGCAGCCAGCAGTCGAAGACGTAGAAATCGAGGTGCTTCATGGTGATTTGAAATAGATTTTTGCCTTATGTAACCACTTCTTCCATTTCTCAATACAGTTTTCAGTAAATTCTGTATATTTATTAATGCTTTGTAGAGTCGGATTTGTTTTGGGGAGATGGACCCAAGTTTCGAATTCTGCTCTGAAGTATCATGCAAGAATCAAGGCCACTGTAGGATCCCAGCCTTATCTGGGTTACATAGATAAGATGCTTGGCTATTAATAATAATAAAAATCTGTTGGTAATTTACTATTAATAGTTTTCAGAGAAAGGAAGAAATCAGTATGGGCTGGAGAAGGACATCTTGGAAAGAATAGGGCTTACACTTGTCTTGAAAGGTGGGAAACACAAGAGGGAAGGAGAGAGAGGCATACCATGTTAGAGAGAACTGTACGGGCCAAGATGTGGAAGCAGGAGTGTATATAGTGCTTACAGGGAATTCTGAGGACAGCCTTCTGGTTATAGCAGGGTGTCTGTTAAGTACTGAGATTATGTTCATGTAACTTAGAATCACACTGAGAAGGGCTCTGGAAGCCAGATTCAGAGTTCGTACTTGAGGCAGTCACCAGTCAGGACCTGTGGGAAGGTTTTGAGAAGGAACGTTTGATCGTGGAGATTTTGTTTAGGAAAATGAATCGGGTTGTGGTAATGCTGTTGTCCTGGATGGAGTAGAAGAAGAAAGACCCAAAAACCAAGTAGGATCTGCTGCCTAAAGATTGCAGTATCAGGATGGCAAGGAAAACGGAGCCACTTGGAGGGAAGCAGAGCTGACACTGGAGAGGGGCACGGAAGACTAGGCAAGGAGAGCAGTTTGGAGATGGCAGCCGGGAACGGCAGGTTGTTGCAAACAGGAAGAGAAGAGCCGACAAGCAACCTGAGTGGGCACACATGGGACTGAAGGTTTGAAGTTCCAGCAAAATGTGCAAGTGTCCAGAAGTCAGTTGGGAGCAAACTGGAGTAAAGGTGGAATGTTAGGGTTGGTGCTGCTGATCAGACCATTGTTTGCATAAGGGTGATGGTTGAACCCCTGAAATTTTAATAGGTTTATTGAAGGATCAAGTGTGGACAGAAAAATAAAGATCCCAGGAGATTTGGGACACAGAAGTTTACAGAAATCAAGGGAAGAAGGAGCGGCGAGAGACTTCTTCATGCTCCCCCAACTCAGTAAATGGCACCACCATTCACAGCTACTCAAGCCACAGCATAGGAGGCATCCTGAATTCCTCTCCTTCTTTCACACCCAGCACTCAACCTGTTAGCCAGTCCTGCCCAGCCAACCTTTGAATGTATACCTGTGTTTCCTCAGCCACAGCTGCCACCCCGGGGAATTTACCATCTCTCGTCGGGGCTGTAGCAATAACCTTCTAAATGACCTCGCTGCTTCTGTTGGCGTCCACGGCCTAAAAATCTGTTTCATCCAGAATATAGGTCATGCCGTTCTCCTACTCAGAACCCTCCGATGGCTTCTGCTCACACTTGGAACAGAATTCAGTGTCCTTGCTGTGCCCTCCAAGGCCCTAGGTGACCTGGACTGACCTCTCTTGAGTTCTCATCTCCTACCACTCATCCCTTCTTTCACTTCACTGTAGCCACCCTGACCTTCCTTGGCCTCCAACACCTTGAGCTTAGTTCTGCTTCCCTGACTTTTCCTTTGCTGTTTGGAATGCCTAGATTCTACTCCCCCCAAGCCCCCAGCTGCACGTGTGTACAGTCAGGACTTTCTGTGATTCTGTGAGTATACTGAGTATCAGTTACTGTCGTAGACACTGGCGATACAGCAAGAAGATAACAGACAGTGCTCCCTGTCCCTGTGGGGCTTCCGTTCCAGGGGGGCAGCCAGACCCCAAACAAGACAAGTAAATAAACCGTGTTGCAGGCGAGATGATGGCAAGTGCTCAGGAGGAAAGGAAAGCAGAGGAAAGGGGTAGGAAGTGTCAGTGTTAGGTGTGGTGAGGGTGAGTGAGCACAGTTCTGTATAGGGTTAGCATGACAGGCCCGACCGAAGGATGTGTGAAGAAAAACTAGAAAAAAGTTGGAGGAACAAGTGAATCAACAGCAACAAACCAAAGAGCTTGAGAGAAGAAGGCACTTGGCATGTTTGTGGAGAAGTGGGTCGAGAGGAGGAGTCATGGAGGGTGTGGGGTGAGAACAGCGAGGCCCAGAGAGGTGGCTGGGCTCGGTGTGGGGGCTCAGGCTGTTCTCAGTCTCTTACCTGTGTTACTTCTCTTCACAGAACTTAACGTTACCTGACATCATATCACATATCCATCTTTTTATTTACTTAACATCTCTTTTTCCCTCACTAGAAAATAGGCTCCATAAAGGCAGGACTTTGTATTCCTTATCAGAACAGCGTCTGACCCATACTGGGATCTCAATTTTAGGGAATAAATTTACAGATGAGAGAGGAGAGCCTAGAACATAATGTTCACTGCGGAAGAGCGAAAACAGAAAGGACCTTTGAGTTTGTCAGGAAAGCATGACTGGTCTGGTAGCCCTTTTGGGTCC
This sequence comes from Ursus americanus, assembly GCF_024610735.1. Classification (NCBI taxonomy): domain Eukaryota; kingdom Metazoa; phylum Chordata; class Mammalia; order Carnivora; family Ursidae; genus Ursus; species Ursus americanus. The sequence continues at coordinate 46,878,534 of NC_142130.1, forward strand.
TTGATAATACTAATGGCCTACAGAGGAGATAAAAGGGCAGAGAAATAGAAGGAAAGAAAGCAGGTAAAGTGATACCAACCAGTTCTTAAGCATCCTTAACAACAGCTGAATGAGAGAAGTGTTACACAGCTGGCTGTGGTGTGTTCCCCCCCCCCAACTTATTTATGATTTATTTATCCTCTTAAATAGATACTTCACAAAATTGAGCATGTGGTATTATGTGAATCCATTGTATCCCTTGGAGAACTGACAAATCCCGCTCCGCTCATTGTTCACATAATTTTAATTAAGGTATCTAAAACCCATGTTAAGACCTGACTATAATCTCATTGACTGTGTGGGAGGTGTTATGTATTCCGTGACTGAGGTAAAATCTTGGGAATGAGATATCCCCAAACTGCAGAGTATGAAACACAGTAAGCCTCAGAGATGGAAGAACTCTGCTGTAATGAAGTGAAGTAACGTAGGTGAAAGAGCGTGTGAGCAGTATCCAAATATACAAATAGTGTCATCGAAGAGATAGCTGTATGTCTTGTTGTCTCAGCTTGCAAAGGTTCAGCCCTTCAAAGCCACCAGTATATTGTGATAGAAGAGAGCATCCTGTGAACTCAGATATTTAGTGTTATTTAAAAGGGAATACCGTAGCTGTGACTTGTTTATCCAAAACCTTTTAAACGTCTCTATGCCCAAGAATAAAGAAAATACAGGAAAGGAAAAGAAGATCATCTCTCCTGCAATACAGATGGGAGAGCTTTGTGTAAGTACCATTTTTGGAGTGAGAGGACGCACTGACCCTCATGGAAACAGTCTCTATAAGGCATGGCTCAAAGCAGAGAACAAAGCAATAAAATGCAAAAACAATTTCATGAGGCGGTGCTAGTAACACCACCACAAAAGTTCTCTCCTGGGAGTGCTGTCATTTTGGTTAATCTTGGATGCTTCCATCCTGGCTTTTTCATCACAAGGAAGAGTTACCGAAGAAAAGGAACACGTTCTGAGCTGGATCACCCTGGATTACAACAAAGTGGCTGTAACTAAAGGCATTAAACAGCTCCTTTCGTCAGCTTATCTCGTGGTTGCTGTTAACTGCTGTGGGAAATAGTCTATGCTGCTTATAAACCGGCCAAAAAATGATTAGTTCGGAGTTAGAGGCACTTAAAAAGGCATGTAGATTTCCCATATGTATCAGCATATTAGAAGAAAACTGTAAATTTTACGATACATCAGAGAGAAATAAGATGTACATTGTAAGGTCATTTTGCAAAATGAACTTTAGAAAATACGTGCATTTTATTTACTTCTGGGGCAGGAATTTATTTACAGTATAAGTACAAAACTATTCTGAAATGGACAAAAGCAGCTTAGCATCACTTTTTTTAAAAAAGAATTTATTTGAGAGAGAGAGAGAGCACACAAGAGCAGGGTGACTGGCAGAGGGAGAAGCAGACTCCCCACTGAGCTGGAAGCCCAATGTGGGACTCGATCCCAGGATCCCGAGATCATGACCTGAGCCAAAGGCAGATGCTTAACTAAGTAAGCCACCCAGGTGTCCCAGCATCAGTTTATTTATTTTCCCCTACCTAACAAGACTTTTCTTGTTGTGGCTTTGAGTGAAACAGAAGCAGCAATGATGGACAGCCTCACAGGTCTTTTGTTGCTAGGCTACATGTGTGCCCATTTAACCTGCTTCGCGAAGGAGCACAGTTTCTAGAATGCCATGTAGAATATATGCCTGTGTTTCCTGGGAGGGGGGAAAAGGAGGGGTGATAGCCTCTCTCTCCCATGTGTGTTTAGCAGGGCACAGAGGGCTTGAAAGGCGAAGGGTGTAGACGCAGTGGACGCACAGCTCCGCACCTTCCCCCAGGTCATAGAAGTGGGGAACATGACTGTGTCTCAGTGCATGTTCGAGGGTCTTCAGATCAAGGAGCTCCTGCCTTACCCCTGCCTTCTCCATTTCCATCTTTTACTGCCTGTTCCCTCACCTCACAGATGTACAAAATACACGAAGGGAACATCCTAGGTCCATTTTCCTGAAGGGCATAAACTAACTCTCTTTCTCTCTCTCTGATCTAAAGAAGTACATTTCCAAAATTTAAGTTTGTGTGAGCCTTGTAAAATGGGTCTTCAGGCTTCCCAAAGCAATGGTGGACATGGCTTCTAGATGGCACACTCTACCCGCCCCCCCCCCCAGCTCTCTCAGTCCCCACTTCTGCCCACCCACCCCGGACATCACACACACACACACCCTCACTCTCAGGTGCCACCAACCCTCTTGGCTCCTGCATTCAGCACATTAAGGCTCTATAACCCCTTTTAGGCAGATTTCCTGAGATTTTATCAAAAGACAAGGTGTCCCAAACTTGTCCCCTGGTTGGCCCATGTGCACTCCCCATCCCCATCCCTGTCTTCTTCCCCATCATGCTTTGGGGCCTCAGGCCCCAGGCCCCAACCTCCCCAAGGTTTTCGTTGCACTGATGTCGAGCTCATTCTCTATATGTCTGCTCTGTATCCACCATCGGGGTGATAAACCTTCTCAACACAGCCGAGGGTCCGTGGTTGCTCCTGGAGAATCAAATACTTGGCTCATTTGTTGGAGTCATTGTAACATCCTCATAAGATATGGGTTTTTAAAAATACCTGTACAAATACCGATAGACGTATAAAAATCCTGATAAATGGTAAATCTGATAATTATGATGTAACCATCCTTGAGACTCATACCAGTATCATTTTCTACAATGCACGTGATTGTCTCCCTCCATAACGCACTTCTGCATAGAATGTACTTCTGGCCTCTCTCTCTGATATGGGCACTGATACTCAGGTCATTTCGCAGCCTATGGTATACCCTATATTTTTGTGCAGCTTTAAGTAAACAGCTTGTTTTTCAGGTTTTAGATAAAAGTGACACTGAGGTTTCATTGAAACAAGAAAAAAAGGAACTTTCTCTTATGAAAAAAGGTAAAAAAAAGTTCAGTTTACCTATATTAGTGGCGACGGAGTTGTTTTCCAGTATGACATATGTGGCGTATCTAATGCGAGATGTAGTTCAGAAGTTTGGTAGCAGTTTGGATTTTTGAAAGTTAAAGTGTGTTGTTCCAGAGGTGGGAAACACAATCTCCTGTGTTTTGGAGGAGCCAAGAGACACTCCCTTCTTAAGGAGAGTCCCCCCAGCACTGCCACACAGGGCCTGACATCTCCAGCAGTAGACTTGGGCCACTCTCTGTGTTGAATTCTGTTTAGAAATTTGCAGTAGATTGATATGAGCTCTTTAATTCGGACTGTATTTTGAAAATTATAATGACAGTTCTTTATCTTCAATTATGTAGTCCTTTTCCTGCTTTTCATGATTCCCCTCAGACTAGTTCACCAAACACATCCGTTAGTTCTTTTATCTCCATCGGACATCTTTTGTCTCAAGTGAGAGACTTGAAATTTTTTTAACACTTAGAGTTGCCATGTTATAATATTCAATCCAAAAACGATTTCCCTGGATAGAGAAGCTGGAAGTAAACCAGACTCAGAAAATTGTGTTTTCTTAGTGTCCATTCATTATTATGACTAATCCCTTTATTATGCGTTATATTATTATTATTATTATTATTATTATTATTATTATTATCATTATTATTATTATACCATTTTCTTTTTTGTTTTAATATCATACCATTAGGCCTGAGCTGCGAGCCCATCATTTTCATGGTGGTCCTCTTATTCTGAAATAAGTTCTAAAGCCTTTCTTAGCCTCTTTCACAAGCCTCAGATCCTTTTGGCTTCATCATTCCCAGTCCTTGTATTGGTCCATGGCATCCCAGGAGTGCCAGGGTCAGTTTTATTTATTTATTTTCCCCTACCTACTCTGTGCTCAGTTTTGGTCATAAGCTCTCCCTTCATACTTTGTTGCTCAGGTAACCTAATCAGCCATTTATGCATATCTTTATATTTGAACCCACTAGTGAGGTCCCTAAGAAATCACAGTTTTTTATCTCTTATCTTAATTAGAATAATTTACGATTCCAGAATCAGGATTTCTTTTGTAAGGCTCTCTTAATCTTAAAGCCAGTCTTTTATACAAGTTTCAAAGTATTAACATGATTTCAAGTACATGCCTGTTGGATTTCCAAATTGTAATGGAAAATTGTTAATACAATTTTGATCCTAAAATTAATATTTAATTTCAAATATTCATCCTGGGTTTGGAAAGAACAAATTGTGAAATAATTTCAAATGACTGTAATTATAGATTAGTTGGCCGTTGGGCTAAGAAAATTTCACTTTATATGCCAGCCAGTGAGTAAAACCAGTGGCGCCTGCAGTATACTTGGAAAACCTCTTTCTGTGTTTTCTCTTTTATATTAACTTAAAGGAGTCAGATCCCCAGCCATTCACCCACCATCTAAAACTTGCTTTGTTGCTGTGCTGTTCCACTTGGCCTTTGATGGCCCTAAACTTGTTGGCGAGGGTTTACTTGGTGGAATAAGATATTTGGACAATTACCACAATGAATTCTAGAGACAGGTGGAAGAAAGACACATTGACTTATTGCGTCTGCTGCCTCCAAGACACTCTTAAAACCAATCCAAGGAGTCAGAGCATTTCTGTTCATCTATGCACTGTAAACAAATCTCTAACCTCTCTGAACATACAATAACGAGGTTCCCTCAGTGAGGTCGACTAGATGACTCCAGGTCTCTTCCTGCTTTAAAGTTTGACTCTCTACTAGAGACATGTTTGGGGTTGGGATCTGTTAGGATGTGTTTGAACCGGCACCTAAAATGGACTAGAGTGGGATTCTAGGGGGAAGACAGGAGGTTGTCTGGGCAGAGGCTGGTGAGAGAAAGGAACCCCAAGCAGTCACCCCATGCATACCAGTCACAGGTTATAAGCATCATGAAAAAGAACTTACAAAAAAACAAGTTACAAAGGCTCTTGGATTATTATGTACACCATCTACACTTTATTAAAAGGTTATTATAAAGTTGCATTAAGAACATATTGATGCGTTTTTACAAGAGGATATTTGGAATACAAAGCCAAATTATCTATAAGTAGTTAATAAACTGCCGACACTTCTTTCAGTTCACTTTATTGTGTGATCATCAAAATGTGATTGTCTTCATTTTATCTGTCTTTTGAAGAAAAACAGGAGCCGTGCAGTGATACTCCAGAAATAAAGAGAAACTCTTCATTACCTAACCAGGAAAGGTGAGTGTATTGCAATTATACAAATTCCAAGTGAGTGCAATTATACTGTTGCAAAGTAATTATCAATGTTTAAATACAAGAAGAAAGAAAATCATAGCAACAAGCAAAGGCAATTAAGAATGGGACCACATTTACAAAGGAGACAAGAAAGAATAGCATACGGCTAGGTTTCTTACCTTTTTTCCCAAACCTTTTTATTTTCTTTTGTGAGGATTTGGGGATAATGAAATGGAACAGGCTTAACTTCCTACTCACAGCGAGCAACTAATTCAAATTACTGTAATGTAGTCAAAGAGCTGAAGATGTCACATGTGTATAAGGTGTGAATATGCAGTCAGGTTCCTGTTTTTTTGTATGGCTCATTATCTTATTATACGTATATGTGATTATGATAATCATTGCGTGCTAGAATTTTCTTGACCTGAGACTTTTGTCACTTTTAATATAAAATCAGATGAATATTTTGGATGCCCAATAAAACAGAATGTTTTCAAGGAAGCAAACTCTTACCCTCACTTGGACAAACTTGTCAAAGGTGCTTTCGACGCATTTAGACCCAGTGTCTGTGAATCCAAATCTTGGGCTCTTTCTGCATAGTAGCACATTGAATTGAATGTCAGAAAAAAACAGAGAGGAGTTTTATTTTCTGCACTTCCTGGCAGGAGTCCCTCTGATACTCAGATCCCCTCACCTCACTGTTCTACTCAGAAGCCTTTCATGGTCCCATCGCTTGCAAGATAAGTTAAACTCCTTAGCACGGCACAAGTCCCCTTCACTCCTGGCCTTTCCTGGAGCCCCCGCTTTGCTTCCCAGAGTTTCTGAATTGCTTTGAGTCTTGTTTTATCACACTTGAGTATCTGTCCACACTGCTTCCTTTGCCCTCTGCGAGCTGTACACCAGTCTATTACTCTTTCCTTCAAGTTCGGGTTCAAGTGTTCTCTCCTCTGGGGCTCCCAACTCTCGCAGGCAAACTCAGGGTTTCAGAGAGCCACTGTTGCAGTGATCAGAGTGGTCATAACTCGTTCAACTACAGTAATTATCTGTTAGAGGCGCCTGGGTGGCTCAGTCGTCTAAGCGTCTGCCTTTAGCTCAGGTCATGATCTCAGGGTCCCGGGATCGACCCACACTGGACTCTCCGCTCAGCAATGAGTCTGCTTCTCCCTCTCTAGAGCTCTGTGATCTCTTGCTTTCTCTCTCTCTCTCAAATAAATAAAATCTTTAAAAAAATAATTATCTGTTAAATATTCTGACACACGATGGTGGGCAACACCATTGTCAGGTCAAATGGAATTGTCCGTCTGAATGTCTGTCTTCCCATAAGGATGGGGCTGTATCTTTTCTTCTTCATAACTCCAGGTGCCTGAGAGGTCTTCCCATAGCACTCCATCCAAAATAGCCTGTCCCATTCCTGACCAGGCACACTATCAGATCTTAGCATCCTGCATGGTTTTGTTCAGAGCACTTATTACTATTTTAAAGTATCTTGTTGACTTGTCTCTTTCTCTTAATGTGTTACATTCTAGCTTGCTTATTTTCTGTCTTTTTCACTAGGAGCTAATTCATTCCGCAAGAGCAGAACTGTCTTGCTCACCTCTGTGTTATTAATGTCCAGAATAGCAGCTGACTCAGAGTTGGTGTATTTGTTGGTTGAATAAATGATGCAGATTTCCCTCCACTTTATAGACAGTGGTTTAACCTAGAGTTATTTATTAAAGTTTGAACTAAAGTTTAAAATTCATCCAAAGACTAATAAAACACACTGTGTATGTGTGTGTGTATCATTGTTACTTTCAGGTTTGTATGAGGTTGTGTGTGTCTTTTTTTTTAAATCATCTGAATTGTATCTACAACATGAAATGTTAGAGCTGTGTTCCAATTAAAACAGTCTTCATGGAAGAATCTTATCAAACTCATATTAATGAGTGCTACTTACTGAGCACTTACTAAGCGTAGGGGTTGGGCTGAGTCCTTTGTATGTCTTGTTTAATCCTCAGCACAGTTCTGTGAGGTCGGCACTATTAGTGTTTGGCAGGAAGAGAAACGGGTTGAGAGAGGACTCTCTGGGCTCAGGTGTAGTGCATTTTACCTTTTACCCCCAGTGCCAGCATGACTTTTCAGCATCCCAAAAAATGATTAAAAAAATTTTAGAGGACTACTTTAATGAAATTTCAGCACAAAGGAAGTTATAGTTAATAGGCTTCAGATATTGTATAAGTATTCTTTAAGAGATAAGCATTAGTTATAATGTTCTTAACCTTAAATAAAATATCAGCTGAAGTTAGGAGAATTAGTACCCAAAAGCTGTTGAGAGTAGAAACACATTCTATTTGATATAAACTCTTGTCTAATTTTTAAATGACCCATACGGTATAAACATATAAAACTCTGCAGAGCTGTGGTCTTAACATAAGCATGAAAGGATTATAAAAACCCCCTCCTTATTTGACAAGCAAATCCCTAGGTGATCTGACCCCTACCTGCCTTCACAGCTTTGTCTCCCAAATTGCATGTTCCCCAGCCCTCTTGAACTTTTTTGTTCCCACAGTGCTGAAAGCTTTGGGTCTCACTAACACACTACACTATTCTGGGCATCCTCATCCTGAGTTATTCTCCATGCTGCAGCCAATTATCCTTTTAAAACATAACAGCAGATCCTCTTGCTTCCATGCAAGAAACCCTTCAGTGGTAGTGCGTGCTCTGCTTAGAATAAACTCAGTTCCCGTCCCCTGGCCATGGGTGCCGGCCCTCCCCCACCCCCTTCCTGTGCACTCCACCCCAGCTGCCCTGCTTCATTTCTACCCAGGATCATTACACTTCACCTGGAACATCTTTTTCCTTTAGATTTTGACTAAATAGTTCTTTCAACTGACTTTGCCCCTTTTTGTTTTGTTTCTGTATGTACCTTCCCCCAGGCTAACATAGAAATTTGGTTTAAAAGCCTCTTTAAGCAAATGAGACAAATGGTATGTGACTACTGTTGTTAAGAACACATTACCGCCAATTCTGTTTAATTGTGGCTCCCCCAAAACCTTGACACAAGATTTGTCAGGAATAAATAGTAATTTTTCTAGTTGAGAGTTGATTTTCTCTAACTCCCTAAATGACAGTTTTTAGCATGACATTTATGGCCTTGCTCTCATTTGTTGTGTGTTAACATTTCATTTGTCATCTATTAATGTTTCTGAGTTCATTGGTACCTAATGTGATTCCTGCCTTGAAATTATAAGCCTCGGCTTGTTTCGGCACCATGCACCGACGGGAGGTCTAAGTCCAAGTTCTAGACACAACGCCAGCTTTTCCGTGAGCGGTGGTTGTCACGTTGCTGCCTTACTGACAAAGTCTTCTCAAAGAGCATCTGTCAAGGAAACTATAAGAAAACTGGCGTCTAACTTAAGGTAAAGATATTTGCTAACATGTTTCCATATGCTTTGTTGAACTCTCTAAGCAGTGACGACTTCTGATCTTTTCCCCCCCCCATGGAGTGGTACAGTCATCAAGAAGATTCAGTAGGGTGACTTTATGACTTGTCACCTAACTACACCGCTTCAGATACCCCACAGGTTAAATGTCTCTTGAAATAGAACTGTAGTCGCTAACTGCCATCACGTGGTCCGTCACTGTGGTGGATGTTAGTTCTCTCCTGGATGTTATGAAGAATTCTTACTGAATTTCTTCCTCCCTCCCTCCGTTCCGTCCCCTTTCCTTTTTTATTTAGTTGGTTTTTGCCTGTCGACGATCCTCATGACATTTGTAATGGCCTTCTGAAAAGTCTCCCTCTGTAGCTTTAGATACTAAACTTATCAAGGGAAATTGAGTTTTACTTTTTGGTTCAGGGTAGAATGTTAACATTTGTGGGCAGGGTAAATGAGGAATTTAAATGTCTGGATCTCAGGATATAGGTAGAGATGGGATAAAGTCCAGGATTCAGAATTTTTCCAAATAGGGACTGATGATAGAAGGCTTTACAATCAAGCCAAAGAAGTTAGCATACAGAAGAGTACTCTAAAATAGGTACCATAGGGAGAGGGAGGGGGCAGGAGCAGGAACACCACGAAATTAGCGGAGCCAGTTGGTTTGGTTAGGGTTCATAGCCTGAGAGTGGCCTGCATTGTAAAGTAAGAGGCTTTCGGCCAAGGAGAACACACCACATGCCCTAGCTAGAATAATATTTTCCATGAGGACAGTGACTTTGACTTTCTGATCAGTGAGTGACTGCAGAAACTTCCTAAAGAAGAGAATTGGCAAAGAATGGAATTAGAGAGTTGGCAAAGAGAAAGGTAGAGGTGTGGCATATACATAGGGAGCCGCAACTTCTACTCAGGCCCAGGCTTCGGTCTTGTGTGTGAAAGGAGACTGCAAACTACTGCAAGACTTGAGCTCGGTTCTGCGGTTGTCCTGGGCTTTATGGAAATTTCTGCAGCAACACAGGGCTGTCGGGTTCTGCATACATGGGCATGAAGGTCCCACCTGTCCCTTAGGAACACATTCCTAGCATCTGACCTGCTCTGGGAGAAAGGAGGAGGCTCTCTTGGTTATATGTAGGTGGATCTGCTTGGACGTTGCATCAAGACACATTTTGACTAATGATTCTAGGGATCCAGAGGCAAGGTGCTGACCAAGAAATGAAGCCAGCGTGCTACATTTCTGAACACTTAAGTTTTGATCACTAAATCTGTCCTGGCATCTGCGTTGGCAAGCCTCCACTAGCCTGGGAATGGGATGGAAGCAGGCCAGACCTCAGTGTTGTACAGATGTTCTGAGGTTGAAAAAGGCCACTTATCCAATGATCTGGTTGGATAGTCAGTTTCATACTGTCATGGTCTACGGTATAGTCCCTCAAGAATGGGATGTTGCAACCAGTTCTGTCAGTATTTGTCCAGATGTAATATGTAAGCTCCTCAGTTTTGAAGTTGGGTAGCCATAATTTGAATCCTGGTGTGTTCCTTACTAGTTCCAAGATTCAGGCATGTCAACTGAGCACTAAGCAGGGTAGTATGCAATAAATTATATATACGAGTGTGCCTGTAAATATCAATAAATGTGTGCGTGTGACTAAAAATGTATGGAGGTGACCACATGTCTGACGATTGGCGTACTGCTTCTTGATAATAATAGCTATCATTTTTGAGCTGTTATTATAGTTTTAGCTCGCCCAAGTATCTTGTTTATATTAGCTCCTTACTCCCACAAACCTAAGAGGTTGGTATTATTCTTGAGGAAACTGAAGCTTAGAGAAACTAACACACTCGAAGTCACAATTACACAGCTACTAGGACAGGGCTGGGTTTAAGCCGAGGATCCCTGATTTGTTGTCGCGTGCTCTTAGCTACTGTATACACACGCAGACACAGGTGCATATACATATGCATATACATACAGATGTACATATATGTTTGTGTGTGTGTATGTGTATATATATAGGTTTGTGTATATGTGTGTATACACACACACACATACACACCCTTTGCTGCTGTCCACACTGAGATCTGGAGAGCCCTGTCTGGTTGTGTTGCAGCGGAGTTTGGGTGGACCGCTGTGTATCATCATTCTCCTTGTTTTTTCCTTGGCTCGTCTTTGTTCTGCATTTAAGTATATCATTACTCTTAATTTTAATGTTACATGTGATCAAAAAGGGGATAATGTGATTGAGTGTACTAAGACTTTTAAAGTACATTCACTTCTATAATTAGGCATCACTAGAAAATTAAAATTTCCCGGAAACCATCTCCCTAATGAACATGTAAAATCTTCGGTGCTTGAAATCATCACACTATTATCAACTGAACACTCTGAAAGCCAAATGTATTAATAAATCAGCTCTTTTCGGTACTAGCTTGAATTTTTTTATGGTGATTGTTTTACAAAAATATTAAGTGGCAAAAGAATTGTACAGAACACAGAGCTTAGCTGGAACGAAATGAGCTCCTCATTTATCAGTCTTCTCTTTCGCCTCTAACAGCATGTAGTAGGTTTTCTCACATTTCACTGATGAAAACAGATTTCTTACCTTCTTTGTTATTCTTACCCCCTGTACTGCGCTATTCTGTATCTGGTCCGCATGTTATTCCTTGTGTTAACTAGACTTCACACGTCTCAGCGTGAGGATTGTGGCTGATTGTGCAGATCGTGGAGGGTACCATGTGCTTTACATTGACCATCGCTCACCAGATTTGCCTTGCTTGTCACACGATAGAGTCATTAGAGCCCTTTCCCTCCACTTGGTTCACTCTGGACATGACCTCAGCCTTATCCCTTTCCACACTGCCCAAGTGGAGTCCGGCCACTTCTGTTTATTTCATGTTAATGGAATAAATTAATAAAAATAGTAGTTTTCATTATTCATTTTCATTACCAGATTATGCTCGGTTTAGTGTTTTCTGACTTATATTACTTTCTGTTTTATGCGTATTGGTTTATTTAATCCCCAAATATAGTAACATCTTTGAAAGCAGATTGGATTTTCCACACTGTGTCTAGCATATATTAGTAGGTATTCAAAGAATACTTTTTTCTTTTTTTTTAGTAGCCTCCATGCCCAGCATGGAGCCCAATGCAGGGCTCAAGCTCATGACCCTGAGATAAGACAGGAGCTGAGATCAGGAGTCAGACACTTAACCGACTGAGCCACCCCGGCACCCCTCAAAGAATACATTTAATAAAGTTGAGAGTGATTAATGTATAGTGCAGTGACTAGTGTGGCAGAATGTTGAAGTATTTTCAGATTATGGGGTATGACTGAGTTGTGGTAAGTCAGAGGTAGAGAGCTAAACTAAGATCCAGGCTGTTAAATTGTATCAGATGGTCCTAATATTGGAATAGTATTAAATCTCAAGTCACTCTCAATAGTTATACATATTTATTATACCCTTTCTGCGTGCCAGGCACTGTCCTAAGGACTTTGTATATGTTAACTCTCTTAAACCTTTCAATAGCCCTGTAAATAGACTTTTATTATCCCCATTTTATGGATGAGAAACTTGAGGTTCGTAGAGGTTGAGTCATTTGCCCAGCATTACCTAACTCTTGGGTGGTAGAGCTGGAATGTGAATCCCGGCAGTCTCATAGTCCTTGCTTTGAACTGCTAAGCCTAGAAAGCCTTGTTTCAGTTCATCGTTATGTATATAAACTTCATAATAAGGCAGACTTCATTTATTTCAACTCCATCAAAGCTCAAACATACTTTGTGTTAGCTTAAATTTTAAAAGTATCAAAAATAAGTTCTAAAAAGGAAGTCCCTCATTACAGGTGGCTCCTGGTTACTGAAGCAGGAGAAAAGCCCACAAGTAAATGCGCGAGCAATTGGAGTCTGTCAAACAACATGATCTGATTCCTGGTTTTGTGAAATGAAGCTATGCCATTTCTGTTCATGCTCATCTTTCTCTTCCCCTGGGCCGGAGAAGAGAGTTTCAGCCTACCTCAAGGAGGAGGCTTGCTCTTTTTCTCAGCCAAGACCAAGCCTATTGACTCCGTTACTTTTGAAAAACAGCAGCTGGATGAGCAGGTGCTTCCGTGTTTCCCTGCTCCCGTCTAGAGGGACTGGAACTGTGTTAATGCAAGTGAGAGATTTTCCCTAAGAAAAAACTGCTCCGTTGAGAAGGGAATAAGACTAGGGAATGAGTAAGGGAGTAAGACCGGGAGTAAGACTGGGGGAGGGGGTGCCTGCTTAAGCGTCTGCCCTAGGCTCACGATCCTGCATCAGGTTCCCCTGCTCAGTGCGCTGCTTCTCCCTCTGATACTACGCCCTCTCATGCTTTCTCTCTCTCTCACATAAATAAATAAAATCTTAAAAAAAAAAAAAAAAAAAGGACTGGGGAGTGAAAAGGAAATGACCCTTAGCTGCAGCCTTTCAAAGCTTGGCCATCACGGATGTAAACAGCGCTGACTACGGGTTGTGGCTCACCTGGTTGAACTCTTGAAAAACTTCCAGATCAGACTTGCAGATTTGGATATGGATTTTATAGGAATTCAGCCGAGATGGGCATCCTAGCCAGGACCGCCTATGATCCTGGATGCAAGTAAGAGCTCTGCAAGATCTTTGGGCTTATTTCTTTCTTAGTCTGGAGAAGAGAGACAATGTCAAACAAAGACACTGCCCTGATTTTATTCTCAAGTCTGAGGGCGGAGCTGTGAGTTGATGCTCCGAGGGAAGAAGGACTGTTCCTGAGAGATAAGAGTCCTGTTGAAAAGGCGGCACTTGATTCACGAGCCCCCCACATGCAGTGTCCATCTGACTCGGTGGCTACCGGTGAACAGACAGCACTTGATTCCTGCAGTTTGGTGCTGAGCGCCTCCTGGCTCATCTCCGGGCAGCACCTTCCCTGGACTGGAGGATGACTGTGTCCTAAGGGAAAGCTGAGGTTTCTGAGTGCAGAGAGGTTTGATACACCCTCGGGAACAGAAGAAGATGGCAGCAAGGGATACCAGGGAACAAAGGGACTCAAGACAATACACGAAGGAATTTTCTAAGAGTTCTTAACTACATTCAGACTCTGCTTCTGAGATTTCTGGTGTCTTACAGTTACCTAACAGCATCTAACAGTTTTCTGAATTAATCTTTCAGGGAAAGGAAGAGTTCTGTGTGTTTGTGCTTGGAGACCGCAGGAACTGTATAATTTGTCCTCTGTCTTGTCGGTCTTATGGGACAGAATCCCTGAGGGAAAAGCTAATTAGCAGCAGCTCTAGGGAGGAGAGAGTCAAAGGCAGAAAGCAGAGACCCTGGTGGGAGAGAGACAAAGGAGAGTGCAGGGCACCTGCTAGGGCCTGTGGTGGGGGTGGGGGATAGGGGGGTGGGTCCTTAATCATCAGGAAATTAGAGAGGCTCAAAGTAAGAATGACTCCTCAGCCAAAGAGTTTCCATAAAGATTACATGAAGTTACATGTATCAAGCATATAGTAGCACTTAGCACATTTCTAGCACTTCATAAGGAGTGGTTGAATGTGACCAGGGGGTTCACTATTGCCAGAAAATACTTGTCCCCAGTATGTAGAGCAGTGGCCTGGAAAGATGCTTTATGTGCCCCCACCTTCCTGCCCCATAGCTGGCTAACTCCTCCTTTTCCTCTTCCAGGGCTCCCCATGATGGTGAGGGCCCCTCATCTCCGTGCCTACATTCCCATTTTCATCCAAGATTTATCACACTGTCCTGGAAAGAGCTTGCCTCCCTGTCTGCATTCCCCACGAGGCTGAATTCTGTAAAATAAGAATGTGTGGGCTCCTAGCATGGGGGCAGATGCCAGGCCTTGGCAGGGGCCACTGGGTAAAAGCTCTGTGGTAGTGGGGTTCAGGGAAAATCTGGGGGACTATTGAGCTTGAGTGTATTGAGAAAATATAACATGGCAAAAGCTGTAAAACTTTATTATATAAAGTTGTGTTTTATTTTAAAATGGTATCTTTGGAAATACTTGTATGTGTGGGAAATTATTTAGATGATAGACGATGTTTGGTGTAAATTCTGATGCAGAGCTTTCAGAGGATGAGAATAATTCGGAACTAAACCAGAACTTTTTTTCTCCTCAGCCTGCCCCTTCACCCTCTCCCAGGCCCAACCCAGTGCTACCACCACCTAAAATTTGCTTCTCTGGGAGCACCTCCTCAGAAGGTTGCTGATTTGCTCTAAATCTAAACCCAAAAGCATTTATACTGACCATGACAAGGACTGTTGCTCAGGAGAGGCTCAAACTGTGTGTTGGGGGAAGGGAGGCTAGATTAAGAGAGAGACAGAGAGGGCTAGTTTGTGTAAAAGACCTCCCCCCTCCGGCCCCACCAAACCAGCCCTCGCGGTGACCACAGGTCCCCTTTCCTCAGGACTCGTCCACTTGTAGCTTTTTCTCTGTCCCCCATCTGATTTCTGCTCATCTCAAATACCCAGAACCCACTCACCTTCTTACTAGCTGGGCAAATAATTCTGCGTTCGTGTGTGTGTGTGTGTGTGTGTGTGTGTGTGTGTGTGTGTGAGAGAGTGATATCTGATGTGCAGTGCTGAGGATTTTTAACGTTTGGATTGAATTTCCTTAAAACTATAAATGAATATTAAAACATAATATTTAAAAAAAACTAGGAATGTAAATTATGTAAGAAACAGCTATTTTATCTTTTGTGTGCCGTATTACTTTACAGTTGAAAAGTTTTGTAAATCCCTTGGCTAATATACATGAGGTTCTTAGAACCCTTCAACACAAAAACACTCTATACACTTTTAAGGTAGAGTAGCTATAAATTTCTAGATTTCATATTCTCCCAGGAATGAAATATGTATCGTCTGGGTGACTAATCCTAGAAAAGCTGTCACACTACAGGGGTGAGGCGCTCCTGCCTCTTGGCAAAATGAAGCACCTGTCAGAACAATGGCCAATCACTGTTTGGGAAGAGCAGGGTCCATATATGATTTCTAAGAGCAGCCGCAGAGCCTCCCCGGATGAAAGGAATTACTCTGGAGAATTAAGGTCTCTGGGTTTGTGCGGAGACAATGGCTCTCCTCCGGGAATTTTGCAAGGCTAAGTTTTCTGCAAGGAGAACGCTCAAGTAGGGTGCAGCACTTTCCTGGGCTGCTCGATTATTGATGGGTGTTGGGAGCCTGCTTTCTGCCTGCCTGCCTTCCCTCCTTCCTTCCTTCCTTTCTCTCACTCTCTTTCTCTCTCTCACTTACTCTTCCTTCCCTTCCCCTTCCTCTCTCTTCCCTTCCTCTTCCCTCCCTCCCTTCCTTCTCTCTTTTTCCCTTTCTTTTTTAAATAAACTTTTAATTTTAAGATAAGTGTAGGTTCACAAGATGTTATAAGAAATCATATAGAGAGATCCCCTGTACCCTTTACCTCCTTTTTCCCTGTGGTGACACTATCGCAGGCTGTTGGCAGTGACACAGTCCAGGTACAGAACAGCAGTATCACGGTGAGGAGTCCTCCTATTGCCTTTTTATAGCCACGCCCACTTCCCCTCCCCCAGTCTATGCTTTTGGGGAAGAGTTTGGTGGCCGAGGTAAAAACAGTTTGGTGGGCGTGAATGTGCGTCTTTGCCAGGATGTGTAGCCCCCAGCAGTTCCGACAGGTGAGTGCTGCGTCCCCGTTCCCAGTATATCACCGTCTCTGCTGTGCTCATATTCCTAGGGAGATTCTTCTGTACTTTTTTCCTGAGTATCAGCTACCGTCCGAATTTGGCTACACATCTGTGGAGGAACTTGCAGTAAGTTTTGAGGTAAGCCGGCTTGATTAGAACTTTGAGGGAATGACAGGAGAGCCCGAACTTAATGGAAGACACACTGTAAAGTGTTACCGGGAAGAGGACCTAGGATGGTTTAAGTGAATGCAGATGGGGATCTTTAAACCAAATGGTTGACTCAGAATGAAAACTGCATTTAAAACCAGTATGGCCAAGGTTCAGATAAACTTTGGGAAGATCTTACAGACTGAGAACAGAAAGTCGTAGAGATGAAGAGAAACAGGACGTGGTCCCTGACTTCCCTTCATGACACCAAAACTAGAGTTTCTATTGCTTGGGTACATTTTCTCAGCTACCCTTTATGAGGGGCTGAGGTGAGGAATGGGTGGGTCAGCCATGTCAGGTGCCCAGAGCACTAGTCTTATTAAAATCACTAACACATCACAGGGACGGATGAAGAAAATTCAGTTTATCAAATGTCCTTTCAGGGACAGTACCATATATGATTAGAAGGAAAACTTTGTTCAGCTACCTGGGCTCACAGTGGGTTGTCCCCAGGCCGCTAAGTCACTGCAGGCTGTGGTGAAGCTCAGTGAGCTATGCGGGCCTGAGGCTGCCAGAAGCTGCTCCCTGGAGCCCTGAAGAACCCCGGGGTACAGGAGGGTGGGAGGGTGCTTTCTCTGCCTACATGCTCACGACTGCTTGTGGGAATGATGGATGTACATGGAAAGGCTAGTCGTGAAAAGAGCACCAAGTAAATAATCTGACAGAGGTGCCTTATGCCTTAATCTGATCCTGGGAAGAAATCCTTAATTTTCTAATGTGTAATTATTGTTTTTGCTCCCTCACCTTCTACCCTCACCGCACCCCCCGGCCCCCAACCAGGGTTCCAACTCTGTTACTTCACTGGGACTGTCTTGTGAGGGCACCACTGACCACTAAGGCTGACAAATGCAGTGGTCACTTCTTATCTTACCTGACCTCAGAGAGACCAACTCAGTTGACCACTTTTTCCTTCCTGAACCACTTTCTTTGTATCGCTTCCCTGACAATACACTTCCCATTTTCTTGCTTTTCTTCCTCCTGTCTTTCCTGCTGGTAACTCAATTCCTTCCCTGTTCGGTTTCCAAATGTTGGCACGTCTGAAGGCCCATTCCTGGGCCATTTTCTTCTCTCTGTTTCTAGGTGACCTCTGTGAGTCTGTGACTTTAAATACTCTCCCATTTGCCAGTGACTCCCCAGTCTGTTTCTGTGGTGTTCCCATTCCAGCGATCCAGGCTCCAACTACCTTCTTGACATCCTCTTGAATAATCTTTGTCATTTCCTTTTCCTTCACCTTTTTTTCTTTCTGCCATTGTTGAACCATGTTGTTTATGAATTATGTAAATCGCCTTAATCTTTTTTTGGAATAAGGTGAGGTATACTTTAGTTAATTTAATTAGACCCAGGTCTTAAAAACGACCCACAGTACCAGTGTTGGCCTGTTCTAGGCTTTGATGGTTTTGTTTTGTTTTTTTATACTAGATCCTTGCATGTTACAGCTCTGTTGTAGACAGCTCATTCTCTAAAAGTTAATATCCTGTTCTATTATCATTTACAAAAACAGCTGGAGCAATGCCCAGAGCAGAGAAACAAAAAGCTGAGAATGGTCCTCAACCAGGTAAGCTTTTTTTTCCTTTTTTTTATAAATGTAGTCATTTATATTCTAAATGATCCCATACACCAAAGGAGAAATAATAGACATTTCCAAATGTTAGCTTTGGAAGGAAATCAAATTTGCATTCTCTTATCAAGACTAAGATTAATGCGTAGCATATCAGATGTCACAAAGCAACATCTTTTTGAATTTTAAAATGCAAATGTTTCCACAGCAGAAAGCTTACGAAACACTGGGAGTCAGACTATATTTTGAAGAGAATACATGATGTTCAGTATCTTTAAGAAAGAGATTAAGTCCTTGAGACACTGGACTAAACCAGAAATCATTTGCAGATTAAAGTTTTTAATTATTTTGGACAATTTGATATCTCTGGGGGTTTTTTTGGTTAGTTTTTTGTTTTTTTAGTATCCTGTCAACAGTTTTTTAAGTTTATGATTTTTCCATTGTCAAAGTAGTTATAAAAACAATGAATACTACTGAAAGTACTTATGCTTACAGCCGTATTCTGAAACACTGTCTTACTAACATGCAAACCTATCAAGACTAGGCGGTGCATGGCGACCCCTGGACTCATGAGAAGCAGAAATAGAAGCAAAAGCACTGCTTCATCTCTTTTGTAGGGAATGGAATAGATTCGGATATTCTTGTTTCATAAGTGAAATAGAATTACGAAGTAAGTTCCCAAAGACATATGATACCAGGCAAACTTGAAATGAAAATGAGAACCTAAACCAGACTCCTTCCTAGAAAGGCTGCATCACAAAGTATTTGAAGTGTAGGATGTGCCTAAATTTCACATCCTTGTTGATATATTTGCCTCTGATGTTTCTGAGTGAAGTGCCTACTGGACTGTGATAAACAGCTGGACATGGAGGTTTCCCATCATTGTTCAGCTGAAGAGCAAGTTTATTCCCTGAATAATGTCTGTTGAAAAGGATTCACTGAACATTTTCAGCCTGAAGACGTGCTTTGTCCACATTTCCTAACTAGATTACAGGACAAAGTTTTAATTCAATATATTTTTGATCCTATTTCTAGCACTATATTATTTTCGTCCATGAATGTCAAGCAGGGGTTGATCAAGAGCCAGGAGATGTAGGCACTAAACTAGGCCTTTTGTATCAGCCAGTAGCTCACTTAACCCTCACAACACTGGCAGGTAGAGGCCACTATCTTTATGTTTGTAATGAGGAACTAGAGAGTCAGCAAGTAATAGTCCAGCGTCATGATGCAAGTAAGTAACAGATTCAGGCTTGGAACCCAGATGTGTCCCACTCCAAGCTCATTCTCTGCATCACTGTCCTCCATCTTCTTATCCAGACTGTCCTCCTTTATCACGTGACAGAGTCTCCATGTGTTACTTGCAGTATGTATACCACAGCTTCTCAGCCTTTTGGTGTAAAAGAATTATTGTTTACTTACTAGAGGCCTTGACATTGCATGATGAGACTCATATGGGGGCTACTGACAGTGGAATGGTGGGGGGGGGGCGTGTGGCAGGCAGGTTGTTTGGTATCTCACCAGGAATTGTCCCAACTGGAAGTGTGTGGCAGCCAGCTCCAAGAGTTACCAGTAAGGCTCCTGGATCTTCCCACAGATCTTCATTTACTGGTTAGGAAACTCTGACTTAAATACTTAACACTATGAAACTTAGAAATTTGCTAAGAATTAGGATGTCACACATCTTAGTTTATCCAGGCTTATGTGTGTCCTTCACGTCTGTTTCTAAATGACATTTTTCTGGTATCGATATGATCAGTAACGGAGCCAGGTTGTTGTTGGGTTTTGGAGACCAGACTGAATAAGGTAAGTATTTACACAAGGTGAACAGTGTTAGCAGAAATGATAAGTAGAATCCTCTTAATGTTTAGGGCAAGTGAGATTCAAAGAATCAAAGCAAGATAAACAGTCAGGAGACCATGACTTCCTGTTGAAACAGAGATGTTGCAAGCAAAATACAAAACAATTGTGATCATGACTTCCCCAACATGATACTGCTTGGTCATGAGGACTTTATTATTGATTGGTAGTTTTAAGTGGATGGTTATAAAAACTATTAAAATCATTCTTTGAAATCCATGTAGAGGACAGATCTATGCTAACTTGATTTATTCTGCATACTTTTAATAAAGACGGCTACATGAAAGCACAGAGGACCCTTGATAAGTCACAGATGTCTTTGGTCACCTTGCCTTGGTTTCCATAACTATTAGTAGTAGTAGCTGATTTATGATCACGTAGGTGGTCCTATACGACTTGGCCTGAACCACCATCTTTTATTCTTTCCTCTCACAAACCATCTGCTCCATCTGAGATGGAATTACTCCAGCCTACTAGACTGGCCTGCCTCTGAGCCTTTCCCCATGCTGTCCCCCAGAACACTCTTGTCTACTCTCCTAGTCTGCAGGTGGCCTCCTGAAATCGTGCCCACCTGATGTTGGGTCTGGTCAATGCCACCTTCCACTTCATGCCTTCCTCAATCTAACCATGTGAGCTTAATCTTGACTTTCTATGTTCTAAGAGAACCTCAGAACTTTTTTAGTGTTAATTAAATTTTCTGCCTTGTATTGTAGTTGTTTCTTGTATTTTATTTTCTCCTTAACTAGATTATAGGATCCTTGAAATTAGCAATTCTCTCTTATAAAACTCTGTATCCTGCTAGCATTCAGTCGGTACCTTGAATGCATCTCGACCCTACCATTTGTACATTGAATCAAGGTTTATTGTTTCTGCTATACTGCCAGCCCACATAAACATCACATGTCACATACCTATAAGTAGAGTACGAAATCTAAGGATCTTGTAGGCCAGCCTTCCTTGGTGCTAACTTGTTAGGATTCTGGAGCTCCAGAGCTGCTAGAACTCTGACTTTTTACATTCAAGGCAGAAAATTAAAATCTCGGTTGAATATCCTTTCTTTCAAATCCTAATTCCGTTCTGAATTAATGGAGTTTGGAAAGAATTCCATTTTTGATCTGCCTCAAATACTTCTACAAGAGTAGGTTTAACCAGCAGAACTAAGCCTCTCATCTTGTTACAATTCTCTACTCCTCTTAATTAAAACGTTAATACAACCAGAAGTCCTTTTACATCGAGCTTTGAAAGTTCTCAGAATTGCTCCCTTTTATAGAGACTCCCTGAAAATGTTAGCCTGAGAAAGGCAGAAGAATAAATCAGGAAACTGGCTGGTAGTGTTTGAAGGAAGTATAGTTGGCTTGGTTACAAAACCGTGAACTTGGAGAGACTAAGTATGACCTTGAATGTAGCGTGCTATAGAACATTCCTAATGTCATACTGTATGAACAGTGTTGTCTTCTGAACTTTTTATGTGAAGTAATTCTAAGTACACAGGAAATCACAAAATGGTAGAGAGGTCTCAGGTACCTTTCCATTTTTCCCAGTGCCTATGTCTTATGTAATTATATGATTATAGTAGAATATCAAAACCACAATAATGGAAGTTGGTGAAATATGTGTCTCATTTTATCCATATGTGTGGATTTGCGTAACCACCACCAAAACCAGGATCCAGAGCTCCCATTACCACAGACACCTCCCGGTTCTCTCCTTTATAGCCACACCGCACACACACAGGCACCCCAACTCTAGGCAACTGCTAATCTATTCTCCATCTCTATCATTTTGTCATTTTAGTCATGCTAATAGAAATGGAGTCATATAGTATGTGTCACTTTCTGATTGGCTGTATTCATTTAGCCTAACGCCCTTCACATCCATTCAAATGTTATCAGTAGTATCAAATGTTATCAATATTGCTGATAAGCAGTAATGTTGTTTTTCTGACTAATGTTGTTTTTCAGATTTCTTTTTAATTTTACTTGTTTTGTTTGTTTTCTTACTACTGTTGCTTTTATCAAAAAGTGTTTCCTGGCTCTTGTTCAGATGGCAAAAGCTGTGAAATTCTAGAGCTCTGAATACTAAGAACTCTGTATGACTGGTGACGTCGGAGCTATCTATGACCCTGTTCTCCTTTTTCTGGCTGAGTTGAATTATTTACCCAACTCCACCTTCTGACCATGGGGGATGGCACTGCCTGGCGTTGACTAAAGCCTCCATAAGGAGTCATCAACGTCTTGTGGGTTGAATTGAGGATGTTCGAAAGTGGGTTTCCCTCCAAGATCTCAGAACATAGTCTGGATTTCAGGGCAGGATCGGCCTGTGTGCTTAAAATCCCCTTCCTGTGAATGCTGCACATCTGCTCTCCTAACTCCCCACCATTTCATGCCAATGGTGCAGCAGGCATGGGAAATACAGGGGTGAACAAAACTGTTTTTTGTTTTTTTTTTTTACATTGAGGTCACATTCTAGAGGAAAGACAGATAACAGAGCATAATGTAACATCACGTAATGGTAGATACTGAACACGTAAATAAACATAACATAATTGTGCAGGGCCAGGGGGTAGACCGTGATGATGCGTAGGGAAGGGACAGCCTATTTCAGATATGGTGACAAGGGGATACCTGAGCCATGTTTCAGCACAGACCTGAGACAAGCAGTGAGCCTCGTGGAGGTGGGGCTTGAAGTCACTGAACGGAGGAAGCAGCAAGAGCAAAGGGCCTGAGGCAGGAATGAGCTTGGTGTTTTCCTGGAAGAATGAGGCGGGAGACTAGGAAATAAGGTAAGAACAGGCAGAGGCAGGCCAAGGAGTTCAGCATCGCGTTAATTTTTGGTGCCCCCACTCAAGTGTCCAGGCAGTCTGAGACTCTAAAAATCCAAGATTTCTTTACATGGCAATCCACAAATCTCACAATTAAGTCTCACCTTTAATGGAATACATTGTGTGTGTGTGTATGTGTGTGTGTGAACACACACAAATAGGTGAGTGTTTGCCACTGTGGAGTGGTATTTGGGTCCCTGCTCCCAAATACTCCTCTTTATTAATAGTACATGAAAAGCATAAATAGGGGCACCTGGATGGCTCAGTCGGTCAAGCAGCTGCCCTCAGCTAGGTCATGACCTCAGGGTCCTGGGATAGAGTCCCGCAGGGGCCAGGCTCAGCAGGGAGTCTGCTTCTCCCTCTCGCTCTGCTCCTCCCCTTGCTTATGCGCGCGCATGCTCTCTCTCTCTCTCAAGTAAATAAATAAATAAAAATCTTGTTTAAAAAAAAGAAAAGCATAAATAATTGGAGGGTAAGTTACTGATATTAATCCATGTCAAATGCTTTAAGTACCTTAATGATCTTTAACGGGGAATCCATACCTTCCTCTCAACTCGAATGCAATCTGTGCCTTACTTGGGGCACCATGCACCTTCTCCCATAAGACACAATATTTGCATACTTGTGTTATCTCATTCTATAGACTGGCAGTCTCTTGAGGCCAAAGACTGGATCTTACATATCTTCATATCACCTATACCAAAATTCAGTGCCTTGAATTTAGGAGGTGGTTAGTGAATGTTAAACAGAATTCAGTATATTGAGGGGTTTTTGTTTGTTTGTTTAAAGGATTCTATAGAAAGAGGAGAAATAGGTGCTTAAAGGGGCTGATGTGGACATTGTCTGGGAGGGGCCTGCAGGTATTAGTGAGTGTGGTGGAGGACGTGGCGGGGGAAGGGGAGACCCAGAAGACAAACGAAACCACCTTATAGTTTTCTTCTCAGCCCAGTCGTATCAGAACACAGAAACCACCTTATTGCAGAAATTTTCAAATGTGTATCAAAACAGGATTTGCTCTGTATTTCTTTTCTTAGAATATCCCCCGCCCTCTCCAAATGTTGACACAATCAGTTCTTGTCATTTTGAAATTGGAGCATTTGGCCTCTCCATTTCCTTCTCTACTCTGTGAGCGCCTCAGCCACAACATGAACCTTTGGGTAACAACCAAGACTCTTGAATTAACCCGGGTCATGTGTGTACGTTAACGACCATACTCTTTGTGGCAGGACAAGGAACGTGAAGAGTGTGACAGAAAAGGAATTCCTCTGACTGTAGCTTCTGTGCTACAGACATGAGTTCTAAATAACACACCATCATCTGCCAGCAGAGCCTTGCGTGGCCGGCCATTCTGTCGTTGCCTCTGAGTTCCGGTGCTGTGGAGAGGGTTCACGGGCACTACCAGCTGCCCACTTTGTGCCTTGCATACTCTGGTATCACTGGTGGGCAGACAGATTCGACCATGACTGGATGCTTTTTCCATTTCAAAGCAAGCGTCTCCAAGCTCCCCTTGGTGTGCCTCTCCCATCCTCATAGTTACTGGAGTATTGGACGTTTTTCCTTGTCTCTCTTTGTCTTCCATCAGATGGCAAGTTCCTTAAGGGTGTCACCGTGTCTCAAATTTCGACCACCTATAGTACACAGGGGTAGAGGTGACGCTTGGTACATCTGTGTAGAATTGGAATATGAAATCTCTTTCTGATATTGGGGGGAAAGTAATACTTAAAAAATACACTAAAACTGTTTTTAAAAACATTCCCAGATCCAGAATGTTTACATGGCCCAATATGAAAGAGAACTAAAGAGAAAAATGCAGTCCATTATCTATGATGCAAATCGAAGAGGAGTGGTTAACGAAATATCTCTGGGACAATGTGAGAAAAAAAGAAAAATGACTGAAGATAAACTGAATAATCTTCGGGTAAAACTGAGAGTACTATTGCAGAAACTCCAGCTGGTAAGTAACAAAATTTGGAGTAGTAGGAATATACTCTGTGGAAAGAGCACTGAGCTAGCTTCCTCTCCTGCCATCGTCATCCCCTTACGGGCTTCGGACAGGTCACTTAACCCAGCACTTACTCTCCCTATAAGGATATTGAAATCGTAAGCATATATGAGAATATTTTTAAAAGGTCTGTTATTTTTCTCTCTTACAAAATATCAGAACCTTTGCTTGTGCTGTTGGTACAGTTTGAGCAACCCTGTCTGCTCAATAGTGTATTGCCAGTAGGAAGTTTTTTCTAATTTTATCAGACAACAAAATATTTTAATTTTTATCTCCATACATAATTAAAAATGGACTCTTCTAATCTTTGAGAAGAGGTTAGTGAGGTCAGGAAACATCGTGTAAGTGTGCTGTTCCTCTTGTTTGGATAGACGAACGCATCAAGAACAGGGCTCCTGTGATGGATTGAGCTAACGAGGAGAGGTCCATCTTCTTTCTACAGCACATAGAAATGCTGGATAGAATACATAAAATATTAAAATATGTATAGCCATAGTCGAAGAGCCTTTCCATAGATGCTAAAATAAATTGAGAAATCCAACAGCGAGCCTAGGAAGCATGTGGCATTTTGTTCTCAGACATAGGCCCTGAGTCTGAGACAGGAAACAGGGCATTCCTGGGCCCTGCAAGGTGAGAGGGCAGGAGCTGAGTGCCCCACGGAGAACCCTGACTGAGTGGAGGGTTACCTTGCCCAGGAAGAGGGATGGGGAGAGACCAGGAAACACAAACACATCGGGATAGTACGCGATGAGCGTGGGCTTTGAAGCCAGGCCACCTGGGTTCCAGTTAGCTGTGAACATGTCAAGGTGAATCCATTCCTCCTTCACAAAATAGACATCTTTTGGTTTCTTTGGGATTTCTCTTACATTATTAAATACAAATGAAACTCAGAAAATATCTCTGCTGAATTTAAGTATACAGCCAAAAAAGATACCCCTGCCCCCTGCCTTGGGTGGTGTAGGCTACAGTTCTTGCAGTTCTTGTGGATGTAAAGGGTGGCAAATGTTTTTATGTGTGAAAGGTCTGACACGGGGCCTGCACCATGCCATGGTACAGTTTCAGCGATGATGGTTGTTTTACTAACAAAAACTCGAGAGACCAAAGAAATTCTGTATCATAAATATCAAATACTACTCTCTATCGAAAAACTTCATAAAAATTATTGGTTTTCATTAGAGCACATTTGTGTGTGGCTAAGAGAAAGACATGAAAGAATAATGATTTACTCTTCCTTCTGTGCCAAACCCCTGGGTTCCCGCACAGTAGCCAGAAGAATTCCACTAATTTGCTTTATTCAGGAAGTTTGGTAAGGAGGCGAAGGGGCTTTAGCCCGCAGAGTATATGAAATGCTTTGTCTGGTATCATTGGAGAGGCACTCAAAGGACTCCTTGCCCAAATAGATTTACTCTCATCCTTGACTTGAAATTTCTATTCCCACTGCCTCTGATGGCCAGAGCAAATGCACTGGTGTAGAGCAGAGACGAGAGCCGAGGTAGACCCAAAGCAGATGGACCGAGCAGGCACATGAAGAGGCTGGGGACAGAACCAGCCTGGAGTCCTAGAAGGAAGTCTGGTGTGCCAGGCAGAGAGCAGAGCCAAAGGATTAGACTCGGCCAAACAGATGGAGAGCCGTCGGTGTCGGAAGGGGTCACACAGGGCATTCCTCAGGGCCAGTGACTATTTGAAAAGCTAGGTGAACATGACTGTCATGTGAGCTTGTCTGGGACGCGGTACAGTCCAGCCTTGTCTGAGGCCTAGGGCAGAGGGAGCCAAGCAGACGCACAGTTAACGGAACCAGATGAGCGATGGAGAAGCTAGGACGATGGTGCCACTGACCGGGAACCGTCATAAACTGGAATTGTTTCTGGGAGGTCCTTTCTAAAAATTCTCTTATCCATCATTCCAAGTTGGAGAGCAGGTTGAGCCCATGGCTGGGCTTGAGAGAGGGAGATTGAAGTCCGTAAACAGGGAGCGTTTATCCAGCTGTTCATGGATTAAGCAGCCCAGGGAAGGAGAGTGTGAAATTGCCCAGACAGAGAATCGGGGGAAAAGAGAGAAAAGGAGACAGATGAAGGCAGCAAGCCAAGGGCTCCGGGAAAAGATGCTGCAGAGGCAGGAGCAGCAGCAGAGAAGGCAAAATCTGCCCACTTGTCTGTTTCGCCTCCAAGGCTAAAGATTCATGATCTTTTATTTATTTTAAAGATTTTATTTATTTATTTGAGAGAAAATGAGCAGGAGCGGGGAGCGTTGCGGAAGGAGAGAGAGAAGAGACTCCCCACTGAGCAGGGAGCCCAACATAGGGCTCCATCCCAGGACCCCAAATCATGACCTGAGCTGGAAGCAGCCATTGAACCAACTGAGCCACCCAGGTGCTCCAGATTCATGAACTTTTAAAATGGAAGATGAGGAACGCCTGGGTGGCCCAGTCGGTTAGGCTCATACCTTCGGCTCAGGTCACGATCCCAGGGGTCCTGGGATCGAGTCCCGCATCAGGCTCCCTTCTCAGCGGGAGCCTGCTTCTCCTTCTGCCCCTCCCCTCCGACCACTTGTGCGTGCTGTCTGTCTCTGACAAATAAATAAATAAAATCTTTAAAAGAATAAAAAAATAAAAGTTAAAAAAATGGGGAGACGAGAGCCTCTAACAGAGAAGGACGAGGTGGAGGCAGGGTGGCTTTAGGAATATGACAAGTAATTAAATAGAAGGAAAGCCGGTTGAACTAACCTTCATTGAGGAAGAAAAAAAAATGATCCAAGTTCCTAACCACTGGCGAGCATAAAGTGAGATTAAATGCGAAAACATTTTAAATGATGAAAGGCATTATTCCAGGGCAAGGTGGGTTTTGCTGCTACAGGAACTGTAGGGAAGACTGTTCAAGGCCCCCCAGATTACAAGGGTGCAGCCTGCTGCGTCTTGGCCTGCTCTGATTGTTGATTCTCTCTCCCAGGGTAGCCCAGCAGGAGACCTGGAGCAGATTGACAGGTATTTAGAAGCTTTGCTTAAAGAAGATAATTCCCTTTTTCGGAGTGCTTTAAATAAAGTGGCTACAGATGCAGGACATCGTCTCCCTTTAGAACAAAACAGAAAGTAGTTCTCAAAATTAAAAGTCAGAAAAGATATTCCCTTTTAAAAATGCTAATACGACAACGGAAGATTCTTTTCAAAACGTATTTCCTCTTGTACTCGTTATTGTAAGGTTTGTCCTGTTTAACCCTAAGAAAATTGTGTACTTTAGCAATAGAGACGGATTTACAATTTACACATCCGCAGTCCTGTTCCCTCACTCTTCTGTTATTTCAGAAACTGTTTCTAGAGTCCGCCAATTCCCACGTGAGCTACTAAGTCTTAGATGGAAATGTCAGGCTTAAATTCTGTTTTCACTTAAAAGACTATAAAAACTAGAAAACGGTGGTTTTCAAAATCAGTGTACAAAGGACTACAGAATTGCCTCCTCTTAAAACTCGTGTTAAAACAGAAAGACCATATGCCCCTCTCCACAACAGCCAATACTCAGTAAAGCAGAATATATAGGTCCTCAAAGACTGTAAGATATAATTGATGTGATAGTTCTGTCGTTGAGTTGTAGTAAAAGTACACATCTTCTCAGTATCACATGAACACATATTGTACATGTGTAAGAATTGTTTTTATATTTTCCTTGTAACTATTTTTGTTTAGAAATGGCTGGAATTTTGGACAAAAGCAATAAAACATTTAATGTTTGTGGAATTGTATAATTTTTAATTTTATGTACATACACACAACACAAAATTCAGACCGTGTCAGATGGCATATGTCTTTAGACACTTAATTACTTCTCTCCAGAGGCGTGCTTTCACCAGTTACTCACGAATCCATCCAAAAACAATCAGTGTACATAAAACCATAGAAGTCATTCTACAGATATAATACGAACATAATGGCATCCAAAAGATTCTGTTGCTTTTTACAGTTAATATACCTTCAAGATCATTCCATATCAGGATCAGTACATGGAGAGTCTCTCATTATCTTTCCCTGCTCCTTATTATTCTATTCTGTGGATATACTAGAATTTATTTAATTATTCTCTTATCGATGATCCCTTAGATTTTTTCCCATTCTTTTGGGTTTATATGCGCAGATCTCTGTAAATATGTTTATTTCACACATGTGCAGTTATATGTTAAATCTCAGAAGATGAATTGCCGGGTCAGAGGGCATGTACATTTTATTATAAATAGATAGTGCCCAGTAGTACTACATAAAAATTTTATTAATATACATTCCCGCAGCAACATATGAGTGCCTGTTTCCTCACACCTTCACCTACCCAGTGAATTATCAAACTTTTCTTTATCTTGCAGACAAGGTAGGTGAGAAGTGGTATATCCTTGTAGCTGTAATGTATATTTCCTATGCTATGTGTAAGATTGAGCATCTTTTCATGTTTAAAATTCATTTGAATTTTTAAATTTGGCTTTTTCCCCATTTTTCTATTTGGTGGTAAGTAAATTTTTAAGGATTTTATTTATTTGAGAGAGCGAGCAAGAGAGTGAGAGAGCACGAGTTGGGGGGGGGGTGCAGAGGGAGAGGGAGGAACAGACTCCCAACTGGGCAGGGAGCTCAACTCGGGACACGAACCCAGGACCCTGGAATTATGACCTGAGCCGAAGGTAGATGTCTAACCAACTGAGCCACCCAGGTGACCTGGTGGTAAGTATTTTCTTACTGATTTATAGGAACTATTTTTATATTAAGGAAATTATCTTTGTTATATTATATGTGTTACAACTATTTTTTCCTAATTTTTTTTGAAAAAAATTTTATGGTGTTTTGAGCCATATGGGATTAAATAATTGGGGGGGATTTATTTCCTTTTCTTTATACCTCCTGGTTTTGAGTCATATTTAGAGAGGACATTCTAATGCTAAAAGTAATAAAGAAATTTTACTTTGTTATAATGATTTCAATCATTATATTGTCAAATCTTTGCTTCATCTATAATTTATTTTTGTGAAGGGAGTAAGCTAAAAATCTGTTTGTGCTTCCAGATAGATAACAGTGTTGTCCCATAACTATTCATCGAATAACCAGTCTCTTCCCCACTGAGCTGCAGGGCCACTTTTACAACATGTTAAATTCCGATTTGCTTTTGGGCCAAGTTCTAAAAAAAAAAAAAAAAATTCTATTACTTTTCATTGATCCAACTTTTCTCATGTTGGTCCCATGTTGTTTTGGTAGGGGTAGTCAGTAATTTTATATTTTCAGAATTTTCTTTTGTATCTTTGCATGTTTAATTCTTATCCACACTTAGAATTAGCCTTTTTAGTCAACACCTACCCTTCAAATTTTATTTGCATTTTGTTCGGTGTGTGGTAGTGTAATAGATTAAGGTAGAATTGCCTTTTTTTGATATCAAGTCTTTTATATCAAGTACCTTTTTTATATCAAGAGCAAAATATGGCTTTCTGTGTGTTCAGGTCTTTATGGGTGCCCTGTATGTATTAGCACTTAAAATTTTTCTTTGAAAACATCCAGCACATTCTAGTTAAATTTATTGTAATTTAGATATATTCTTTGACCTTTTAGAAATGAAGTCTTTTTTCCATTGTCTTATCGCAGGTTAATGTTTTATATAGCAGGATTCCTGAGTTTGGGATATCAATATTGTATCCAATATAAGAATCCTTACACTATTTGTAACAGTTTTAAATCTTTTTCTGTATCAGCAAGTAATCATTATGCAGATTTTTAAAAAAGCATTGTTTACATGAAGAAACAGTTTCTGGAGCTCTGGTCCTTGTATTCTTGATTAATCCAAAAATCTTCCTTCCACAAAGGATTTCCTTGGCCCCTTGAAAACTTTCATTACCTTTCTCTTCCATCATTACTAGCCATTCTTTTCTTAATCTAAAAATTGGTGATTAATAAATGTTAACAGTAATAGGAAGTCAGTGCCTCTGAGCATCCTTCTGGCAGACACTTAGAAAGAGTGCACGGGGACTCCCCAGAGAATGGTCTTTGAGGATCCTTACAGGGTATTCCTCGTATTTCCTATCAGGACTGAGTCCTCATTAGCTCATCTTCTTTCTTTGTCCTCCACAGAAGGAATCTCATCTACTCTAATTGTTTCAAGTAATACTTCCAAATGAATGAGTTCCACATTTCTATAACCTTATTGAATACCTGGTAGTTAACTGTAATTATGGATTTCAAAATCTTTCTGTTTAAAGTCTACATTGGTATGTTTGAAACAAAATTAATCCTATATACCCTAACAACTGCCACCTCGTGTCAAGGCACTTCGTTTAGGCCCCAAGGGCTCCAGTTCTTGGGAACTGGAAGTAGGTAATCAGTTAGGACTAAGGAACAGGGACTAAGGCAGAAACCAGACTTAGGAACTGAGTCAGTACGAGGATTGGGGAAAAATGGAGTAAGGTTAGGAGAGGAGAACCATGCTTGGGACCAGATGACCCCAGGTTGAAATAATGGAATTCTGTTACTCCTATGTGTGGTTGGCCCCAAGATGGCTTGAGGACCACACAGGGCAGTTCATTTCCACTTCTGAACCATGGATATAGTTCTGAGGCTTATTCACTCAGTTTTCAACTCCTTTGTAATTGGGACTTGACTCAGACAAGATGAGCTTGGGAAGTGGAGTGGGACAAAACTAGCAGGCAGAGGTAGAAGCAGACTTGAGAAACAGAAAAGACAGGAACAGGAAAAATAAAAAAGAAAAAAAAATAATGCCTGAAGACACAGCTTAATATGTCCCTTTATCTGCAAACTGCCCTTTTCTGCCTGCCGCACCACAACGTTCTTACTACTGCTCATATGGTTCTCTCTACCCATTTCCCTCAGAATGTATAATTTTTCTGTG
This sequence comes from Ursus americanus, assembly GCF_024610735.1. NCBI lineage: Eukaryota > Metazoa > Chordata > Mammalia > Carnivora > Ursidae > Ursus > Ursus americanus. The sequence goes on from NC_142130.1 coordinate 46,910,093, forward strand.
GTTTAAGATTTTTTTTTAAATCTGAGTTTATCTTCACAATATTTAGGTATGAAAACGCAAATATTCTTGTTACTGTTTTACAGCTGGGACCGCTGAGCCTGTAATGTTTCAGTGCAGTGAGTGCAAACAAGGCCTCGAGCCCAGGCTTCCTGATTCCAACTCAGAGTTCCTTCCATGAGACCCCACTCCACTATGCAGGCATAATTTATGGCTGACAGTATGGCAAAGAACACTCTTTCTAAAATGTTGCCTCTGCCCTTCACAGAAAACTCTCTCTCTGAATGGCAGTAAACGCAATCCCATCAGTTAGCGATAAATGACCTAGTCCTAAAACTGTACAGATGAGTTAATCTCACTGGCTTTCTGTTCTTATTTAGCCTATGGCTGTAAGAGGTTTAGAGTAGCTCTCTAAAGGCATATGTTAGCCTCTAGTTTTAGTGAAGAGCGAGGAACTAAATCGGTAGGGACCTTACATGAAAACAACCTGAGAGAAAGCTGGAGACCGTGAATCACGATGGGAAATAGCGAATCCGTAGCTGGTGGTCAGACAGCAGTTCCTGCTAAAGAGACCTATGTGTGGTACAGAAAATTTATGAGGGAATATCCATCAGGCCTACAGACACTGCATGAATTTAAGACACTCTTGGGTCTGCAGGGTCTGAATCCAAAGGCCAGTCAACACGTTGATCAAGTCTATAATACCTTTGACATGAACAAGGTAAGACCTTTAGTTTTTATTTGGCTCTGGTTCTGCATTCTCCCCTTTTAGAAAATCTGAAATAGCCTGAGGTAAAACGTGTGCATCTCACTGAACAGGGAGCTCTTCAGAGAACCCGCAGCTTGTAGGTAAGTGAGTCATTAAACACATTTAGCACTGACGGCATGAAAGTAATTGGGAACTAGCCTCTCCGCCCTTGGAAATGTTCTGCATGTAGAGAGTTATTTTAAAACCAAATTAAATCTCGGCATGGAATTCTAATGCTATCGTTTAAACAAATCTAATAAGTGCAGATTGATTTACAAAGACTGTTTTCAAAGTATTTAATGCGTTGGTGACATTTTATAGAAAAGCAAATTACAGGAATCTGCTTTAAAAAGTGTGATTGCATCTAGATTGGCAGGTAAAATCAATACAAATTCGCCAACATGTTGTTTGTGCTCAGAAGCCGGAATGCCGGAATGCTTTTTCATATCTGACCAATTTAGTTGGGGAAAAAAACAAAACAGTTTGGTTTTAAATTCAGATAAATTTTAGTTTCTAAAGATTGTGACTCAACTATTGTCTTGAATTTACTCATTCCTGAGGAGTTGCAGCACATTTAATTTTCAAGACTTGTAAAAATACAAAAATGAGGGGGAAAAAAGGAATAGAAAAAAGCCAAAAAAGTAACAATCTGACCTAGCAGGCTCAAATTCTGCCTAATTTTCCTTGTGGATTTCAGTTATTTTTTTACCTGTATATTTCAAAATGGGCTGACGCCATCTAGAATGAAAGGGAAAGGGGAAATACTACTCATTGAAAAACATGACTTTCGAAGGCTGTGTGTGAGAATAGATGAGAAAGAAGTGACAATTCAATACAATTAAAACAGTTGGCTGTCCATTGGGATGTATGGAATCTAGCACAGCCCTTTGAGCCCTTTTCCAAATCAAAACAAAAACGAAACAACGACAACAAACCAAAACAACAGATGACTTAAAAGGAGGTAACAGCCAGGAACTGGGGAAAATTAAGCCTGGGCAAAATTAACAGCTATTTTAATTCTAGTAATAGTGTTGGGAACAGATTTCTTTTAGGACATGTTCTGTGTTACCAAGCAGGAATGAAGCACTGCTTGCTTAGCATGACAGTGTTACCCTCCTCCTGAATTTTACTTCGTGTAGATGCAAACAAACAACAGTTCTGCCCCCAAGGAGCTCACAAATTAGCGGGAAAATGAGACAGATTCTGCTTTTGTTCCTAATGTTGAAATATGTTCTAGATAGGCTATAAGCTAAATGTTTGTGTCCCCCCCCCCCCGGTTAATCTTAAAAATAAAACTGCCAGTTATTTTTACCAGCAAAAATGGGATTATTTGGAAACAGTAGAGAATTGCGATTTTGGACAAGCAAGCTATGGCAGAACCATAGGCATGTCTGCAGAACAAAGGAGAGGAAGGAACACTCTTGTACGGAGGAAAGGGTGAGAGATTGGGAAGGCTTTTATAAACAAAAAGTCGGTTGGAGGAAACTGGCAGTTTGAAGTATAGTGGCTTTTCATTGTCTGAATTGTGACGGTATCTCATCGGCCGGACTGTTACAGGGTGGGGGTGGGGCGCTTCTTTTCCTGCTGCTGGGGTAGTAAAGAAGTTGCAGCCACAGGCAAGATCCAGTCTCTTCCGCTTGGGTCTGCAACTGACTAGGAGTGGTAGGGCACGAGAGCTCCCCCTGCTGGCCTCCGGGCTCCATTCTAAATGAGCTTTCCTTTTTTATTTGTCACGCGCAAATTCATGTGTTGAAATCTAACCCCCGCAGCACTAATATGGTAGTATTTGGAGGTGCGGTCTTTGGGGGTGATTAGGTCATGAGGGCAGAGCCTTCATGGATGGGCTTCGTGCCCTTATAAAGAGACCCCAGAGAAGTTTCTTTGTCCATGTGAGGACAAAGAAGACTGGCTGTCTATGAACCAGTAAGTGGGCTCTCACCAGACAGGGAATCGGCCTGATCCTTCACCTTGGATTTCCTCGCTTAAAGAACGGTGAGAAATCAATTTCTGAGTGCTTTAATCACCCAGTCTATGGTATTTTTGTTTCGGCAGCCTCAAGTGACCAAGACAGGGAACTGTGTGCATGCTGGTGTGCTGTCTGTCTGTCTCTGCCTAGGTGTGTCTCTCTCAACCCCTTCTCTCTGCCATCCTATATGTTTTGCTTCTTGTGCACGGCTGCTGTCCCACTGTGCCCGCTGAAAGCCGCCTCTTTCACAGCGGAGGTCTGCGGCTCTACATGGCAGCTTCTCAGGCTCCCGACAGTCTTCCTGGGAGGTTAGAAGATGAGCTGGTATCAGGGTTTTTTTGTTATTCTTCCAAGTAGCTGGTGACCTATCCCACGCCAGAGGTTTGGTTGTTAGCGCAGTGTTTGTGGAAGCACTGCGTGACTGTGGCTCCTGAGTGAGAACAGGAACGTGGAAAAAGGAGCGCTGGGTAGAAACAACGAAGCCTGCTGTTGAGGGGCAGACAGTGTTGAGACAGGCAGCCAGTGTTGAGACAGGCAGCCTGTGCTGGACACTGGAGTGTCCTCTCTGTGACAGCCATGGGACGGCCAGGCCCAGCTCAGGAGCTTAATTTAAATGACTCGTAAGTTCTCCTGGTATTTATGATTTATCATAGAGATTTTATGTTTGCTTAGCAAGCAAGTGAACCTAGGCAGTGATGAAGAATGCCACACAAGGTATGGGGATCTTGATATAAAATCAGGGTGTAAAATGAGAAGAGTAAGGATTGTTCATTGTCAAGTGATAGTAAGAAATGATATGCAGGGGCGCCTGGGTGGCACAGCGGTTAAGCGTCTGCCTTCGGCTCAGGGCGTGATCCCAGCATTATGGGATCGAGCCCCACATCAGGCTCCTCTGCTAGGAGCCTGCTTCTTCCTCTCCCACTCCCCCTGCTTGTGTTCCCTCTCTCGCTGGCTGTCTCTATCCTGTCAAATAAATAAATAAAATCTTCAAAAAAAAAAAAAAAGAAATGATATGCAATTGTGTGTAGGAAAACAAAAAAAGCCATATATTTAATTAGATCAATAAAACTATCAGCTGTCCAGAATCCTGGAGGATTTAGTCTTTCTGTGGAGCTCCTCTACGGTTTTAACTATTCTGGGTGGAAATCATTCTCAAATGCATTTCATACTTTTCTCGCTTCCTCAAATTGCCGGTAAAATGTTTTTTGATACCAGAGTCATTTATTGTGAACATTGATTTTTAATGTTTTTGAAATACCATGAAGCACGCATGCCCATTGAAGTTGCTGGGGCTCAGTTTCCTAATGCTGAAAATCATAAAAATATCTGCTTTTGTTGTGTTTGCTTTTTATTATTTTTCTCTTTCCCTGCTGTCAGACACACCTTTCCCAGCTTTCTCATTCTTCGAATAATAACGAGCTTCCAGTCTCTTTTTACACTGTCATTTCTAACCTGGCTTTGGCACGTACTCTAGTTAACTAAACCTATTGGAATCCTGCTTAAGGTAGAAATAAATAGATCCTAAAGTTTAGAGCATAAAGTTTATAACAATTCCTTTGGCTAATCACATACCCTTGCAGGCATCTTCTTGTCACTTCTTAACAGTAGTTAATTAAGCACAGTTAACGCTTGAAAGGTGTCTGACATTGTTCCAGGAACAGTAATAGACTAACACATTCAACGTCACAGTGATGATAGAACCTACTTTACAGGAGCGGCCATGGTGTTGGCACCGCAGACCTAACCGGAAGGTAAATAACCAGGACCCTGGGTGCATTGCTTCGAAATTCTTCACAGTGTGCAGTCCGTGCTTGGTTTTAGATTACCACCAACGATTGAGTGCAGCAGAAATAATAAGGCCAACCCATTCCTAAGGCACAGGATTCCTTTGTCAGCAGGCTTTGACTCAAGGATTCCCTGGTGTCTTTGTCAAACCACTGGTTTCAGGAGTGTCTAGGACACTTCCGTCTAAACTTCTTTTACACCCTTCTTCAGCTGGGTCAGATTAGCTCATTCAACCTTTCCTGACTTCCTTCCTGTATCATTCCAAATAGCATTTCTCCAAATAAGACCTTTAGATTAGGATTAATAGGTCTAATATCCAGTGAATAAGAGTCACAGGAAAAGAGCCCAGAGAAAATATAAGATTATAACAAAACCAGAAAAATTTCCCAGATCTAGACACATGTTTCACAAGGGCCCAGCACAATAAATAGAAAGATATCAATCTACAGTATACGTGGAGAATTTTTTAAAAACAGAGATAAAAAGAAGATCCTACAATCTAAGAAGGAAAAAAATCTATCTATCAATACATTCATGTATATAAATATTTATATCACATCTTCTTTATCCATTCATCAATCAATGGACACTGTTGCTTCCATATCTTGGCTATTGTAAATAATGCTGTTATAAACATAGGGATGCAGGTATCCCTTAAGCATACTTTTTTATTGTTTTTTATTGTCCCTTGATTTGAGTTTGCACCCAAACAAGGTCCATAGGCGGAAATTGGTAGCTATGACTCTTAAGTCTGTTTTTTTCTGTAATAATCCCCTAACCATCTCCTTCCCCCGACTCCCCATTTATGCCATTGATTTGCTGGGGAAAGTGAGTTGTTGGTTCTGTAGAATGTTTTTGCATGCTGGATTTTGTTGATTGCTTTCTTGTGCTATCTAGCTTTCTAGTGCTATTGAGCTGTCTATTCTTCATATTACCCATAAACTGATATTTAGCTGTAGAAACTTAAATGGATTCAGATTCATTTGCTTGGCAAAAATACTTTGTAAGTGCATAATTATTGGTTGTCACATTTTTCTTGGCTTGTCCATTAGGTTCAGGCGGTGTCAGCCTGATAATGATGAGGCAATTATTAACTCCATGTAAAATAAGGAAGTCCATAATTTTGGTACACCAATGGGCTATACAGAGAACAAAATTTACTAGTCATTAAAATTAAACTCTTGACTTTTAGATTGACCTACAATTGTGAGAGTATGGAGGAAGAACTGTGGTGTGCTGGGAAATGTTTAATAACTAGTTCTCTGGAGTGGTGGGTGGAAGCCCTGGTAACTAATACTGATTTCCATGGTGTAAATACTCTCACCATGGCCAGTTTCAAGCTACCAACCATTTAATAGTTGGCCTGCAAAGTTCCTGAAAATTTAACAATCAGCTCACACCTCAAGAGAGCATCCCAAGCCGAGTGAGTGAACCACAGGTGCTTCTCTTCTTCTGTCTGCCAAACCCACATGGTGTTCCTGTCACCCAGACCTCCAGCCATTCTTGGCACTCATAGAGCAATGTCCTCTCCCCCTTCCCATTTCCCAGAGTCTTGCAATTCTCTCTTCTTTCCGGAATCCAGCCTTTGGAATCTTGATCTAGTTTGGAAGGACCCAAGAGAAACTAGAGAAAACTGGCTCTAATTATGTATTCTTTCAAATCTTTTGTTTATGGCATAAATTTTATGCTCTGAATCCTAAATGGCTTAAACTATTGAAAGTCAAGAGCTAAGAATGAACTTGATTTCTGCTTTTCTGCTACAGTGACTTAACGCTTAGGCAATGAATATCTTCACTGACTGTGGGAGGGCTAGATGATAGAAGGGATTAGCAGGAGCAGAGTCACATCCTTAATCCACCACATTATTATCCCACTGCATTTGCAAATATTTACTGCACACCTGGAGGCATGGTGCAAGGAACGCAGGCACAAAGATGCATAGGAATTGTCCCCTATCCTCAAAGAAGTTTAGAATCTCGTGGGATGACAAATGCATCCTCAAGTAATAAAACGTAGTAAAGAATCAAAGACTGAGAGAGGGCAAAGCATACTATTTAGTTGAAAGGTTCTAGATGGATCTCAGGTACCATAGGGCTGGTTTTAAACCCTGCGCAGGGATGTGATTGATGGGCCAGCCTCTCCCTAGACAGGCAGGCTGAATGGAGGGGCAGGGGAGCTCTCCAGTGTCATGCCTGCAGGACAGGCAATGGTAGAAAAATCACACTCACGTTTTGGAGTGGTGTGGGGCTGGGGGTAAACAGGTAGGTAGATAGTAGACATGATTTTCTATACCCTCAAAGAGTTTACAGTCTAGTTGAGGATTAAAGTTATGCGGTGACTAAATGCCAAAGCGTAAAATAAGGCAGTATAACAAACTATAACAGGACTGCCCTATTTACAGGGATCCGAAGATGAAACAGAAGCTAAAATGTAGAGTCAGGCAAGGCTTTTTGGAGAGGTTGAGGCACTTTGGGACTTTGGAAGAAGGGAAGAATTTGAATTATTACTAATAAATGCTAACACTTACTGAACACCTCTGTACTAGTCACCGTTTTAAGCACTTCACTGTTTTTAGATTCCTCACTGCAAGAATATACACGTAGCTACTGTTTTTCACATTCCCGTTTTCCCAGTGAGGGGACTGAGGCACAGAGAGGTTTAGTCACTTGCCTGAAACGACACATCAGAGTTGGAACGCTGGTGGTCCGACTCCAAGGGCTGCACCCTAAATTGCTTTAACAGAGGAGTTGAGAATTTCAACGAAGAGAACAGCTCCGCTAAAAATAGCAGGTAGGAGAGAGGAGGGTATGTGGGGGCCTCACTGAGGCAGAGGGCGACTACTAGAGCAACCCTGGCAACCGCACACTTCGGGCGTCTCACCGGTGTCTCTAGCGCGTCCAGACAGCCCGTGGTTTCGCTGCGTGCGTTCTCCCGTCACAGCTGAGCCATGAGGCACACTGGGCCCCGAGATGCCGTCGTGACTTGCCTGGAGAATCTCAGGGCAGAAAGCGAGCCCTCGTCCCTCTGGCTCCCGCTGACATTCTTACCTGATGGGCACGAAGGTAAATGGATGGCGCTCTGGGCCACATCTAGGCATCTGGGCTTTATCCGAACAGAGTGCTGTTGGGAGCTCCGAGATCGAAAGTGCTCTGCCCCTTGTAAGAGTCCGAGGTCTACAACCGGGAGAAAATGGTTTCTCTGAACTTAACGATACATTTAAACACTAGGAGAAAACAAAACAGCAGGGCAAGTTTTCAGGTTCTTTAAATTCACCTCCTCAGAAAATCTTGAGCATCAAGAAGGAGGGAATGTGAATGATTTCCTAGAAACATGGGTGATAACTGTTCCAGAAAGAGAAGTGAGGGTAAATGGGAAGCTGGAGAGGATCTAATAGAGGATTACTACAACATATGTGCTAGTTTACCTATAAATATGTTCACAAATCAAATCTTGGTGTTTTAGAAGTCCTTGCTATTTTTAATGGGCCTTTCCGTGACTCTGTACTATGAAGCCCGGGCCACCCCAGGGCAGTGGAGGCACTGCAGGAGGGGTGAGGCTGTGGGGCTCCTGTCCCAGCTCTGACCCGATCGCTGTGTGTAATCTTGGACAAGGCTCCTAACCTCTCTGTGTCAGGGTGGTCAGTTCTAAAACTGAGATAAGACGTATCCTGCCTACACTATCTCTGAGCGCATGTGAAATAACGTAGGAGAAAACTTTGGGAAAATGTGCAGAATAGCCCACCACGGGATGGTGCATTTATCTGTAAAATGCAGATAACTCTGACCCCAGCCGCCACAGGTCCGATAACAGTGAAGATTAACTTTACTCTTTATCAAGCTCAGATTCGATTTCCAAATGAAAGGGTGTACCTCCAGGTGCAGATGTTGCTTGCCCACCATTTCTCTTCTTTCATTGACCCCGGTGCTGCAGGTGGTCATTTGTGCTGTTTGGGGGCACATTGGCCCCTTCAAATGGTTCCCAGTCACAGAATGAAGTCAATTAATGGGGATCATCTTAGAGTTTCCGCGGTCTCTTCAACCCGGGACAGCTGCACGGGACTGCGATAGCTCTACTCGAAATTCGCAAGTCACCTCTGGTTAGCTCGTTCCTTCGCTTGTCTCTGTGTGAGAACCCTTGAAAATTGGAGCAGGCAACCTGGCTTTACCTTGTGTCATACTTGCTGCTGTTCATTACCCCCCGGCTGCCCTGCGGCTTCTAACACTGTATCAGGTTGTCTGGCCTGCAGGGTGACCGCAATTACTGCGGCTTTTCGTAAGACACATTTACTGGAAACAAATGACCATCTATAGCCCATGAGGCTGCAGTCCCTTAAGGGGAAAGACCAAGCCTACTGCTTCGGAACGACCAACTTAGAAGCTCTCAGGAAGCATTTGTTAGTGATAATAAAACACCTCATATTTGTTTAACACTTTGTAATTTACAAAGCATTTTTGTATTAACATCAATTATCAAAGTGTTGGTTGAGCTTCTCACAGAATTTTACCTGTTAAAGACATCAGCTCTACCTGCTGACATGTATTTAAACTCATGTATTTGAACAAAATCTGTCGGAACTGTGGTTCTCAAATCTGGCTCCATATTAGAAGCACCTGGGGGTATTATTAAAATGACCACTGGCTGGGTCTCCACCTTAGCCCCACCGAATCAAAACAATGTTTTGTTTGTTTTAAACTGCCAGGCGGTTTGAATGTGCGTGCACATAGAAGCATCACAGTTATGCCAGAAAGACCACCGTCAAAGTGCTAGAAAGCTGGGCTCTAAGCCCATTTCTGCTACCAAGAGCATCGTAGCATGGATACATTCTTAAAAAGGACTCTGGGTCCAAACCTATTAATTCAGAGGCAGTTCCTCTGACCATTCTTTTAGTTACAGTCATAGAGAAACAGCCTTGAAGCAAGTAATAAAGTACATACGTTCCACCATCTGTCCCACCTCTGTTTACCTCTTCTATTCAGTAAAGACAAGGATCCAGATTCTTCCATGGGAAATAACACTCTTAGGAGACAGCAAGCTGTCTGAATTAGGGGAAGGCTGGATTTTATATCTGTGACAATATTGCTTAGGGAGACACATTGGTTACCTAAGGAAGTTCCTTGCAAAAGGCTGCCATGGCTGTAGTCACTGGTGGGTCTTCCATAGTTAGCCCATTCAGAAGTGATCAAACTCAGACAATTGTCTTGCCTTCCCCCAAAGCACCTGAGACTGGCTTCTAATTCACGGTGGTCCAGACACCGCTGAGCTGGCTGCATGCTGGGGGCAGATGCCCAGGGCTTCCTGATTGGTATCCAGGAAACCTATTCAGGACTGTGAGCTGGTTTGATAAGTACTATGAGAAACCCTTTGTCCCAGAACCCTTGAGTTTTGTATAGTCATGGTCAAGAACAACTGTATTTGATCTGCATAAAGATCATGTTATAGAACCAACCTGTCAACCCAGCAGTATATTTCTCATCTTAAAGAGCCGAGTCTCTTTTCAGGACGTTCCAGCAATTCCATGGCTGATGGAGACTAGGTTGGCTGTTAGTAAAAGTGTCTGTAGGTGAAAATGGGCTAGTTCATATATGCTGAACATAACTTTTCTCTTTCAGATTTCAAAAATTCACAAAAGTATTTTAAAAAGTAATCATATGCATTTGACAAAATTGAGATGGCCCTTACATTGCCTAGTTTTTTGGCAGTTCCTAAAATGCAAATTAAATATCACTGACGATTACTGATCAGTCATATAATGTGCTTATACTAACTCTCTGGGTTTCCTTACTCTGACCATCTGAGCAGACATTTCAGTTCCTGTGTTGCTGCTGACTTGCCAAAGCTGCTAAAATGCCATTGGAAAGTGTCACATGTGAAAGAATAAAAACATCGAAATGTCTTCAGGTTAGGGGTTGTGGCAATTCATGAATTTTTCACAGATAGTGATTCTGTGAAAAGTAGTAGAACGTTAATGTGGTGAGAGGGGATAGTTTTAATCGGGATAGTTTGGAGAATTTTTGTTGGATTCGGATTGTTTTCCTGATAGGGTACACTAGAACAAATGGGGTCTGACCCCTAGTTGTTGTAATAACAACCCTATTTCTATGGTCTTGGTGTCACTAGACCCCAGGACACTGTGCTTATTGGTATATACCGTTCAGGGCCTTTTTCGGGTTAACTGAATTCAGGTGTGTAAAGCACAATGGCTGGGCTGTGTGTGTAGCAAATTTTACATCAGCATCAGTAGTTGTCATTGTCCTCGTTAAGGAGGCCTCCTGGAAGAGAAGCCCTAAAAACTGATGCTGGACAGCTTGAGGTCAGCTTCGAAGAAACTGCTACAAAACTCATGTATAGACGATCTTTGTGCCTATGGCTCTAAGGGCCATTCAAAAGGATCAGCAGAGACATGTAAATTACAAACCAGAAAAACTCATCTGATTCCTGCTGCCTGTTCCCACACCATCCGATGATGCTTTAAGCCAGACATCTAAAAATCATCTCACCGGCAGCTCTCAAGATTCAAGACCCAGGTGTCTCCCCGCCTGGTGTCAAGACTCCCTCACTGCCGTAACTTCAAGCTGATGGATGATCCTGTCTGCTCAAGGAAACTCCCATATGTTATCAACTCTAGACACAGCAGCCTCAGCCTTCCATAACTCCTATTAAATTCCCAACTGACCAACGTTGACCCACAGGTAGGGACATGTCTACACCCCTCATTCAGCATGAAGCAGCTACTGAAGATGAGACCTCCACTCAAATGCCAAGGATTTGTCATTGTCGATCTGTCAGGGGGGAATGTAGAGGCCACTTTTAGCCAATCTACTTGGACAGTGGAAACCTGAGCAAGGTAGAAGGGCCCACAGTGACTCCCAACCCCCTGGCTGGATACAACAGACACATTAGGTGACCCACCTCAAAATAGCCATAGGCCCTAGCTGACAAATGGGTTACTTACACCAGGACACAGGTCCCGAAAAAGGAAAATTCCGTTTGTTCCCATACCTCCTCAACTTTCTTCTTTAACTACAGCCCCTGCCACTGCCTCATGGCAGACAGTCTCTCCCTTGCTGTCCTGCCCACTGCTACTTTGCAGTTTGTTCAATAGACTTCTATCTCCTTTAAAAAAAAATATTTGTCATTGTCATTATGATTATTATGATTGTTATTTTTACTATTATTTGCAAATGAAGGACTATTTCTAGAACTAAAACTCCACAGTTTGAATCTATGAAATGAAGCCAAGTTCCCGTAAGGACATTACCCAGATTATAAATTTGTGGCTCCATCCCTGGAACAAAACTCCAAAGCAGATGTCTCTGAAATGTATTGAGATGACATTTCAATATCTGTTTCTCGGGGCATCTCAGGCACACAGAGAGTGATGGCAAGACCACATTGGCATATCAGATGATATCTACAGTGACATCTTACCTGGGCATTTTACCAAGTGGGGAGAATGGAGGGTTCAGTCAGGGCTGCAAAGCAGGTGTGAGGCCCTGAAGAGGGGGAAGTGCTGAGCCAAAGCAAGACTGGCCACACAGCAAAGGGACCCTGCAGAGTCATAGCCAAGAGCGGAGCTGAAGACATGACAGAGTTGGCTACACCAATGAGTGGGCTTCAGGTCCCAGAGGGGCAGCTGGGGAAATTTGCAGGGAAATGTAGGAGGGCTACTGTCTCTGGGGTGCTGGAGGCTAAACCCTTGGGTCGGGAGAGGGGGCTAAGGTTTCTAAAACGGACAGAAGTGTTCATCAAAGATACCAAGGAGCAGGAGAGGCAAGAGCAGAGGGAACACCTTTTGTCCTGCTGAGCCAGGTGGCTGTGCAAGCCAGGTGAGGGAGGTCTGGAAGTGGTGGCCCCAAGAGCTCTCTGCACTCACAGTGTCCCCGAGACTCAGCAGCTCCCACCACACAGGCCAGCTGTCCCTTGGGCAGCACCAGGTATGCAGGGAGCACAGGCGCCAAGGTGCGGTACCTTCAGACATTGGGTCACTTACTTTGTACGACTGTATTGCCAAATAGTTTACACATGTGAATCTGGAACAGCACGCTGCACTGAATGTGTTCCATTTGTACGGACACCTCCTCCAGAAGGAGAACTCGGTTGTAATGCGTTTTGAGGGCAGTAAATATTGGGTGGAATAAAGAACAAAAGCCTTAGAGTAAGGCTGACGGAATTTAAATCCTGGATCCACTGTGTCCTAACGTTGTTGTTTGACTAGTCTATTTAGCCTCTCTGAAAATCCATTTTCTCCTCTGTATGCTAAGAATAATAAGGCCGCCTGTCAGGTTGCTGTTAGAATTAGAGACGATGCTTGGAAAGTGACTAGCATAGTGCTTGAAATATATATATAGTAGATTTTATAGCTTTTATACCTAGTAATAAATAATAAAACAATTGTTTCATATGCATATACATCTTATAATTTAACTTTCTATCTGCATTTCAAATTGATCATATCCTGAAAGCAACTGTGATTTACGGCAGGTTGTGAACATTGCCTGGAGATCATATATTCCACTTGTGGATTTTCTGCTGGATAGAACAGAATAGATTTTGTTTTCATTATTTTTTATTGTATTAGACTTCTAAAGTTTCATCTCTTTAATGGTAGAAAGAACAAAAAACCTTAAATATTTTTTATCTTTTTATACTTTCTTTATAGATGTAAAGGTTTGCCTTATAGTTCCCATACATTTTTGAAACCACGAGAAAGCTTGAATTTGAAGTCTCCAGATGTTTTTTCTCTCTCTTGTTTTCACCCCCTCTACAAAATGATTCATAATGTATTAATGGACCGAGCTCCCTTTGGAGTCCGAGAAACTGTCATGCTTCCATATCTTGCCCTGTTTAACTCTTCCCTTTAACCCATTCCGTCCCAAGAACATAACGTATGAATCTATAAATGTGGTGGGATTCACATTATTATTTTTTTTAAGATTTTATTTATTTATTTATTCAACAGAGATAGAGACAGCCAGCGAGAGAGGGAACACAAGCAGGGGGAGTGGGAGAGGAAGAAGCAGGCTCCTAGCGGAGGAGCCTGCTGTGGGGCTCGATCCCGTAACGCCAGGATCACGCCCTGAGCCGAAGGCAGACGCTTAACCACTGTGCCACCCAGGCGCCCCTCACATTATTTTTGTACACATGCTCCCAGACTCTCCTGAGAATGGCTTTGCGTATGCCCAGTTTCCTCCCTGCCCTCAACCTCAAAGGAGGATCCTGCCATTGCCAAACTAACGTTTTAGGATTTGTGATGCAGAATTATGAGACAAATTGGGAAACTGAAAGGCTGAAGGGTTCTCAAGCTCGGGTTGGCCGCAAAGGCAGTGGGCAGAGGGGGTTGCTGAAGATCGAGCAGCAGGATGTATGTGCGGGAGCAGCTGGGACAGGAAGGGGGTGTTGTGAAGAAATCCATACACTTCTTGCAACTTGTGTTTGTTCCAGAAATGAAAGTAAAGACTTGCTGTTAGTATGATATGAATTTTTTATTGCTAGGCTGTATTTGTATGCCTGTGTCATTCTGAGACTGGACCATGTGGGTCATACTTTTTCTAATTAGTCTTAATAAGGTTATGTAAGTTCAAGTAAGAATAAGTCACAATTACCACAGCCACTTAGATACCTAGTTGATAACATTGTCTACAAAAAAAGACATCTATAAGAAAAACAGCTTAGGTTCGTGGTTCCCAGAACTTAGGATACATCAGACTCACCTGGGGAGCATATTAAAATGCAGACACTTGGGTCCCATCCCAAGTAGTTTTGATGCTGTTGTGTGGGGGCCAGCTTCTAGCATTGTTCATTGTCCCCATGTGATTCTGATGCAGGGAGTTTATGAACCCTACTCTGGCACAAGGCCAGTTGGTATCAGACATCACCAGACAATTCTGTGTCCGCAAGGGGTCTGGTAGCTCAAATACAGAAATATAAACTTAACTGTGTTCCTTTGGATAGCCTCAAAGAAAAGTCTTTGGACATTGTTGCATTCTTCCTAGTCCATTTGCAGGAACATCTCACCCTGTCTGTGGCTCTTATCCACCTCCCCACCCTGGGCTTGACAACTATAGGTTAACCAAAGGCAATAATAACTTTATCTTCTGATTGACAGAATAAACATTACCTAAAACTCTCGCCAACATTAACACAAGCCATTAAATCACATTCACTAGGGTTGTCTCACTGCTGCAGATTTCTACAAAATCTTACCAGAAAGATAATTGGAACGAAGAGTTGGCTGTGGATTGTTAAGAATTTGTCTGATTACATAACAGAATGCTGAAATGAAAACAGAAAATGTTTTGCTTGCAGGAGGTTTTGCCAAAGACTGCACCTGTCTAAGTAGAAAAGGCTTCCTTCCTTACCCATCATCAACTTTGGTTGCAGATTGGTTGTGGATTGTCCATTTTAAAGCCATACAATGAGAATATTTGTGCTCATCTCCTGATACAGTTTGCTCAGAGCTTCCAGAGCCTGGTTTGGAAGGAGGTAGGGCCACCCGCCCACTGTGCCTAAAGTCAACAGTGCTCAGTCTAGCCTGTTGCCATTCATCATACAAGGTGACGCCAAAAACTGTGATCACTGAAGCGGGACTCAAAAAGTGAAAGTGAAACAAACCATCACAAAATAAAAGGTTTTTATGGAAACTTTATAACCAGCTCAGCCTCCTCAGGGAGGATGCTTCTGTAACCTTTGGGCAAACACGCATAAGAACTACCCAGGAAACTGTTGTATTGATGGGTCAGCCCTAAGAGACACAGGAGGAAGAACTGGGAGCCAATGTGCCCTGATTGGATACTGTCCACCCAATTTCTGTCCTCTGCACCTGCTGGTCTCGTCACTGAAAAATAATTGTCACGTCTTCCCAAATTGGAAGATATCTTGATGTCATTTTTTTTTTGAAAGATTTTATTTATTTGAGAGAGAGAGAGAAAGCAAGAGCAGGGGGAAGGGCAGAGGGACAAGCCGACTCCCCACTGAGTGGGAAACCCAACATGGGGCTCCATCCGGGACCCTGAGATCATGACCCAAGCCAAAGTCAGATGGTTTGACTGAGCCACCCAGGTGTCCCTATTGTCATCTTAAATACATTTCAACTCTATGATAACCTATCTTCCCTGTCTCAGCCATAGCTAGGCTAAGGATTAATACGATGAAGTGGTAATGAGCAGTAAGAAAGGCTAATGGAGAAAAGGTAAGACCAGCTATGTTTTGTAGACTTGAGCAGATTTACTGTAGGAGATCCTTTCAACCAGACTCCAAACTGTTAACAGAAGTCTTATGGCTTATAAGAGATATTAAATTTATTGATAGGGTAAAGATATCTAAGTTATAAAATGTAAAAATCTAATACATGTAGTAAAATTTTAAAATATTTTTAATGATATTTTTATTACATATTGTAGAAAATTTTTAAAAATAATACATTTGAAGACAATGCTGTAGTGATTAGCACATTGGCTTTCAATATCCGAGATTCTGTAGCAGTCTACAATACAAAACAAGCAAAGCAAAACAAAATAAACAAAAAGCTGTTAACCAGCAAGCAGGCTTTGCTTCACATCCAGAACTACTGGTGATTTTTCATTTGCTTTTCTTCCAGACTAGACACAAAAGCTTGAGCCTCAAAGCAAACACATACCATTTTACAGGCCGATAAGTCTCAAGCCCTTTGTATCCAAGGGAAAGGGGTACTTTAAGTCACATCCTGTTTGGTAAATAGGACTTTAAATTCCAAAGCTCCAAGGAGAATGCAGCTGACATCGTGCTTTCTTGGGCTGAATATGCTACCATTGGCCTCTGTCTCTCACGGGCACATAGAGAGTGGGTGGCACACGCCTCCCTAGAGCCAGTCACCTTTCTTAAGAGAGTTGAGCATTTGGCTGAGCAAGGTTTGAAGGGTATGAGTCTTAAGAATGATACCCACTATTTCTGTTTCAACTGAGAGTATTTTACCATTTAAAACAGGATGAGGGGAACTGCCTAAGCTTGAGAGCTTTAAACAGTCTTTTCTCAGATTGACTAATATGGCAAAATCTTTACAGAAAGAGGCTCATAAATTTTGATTCATACTGAAAACGATGTACTTAGAAGGAATCATGGAGTTTAGCATTCCAAAAAGATCAACTGGGCTCTCTAAAGAGTACAGAATTTAGCTCCTTGGTAATTCCTTTCTTCTAGAAACTGGTACCTTGTCTTCTCCTGAGTAGAGGATAAAACCTGAAGGGATTTAGGAGAAGACAGCCACTGTAGGATGTCCGGTGGTAAGGACACAGCCTTCCCTCACAGCATTGCAGAACTTTTCCCTTTTTTTTTTTTTGGCATAAGGAGTATTTTCTCTAAAAAAGACACTTACCTATATATTTAAAGTTACTTGTTTCTATACACATTACCTATGTTCTTGTTTGTTTAACGAAATGCCAGGGAAAGGTCTATGCTGAAATCTTGTGGGTTGTATTAATTTGTGCTAACGGTCCTGCTCCTGAACCATGACTTCTCAAATAAAAAACAATTGTTTTCTCAGATATTGATTTCCCTTTCCACCTTGCTTTCCATAGGATGGATTTATTGACTTTTTAGAGTTTATTGCTGCTATAAATCTAGTTATACGAGGAAAAATGGAGCAAAAATTAAAATGGTATTTTAAACTGTATGATGCTGATGGAAACGGTTCTATTGACAAAAAGGAACTACTGAACATCTTCATGGTAAGTGAAATAGTGAAGCAAATTTGTGGGACATTGTGTAGTTAATGTAAATTTCCTCCCTGTGGGGACAGCTGTCTGTGTGGTTGGTGACTCTTGGGATAGACATTTGGATCGGCTGGAGCAATGTAAGTTTCACTGTGCTGTTGGTTACTGAGTGTGCACCTGCAAACCAGCATTTTCTTGTTGGTGTTCAAATTCACAGATGTAGCAGAGTACTGAGATGAAAAGTGAAATAAACATGATGTTCTAAAACAATTTATCTTTTTGTCTGCATATGTGCAGAAAGTTTTGTGAGGAACAGTTAAAATGCTAGATGATTTATGTAGCAAGAGCCACGGACTAAGAACAAAGGTAGCTGAGGACTAGTCTTTCCAGGAGCTGGACTAAAGTATTTCTAAAGAGGTAGCTCAAGGATCTCAGGTCCTTTGCAGCTCTAAAGTTCAGTGAGTCCCTTTATAAATCTCACCCCCCTCCATCATGGAAGTGGGAATAGTTATTATCACGGTATTCGATGAAATGGATCCTAAAGTAAAAGCTGAAATGGAGCACTGTACCTAAGTGAGGTTGTGAAGTAAAATAAACATTATGAATGCGATACAGTGAATTTGTAACACAGTCAGAATTAGCATCAGAGGTCTTAGAAATGATCTGGTCCAAATTCTTCCATTTATAGACGAAGGAGTTGAGTTACAAACATAGTAGTAGCAAAAATGCGAAAAATAAATGGATAGAACCACAATTATAATTAAACACCTCAAATAATGCACAAAGCTGTTAAAATTTAAAACTGCTTAGCAAATGTGGAGTTAACCAACATAAGCAAAGAATTCAAGAGTGTGGTAATACTAATATTGCTTCCACTTTAATCTCACATAGGTAATTCACAAAAAAGTACTAAGATGCACTTTGTAACTGAATTTTGTAAGCATTAATATTCAGAAATTCTGTATATAATATATTGTAATACAAAATTAGGAATCTAAAATATTGTCTAGAGAATGCCCAAACCCATGTAAATTTTAGAATATCCTCTTGAATAAACATGCTTGAATTTATTTTAAAAACATTAAAAATGTAATATACAAATATTGGGGGATTCCTGCAAAGCAGTACTCAGAGCGAGGGTTCTTATCCTGGGATCTATGGATCTGGGGCCTATGGGAATCTTTGAAGACCATGAAACTGAAGGCAAATTTTTTCCTGTATGTTACCCATTTTTGGGGGGAGGGAGAGGGTCATCAAATTCTCAAAAGAATTAGGAGGAATGAAAGGATAAAAATGATTTTGTCTAAATCTTATGGAAATCTTTGCACAGATTTTCATTAGTTAAAATGTATAACATTTGTTAGTGAAGAAAAGAGAAATATTAAGTAGCTAGTTGAGTATTTTTCTTAAAGTGTTTAGAAAGAGGGGCGCCTGGGTGGCTCAGTCGTTAAGCGGCTGCCTTCGGCTCAGGGCGTGATCCCAGTGTTCTGGGATCGAGCCCCCGCATCAGGCTCCTCGGCTGGGAGCCTGCTTCTTCCTCTCCCACTCCCCCTGCTTGTGTTCTCTCTCTTGCTGGCTGTCTCTCTCTCTGTCAAATAAATAAATAAAAAATCTTAAAAAAAAAAGTGTTTAGAAAGAGAACAGAAAGAAATAAGGAAACTGAAATAATAAAAGCACAGGGCAGAAATTAATAATTGATACTATTTGTCTCCAATGACATTAATAAAGATTAACAAGAATAAACTGTAATTCTGGCAAGGGCACTGTAAGAAGAGCACCCTTACACACTGTGGAGGGAGTATAAATGGATAGAACATTACTGGAAATTTGGTAATCTGTGTCAAGAGGCCAAAAGTTTATCTTCATTTTAGAGTCAACATTTTTGGTCAGGAAAAATAATCATTAACATCATCAAAGATAAAAGTTCCATGACTTACATCACTGAAATACTAAAAATAAGTGACTTAAAAGAGGGAAGGTTTTAAATAAATTAATGCAATGGAATATGTACTTATGAGAAAAGAGTGGTCGACAAACATGTTTTCTATATGGTGGCAAGTGAAAAAAATAGGGTAAAGAATAATACATGCTGTTTAATAGAAGTTCTCTCAATACATGATAACAGGATGTTAAAAAAAAAAATGCAGCCCAACCATCAAAAGGATCCAAAGGAAGGACTAGATTATAGGCAAAACTTACAAAGGAAGTAGTTACACCCTAATTTCACTTCAAAGGCATAAAATGGTCAGGAGAATTTTTGAGAAGGATTACTAGAGAGGATTTCTCGGGTAAGAGCTCTCAAGTCAATAGCATGGGGATTTAAGGAGACCATGGAGGTTTGGGGAACACTGTGTTCCAGTGTTAGAATCTGAGAAATCTATATGAAACAGACCATTGCGGCAGAGTAGAGGGATAACGTTTAGGAAGTATCTCATGCCGAGAATTAGTTGGGATGGAGGTTTTTCCATAGATCAGATATGGGAGTGGGGGAGCAGACATGGAGTTATCTTGGATCTTGTCCCACTTGGAGAAGTGAGGGCACCTCAGTAGAAGAGGGAGCTGGAAATAGAACTAGAGAGTGCTTCTTAACCGGGAGCAAGGTTGCACTCCTCCTCCCCTTGGGGACATGTGGCAATGTTGTCAGCTGGGGAGTGAGTGGAGGAGGGTGAGGTGTGACTGCTATCTATTGTTTAGGGACCAGGGGCGGCCGTTAAACATTCTCCAGTGCATGGGACGATCCTAAACAAGAACTATCAATTGGGCAGATATTGAAAACTCAGAGCTTGTAGCAGGAGCCTCGAGGGGTCAGCTGGAAGCAAAGTACATGATTCACGTGTAGGGAATTGCAGGAGAGTCTCAGTAATGAAGGGGAGGCTTGGTCTCAGAGAAAGAGCAGATTTCCAACATCAGCCATCCCGAGAGCTCGGACACTCAGTAGCCATGGCAGTGCCTGCCAAGTCAGAGGTGTCCCGCTCCCCCTTCGCTCCTACCTCCTCCTGCTCCTGCTCAGAGAGTCGTCAGAGGAGGGCTTAGCAAAATGCAGGAGAAAGGGCAGATATGCTAAATGAGGGAGGAAAGAAGGAAACAACCCATGCCTCCTTGCCCGTCCCCCAACCATGTTTCTCCTGTTAGAAGAGGGAAAACAGGCAACACTGATGACTGCCTCCGAAAATATCCCTTCAGGCCTTGTCAACCTTCCAATCAGTCCTTCAGTCTCGCTTATATGGCCCAGAGATGGGTGACAAACAAATCCTAGAAATTGCATGATCTTTTATTATGATGTATGTATGTTGTCTAGTATCCCTTCAGGCTATGGGAATACTGGACGCCTAGCCAAATTTTCTAGGCTTTTGGGACCTCTGTCAAGACACCAAGAAACCCTAAAAACGTTCACCTAATAGGATACTACATGTAAGTAACCATTATTCTAAACATTACCCTGTATTTAACTGTGAGACCTGGACGTGCTAAGGCCAGGGATGGTGCTTCACCACTGCGTGCTCTGACTAAGCCTGGATTCCGCTTCAGTAATGCATGAGAAGCAGCAGAAGAGAAGTCCTATTTCAGACTGTGCCCTCATTTAAAACATGTTGCCAGCGGTTTTCTAAAGATCCCTTCATGTTCAATCAAGATAGTTATGTTCAGTTTCCCAGATGACTACTCATTCTCTCTCTCCGTCTCTCTTTCATTTTACTATGAATTTTGACATCAAATGTTGGTCATTTAATTTAATCACCTGGAGGTGGGAGAGAAGGGGAGAATGGTTAAATTTCCCCTCTAGGAAAGCTGGAAATGTCATTTTCCCTGGGTCCGCTGACAGCCTTTATGATGAAAAGGTGCTGGCAGGATGTGAGAGAAATTCAGTATCCTTCCAAGGCATACATATCTGTCTTCCCAGTCGATCATTCTACAAAAGGGCAAAAAGGACCAGAGGTGCCTGTGTCAGAAGCTGGAGGGGAAGCCTTAGACGCTTACAGAATATCCTTTCATGTTTCTCCATCAGATCAATGATAATTGGTCTGAAGTTGAGAGCGTCGTCTGTTTTCTAGGTCCAGAATTCTTACGACAGTAGCTGCTGCAATTTTTTTCTCCAGTAGGCTTTTTTGCATCTTTCGTGACCTAATATGTTGAATGGATCCCTTTGTGCTATATAATATCAAACTTAAGATTGTATTCAGTTAATTAAATTTCCAAGCCTCATTACCCTGAACTGACATATAATCTTTTTATTTATTTTTAACAACTAGAACAGGTTAGACAGCCAAAATGACATGAACATATCCTCAAATTCTGTCACATTGAGGATAGAAATGTCACAAAATGTATTTGCTTCCAGCAAAATTGAACTCTCGGATTTAATTTCTCTTTGCAGGCTGTACAAGCCCTCAACGGCCAGCAAACTCTGAGTCCTGAAGAATTTACTAACTTGGTGTTTCATAAGATTGATATAAACAATGATGGTAAGGCAATTACTCTCCTTGGGCTCACTTTTTTTTTTTTTTTAGTTTACAAAGTAGGAAATGGTGGTGGTGGGAATGTCGTTTAAGCAAAAGCATGAACCTTTCAAGAAGATCTTAGTTGTGATATCACTTGGGCCTCATAATTTGACCAATTCAGTGTTCTCCAGTCCGTACAATTCAATTGAATAAATAAGTATTGAACATATATATATTATATGTATATATTTAATTCATGATGCTTGACACCTTGGGATATATGAACAAGAGTAAAGGGAGGTCCAAAGAAAGAAACGTGGGAGAAAATGATACGAAGGACTCTGCTGTTCACTCTGGGATATGTTCTAGTAATTATTCCTTTCTACTGGAGATGTCTCATCAACTTGCAAGTAAACTCAAGTTTTCCATACTATAAAAATCATTTCTTCAATTGTGTGATTTTCTTCTACTATCAGACTTTTTCCTTCCTTTTGACTACACACTTCTGGGAAGAATTGTTGTACTTGCCTTCATTTCTGTTCTTTTTACCTTTTCTACGTTTCTAGTCTTTCTGCTCATTTCTCCATCTGCTATTGCTACCCTAAAATCTGGGCTCCTCTTTAGCGCAGAGAAGGTAACTACTTCTTCAGAGGCTGAATGAGAGGGAAGACACAGACATTCCAGAAGGGGGAGATGACTTTGATCTCAGTAAACTGGTAGGGAGCATATTGATTTGAGATTGAGCCAGCGTATCTAGGAATGTTCCTTGAAAAAAAAAAAGTTCGACATTGTGGACAATATGATGTTAGTAAGTCATTTTGGTGGGGAGGGATGGATGTGAAGCACTGGGACTCCAGCCATGGTTGTCATTAATCCAAGACAACTTTTTCCCACAGAACCAACATGCCCACCTTAGGTCACTTCTTGTAATAGACACTAGAGGGCAGTAGACATCCATGTTGCATGTGGCAGTTTGCACAAGTCTAATGTGGCATCTGAGTCTGGCAGGATGGGATGGTGAGGAGGCTGGGAGGGAGTTCACATGAAATCACCATTATGAATGAGCCAAACGACTGGACAAGAGTATGAATCTCAGAATAACACTTTGTAAAGTATCAGTATCATCAGTCTCTCTCTTAGGACCCAGTCCTAGTTTGCCTCACCTCAATTTCAAGTCAGCATGCTCATTTTCTAATTGGCCAATCTCAGAGCCATTTGGTTGTAATCACTTATATTTGAGTTTATATAGATCGGGGATAAAGTAAGTCAGTTCATGTGAAAGGTTGCAAAACACAGATTCTGCCAGCCCATATTTGACAAGGAAACTAAGTGAAGGTAGACAAGGACCAGGGAAATAGAGAGTGGAAGATCCGTAGGAGGCCGATGAAAATTTTATTTGAAACATGCAGTTGAAAATTCTGATCACCAAACAGGACAAATGCTGTAGGTTTTGTTCTGTTTTAATTTTTAATCTTAGAGGTGCTGGAGTATGGCAGGGATTGGAGTAGAGATGATAAAACATTTCAGGCTGGGGCTGAAATCGTTGGCCAAAGGGTAAGTGTCCTGGAAATAGGACATTGTGAATGTTTAAGACTTAGTAATACAATGAATGTCAAAAGGGCAGGTCACGAATGTTCGAAAATATCTCTGGATTCTGCTTTTAGGGTTGGAAGTGGGGATATGATAAGAAAGGCGACCTCTCCTGGAGAAGTATGACCTTCTCCTTGAGAAGGGACTTAGTTTCTATTAGTGAGAGGGAACAGATAGTGTGTTCCAGAAAACAAGAAACTGATGCAGGACTCTTTATTATCTAAACAGTTTCCTTGAAAACAAAGTATAAGGAACCAATAAAATGGGGGGACGTGGTTGGAAGGGCCTAGAAAAAGAAAGAGGGGGTTGCAAAAGGATGCAATCTAGAAGAGTGAAGGTGTTTTCTTGGGCAATAACTAAGGATACCTGAAGCCCAGGAAATGGGCTTTTTGACCTGGAAGAATATGTCAAAAGAGAGAGAATACATTATGGTTTCTGGAATAGCTTATAGAACTAATCATGTGAATCATTTCCTCTGATAAAAACTTGTATTTAAGAAAAAAGATGTATATCATTGCCTTTACAATGAAGATATCAAATAAACTAGCTGCATTTTGGAACAACAGTGAACCACTGTTCCTTGGCAAATGCATATACAGAACTAAAACTGATAGAATTCGCTTTTATGTGCAAATCATTGGCCGTTGTTTTATCATCTCATCAAGAGACAGCTTGGTCATTCCCTACATCAAGAAAAGGATGCTGAAATTGTACTGTGGGACAAAGACAGCCCAGAGCACCAGAAGGCAAGGAAGAGAAAGTAATGAAGACATAGAAGGTTGATATTTGCGGAAGTATGAAAGGATTTTACCAGTATTTGACACAGGGAAATAAAGTGTTTCACTCACACATAAAAGGGGAGTGAGCACCACAGGGGAACATGTCTATCCATCTTTGCACAAACCTGAGTATATATACCTCAAATATGATTTTTTTAAATTGTTGATTATCATTGTTATCTAAACATCAGCGTTGGTAGAAATAGAGATGTTTAGTCAAGTATACCAGAATCGTGTTGAGTACGTGCCAATATATTGTTTTTTAATTTTTCAAACTGAAAAGCAAGCATACTCTTGGTATCTGATAATCCCATGAATATTGAAACCAAAGATGAAGAAGATCACAGCACAACAGGATGGAACTTTAGGAACATACATGAACATCCCAATTTGACTGCAAACTGTAGACAAAAGAATGACCAATATCAAATTTGTTGGGACAGAAAAATACACAACAGCTGTGAAGTGTTCTATACACGATTATCATGGTAGTTAGCAAATCAAAGAAGATTAATCAAAAGAGAGGCATGGGATAAATGCTAAGAAAACAAAAGATGAGGATCTGCAACCTCCCTGAGGGCAAGAACTATTTTTGTTTTATGTACTTTGGTATTTCTTGCATGCTCACACTTCCTGACACATAGCAGTTGCTCTATGAATAGTTGTAAGATGAATGAGTGTCTGGAAGGAAGATGTCATGAAAAGTGAAGGAGGAAATAAACAAGCACAACATGGAATTTTTTTTTTAAGATTATTTATTTGAGAGAGAGCGAGAGAAAAAGAAAGAGCATGCACGCACACTAGTGGGGGAAGGGGCAGAGGGAGAGAGGGACAAGCAGATTCCTCACTGAGCAGGGAGACCAATGGGGGACTCGATCCCAGAACCCTGAGATCATGACCTGAGCCAAAATCAAGAATAAGACGCTTAACCGACTGACCCACCCAGGCACCCCACAACATGCAATGTTATCTGTAGGAAGAAAGGTGTCTAGACTATTTTGGAAATAATACGGTGTATGCATTGCCACTTTACAAAATCTAAGTGTAATTGATTAATAGGAGTTAATTACCAATGGAAAGTGAAACGGGGGGGGGGACAAAAAAAAGGTTAGGGGGGAATTCTTTCATTTCATTACGCCTTTTTGTAGTGCTTAAGTTTTATATCATGAGCATGATGATTGTAATAATGCAATAAGCTATTTTTATTCTTCTATTATGAACAAAAGCATCAGAAAGGAAAACTTGAAGAGAATCACACAGATAGAAGATTGAAGTTCAATATTCAATGTTATTGAAGAATGAAAATGGGCAGGACAGCAAGACAAGTCAGGATAAATGATTAAGCATGGAATTCTGCAGCCTTTCCTTCAGGAAGGAGAGCAACCCTGTTCTACCATGCACTGCCTAGGAATCGTTCTTGACGTGATTTAGGAAGATTTACAGATGCTGTTCACAGCATCAAGTGCAGAAAGTGTCCAGGCAAGTTTAACCTAGCGCCACATAGCACAGGGGCAGGGGAGACTTCTGTGGCTCATGATAATAAACCGTGAAAGTGAAAATAGAACAAGGCCAAAGACACAGGAAAGAGGAGATTATTGAGCGGATATTTTGGGTAAAAGAAAACAGGGACAGGACATGAAGACATTTTATTGAGCAGTTACCCAGAAGGACCAGTGTTTTCGACTGGAACATCGTGGAGGGCCATGGGAGTCATAGCGACTCAAACTGGGAAGCAGAACTGCCAGAGGAGAAGAGGGAATCGGGTTTTCTCATAGAAAAGAATGAACAGCTGCGTATAAACACTGGGCTGTAAAGTGCTGCTAAACACCGCTGGTGCCATTTGCTGATGACTACAAACCCCGTTGTGTAGACTCCCCACGGGCATCTGCCCTTGAAAATCTGGTCAGTCTCATCTCCTGAGACACCCCCCCTCCCCCATTCCCATCTCTGCTAATTTCCCAGCCCCGCTACACTGTTTCACCAAGTTCGAATTTCAAAGAATTAGAAAGAATTGACGAAAAGTCCTTTACGCAGGCTGCTTTCTTTTAAAACCAGCTGACTTCTTTAGAGCAAAAATGATCATGTGGGCATGCACAGTAAATTTTGGCTTTTCTTTTCGGGGTGGGGGTAGGAAGTCATTTTTTGTTTTGTTATGAAAGATAATATACAATGTTAATGGGAAGAAATAGAATATCAACAAGATAACCGGATGGCAAAAACAAGGCTGAAGAAAATATTCACGGGTAGCCTCTATCATCAATGAAGCTGTAAAATCGGTAGTGAGTGATGGAAGAGCATTGACCTTCAGGGTCCCCAGGAGGAGAGAAGGTATCTACAAACACAACAACCAACACTAAATCATGTAGATAGAAATGATGAGTATATGTATATTTCAACATGTGAAAATAAAATTTCGTACTTTCTGAATTATGCCCTACAAATACTGAAATGTATCTGTAAATATACAACAAAATAATACAAACTCAAACAATTGTTTCAGATCCTTCTGAGCCCTGTGATCTCCAGCTCAGTCACCTCTTACTGGCTTTGGCTCTTGCTGGTAGATTTTTTTGAGGGGAAGCTTCTGGACCTACATAGGCAATTCTTTCTAGAAAGATTCAGAAACCATCCTTTTAATTTGTTTGGGCATAAATCCACAGGCAACTTAAAAGGGACTAGGAAGCAGTGTTTAAGAACACCAGATAAAAGCAATTTGTCAGCATTTTTTTCCGAGCACCTGTCACATTCCAACACCGTAGTGTTGGAGGAAATGGCACTTGTAGCTGGGGCTTAATACATGTTTGATGAATAAATGAATGAATGCTAAGTGCTAGAGGGAAAAGAGGAAAATTTCAAGGTAAGTATTTAAATAGAGATAGTAAACATTATAAGTTGCTATAGATAGAAGTCGGCTTAATTTCAAAAAAGAACTTTTTTTATGGTGAGTTGTTAGGTAACATGAAAACAACGAATATGCAGAGTGCACACACGTTTTGAGAAAAATGAAAAAACAACAGTGAAGAGTTCCGTCCTGTAAGTTAAGGGAGTAGAACTTAAAAGTTCTCATCACAAGAAAAAGAAAGTGTGAAGTGTAATTAATGAAGGTGATGGATGTTGCAATATATACATGTATCAGATCACTACGTTGTATACCTTAAACTGAAAGAACGTTATATGTCAGTTCTATCTCAATTTAAAGAAATGTTTTTTAAAGAAATTCCATCTTTTCTCTCTTTGGCACACCAGTCACCTGTGTTCCTTTTCACCTGACATGGCGCCTATACCCTCCACACCCTCAGACCCAGCTTCCACCAGCACTGGTGACAACGGACAAGTATTATAACAGAGATGAAAACCCACTTCAGTTCCCCCATCTCCACTCTCACTTCTCTTTTGGTCATGTGAAGCCCCCAGAAATTTTGCATGGGGAATTTAGCAGCTATGATTTCCCTTTGCAAGAAATAGGGTTGTTTTGTTATTTATGGTTCCTGTGACCCACCACTCCGCACCCATGTGACTGTCCCCAGCCACACACTCACTACTCCTCATTTTTAGTTTTCTCTCCTTAACTTTGGTTCACTCCATGGCTACACATTCCCTGTGAGACAGAGATGATTCCACGCCTACCCTGTGGGTTTTGCACAAACTTCTTTGGCATAAGGAAAACATAAGGAACAAAGATTCGATTTCCCTCTAAGAAACATGTTTCAGAATTTTGCCACTGAAACCAAAAGGAAGGTATCTTATGAGAATGTGATGATCCGTGTTTGTTTATATTTGAATCACTTTCATGGTGTTTTGGGTATTTGACTTTATCCCCCAAAAGTACAGCTACAGCGTAACACCTGATTTCGGGTCCTGCCGACTTTCTGCCCCAGATGTACGTTCTCTAGTTACTGAATGGTCTTGATTTGGCTTTGGTTGCCCTTCTGCCTAGCCACGAAACCTATCTGGAACAATCTCTTTGAGATCAGGAACTACATCTCTGCCTCTCGACTTGTAGGCTCATGTGCAGCCACGTCCCAGCAGACTCTAAGCTTGGGGTGGGTCGTGGTCCCGTGAGGCCAAAGAAAAGACCCAGAGACAGCGTTTTTTTTGTTTTTGTTTTTTTTAAGATTTTATTTATTTATTTATTTGAGAGAGAAGGGGGGAGCGAGCATGAGTGCGAGGAGGGGCAGAGGGAGAAGCAGACTCTCTAGTGAGCAGGGAGCCTGATGCCTGGCAAGACATGGGTTTATCGGGGGAACTTACAGGGAATCAGGAGTGGCCAACTGGACAGAGCATCTGCTGCTGGCGTCTCTATGCAGCAAGTTTTATATCACAGCACTTTACCCTGGCAACTGTCAGTGGCCCTTCCTCTCTTCCATGGACAGCGCTTCCAAGGAAACCAAGGTCTGCCGCCTGGACACTGTTTTAAGGGACATACTCCAGGTTGGCCAGCCCCAGAGCCCCTGACCTTGAACACTAAACAACACATTCCACTGCAGATTCTGCTTGATGGGAATATAGAGGGAGAACGGGATCTCTACATTATCAAGATCGTGATTAACTGGGACATTTGGGGTATGCTTACACAAACTAGCTATCCAGCATGTACTGTAAAACTCATAATTACAATTCAAATGAGTCAGCAGAGAACCCTCCCTGTTGAATGTTGAAAAGTTGTCTTGAAGGATGAGGGTAGTGGCAAAACATAGCAGCCATGGTACATGGGTATAAGGCAAAGGTTTTATAGCACTGGACTGGCCAGCATGGGCCTAGGGCTTAAGTCAAGCTGATGAAATTAGGAATCAAAAATGAGAGGGGAGCTCAGCTGGTTGAGCATCCAACTCTTGATCTCAGCTCAGGTCTTGATCTCGGGGTCGTGAGTTCAAGACCCACATTGGGCTGCATGCTGGGCGTGAAGGCCACTTAATAAAAAAAAAAAATCAGAAAATGGCTGACCAATGATTATACATGGGATGAATAAATGTTTAACCTTTCTAGGGGCACCTGGGTGGCTCAGTCAGTTAAGCATCTGACTCTTGGTTTCAGCTCAGGTCATGATCTCAGAGTCCTGGGATCAAGCCCTGTGTCAGGCTCCACACTCAGTGCAGAGTCTGCTTGTCTTCCCTCCCCCTCTGCTCCTTCCCCTGCTTGTGCTCTCTCTCTCTCTCTTTCAAATGAAATCTTTAAGAAAAAATGTTTAACCTTCCTCATAGCGTTGGACAGTCCCAGGGATTATTTCCTGAGAGAAGAATATTGAAAACAGCCTTGCACATAGTCATTTCCTCCTGATCTTAGAAATCAGCAATATTCATGCTCCTATCACCTGGTCATATCTTCAAGATTAAAGGTCAAATAATCAATACTGTGTAGAGACATGAATGTGTATGTGACCACAAGTGCATTGTTGATGTTCTCAACTTAAAAGTAGATTGTATTTGGGGCACCTGGGTCATTCAGTCAGTTAAGCAACTGACTGTTGATTTTGGTTCAAGTCATTACCTCGGTGTCATGCGATTGAGCCCCGCATCAGGGTCTGTGGTGGCCGCGGAGCCTGCTTAAGATTCTCTCTCTCCCTCTGCCCCCCCACCAGCTTGTACTACCTCCCTCTCTGTCTCTCCCTCTTCAAAAAAATAGATTGTATTTGTCATCTACATTTTCATTGGCAACCCTACCATTGAATGCTTTTCTATATAAGGATATTCAAAGAATTCAGTCTGGTTGAGGTGAAAGGATGTCACAAGAGTGTCAAGAAAAGTACCAGGGAATATATTATATACACCAGTGATTGGTTTGAACAAAGCCTCTTGTTAATTGTTCATTTATTATTTTCTAGGAGAATTGACTTTAGAAGAATTTATCAATGGCACGGAAAAAGATCAGGATCTTCTGGAGATTGTTTCCAAGAGCTTTGACTTCTCCAATGTACTGAAAGTACTCTATAATGAGAAACAGTCAGACACAGAAGGGAGGCTTCCTTCAAACCATGTGAGAAGGCTGATCTAGGGAAGGTGGAAATGAAGCAGTCGTGAGCTGTGAGAATGCCTTTCCTGACTTTCGGGGGGTGCAAGACTTTTCAGTTGAGAAGAAATGAAATTCTCCCACGTACATGCTATTGATTTCAGGTTTTTATTATAATTGGTATTGGCTTGTGAATACATCACTTAAGTCCCATGGAGACTTCCATAAAGATCATAGACAAAAGAATTGTTGCTTTCCTGTCTATATATTAGTGCTTTCTCTGCAGATTAGAACATGATGATTAACCTGAAGGATTGTCTCCATATCCATTAAAGAATAGAGCTCACATGTATATTTCCTGGCACACCTAAATTAGTCTGCATCTTGAAACAGAACTGGATGATCTGGCCAGTGTCTCCATACTTCAGCCTTCTTCTGAAACATGCATTCGGCAAATGTGTTTGCTGCCTCTTGGCTCCTGTTGTATCTCTGTATTATAAATGACCAAGTTCTGGTCTATGGAGAAACTTTTTTCTTCCCTTTTTCTCCTCATTCTTTACCTTGAATCCTGTCTTGAATCAGTAATAATGTTCTGCTCCAAAGGAAAAGTCTTAAGCTATGTAGTAAAAGGAGAAAATTTCAGGCTGGGCAATGAGAACGTTTCCGCTGATTTGTTATAAATCTGGGGCCAGTTGTGCATGAAAATGCGATGCATCATCTATAATTATTATGCCAGTCGGGGGTTTGATCAGAACAGCAGACAGCCAGGCTATGCAACAACAAGCACTTGACATTTTAAACGGTCCTGACATTATAGCTCTGACATTTCATTTTTTATATCCTTTCCAAAAAATGAAATTATGAATGAGATTTCTTGATGGGCTAGAACTTTTTAAGTTTTGGGTTCCATATCACAGGCCCATTAGTACATCTGTCAATGCAAGGCTTTCTCCTGGAAACACAGTGTAGGCTAAAGAGCAGATGTGAGCTCTCTTTATGTTAAGACCTTCCAATTATGCTTTCATATTCAGATTTGGGCTAAACACACACAACTGAAACTGCAAAGACAGACTGGATGGCCCTGCCTCCCTCATGGTTACAGATGTGGATAAAAATATTGATAGAGGTATAGACGAGGCATACTTGGCGGTAGAAACAAAGTATAAATGGAGGTAGAGAAGCTATAGGTGAAGATACAGGTGAAGGTAGTCTAGGTGGACGTAGAAATATCCTGTGGTTTTCCGAAAGGTTTTGAGGAGATTCGCAAAGAAGTGCACAGTGTATGTTATGATAAAAGTATCGCCGAGAAAGTAAAGAAAAATCACTGCCGCCATAATGACACAAAGTTTCACTCATTTGCCGACAGTGGGCTACCCATCGGACTCTGAGCTTCCTAGCAGTAGAAGGGAAAAGGAAAACATCCTGACAATCTTGCCCCAGCAACAGCCCCATCCTGGTAGTGGCAGTTGATTTCATCCACCACCACCCCCCTACATTCTTCTGAGACACCTAGTGCCCTTTCCACAGAAAACTGGGTCCCAGCGTCCCCTTCCAACCTTCTATGTCCTAATAACTCCAACATTTTCCCTTTGTTCTTCCAGCTAAGGAGGGTAGCTGCTTCCAGCCATTTCTGTTGCTTCTTCAGTGTTCTCCCTTTGCTTTTTCCATCCTCGAATGTCTTTCTCACTAATACCTTATATTAATGCTGTTAAAATAATCAGTGTGGTTTCTGTTTCCCTGACTGGATCCTGACTGATTCTGCGCCATGATGGACTGAAGGGTCAATCCTCATTCAGGTGCTCAACCCACCCCCTCCTTTCCTTGCATGCCCTGATACTTGCCCTGAAACTGTGCCGAGTGGGCTTGTTTGATCCTAATGGCCCAGTTGTGTGGCTGTTATCCCCTTTGAGACTCAAAGAAGTGATACCACTTCCCCAGAGTCCCTGACTGGTAGTGTCCCTCTAGCACCACCTATGGGCCGAGCTTAACAGGGAAACTATGTACTGAGTAGGACACCAGCCTAGCATCACAGAGCGATATATGGAAGGATGGAGTTGGAGCCAAGCGTATATAGCTTAATCATCAGCACGTGTGGGATAGGTGGTGCGAGCCAAGTAGACACCTTAGGAACATCTCACCACCCATGGTTTCCATACTTAGCATCCAAACTCTGTTCTACTGCAGGCCCCCTCTTGCCCTTTATGCTTTGAACCCTGTAGTTCTCATCTGGCTTCCCCAGGCTCCAGTCACCCTGTTGCCCCTTACCTGGACCCTCCTCCATCCATCAACCCCTTTGGAATCATGACTGATTTGTCTACTCAGGTTAGGTTTTGGTTTTCCCTGGATGCTGACTCTTAGATTTCTAATCTCTGTTCCGTGCACTTTACCTGATGCTCATGCCTCCCAAGTTGACTCCAGGGCTTATGGTGGAGATGGGAGAGTGGTACCCCCTTCCCCTTTCAAAGAAGAGCTTCATCTGTATGCAGGGCAGGCAGGCCCACATAGCACACTTCTGTTAGCTTCTTAGGAAAAAGGGTGTGTGGGTACAGAGAATGTGAAGATACTAGTTGCTTGTCGTAAGAAAACACATAAAATAGTATCTACTTCATAGTTTTGCAGAGGGTAGTCCTACGAAGGGGAAAAATCTGAAATTCGGGGACAAAAGAATTTAGATTAATTCATGGTAAGGTGAGATAGAAAAAAAAAAAGAGGCCAGAGAAACAGAATTACATCCTTTCCCTCGAGTCTCCATCCCTCTCTCTTTTTAAGATTTATTTATTTATTAGAGAGAGAGAGGTAGGGGCAGAGGGAGAGGGAGAGAATTGGGAGCAGACTCTGCTCTGAGCACGGAGCCCAATGTGAGGCTAATATTATAATCCTGAGATCATGACCTGAGCCAAAATCAAGAGTTGGAGACTTAACCAACTGAGCCACCCAGGGACCCCCCTCAAGTCTCCACCTCTTAAGGTTATTCTTCCCAAGGTCATGTTCCTTTTTCATGCTTTCCTCTGCAGCTGAGCGCCATGGGCCTGGTCCAGGAAATAGTCCTAATCTACATACGAAGCCATGTTACTTGAATGAACAATTTATTTTTAAATAAATTTCTTCCTCCTTCAGATGATAAGTTTTAAGTAGAGCCCACTGCCCAGTGACCTTTTTTTTCTGCAGGTTATTTATTTATTTATTTATTTATTTATTTATTTAAGCAAAATTTCATGTGTTTCCTCCCAATGATTTTACTGTAAAATTTCAAGTAAGGAATTTTATGACCAGTAGGGCCTAGTGTGTGAAGAACCTCCACAGCCTTAGGTTAATGTCTAGACTATCCCTCCCATTTATCAAAGGGCAGTGATCCAACCAGAATTATAACCATCTAATGAGAACCAGCATCCTCCAACACATTTTTCTCTTTGTTCCTACAATGCCTTGATGCTTTGAAGGAAAGGTACTATTTTAAAAAGATAAGGATGGAAGGTATTAAGAGATTTGACCATCTTAACCTTATGAAAATGACACCCCCCCCCAGTAGATTAAAGTCATATTACATCCTTCTCTAGATTTGAAGATGCACCAGGAGGATGGTCTGCTTCTTTGGTCCAAAATCTTGAGAAAGAAAGGAAGGAAAAGAGGAAAAGAGATGAGTGGCAGCTGGTCCAGGATAAGAACAAGCTCTACTATGATTTCTCTTCTTTCTCCTCACATCAGTGGCTGTGATCAGCTGCTGCTTCAATTAAGCCTTGGCTCTTTGGCAGGGACACAGAACTTTCCACCTAGAGAAACATCTGCTGATACAGAACGGGGTTTAGATCACAAAGGTAGGCTGTGGGGGCAGTAGAATGGTTTAAGTGGGGCAAATATTTCATTTTTCTTTCCAAAATGTGTTGGCACAAATGTAATGGGAAATTAAATGAGAAAAGTGGTTTGTTTAAAATTACAAATATGGCTGAGAGGCAAAATGAAGAGACCTAAAGGAAGGATTAGCACATTAAAGAAACAACATGAGGGCTGGAGATAGCCTGCTGTTCTGCCTACCCCCCCCCCTTTATATTAGAATAACCTTTAAACATGAAAATGAAATACAGAAAAGTCCTGACATTTAAAACCAAGCTAGGGTCTTATGCTTGCTGAAGAAATCTAAATCATTAAAACTGCGTGGACAGGGAATAGCTTTTTTAATACTTAGAGTTTGTTTCTGGGGACAGCTGTAGGTAAGCAAAATTGGACATTCAAATAAAAGCCAGAGAATACCCAGTTTTATCCGTAGGATGACTGACAACATTGAGGAAGATACTTAGGGAGGCAGAATTGTTGATGGAGTCTGTGCTGGACTGAGACCACATGTGGTTCCTGGGACCTCCCTTAAGCCATGTGCCCCTCTGGGTCTTGGCCTCCTCAGCTCTCCAGAGAGGGGACAAATCTCTGAGGCCCCTTTCACCTCCATTTTTTATGATCCCATCAAACCTTCATAATGCGGGGAATGACACCTCAGTACCTCAAAAAGATTATTAGTTACTTAGAAACTAAATTTACGGAACAAATTGTATTTGATACAAATTGCATGAAGTCCAGATTGTTTTTTTTTGTTTGTTTTTGTTTTTGTTTTTTTTTACTCATGGCCAGTGAGTTTCAGTTTGCTGCCTATAGGCTCTATGTTGTCTCCAGTTGTGACTTTTTGTCCCTACCCCTCATTCTGAGTGGTTCTTCTTCATGTATACAACAGTGGGATAGACTTCCTACCTAGAAGTCATCTGAAAGTCTTTTTCAGAATAAAAAAGTTATATCCCTGGTTTGTTTTTTTTTTTTTAATTTTTATTTATTTACTTGAGAGAGAAAGAGAGCATGAGAGAGAGAGAGCGCATGCGTGAGCTGGGGGGAGGAGGGGCAGAGGGAGAAGCAGGCTCCCTGCCGAGCAAGGAGCCCGATGCGGGACTCGATCCCAGGACCCCTGGGATTATGACCCAAGCTGAATTCAGATACTTAACCATCTGAGCCACCCAAGCACCCCATTCCTGGTGATTCTAATGCATGGCCAAGTATGAAAACCACAGCCATTCACATGTCCTCTATGAGAGACCCTTCTCTATGGTCATCCTAAAAAGGCCAGTGTCCATCTATATTCTTTCTCCTAGCATTGACCTTTTGAGTTCCCTAGACCCCCACGTGTGTATAGTTCATTTGTAAGATATAGCAAAAAGGTCACAGACTCGCACGCATGCACACTAAATCCTGCCTCCATCACTCACTCACTCACTCACTCACTCACTCACTCACTCACTCACCGTACTACCCTTGATAAATCATTTACTCCAATAAGTCTGAGTTTCCACATGACAGGAGATGACGTATGTAAGCATCTAGCACAGTGCCTGGCATGTTACTTACTTAGTACGTGTTTGTTCCTCTAACCTTTTGCATTTTTCAAAGCTTCAATACATGGAGCTAAGGTTATTTCTTAGGGACTAGTTTCCATTCTGACCTAGAGGAAGGCTACATTCTTGTCCCAGACACTTTAATCTCTCGGTTCTCAAGTCACGTTTAATTGCCCCTTCTAATGAGGTCTGAGAAAACAATTATCTATAAACTATTATCTCTGACTGGGCAAAATCTTTAAAGTGCCCACAGGGAATGGACCCTCAAACTGTCAGTTATACAGACCTTAAGATTTTCCTCATGCTCTTAACATGACAATGAGCCCTCATCCATTTTCAGGCAAAAAATCTTCTAATGAGACTGCACGCTTGGTCTCTGCTCCAGCACATATGTTCATTCTTTTTGCTCAGAAACTTTACATTTCTATCACATGTACACTTTTAATGAGCATTTTAAGAAATATAAAACTATACTATAATACAGATAACATAAAAGCTAACAACTCTAATTTAGATATTATAATCATCATTTAATCTGTATTATTTAGAACAATATATATGAGAATATTAAGTAAAAATATACCGGAATCTGGACTTCCTTCTCTACCAAGCTATCATCCCCCACACTGCCAGCCTGCGCTCGGCTGCCATTGTCTCTCACTGGATTATTACAGCAACCTCCTCACTAGTCTCCCTGCTTCCATGCCTGTCCCTCCACAGCCTGCCCTCAGTACGGCAGCCAGAGGGATCCAATTAATGCATTAAGGGCAGATCCTGTCGTTCCAAACCCCAATGGGAGTGGCCTTCAGATCCTTACTTCATCTTCACCTCTCCTCTCCCCTCATCTTTCTCACCTCATCTGCTGCTACTCTTCCCTCATTCACACCATTTCAGCCATCATGGCCCCTTTTCTCTTTCCAAACACACCAGCCACCAGCCCTCCACAGGAACGTCCTTGCTGTTCTGTCTGCCTGGGAAGCTTTGCCCCAGGTGTCAACATGGCTGTTTCTCTCACCTCCTTCAAGCTATTGCTCAGTTGTCACCTTCTCAGCGAGGTCTTCCCCACCACCTATTTAACATCGCAAATGTCCCTTCCCTCTACCCCCACACTCCCAAGGCCCCTTTTCTGCTTAAATTTATCCCATACTACTACCATCTTCCAACTTGCTCTGTTACTGCTTATTTTGTTTATTCTTAGCGTCTCCCCATTAGAACACAAATTCCACAAGGCAGAGATTTTTGGCTGCTTGGCTTATTAACATACAACACTGAGGACAGAGCCTGGCATGCAGCAAGCAGTCAACAACTATTTCTTGAATGAGTTACTATGTAGAGGAACTACGAAACTTGCCAATGATTATGCATCTCAATGGTGATGGAGCCAATAACGCTCTCCTTAGTCTCTTCGCTGTCTTTCCTGAGTCCATGTGTCCTCTCATTATGTCATAAAGTTCATAATGGGAAAATAATTTTTTAAATTATCCTTCAAATTGGTTTCCATGGGAACTCATGGAATCCAACTGATGCTGCCATTTAAAAAGTGCTTTTGAAATTGGCTTTTAAGCAGTATCTTGATCACACAAGAAAATCACTATGTTATCATCGTATTATCATCACAGCTGGCTGGTGGTTTTGTTTTGTGGTTTGTCCATTTTTGTGACCTAAATGATAATTGTTTATCTATACTCTGGTTACCTGACTTGACTACAAATGATTTCTGGCTCTTTCCAGAATTCAAAATATATTCTCAAAGAGCGGAATGATATGCCATTACTGAGAGCAAAATGCTTCTCAAAATATGAGTAGATCTTTAAATAGTTCAAAATCTAAAAAACAAAACAAAACAACCCACCTAAACTATTGGATCAAAACTTAAAGACAAATAATAAGTTGAATTTATTTGTACAAGTGTAACAAAGATCTAAAATATAAAAGTTCAGATGAATTTATAAGAAAAACGCCAAGACTCCAAAGATGGGGAAGTTATCAGGATAGAAAATTTGCAAAGGCGCAAGTACAACGATGACTGATTAACAAACACAAAAAAGAGTTTTCAGAGTCACAGCTAACAGGAAAAAAAAGCCCACCACAAATTAAAACAAAACTTAGAAACAGTTTCACATATTAAATTTAAATTTTCTTTTAAAACTCAATCATAAGATGGTAATATTAGGGGGATTTGGATAACAGATACAAGAGAATTCTTTTATTTTTGCAGCTTTTCTGTACATTTAAAATTAGTTGAAAAAGTACAAAGAAAAAAAAAAAAAGATGGATGCCCTGTTGTGTTTCATTGCTCTATCCCTGCATTGATTCCATACTCCCTTAATTACTATAGTGTTACAATATTCTTGATATCTAGTATCTGCCTTCTTTGCAATTGTCTCAACTATTCTTGACCCTTGGCATTCCCATATAGAATGTAACAACAGCTTGTCAATTTCTGCAAAATCACTGTTGGGATTTTCCATTAGAATTACAATGAATTTATAGGTCAGTTTGGGGAGAATTACCCGTGCAAGGTAGCGACTATGCCAACAACATATTGCGTATGTATCTGCCTCTGTTAAGACTCCCTGAGCTCCTCTTCCAGGTCCTATATATCAGGTAAAGCTAGGCCTGATCAGAGCTTGGGTCCCTCCAGATTTACTGGGGGGTGTACAGATTTCTGATGGGTGTACAGCCTATTTTGCCACTTGGAGTATTCCCTTCTGAGAAAATTTTAATCTGGTGTGGAAAATAAAGCTTGCCTTCCTGTCTTCTAAACCAAGTCCCATTTCAGCAGATGTGTGTGTCATGGTTTAGAGTAAACTGATGGCTCTGCTTATGACGATGACTGTTCAGGAGTAGAGGGTGTGGGTTAATTCCAGTGTGGTAGTCAACAGCAGAAACCTAGCTCAAAGTAGCTGAAGTCGAAAAGGGATCTACTCTTCACATAAACATGCAGGCAGCCAAATACAGGGCTCAAAGATGTTACCAGCTCTCTGGATCTCTTATTTCTGTTTGTCTCCGTACATTCCCTATACGTTCCCTGATGGCCACAAACGAACTTAACCTAAATTATTCTTATAACTCTCCATTCCAGAGGAGGGTCTCTCTCTCTCTCTTTCTCTCCCTCCCTGTCTCCTTCCCTTCTCCCCTTAGCACCCATATATCAAAACTGAGGGAAGACTGACTTTCCTGCTTGGGTCATTCCCTGCATCAATCACTGTAGACAGGCAGATGGAGGACTCGACTGACCCTGTTTGAATTGGTATATATTGAAGGCCAAACAGTGTGGGGTTGGGGGAGGGACCATCATCAGCCTCATCTGAATCTTAAGAATGGGTTCCCTACAGTGTGATTGATGGATTGTGCGATAGTTCTATTTTTAATTTTATGAGGAACCTCCATACTGTCTTCCACAGTGGCTGCACGAGTTTACATTCCCACCAACAGTGCACAAGCCTTCCTTTTCCTCCACATCCTCACCAACACTTGTTTTTTGAGTTGTTAATTTAGGCATTCTGACAGGTATGAGGTGACATCTCAGTGTGGTTTTGATCGCATTTGCCTGATGCTGAGTGATGCTGAGCATCTCTTCATGTGTCTGTTGACTGGGTATTTACCCTAAGAATATGAAAACACGAATTTGAAGGGATATATGCATGTCTATGATTATTGCAGCATTATTTACAACAGCTAAATTATGGAAGCAGCCCAAGGGTCCATTGATAGATGAAAGGGTAAAAAAGATGTGGTCTATCTATTTATCTATCTATCTATCTATATATATATAATGAATATTATGCAGTCATAAAAAAGAATGAAATATTGCCATTTGCAAGAACATGGATGGATCCAGAGAGTATAATGTTAAGTAAAATAAGCCAGTGAGAGAAAGACAAACACCATGTGATTTCACTTATATGTGGAATTTAAGAAACAAAATAAAGTAAAAAAAAAGAGAGAGACAAACCAAGAAACAGACTCTTAATGATAGAGAACAAAAAGATGCTTACCAGAGGAGAGTTGGGTGGGGGATGGGTGAATAGGTGAAGGGGATTAAGAGCTCACTTATCATGACGAGCACTGAGTAATGTATGGAACTGCTGAATCACTATACTGTACACCTGAAACTAATAAACACTGTATGTTAACTGATCTGGAATTAAAAAAAAAAAAAATAATGGGTTCCCTTCAGCAGAGAGGAGTTCTGTTTCCAGATGGGAAGAAAAGCTGGGTAGAAGAGAATATGTCACCGAAGTTACAGACGTACTGGGCCTTACTTCATATATGCGTGGCTGCGTCCAACCGCCTCTCCTTTAGAGAGCTAAGTGTATGACAAGGTAAGGTAAAACACCTTTTATGAAGTATTATAGAAACAAAAACTTGCAGAATCTATGTAAAACCTTAAGCACTGTCTGAAAAATAAGAAAAGTTTATAGTCTAAAAGCACCGTAGAAATCCTTTTCTATTTAGGATTTTAATCTGCAAGTGCTTGGGACTGTTTCCATTGCTGATGTGATTCCTGCAAGATGTCAGCACTTTCCCACTGCAGGCTGAAGCAGGGGACTGAAAACCACTGCTCTGGGCATTAGGCAAAGCCCCAACTTCCCTTCATCACTTTGGAGCACACAGCTGCATATTAGAATGTCCTGGGAAGCTGCTTAAAATTCCCAGGCCCAGGCTGTACCCTGAATTCAAACCCTGGGGTTGGGGCCCAGGCTTCAGTATTTTTAAATCTCTCCAGGTGATTCCAATGTGTAGCCACGGTTGGTACGGCTGATTCAGTCCTAGTGGGCCTTACTTCCCCCAAACACAAAGAACTGATATTGAATCACGACCTTAGAGAAAATGGACAAGAAAGGAGCTCTGCCTGAGTTGGTTGTGGGCCATGAATTCCAAAGAAGTTCATGGGCTAGATTGAATTATTTATGGTATTCATGGTATATTTTAAAAATTGAAAAAAAATCCTAAAAATCTGGATTTTTATCTTCTCTTGAAAAGTTGGAAGATTGGGGAAATATTGGGCAGCAACCAATCAGCCGCTGTTGAGTAGCAGCTGTGTGCTCTACAAGAAAAGTGCTTTTCAGTTTGTCCTGGTTTTCACCACTCTCTTAATATGTGTAGACGGTTTCACTAATCAAAACCATCTGCCTAGGCTTTCAGGGCTTTTGTGTTTACGCCACTTCTAGGTGCTAAGCCTCCTTGTAACCTGGGCAAAAATAAGTCTCTATATAATATAGCCTAATTCATTAAAATTGGGTTCCCCATTGGGATGAAGGCCTTGCAGTCAAAAGGTGTTAACAACGTGTTAACACGTTGACAAGGTGTTTATTATCCTGACCTTTTCCCCCGCATGGAAATCTTGAGTGACTGTCAGAATAGGTCGTAGAGATGCAAGGTTCCATATAGATATAGAGATATGTTAATGCATATACACTCCTCGATGTTGATAAAGATGTATATGACACCTTTAACAAGACTTCCCGAGGGGCGCCTGGGTGGCGCAGTCGTTAAGCGTCTGCCTTCGGCTCAGGGCGTGATCCCGGCGTTCTGGGATCGAGCCCCACATCGGGCTCCTCCGCTATGAGCCTGCTTCTTCCTCTCCCACTCCCCCTGCTTGTGTTCCCTCTCTCGCTGGCTGTCTCTATCTCTGTCAAATAAATAAATAAAATCTTTAAAAAAAAAAAAAAAGACTTCCCGTGACTATGGAAGGGCCGTAAAAGGGGCACACACTGATCTCAATGCATCTCTTCTCCATGAAGGCAAAATTAATACGTTGAGAGGGAATTGATTCAATTCAGTTTAATTCAGCAACACGTAATAGGATCTGTATAGGACATTCCAATTAAAAAAAGAACGTTTTCACTTGTCATCTATTTGATCATCATAGAAGCTATGTGAAGAAGGTTTTATTATGATTTGCAATAGAATGATTTATAAAAAATATATATGCGGTCATTCAGATGACCCAAATTTATTTCTCAGATATATTTGGTCTTCATTCACAGTTCCTGAAAATGCTTCAGAGCCACAAAGGTGAAATGGATGTCTTGCTATTAATAAAGGCGACTTTTGGATCCCACCCAAGGGCAGGGGCTGGTTGCCAGAAGGACAAATCACAGGATTAAAGGGTTGGAACTTTCAGTACCCACCCCCACCCCACGCCATGCCCCACATCCGGGGAGGGGAAAGGGGCTGGAGATTGAATCAGCCAATGGCCAGTGAATTAGTCATGACTATGTAACGGAACCTCCATAAAAACCCAAGAAGAGGCTGTTTGGGGCCTTTTACAGAGAGCTTCATGCTTGAGAAACTAGAACGCTCCCGAGTGCCACCAAGCCGGGCCCCAAGCTCCACCAGGACAGAAGCTGCTTTGTGAAACACTGGCCCTACACCTCTCTTCATCTGGCTGCTGAAACTGGTAACGGTAAGCAAGTGCTTCCTGGGTTCTGTAAGCGGCTCTAGCAAAGTAATTGAACCTAAGCTCGTCGAAATCTCCCATGTGTAGGCAGTCAGGTCCCAGCCTTGCAACTGGGATCCGAGTGGGGGGAGGGCGGCCGTGTAGGACTGCGCCCTTAACCTGTGGAATCTGATGCTCTCTCCAGCGAGAGCCAAATTCATTGATTTCAAAATGTATCTATATGAAGGAGGAATACTGAGGAAAAGGGAAAGTATAAGAACGAACGATATTAGTACAAATTGGAATAGTAGTTATAACATGATTTTTTCAAAAACCTGCCCCTTTTGGACTCTAACCCCTGTAATTAGAATTGCTCTTCTCTGTCCGTTTAGTTATTTGTAGGTTTATTGATCTGCTATCCGCTGAGTTCATCTTACCCACTGTCCTTCTGTTCTCAGTTCATTTGGTGAAAAACGGTGTACCAGGCAGAGTGAGGGTTCCACTTTATTCGGTGTCCCAAAATAGCTCCAGCATCCCACACTGCACAACATGATTAAAGGCAGTTTGGTGCAGTAGCGCTTACCTTCCTTTGAAGTCGAAAGACTTGGGTGTTATTCCTAGCCCTGCCCCCTCCAATGTGGCCGCAAAGGGGAAAGTCAATAAGGAATACGAAATTAGCAAGACTGAGGAATGCAACTTTCTGTGGCCCCCTCACTACCAACGAGCCCGTACTCCTGAAATACCAACCTCACCAAATTGCCTCCTATTTTAGCTTTTATAGCTTATTCTCCTACTTCTTTCCCCAGCACTTAACTGTAAGGGAATAAATATGAAGTACAGTGGAAGTAGGCATCAGGGACCAACCAGATGTGGACAAAGACAGCTGTACCTGCTTCAGTGATGTGTTGTAGTTGAAGTGGTTCTGACAGCCAGGCTCTGAGGCAGGGCACAACTTGCCAATGTTCAGCTGAAGTGACTACGGCTGATTTTTAAAAGGATTGCATTTAGGCTGTTCTGCTCTAGTGAGCAGTTCATTAGGCTTGAGATGCCTGTGAGAATTGGGCTGTGACTTGGTGGAAACATTGTATAAAACCAACAACATCCTTGCTGGTCCTGATACCTAGATGATATTTATCAGGAGAATTCTGAAGTTGATTGGCCTCAGTGTTTTTTGTTGTCACTTCTCTATATTTATATTTTGAATTTATTTTGCTTTCAGTTAAGTAATTTTTCCTCTCCGAAGGGGAAGAGATTTTTGTTTTAGATGAGAAAGTTCTGATTTAGTACTTCCTGCCTCATATTGACAGGTGTCAGAAGAAGTGAATCCACACAGACGGCCATTACTACATGTTGCTGCAGACTCTAGGGAGTGTGTGTGTGCGTGTGTACACATGTGTATAAAATGTTCATGCACATATATGACTCAGTCCACACCGTTAGGTGTGTAGGGAGTACAACATTATCTTTCTGTAACT
This sequence comes from Ursus americanus, assembly GCF_024610735.1. Classification (NCBI taxonomy): domain Eukaryota; kingdom Metazoa; phylum Chordata; class Mammalia; order Carnivora; family Ursidae; genus Ursus; species Ursus americanus. Next base: position 46,953,258 of record NC_142130.1, read on the forward strand.
GAACTGAAATTCCATTTGGGATTGCCATTCTTCTGGTAATGGAAATGCAAACCCTATTTATGAGCTCTATTCCATTCTTTCTTTCACCTGTCTAGAAAACTTTTTGAGTGCCAGGGTATAGGAGGATGGGATCGGGTGTGTATTGTCACATATCAAGTTGACTTCTGTAGTGATCAGGGATAATCATCAAAATAGATTAAAAATATCTAAAAATTAAAGAGGCACAGGCACAAGAAATCAAAATGGATATCTATAGTAACTAATTAATACAAGGGAAGAGCACATACCGATGACCTTGCCCTTTTGGTGTTCAACTGTTGCTTCACCCAAACCACTGCTACGGCCTTTTGTCCCCATAGAAAAGCCTCTTCAAGTTTCTGTGCCATATCCAAGTGCTTCCCAGAAGGATTAAATACATAATATTACTTTCAATCCACTTTGGGCCATGGAAACTATGTCTTCTCTACTGCTCCTTCGCACACGGGGGAAATTATGGGCCTTGCATCTTCCGAGATTCTACTCAAGAACTGGATGAGGGAGGGGAGTCGATTCAGAGGGCTACACTGCTCTTTATTTTCCCTTTCTTATCAAGGTTTAAGTTGGGTTTGGGGCGCCTGGGTGGCTCAGTCAGTTGGGCATCTGCCTTCAGCTCTGGTCATGATCCTGGGTTCCTGGGATGGAGCCCCTCATCGGGCTCCTTGCTCAGCAGGGAGCCTGCTGCTCCCCCTGCTTGTGTTCTCTCTGTCAGATAAATCAATAAAATCTTAAAAAAAAAAAAAAGTTTTAAGTTGGGTTTGGACCAGGTTACAGGTAGGGATCAGGTATCCAAAATGGTCAGAATACAGACAATTTTCAGAAATCTTAGTTTCTAGTTTTATTATTTTATATTAAATTTTCTCCTCCTAAGGAATCTGAAGAATATTTAATAGGAGGCACTGTAGCCTGGCTCTTCATATATATTCTCAAATATTCCCCAAATTTTGTTGAGGACAAACATTTTGTGGTTTGAGACCTTCAAGGATCTTTGCCTTGGTTGTTGACAATCAGGGGTCATTTTTCCACTGTTTTGTTGTTTCATCCCCACCGAGGCAACAAATGTTGCCTGTTATACAGGAGAATGTTCACAGCATAGTGAGGAATATCATGGGTGCCTTCTCCTCTGGCCTCTTTGGTCTTGGCCACAGAAATGAGATGAGGAAGGAGCGGTCATCACTCGGAAAGCATCACAGTGAGACACACATGTTGCGTGGCTGTGGCTGTCAGGCCTAGGGCCATCAGAAGTGGACCTGAGGCAAACGTAGAAGCAGAGCAGGTGTCCGTGGGGGGCCGAGGCGAAGAGACGGGATGCCCCTGGGCCGGGGGTTGTGAGGCAGCTGAAATGGTGCCGCTGAGTCAGGCCTGGATTCCGCGAGGAGCAACCCCTCCGCCCCAGAGGGCAGCTGCTGTGGAATCCAGTTCATCTAAAGGATTTCCACGGTGAGTCGTGCAATAAATGTTCTGGTTAAAAATATATATATATATATCAAGAATGGCAAACTGACTGCTGCTGTATATTTAAATATCCGCCGTCTGTGGATGCCTGAGGCTTCTGACCCGTCTGTCAGGTCCATACACGGACCTCTCGAGCACAAGAACAGTCTTCCTCTTGAGGGCCCACCAGCTTGGGGCCACACGGTCAGGAAATTCTTTGTTATAATGGTCTGAAATCTGTCTCTGTGTAACTTTCCTAAGAATATTAAGATAAAGAGGAAAGAAAACAACCAGGTACTCCTGTGTTATCACTTCTCTCCAGGCCTCCTTTCAGATACTCTGTTTTGTTCACCCCCTTAGTCACCTGAAGGCGGGACCACACGCCATTACGTAGAAGTTGGCTCTTGGGAACCACAGCATCTTGTGTAGCTCTCCTGCCGTCCAAATCCCTGCCAGAACTCCTGATTGGCAGTCCGGGCAAGCAGCTTTTGATCAGCATGCTTTCTCTGCCCAGGAAGGGATTCCCAGCCCAGGGGCATATGCTGGCGAGCGGTAATATGTTGGACTTTGGAATTGGAAACTCTACACAGGTCATGGCTCCGTGAGCCCAACGTGGTCCAGCTCTGTCTGCGGCTCGAGCCTCATTCACGCTGGACTTCCCCTGTGCTCTCAGCATCCTGGACACTTTGTCTTTTCGAGTTCTCTTCACTCACCATGCTTCCCTGTGACCTAGGCCTTCGTGCTGCTATGCGCCCTCCTAGAAAATATTTTTCTTCTCCTCTTTACCCAGTATTACCGCCTTCAGATTTTAGCTCAAATGATCTGTCCTTGGGAAGCTTCCTTGGGGAGAACCTTTGTTTCTTGTTTTGTTTGCTTTTGGAGTCACTGACTTACACTTATTTGTATGATTATTAATTTCCCTTATTCTGTCCTTATGGTTTACCATCCAGCTGGCACATGGTAGGGCTGCAGAAATCATTTTTAAAAATTTTTTTATTTAAATTCAGTTTAGTTAACATTTAGTGTATTATTAGTTTCAGGCACACAGTTTCTGAATGAATGAATGAATGAATGAGAAGTCCATACCTGTATGTATGGACCCACTTACTTAGCAGGACTTTCTCTCCTCTCTCCTGCCTCATTTTATCTCCACGTTTCCTTTTCCTTTTTAATTGCAGTGCCTGCTTCCAGCAAGCACCAGAATCAAATAGATGGTTAAATCTGTGTGTTTTTTCCTTAAGACCAATTATAGGCTGTGGTGCCGATGATTCTATGGAGTCAGCCAGACCTTGTTTAATGAGCAACAGGAATCTGCAGGGAAAGGCTATTTCCCAGGGTTTGAGGGAGTGTTGCAGCAGAGGGGGTGCAGAAAAAAAGACGGGGTGATGTGGGAATGAAAGAAATCCAGTGACAACTTTTTTTCCCAAATGTCACTCTTACTGCTTTGTAATATTTACAATATATCTTGTCATTCATTCCACCAATTAATGGAGGAAAGGTTCTCAAAAAGTTTATAATAACAAGGGCGCCTGGGTGGCTCAGTAGGTTAATGGTCTGCCTTCAGCTCAGGGCATGATCCCGGGGTCCAGCACCATGTAAGTTTCCCAGCTCAGTGGGGAGTCAGCTTCTCCCTCTCTCTCTGCCACTCCCCCACCCCCCCCTTGTGTTCTCTCTTGCACTCTCTTTCTCTCAAATAGTCTTTTTTTTTTTTTTTTGGTTTGGAAGTTCCTTTTTTTTTTTTTAAAGTTTATAATAACAAACTCTGCTCTTGTTCATATTCTCTATCTAAAATGTAGCGTACTTCAGATTAGATGTCGTTACAGATCCCTTAATTTACAACTTCCCTTCAGATGCAGCCCACTAAGTTACATAAAACACTGCAGAAATAGATCTTCATTTTTCATGGAAATCAGATACGGCAATATGAACATCGAAGGCAGGCTTAAACCAATTCTCGATTATATTTTTATAAGTGGTGGTATTTTTCCAGTATAATTTTTTTTTTTCCACAACACATTTAGAAACCCTACCAAGAGCTAATATTCAGGAAATATTTATTCAGACCAGTTGCCTCTTTAGGAAGGTATGATTAGACATTCACTTGGCACCATTTTAAATGCTAATCTTGTTATATTGGTCACAAAAATGAAACAAAACAAATTTAAGCTTGAAAAATGATGGCAATTTGGATAGGAACAGTTTGCTATAATTAAATATGGTAAAGGCAAGAAATAAACATTTATAGGAAGATGACTAAGTTTTAAAAACAAGTTTATTTGAAACTGAACAAAAAAATAAACGAGGCAGAGATTTATGATACAGGCATTTTATTTATGATAACACAATCTGTGTGACCAAGAATCCACATACCAGCATGGAGATGGAACACCGAACAATTCAGTTACACAAAACACATTGAAAAGGCATAAAACCAGCATCTGAAGGATCGGTCGCTTTAATCTTTTTCCAATACTGTTTATTTGAAGGAAAGTCCATTTTGATGGTCTCTATTTTTGTTAAGCAAAAAACTATGAAACCTAAAGAAGCAATGGCAGTTTGTTCAGTGATTTTGTTCAGCGCTGATTTGGGAAGGATACTGTTGAAAGCAAAACAGTGTGACTTTGAAATACTGTTTCTCTCACTGGGGTTTCTCTTGAAGTAATCTGTAAAGGCAGTTTGTGATCCCGTCAGGAATTCTGAGGGCCTAAACGAACTGCATCCCTTTAAGAAAAAAAAAAAAAAGTCTATCCTCCAGTTCATTATGAGGTAAGTTAGAACAGGTAATCAAGGTGAAGACCCAGAAGTAGGAGAGTGGGCTTTTGGGGGGGAGCAGTGGGAAGGTTGGAGGGGACAATGACAAGCTGATTCAAAACTAGATTGCTGTTGTTTCTCCCTGTTGTTTGCTTTCACATTCCCTGTTTTGAAACAAAAAGTGAAATTTGTGCCTTAGCAGTGACTGCCCAGCATAATTAATGTATTTTGGATAGTCCAAAGACCTCTCTGTAAAATAATTGGTGTCTATACAAATGACAGTAAGTAGCTCTGCACACTGCCCCCTGTTCTGAGTGAAGTTAGGAAATCTATCATTTTTTTCTGTATAGGTCAAGATTGCCCATTAAAACACACACTCTCTGCTTGACTTCTATTTTTGAAAATTATTTAGTATTTCCAGCTACATTTTTTAAGGCAGAAACACGTTTCAACAAAGCTAGCGTGGTCATAGCTAGTATACATTGTCTACTGACTGAATAGCAATTTAAAATGCTAAGGTCATATCAAGTGAGAAAAATGGAATGTGTGACTTGTTTGGGATCATGAAACATTAAAATGCGGGTACCATAGTAGAAGATCAGTTATTTTCTCTGTGATTTGTTAGGCTGACCTTTTGACTGAAGGAGTCCTAAGGAAAACCAGACTAATGGCCTTGCAGCCTCAAAGAAAAGGAAATCTCTAACCAAATCTAAATTACATGAACTAGGGCACAAAGTTATTTTGCACAATTGCATTATTTCCCGCTGAGTGGATACTAAATTTCCCCCCCCTTCGTTTCATTTTTTAAAACCACTTCTAGCAGGAATAGGAGGCAGTGGCAGCAGCCGTCACCTCCGGGATAGCTGGATACCCCTTACACTTAGGAACGGAAACAAAGTGAAAAAGAGGAATCCTCATCTCTCTAACCATAGCCTGCCCCAAGACTACTGTCCAGGGAATTCTCTAGGCGGACAGATGAGTCCATGAAGCTCTGTGCTGCCAGAAAAGTGGAATTGGTGAAATGGGCAGAGACAGTCATTCATTAATTTTTTAAAATTCATTAAGTGTCTATTGAGGACCTACTATCTGCCAGACTCTGAGACAGACACTGAGGAGGCAAAGTTAGTAAGACAGACAGAGAGCATGCGCTCTTGGAGTTTACAAGCCCAGTGGGACTTGTTAACCAAATAAATTACATTATGAGTATAAAATTGTAACCCTTGACAAAGAATGTGAAAGAGAGGAAGGCCAGTTCAGCTCAGGATTTTATAAAAAATGGTAATTTAAATTATTACTTGTTTCGTGCCCATGAAGAACATTGGACACTTTCAGAATACGTTTTGAGATCTTGGAAAGGGTATATGTCCTTGTCCTTGTTTCTGTGAAGGCTGCGTGATTGAATTGGTGCAAAAGCACAAGGAAGTGGGATTATGTAAATTTGCTGCTGTCTGGAATAAAATTAAAATTTTGGGAAAGAAAACATTTGAATTTTAATTTTTAATTGATTACAATTTTGTTGGGCACAGCACAACTTCTCAAACCTTGGAGTCATTGTGAATACCACCCACCACTTCATTTCTTTTTCTGTATTGATATTCACATAGTACTTGTTTTTTATTAATTTAACAGTTTTATTTTGAGATCATGGTCGATTCACATGGAATTGTAAGAAATTGTAAGAAAAATACCCTTTAGCCAGTTTCCCTAATGGTCATATCCTGCAAAACTATAATACAACATCACAACCAGGACACTGATATTGATACAGTCATGCTATAGAGTATTTATGCTACCATAAGATCTCTCATCTTGCCCAATTATAGCTCCACCCACTTTCCACGTACCGCTACCTCTTCCTTAACCCTTGGCAACCACTAACCTGTTCTCCATTCCCACAATTTTGCCATTACAAGAATGTTATGCAAATGGAATCATACCACATGAACTTTTTGGATTGGTTTTTTAAACTCCGCAAAATTCTCGGTGGAGTCATTGAGGTGTAACATGGTATAGCTACTTTGGGAAACAGTATGGCCAGTTCTTTAAAAACTGTGATCTCAGTGATGACATCCATTGCTTGTCTTACTTCATTCAATTGAAATCATCCTGGCTCTTGGTATGATGATTTTTTTAATGAAACCTGGACACTTTTGTATCATGGTATGAAAATCTGGATCTTGTTTCGACCTTCTGTTTAACTGGTTTTCTCTCTCTGTGCTCTGGCAAGGGCTGGGGGGGCATTGTCTGATTACCACTAGGTGGGCGTAGAAGTCTAGGTTCTCCACTTGGCCTCCATTGACACCTGAGGGTGGGGTGGAGAGCCCTTGTCACTGCTGGGTTAAGTGAGAGGTTTGGCTCCCCTTGGGGTCTCCACTGATACTAGAGTGAGTTTGGTCTCATTACTGCTGGGTGACACTGAATGTCGTGAATCTCTGCCAGGCCAACTCAGACACCCACCTCCCCCAAGTGGTGAGGGGGAAGAATGCTTCATTAGGACTGGGTGAGAGATAGAAGTCCAGGTTCCCCATGTGGTCGTCATTGACACCATGGGATAGAGAGGTGGACCTCATCACCAGCTGGGGCGGTAGGGAGACAAAATCCTAGCTCCCTACTTGGCTTTTTTTGACAGTACTTTGATGGGGGTTGGGGGACTCTTACAGCCTCGTGAGTATAGAAATCTAGACTTCTCGCTCAACTTTTGATTGCATGAGTGGAGATGGGCCACAGTTTTCTCTATGGAATTAGACTGGACTTGAGCAGTTATTGTCTAAACGTTTTCTATGCCCCAAGGGTGAACTTTTCCTGGTCTTTTGGCTAAAGAAAACAGATGTTTTCTTTTCTTTTCTTTTCTTTTCTCCCCCCCCCCCCACCACCTTTAAAAAAAAAAATCTGGCTTGCTGGCATTTACAGGTTGCTGGCTTCTTCATTTCCAAGTATGGGATATATGAGGTGAAAAGAAAACCCAGGGAACTCCCTACTTGGTTGTTTCTTGGGACCCTCGGTCCCTAGCTGGCCTGTTTCTTCTCTCCACTGTTCACATCTTCTTATGTTTGTCTTACGTATAATGCCTAGAGGTTAGCTGTACTTAGTGCAGGAACAGGGGAAAGGATGTCTGCTCCATCTTCCGAGAAGCAGAAGTCAATACATTTTTTGATTAATGTATTTTTATTCATATTCTCTCTTCTTGAAGAGTCTAAATAACTCAGAAAGGAACATGGGCACGCTCAAAATCTATACCCAGAATCCAAACACTTTTCATCTAATCACTGCTACCACCGTGGTCCAAACTAACCATCTCCCACATGAAGTATTGCAGTCATCTTACAATTGCTTCTCCTCTTGGTGCCTACTATTTATAATTACAGTGGCCAGAGTGCCTGTATTAAAACTGTAGCTTGATCACTGTGCTCAAAATCTTTCAAGGGCTCTGCATCACTGGAGCCCAAATCCACACAATGGCCAACAAAGCCCTATGCATTCTGTATCCCTTTACCTCTGTTGACTCATTTCCTCCTGTTTCCCCCTCACACTGATGCAGCCAGGGTGGCCCCTGTGCTGTTCTCACGGGTTGGGCACATTTCCACTCTGGACTACTGCAGTTGCTGTTTCCTTCATCTGGAACATTCTTGCCTTGGATATCCTCATGGATAGCTTTGCTCTTTCTGTGAATCTTATCTCAAATGGTACCTCCTCAGGTCTTCCCTGATTACCATGTTTAAAACTGCAACTATGGGAGCGCCTGGGTGGCACAGCAATTACGTGTCTGCCTTCAGCTCAGGGCGTGATCCCGGCATTATGGGATCGAGCCCCACATCAGGCTCCTCCGCTATGAGCCTGCTTCTTCCTCTCCCACTACCCCTGCTTGTGTTCCCTCTCTCACTGGCTGCCTCTATCTCTGTCGAATAAATAAATAAAATCTTAAAAAAAAAAAACTGCAACTATGGGGAAAAGACAGTTTCTTCAATAAATGGTGTTGGGAAAATGTAAAAGAGTGAAACTGGACCACTTTCTAAGATCATATGCAAAAATAGACTGAAAATGGATTAAAGACATAATTGTGAGATCTGAAACCATAATGAGAGCACAGTCAGTAATTTCTCTGACATCAGCCATAGCAACACTCTCCTAGATGTGTCTCCTGAGGCAAGGGAAACAAAAGCAAAAGTAATCTATTGGGGCTACATCAAAATAAAACCCTTTTGTACAGCAAAGGAAACCACCACCAAGACAAAAAAGGCAACCTACAGAATGGGAGAAAATATTTGGTAATGACATATTCAATAAAGGGTTAATGTCCAAAATATATAAAAAACTTATATAACTCAATACCAAAAAATATTCAATTAAAAAATGGGCCAAAGTCCTAAATAGCCATTTTTCCAAAAAAGACATGCAGGTGGCCAATAGGCACATGAAAAGATGCTCAACATCACTCAACAACAGGGAAATAGAAATCAAAACCACAATGAAATGTCACCTTACATCAGCTAGAATGGCTAAAATCAAAATGACAGGAAATAACAAGTGTTGGTGAGGATGCCGAGAAAAAGGAAGCCTTGTGCATCGCTGGTGGGGATGTAAACTGGTGCAACCACTGTGGAAAACAGTATGGAGGTTCCTCAAAAAATTTAAAAAATAGAAATGCCATATGATCCAATAATTTCCCTATCAAGTATTCACCCGAAGAAAATGAAAACACTAATTCAGAAAGATATATGCATCTCTATGTTTATTGCAGCATTATTTACAATAGTCAAGATAGGGAAGATGTGTGTGTATATATATGGAATATCATACAACCATAAAAAAGATGAGATCGTGCCATTTGAGACAACATGAATGGAACTAGAGGGTATTATGCTAAGTGAGATAAGTCAGACTGAGAAAGGCAAATACGAGATGATCCCATTCATAAATGGAGCCTTCAACAACAACAACGAAAACCAGATGTATTAACAAACAAAAGCAGAATCAGTCCTATAAATACAGAGAACAAACTGATGGTTGCCAGAGGGGAGGGGTTGGAGGGTTGGGCAAAATGGGTGAAGGTGAGTAGAAGATACAGGCTTCTAATCATGGAGAACGTAAGTCACGGGAATACAAGGCCCAGCATAAGGAATATGGTGAACGACGTGATAGTAGCGATGTAATGGGACAGATGGTAGCCACGCCTGTGAACACAGCCTACCGTATAAACTTGGTGAATCACTAAGCTTGACACCTAAAACTAATGCAACATTGCGTGTCATCTATACTCAGATAAGAAAAAGAATAAAACTGCAGCTATCCATCACTCCCTCAACCCCGCATGTCCTCCTCTCTTGCTTTATTTTCTCCATAGCAATTTTCCTTCTCTTCCGCCATATAATTTAGTTCTTTATTTAGTTTATGTTCTGTCTCTCTTTATTAAAATGTCGACCCCACAAGGGATGTGGTGTCTCGTTTTGCTATTTCATGCTGTTTTCTACATCACCAACAGTGCCTGGCACATACTAACTTCTCCATACACATCTGTTGCATGAAGAAATTACCTGCATATCCAGGCTTTATTGAGGCAGGAACAGCTTCATGACAGCAGTAGCTCTGATGGTCTGACTGACAGCAGCTCTGGTGACACAAGGTAAATTCCAGTAGATGTTCCTTTAGATGCATTGATACATGGATCTCTGTGCTGCATCCCTATTTCTTTGATATTCTCTGTCCCTCTGTGTCTTTCTGCCTCTCCCATTCTAGACTCATTACCAATTATATGGTTTTCTCTATTTCTAAAAAAATGACAAGATTGAATCTGATTGGTCCAGTGAATTGTCATCATGCCTTGGCAAAATCCTTACAACAGATCACATTGGAGGCCAGCAGTTATGGAACACCTTGGGTCAGCCGTGGGTCAAGGGGTGTAGTGCACGACTACCTCTACGGGGTCGATCACCTAAGACAGTTTTCTCAAAAGCAGCAAGTGGATAAGGCAGAGGCCCAGACAGGAGTAGATTCTTCTCTAATAGGCTACGCAACTCTGTAGATTTGCAAAAATTTTTATAGATTTAAATATAAAATCCTCCAATTCTTTTTTTTTTTTTGACTATTATATCTGTATACAAGCTATCCAGCCTACACCTTAGAAAAGTGGAAACAAAATCATGACTCGCCATTTATCAAAGGGATCCCTGACCTTTTTGACTTTCTGTCCAGTAGAGGACTGAGCTCCTCGAAGACATAAGAATCTATGCAAGAAATAGCAAATAGCTTCATTTAACTCAACTTTATTTTTGAAATGAAATTGAATTTCAATCCAGACAAACAGAAAGGCTTTTCCTCTTAGGTTTCTATGTTGGCAGAAAAGAGACAAAACCCTTTGCTTTGCTGCATATCTTGGAGGGACTCCACAAACCCTTGCAAGTTCTTGGGTGCTGTGTCTCATATTATGGCTCCACTACGGTGCTTTTCTGAGCTCTCTTGCAGAGAACAAAAACAAAGAGAAACATCAGAACCAACGGCTGCCCAGCATGACAGGTAAGGGACGGCCGTTTGGAATCAGTATGGATTTTGGACTTTTTGTAGGAATTCTTTTCTGGCCCAACTCAAGGAAAAACTGTTTCCAATTTACAGGGCATGATTGGACTCATTGTGTAATCTCTCATTTTTCATATAACATGATAAACACATTATAAACAAATTGTTCTGTGACAAGCAGCTGTCAAAACACACACACAAAAAAAGATGAAAAAAATATTAAGCATATTTTCTTCCCTAGAAAATTCCTATCACATCCAACAGCTGCTTGTTATTATGTTGTTTGGGGTTTTTTCCCCCCCATATCTAGAGATGAAAGGAAAAAGCTATTATGGATAAACCGTGATGAAATTACTAAAGCCCAAAGAACCAGTGGAATGTTTTAATATGAGTATATTTAATTTTGGAGAAATGGGACCAATTTCAAATTTCAATAGAAGCTTTTGTTTTCACTTTTTTTTTCAGAATCTTTCCCTCTTCCTTATTGAACACAAGGTATTGATTATTAAACATTTATTCACTTTTCATCGAACCCCTCCAAAAGTAGAGTTGAAGAGTTTGCCTTTTGCCAAACATAAACAGGTGCCGTTAAGCTAAATGCACATACAGATAGCTTTGGCTTTTTCTGTTCTACCTTATGGAACATTCCTTTATAATTGAGTGTGCTTTTAATTCCCCTGATTAGAGTGCAACATTACCCAAATTGAAAGGAGAGAGATTAAATAGCAGCATGTCGGAGCTAGATGAATTATCTGCTGATGAGAATAGAATGACAAGCGATTGCCATGCTTTTCTCATCTTTATTTGTCCAATTATCTTTACTTGTTTAATTATCCTCGCTAGAAAATGAGGCCAATAAAATTTTCAAGACAGAAATTTGTATCATTTTAGTACAGCTTATATTGATAAACAGCAGCCAAATAAAATAATCAGGACACAACAATGTCAACATTTAGAAAGTTTTATTATGTTGCTTTGTTAATATGTAGCACACGGACTGGGAGAGCCGGCAGAGGGATAGTGAATCTGGGGCAATCGTTAAACAAAGCCTTGAAAGAGGTCGTGCTCCATATTTTTGCCTTTTCCCCTTCCCTCTGGCTCTAATAATATCTCGAGGCTATAAATTCCTGAGAAATGAAATACCAAGTTGCCCAGCAGACAGAGCGAGAGAAGAATGCAACTCTGCCCCCTTCTGTCAACCAAGCACCCGAGGCTTCGCCGTAGTTAGCAATGCAGAGTTGATGGTACGTGCTGGCCTGGAGCTTCTGGGGGGGGCAGACAGTGTGGGACTCCTCCCTCTTCATAACCCCAGTGCCTACGACGGTGCCTGTCACATTGCATCAAACAATTCAGTTTTGGTCGAAGTGAATACATGTAGGAATGAATTCTATTTCTTATTCTATATTATAACCTCAGTCTTCTCTTTTGACGCCTTTCCTACATCAAGAAAGGTTTACTTTATGTCAACTCTCTAGGATAGAATTGGACTGCTGGAAAAGAGGGCAGTTGGAAGAAAGTACATGGTGTGATGTATTTGTGTGAGAAGCCCTATTCATTAGGGTTGATGTTTCTGAGTAGATCCGATGGTCTAACTGGAGGTCTTTCCTAGTTGTAGTAACTACATGATCTTGGATAAAATATGAACCTCTTTCACGCTTCAGTTTTTTATTGGCATACTCTGAAGGAGGGCTGGTCTTCAAATAAGACGATGCAAAAGCAATCAATTATTGAAAACACGAATGTACTGTTGTGGTAGAGAAGGGATGAATTTGTTCTCCAACACTCTGGGACAAGAAAAGGTATATTGCTTTATTCGTGTAAATCAAATTAATTCTGGCTTCATGCTTCTGCTTGTCAAGGTTGTGTGAAATTCAATCCTGAGTATGTTCGGGGAGGCCCCTCCACCCCCCTAGAGGGAGTCTTTCATATTCATACTCATGCAAATACGGGTAAATGCAAATATACGTATATTCTTATGTCTTTGCCCTGACTTTCTTACGCAAAAGGCAGTATACTTTATGCACTCTTATACACCGAGCTTTTTAAAAAATGTTAACATTTCCACACCAATGTACAGAGCGTGTCCTTATTCCTCGTGAGAGCCCTCGCGGTATTCCATTCGGTGGCGGTCCCAGGGTTCCTCGAACGAGACCCCTATTGTTTTGAAACATTCATGACTGCGGATAATGCCCCAGTGTATGCTGTGTGGAAATACTGTGTACATACCAATGTATCCACAGAACCGATTCTTAAAAATCAGAGTCCTGTGTCAAAAAGCAAATGCACTTGTAATTCTTGGAAGAGTTGCCCCGCCCCCCGCAGCGCTGTGGGAGAGTGCCCGCTTTCCGCAGGGGCATTGGAAACTATTCAGGGAATTTCTTCCACCGTCATAGAAAACCTTTTACTTTTCGTTTTTTTTTCTTGAGTTACTTCCGATAATTTGTATTTTTCTATGAATGTCTGCATTTTGTCTAAACGTCTGCCCATGTTTGCATATGGTTGTTCTCATTACCCTTTTAAATCTCTTTCTGTATTTGCACACACGAGAATGTCCTTTGCATTCCCGATATCGTTTACTCATGGCTTCTCTCTATTCTTCATCCATCCAGCTAGCCAGGGCTTCTCAACCTTGACGTGTTGGGTCCGACGACTCTTTGCTTTGGGGGTTGTCCCGTGCACAGTAGGGTGGTTGGTGGCTTCTCCCGCCAGGACCCAGTACATGCCGGTAGCGACCCCCACCCCAGGTTGTATTTCCAATTACATTCTGTCTGCACACTTCGCCAAATGACCCCTGAGAAGGAAAATTTGGGAGGGTGTGGGTGCGAGCAAAACTGCTCTTAGTGGCAAACCACTGACCTAGAAGATTGGCAGTATTAGGCCTTCTTGAAGAATGAACTTTGGTTTTGTTAATTCCATTTTTCCTTTTTGCTGCTCTTCTTACCTTTGTATGTTTTCTTTCTGTTTAGACTGATGTTTATTTTCCAACTTTTTTTTTTTTAAAAGATTTTATTTATTTATTCGACAGAGATAGAGACAGCCAGCGAGAGAGGGAACACAAGCAGGGGGAGTGGGAGAGGAAGAAGCAGGCTCATAGCAGAAGAGCCTGATGTGGGGCTCGATCCCATAACGCCGGGATAACGCCCTGAGCCGAAGGCAGACGCTTAACTGCTGTGCCACCCAGGCGCCCCTATTTTCCAACTTTTTACAATTGATATTTTACCCTTCAGTTTTCACCCTGTTTGTTTTGTTTTGTTTTCTAACCTAAGCATTCAAGGCTCTACATTAACCTATAGTCCACAAGAAGTAGAATTATAGTTTGGTTTTAGCTTTCAGTTTTGACTTTAATTATTTCCTCTTTTATCCACGGGTTACTTAAAAATATGTTTTTGTAATTTCCAAATTTATGGATTTTTCTTATTTAAAAAAATTGATTTCTAACTTAGTTCCATTGTCAAGGAATATGTCTGTGTAAGTCTGATGCTTTGACGTATATTGAGACTTATTTATGGCTTAGGATGTGGTCAGTAATTTTCATAAAGGTTCCATGTGTTCTTGAATGTAACGTCCAGTCTTCTATACAAGCCCTTTATCCCAGTGCTTCACAAACATTTTCTGGTCATGTCTTACTGGGCTAAATGAACGAGGTTGGTCACGGGGTCAGATGAGACAGATCTGTAAGGGTGAAGGCACCCAGCGGGCTGTCAGCTCTCCCTAGAACAGAGGCAGCAAGGTCTGGTCTGACTTGTGATCCTTTCACAGTATAACGGTTTGCTAGAGCACAGCGGCTTACAAGTTTTGCATTAAGTCAATATTGACTATATTTTCTAAATCTTTCAAAGCCTTACTGATTCTTTTGTGTATTAATCTAATTACAGAGAAAGTTGTATTTAAGTCTATGATTTATTGTACTTTCTCTCCGTAGTTCTGTAAATTTTGGCTTTATAGATGGTATTAGGTACATACAAATTCGAATTCTTACATAGTCCTAGTAAATGATAATTTCATTAATTGCAGTGACCCTTTTGCCTCTGGTATTTCTTTCTGTTTTTATGGCCATTTGCCTAACATTAGTATAACTATGCCACCTTTGTCTTATGGTATTTGCTTATTATATTCTTTTCATCCTTTTGTTTTCAACTTTCATATCCTTCTATTTTAGATATACTACTGTTAGGCAGCAGGCAGGTCAACTATTCCTCCATTTTCACAATATTTGTGAAATATTGTTCCTGAGAAGTTAATAGACTCATCTCCTATTAAAACAAGAAAGTTACAGTCATAGGCTTTAACTTTTTCCATCATGCCAGCAATTCTTTTCTGATACGACCTGCTAATCTTCCGAGTATTTATATTGTTTAAAAGCACTGAGATAGCGGTTATAATAATATTACCAGGTCAAGTAAGATAACCAATCAGAATTGTAAGTTTCTTTTGGTATTGTTACAGGGCATGGCAATAATCTCTAAAGTCTTCAAATTGTTACAAGAATCTTTTCTGATACTTCCAAGGACAAATTTATATTAATAGGAAGAAAAGTACAAGTTCGTAACATTTATGAATATTCACACAAGTCTCCTTGTTACGGAGGAAATAAGATTGAAATTCTTGTGAACGTTCTCAATTTAATACGTTATCAGATCACACTCCTTGAATGTGTTTTATGATGCAGAAAGGTCTCTCTCTCTGTAACTTCAGGAGAGAGGGGATATCTCTCTATCTCTTTTAGACTCTTTTTGTTAATTGTGAAGACTTATACTCTTTTTTAGGTGAAACTCTGTTAATTTCATTACTTAACACAGGAAGTCAAAACCACACCTAAGTTCTCATGTTTATTTGCAGAGGTGGAATAAAGGATGAATAGGATTTTACTTATTAACAGTGAAAGAAGGTGCATCTAGCATTAGCCTTGCACGTTCTGATTTTACAGATGAGGAATGTGCTGTTTCTCATTGAATGCAATGACTGCAAGAATGACAAAATCAACCAGAAAAGGAAGGTATTTTTTTTTCCTTATTTATTTATTTATTTATTTATTTATTTATTTATTTATTTTTTATTTCCTTCTTAAAGTAATCCAAGGTTTAAAACTTACAGAGCAGGGGACGCAGCAGCACTCTTGGTGGGAGGGGCTCATTTCTTTGTTCACCCAAGTCCCTACAACAGGAGGCTGCAGACCTGACTCCTGGTTAGGATCTGACTGTCCCACTTCTCCCTGCCTTTCCTCTCACCTGTATTGGAGTTGAACTCTGCAGGCCACTTGATTTATATCTTGGCTGGAAACGTGTCTTCCAGGGCCTGCTAGGTTGAGTGAATTGGGTCAGACTAATATCAACTGGATAGTCGAAACTCCGGCAAGTGATATTGTCCTTAACGATTTGATAGTAAAATTTAAAAAGTGAATGAGGTATAAATAACCAAGGGATTAATTGTTGGTCTTTTAAAAATAGGTTGTTTCATATTTATTTAAAGTATCTGTAAGTGTCTTGCCAAATATTTTCTTTTAAGGGATCTCCTTAAGGCACAATTTCATTATTTTGATTGTATGTTCTCTGAATGGTGAACATAATAATTAACAACTACACAAATTTAGTTTCCATCGTCATATAGAAAGTATTCTAAATTTTAATGGTGAGGAGCAAGTTTATGTGTTTATGAGGAATTTTAATATGCATCTTCCTGAAAGCTGGCTTTTTAAATATCTCTAAGAATATTCTGAGGACTGTGGAATAGATTCAGTCTGTGAAGAAAACCGCCGTGGACCCCACCCTGCCACACCCACCGCACCCCACATGACATCATGTTAGCATGCCTTCTTACCTCTTGGGGAAAAGTTAACTAAGAACTGAAACCAACATATTTGTGGGTATATTAGCTAGATTAGGTCCATCCACAAGTAACACAAAGCTCAAATAACAATGGCTTAAATAAAATGGAAACTTCTCTCTCACATTGAAAAGCTGGAGATAGGTGGTCCAAAGTCGGTGTGGTGTTCCACAAAGGAGGGAGTTAGACTTTTCTTGTTTTCTGCCATCCCCAGCCTATGGCTTCTTTCCCGTGATCTAATATGGCTGCTTAAATTCAGTCACCGTATCTTTCTTCCAGCTAGAGGAAATGAGGGCCCAAGAAGGCCATACCAAGCTATAGGGGGGACGTTGTTCCTGCAGCCGTGCATTCAGCATCCATTGCTCTGAACAAAGTGAAACAGACAATGAAGACTTTATTCAAGACTATTGCAATAAAGGAGGGAAACTGAACTCCACTCTACTGAACCAAAACACTGGGGAGATTTTAAAAGCTGGGTGGCGGTAACCTTAGGCCACTTGTATTTACTAATTGGCCTTACCCAAAGGAAAAGTCAACTTTCTCCTATCTTTGTGGCAGGGGGTAGTTTTACAACTTGGAGAAAGGTACCCACTGAAATTAAGCTTCTATCCTCCCATGGACACTGGGAAATAGTGGCACTATCTTCTTTTGATGTTCACATTGCAAAGAGATGGTTCCCAGGTCCTTGGGTCATCAAACTGCCAAGAGGCTTTTAAGGAATTTGTATATATTTCAAAGGAGGCAGAGGAATAATTTGCAATTACGACTGTTTTGAAGGAAATACTCCAGGAAAAGGGAGATCAGGGGTCTATAGTCGGGAAGAAATCTGCTTAGGTTTGTCAAGCTGAGGAAAATATTAAGGCCCCCATGGTGACCAGTTAAAAATCAAGATTCTGTACTAAGGAAGAATGGGAGAATGGAAATTGAAGGACAACTAGCAATTTGCCCCAGTTGACTTAATAGTTTTTTCTCTCAGTTACTTGAAGAAAAATTACAAAACACAGTAATGTTTAATTCAATAATTAATTTTATTGGTAGAGTTTCTTGTACTACTATGACTTGTGTGATAAAGATTTTGTGGATGTGGGGACCCCTGCCAGTGTTCTAAAAATTCATTCCGTAAAGTTGAGTTGTATTTGTGAAGTAGAACATTTGTTAAGTGACCTCCACGTATGTGAGCTACTCCCTCCTCCTTCCCTCAACAGACTGCCTTTTGGCCACAGCATGAAAAACACTCAGGCCAGTATATATTCTCTTATAACCTGCTGAATTCCCTCCACCCGCAGCGTCGTATGCTTTCCAGGAGTCAGTGGCGTTCCTTCCTGAAGTTGATTGTCCTAGTTATACTTGTTATTGTAGTTATATAAGATAATTAGTGGTTATGTTTCCCAATGAAATATGGGTGTGGATGGGGCATTTTCTTTGATAATCAGTTTGGTGCCTTACAAAGAAGCAATAAACAGGACTTGCTTAAAAATTGCTGCCAATTTAAATGGTATAGCAATACTTACAAAAGTCTTAGAAAAAAGGCCAAAAATCTGGAGAGATTCTGCACTTAGATTTCATCACAAATGTTTTTTTTTTTAAAGAGTTTATTTATTTATTTGACAGAGATAGAGACAGCCAGCGAGAGAGGGAACACAAGCAGGGGGAGTGGGAGAGGAAGAAGCAGGCTCCCAGCAGAGGAGCCTGATGGGGGACTCGAACCCGGAACGCTGGGATCACGCCCTGAGCCGAAGGCAGATGCTTTAACGAGCACTACCCAGGCACCCCTCATCACAAATGTTTTAAACTTTTATTTCACTTTAAAGAAACTAAAACTGGGGCTATAGACAGTGTTTTACAGTCAGTGAGATTTATATAAAAAAATATGGCATGGAAATCCCATCATAGATGTTCTCAAGAAAAAGCCTTGGCCCTATGTCAAAAGGTTAATAAAGAAAAGCTTATACATTTGAGGTTAAAATGTTTATGGTACTTTTAATTATTCAGCAGTTAATTTTAAAAATTAATCCACCAGGGGTGCCTGGGTGGCTCAGCGGTTGGGCGTCTGCCTTCGGCTCAGGACGTGATCCCGGCGTTATGGGATCGAGCCCCACATCAGGCTCCTCCGCTATGAGCCTGCTTCTTCCTCTCCCACTCCCCCTGCTTGTGTTCCCTCTCTCGCTGGCTGTCTCTATCTCTGTCGAATAAGTAAATAAATAAATAAAATCTTTTAAAAAAATGTTTATGGTACTTTTAATTATTCAGTGTTAATTTTAAAAATTAATCCACCAGGGGTGCCTGGGTGGCACAGCAGTTGAGCATCTGCCTTCGGCTCAGGGCGTGATCCCGGCGTTATGGGATCGAGCTCCACATCGGGCTCCTCCGCTGTGAGCCTGCTTCTTCCTCTCCCACTCCCCCTGCTTGTGTTCCCTCTCTTGCTGGCTGTCTCTATCTCTGTCTAATAAATAAATAAAATCTAAAAAAAAATTAATCCACTAATTACTGCTTTGATCAATTGGGGTGAAAACAGAACAAAATAAAAGCTCTACTAACTTTCCAGTTTTGTGACGAAGAGAGTTGTTCTTTGCATCAGAGGTGGCCAACGACACTACTATTTGAAATGCTCATTCATTTTTCATTTTAGTTTAAATAACAAAGATTTATCTAATTTTAGATGAGATAACTTTAATCCCCTGCAGATAAAATAGACAAAATTGAGCACAAAATAAGGTTTTAGCTTTAATATTGGAATGTTTTTTTTTTTGTAGATTAGTTTTAAGTTTTGTCTTTTATGGGGCATGAGCATGAATTTTGTATCCGAAATCACCAAAAATGATGACTTCCATCTTTCAAGGTATTTAAAAGCAAGATCGTTGATAAAATATTTGTCTGTAGAAACACTTCGATATGAACGTTTTGTGGTAGATGACTTAGTGTTTATTGAGAGTGCCAGACTGTTATTTAAGTGGACTTATATTTGGATTTGTCCTAAAGTGGAAGGGCTCTTAGTGTGTGATAGCTACCATAAGTGGTCATTATTTTTCAACATTTTAAAGAAATGTTTTTAAAAATCTGTTTTAATAATAGTTTTGACTTTAAATAATAGAAACCCAGTCTATTTGAAGTAGAGCGAGATTAATTATGACCAAATAGGTGGGCCATAAGGCAATCCAAAAACAGGGCTCGAAGTGCTTGGAACCAACTGGAGAGATCACTAAGAGATCACTACTCTGCAGAGCCAGCTCCGGACTTAGCCTGTGTGTTCAAATCTTGAACCTCCAATCTGTTTGTGCAACATTAGGCAAGTTAGTCTTCATCGGTCTTGGTTTTCTCATCTGTAACATTAGAATTTAATAGCATCCATCTTTTAGGGTTTTATGTGACTAAATTATGCTAGTAAGCACTTAGCCAAGTGTCTTGCACTTAGCAAGTTTTTAATATTAGTTGTAGTTGTTGTTGTTGTGGTTATCTGATTAGACTGATTAGTCATGGAGTCTTGAACCCTACTTTCTAGTAACTATCATCTTGTGTTTATTCTTAGTTTCTGTCTTTTGTAATTGTGCCTTGCTTCCCAAGGCCCCATTTCTCCCGTATGGCGTCCTTACGGCTCTGCCTTCAGTAATCACTGTTCAATCTCCTGTATACACACTGGTTCAGAAGATGAGTTAACTGTCTTGACTCAGGTATCCACCTCTGGTCCGGGCAGCCATGACTTCTTCGGTGGTGGAACTGCGAGTGGGTAGGGTGTTTTCCCACAGAACAGGTTAAAGGAATGACAAGCAGCATTAAGAGAGCACCTCTACTCGATATGTATTCTTTCTTGTTCCCTTCTCTAAGTTTTGGTGTTTCCTGTTTTTAGTGTCTTAATATAAATTGTCTGTTCTGTTAATCAAGTGAAGGCAAAACCTCAGAGAGAGATTTAAAGCATATTTCAAAACTAATCACCCTACTTTTACTTTGCCAGAAATAAGCCCTTGAATACCAAAGGGAAATGAGTTATTCCTCTTATTCTTGAGATTTGAATTGAATTTTTTGGAGCTTTAGCATTCTCAGTGAAAATCTCGAGAGTTTGGAATTCATCTGTTTTCTAGTCACAGATTTTCTCTTTATTCCTGTCTGTACATTTTTTTCTTAGTTGAAATGTGAAAGCTTGTAATGAGACTCCTCTGGGACATAAGCCTTGAGAACTGCCACAGGTAAAGTATATATATTCCCTTAATAATTGCATAATGATCAGTAATTCATAGCGTACTAATTAACATTTAAAAGACCACAAGTTCAGTTATAGAATTACACCAAATTACACTAAAAATATATTGTAGAATTACACTCAAGTGCTGTGAGGTACTTGGAGTTTTTCTCCTGGTCAACATGAAATTACATGTTGGATTTACCCTCTCACTTGGATGCATACACCCTCCCACCTCAAACAACTACAATCCAGGCGAAATATATGAGACAATGGCACACAAGACATTGAACGTCAGGCAAAGAAGGACAATGATCTCTGAAAGATGGGAAATGAGGTGAACTCTACTGTTGCCATATCTCATTGTCTAGAGAAAGTTTTCAGGCTCTAGAGCGGGTAGAGGGGTTGTGGGTATTGTCCACTGATCGCCAGAACTGAGAAAATGAAGCTTCATGTCAAGAGAAGCCAAGAAGGTGGAGTACTGGAGGGAAGAGAACTGTACATAGAATTCCGAAGAGGTGCAAAGAGTCCCCCTCGAGTAGTTAGCTGAATACTGATCAGTGCACGCATGTAAGAAAGCTACCAAAAGCTTGGGGAAAAGACCCACCTAAAAAAGATGAGAGAAAACAGTGCCCATGACTCACAGAAGACTGGGCAGAGTACCTGTTTTCCACAGCCAGAGTGGAACACCTCATAATTCATGAGGGCCAGAGCAGTTTTAAAACTAAGTTAAATTAAGCCTACTGCTGAGGCAAGACCCTCCTGTGGACCTGTCTGACAGAGTTTAAAAGCAAGACTCTACAGGGGGCTCAGTTAAGCGTCCAACTTCTGATTTCAGCTCGTCATGATCTCATGGTCTTGAGATCAAGTCCTGAGTCAGGCTCCATGCTCATCACAGAGTCCACTTGAAATTCTCTCTCCCTGTCCCTTCGCCAGTCCCCTCACTCACGCGTGCACACACACACACACACACACACACACACACACACACACACACACTCTTTCTCTCTCTCAAATAAGTAAACAAATCTTTAAAAAATAGATGTAATGAGCACTGGGTGTTATATAAGACTGATGAATCACTGAACTCTACCTCTGAAACTAATTATACACTATATGTTAAGTAATTGAATTTAAATAATAAATAATATTTAACAAAAAAGAATTTGAGGTCAAAATGTTTCCTTTGAGTACATCTTCACTATACTGCATTGGTTTTTGGATGTATTCATTACTTCATTGTTTTCTAGAAAATCTGTTACTGTAATTGCAATTTTCTCATTGATCTAGAAGTTATGTTAGAAAAATGTTTCATAGGGACGCCTGGGTGGCTCAGTCGGTTAAGTGTCTGCCTTCAGCTCAGATCATGATCCCAGGGTCCTGGGATCAGGGCCCGCATTGGACTCCCTGCTCACTGGGGAGCATGCTTCTCCCGCTCCCTCTGCCTCTCCCCCTGCTTGTGCTTGCTCTCTCTGTCACATAAATAAATAAAATCTTAAAAAAAAAAGGTTCATAATTTTCAGATAGTTGAGGGAATTTTGGGGTCAATCTTACTGATTTCTAGTTTCATTGGCCTATGATGAGCATATGTTGTTTGCGAAATCTCTGCTTTTTATAATTTATGAGTTTCCACTGTGGCTAATACATGACTAAATTGGTAAACTTTCCAGAGACATATGAAAAGGATGTATGTTCCTTATTTCTGATGTTAAAAATTCTAAACATACCTATTAAACTGACCACGTTGATTGTATTACTTAATCCTCTGTATTATGAGATTATTATTTGCTTACTTGACCCATCGAGTTTTTCAAACAGTATATTAAAATGTCCAATTATAACTTTTTATTAAATTTGTCTGTAGGCCTGGCATTTTTTTTTAAAGATTTTATTTCTTTATTTGAGAGAGAGAGAGTGAGAGCATGAGAGGAGAGAGGGTCAGAGGGAGAAGCAGGGAGAAGCAGACTCCCTACTGAGCAGGGATCCTGATGTGAGACTTGATCCTGGGACTCCGGGATCATGATCTGAGCTGAAGGCAGTTGCTTAACCAACTGAGCCACCCAGGCACCCCTGCAGGCCTAGGAATTTTTACCTTACTATTTATCATATATATATTCTGTATTGTACATACTATAGATGTATAATATTAATTGGTGCATTATTTGTAGCTTTTACACAGACTTTTAAGTTACATAATAAAGTACCCTGTCTTAAAAAAAATACTAGGAATTCTAAAATGTGGGCAAATATAACCCATACTGAGGAAAATCAGTCAGTTGAAACTCAGAATGACAGAGATGATAGAATTAGTAGATAAAAACATTGTAACAGTTGTTACAGCTACATGCAATATGTTCAAGAAGTGAGAAGGAAGGTTAGACATGTATGATAGAGATGTGAAAACTGAAAAAAAATTACTCAAGTTGAATGTATAGAGATAAAAACAAACTGAGATTAAAAAGTATCTATCTTGGATTGGCAGATGAACATTTTAGAAGCAAAGGTTAGTGACCTTGAAGACACAGCAAAAGAAACTATCCAAAATGAAACACAGAGAAAAGACTGCAATAAACATATCAGTGAAATGTGGGAGAATTTGCAAGTGATAAAATAACTTGAAAATGGGTAGGGGGGACAGGAAAAGTATTTAAAGAAATATTGGTCACTTTTTTCTCCGTATGTGATGAAAACTATAAATACACAGATTCAAGATGCTCAACAGTTTCCTAACACAAGACACATAAAAATCAAACAAAACTACTCTAAGGCATATTGTTTAAAACTAGTGAGAAGGAAAATCCTAAAATAATCGGAGAAAATAAGAAATAACAGAAGGACAAAGACAAATATGACACTAGATTTTTTTCTTCAAAAAAATGTAACTGAGAAAGCAGTAAAGCAGGATCTTTAAATTACTGGAAGAAATATATAGTCAACTCAACCATAAATTTTTTTACCCAGAGAAAATAGCTTTCAAAAATGAAGGCAAGTAGAGACTTTTTCAAATACATAAGAGCTGGAGGAATTCATCACCAGCAGACCTGTTCTAAAAAAATGTTTAAGAAAGTCCTTTAAGCTGAGGAATAATGCTACTAGGTAGAAGCCTGGATCTACACAAAGGATTGAAGAGTTCTGGAAATGTTAAGTACAGGGATAAACATGACAACACTTATTATTATTTAAATCTTTTTAAAAAGAGAATTGGCCTTATTAAAGGAAATAACAAGGATAATTCCTTACTAAGGGAAAGTAATAACAACGTGTAAAATAGAACCCAGAGCACAAAAGTCAGAAGAAATAGAAGTACACTGTTTTAAGCTTCTTATACTATACCAAAGTAGTAGTATATCATTTGAATGTAGACCGTGATAAGTTAAAGATGTTTATTGTAGGGGCGCCTGGGTGGGTAAGTCAGTTAAGTGTCTGCCTTTGGTTCAGGTCATGATCTCAGAGTCCTGGGATGGAGCTCTGCATGGGGCTCCCTCCTCAGTGGGGAGCCTGCTTCTCCCTCTCCTCCCTGCTCTCTCTTACTATCTCTCTCTCCATAAATAAAAATAAAATTTTTTTAAAAAAGATGTTTATTATAAACCCTAAGCAATCACTAAAATGACACAACAGACTTCTAACTAATAATCCATCAATAAAGATAAAATAGAGTCATTAAAAAATACCAATGTACAATTGGCCCTTGAACAACATGGTTTTGAACTGCATGGGATTGATTATATGCAGATTTTTTTTATATAAATACAGTATTGTAAATGTATTTTCTCTTCCTCGTGATTTTTCTTAATATTTTCTTTTGTTTATTTTATTGTAAGAATACAGTATATAATACAACGTACAAAATATGTGTTAATTGACTGTTTATGTTTATTTGGTAAGGCTTTCCAGTCAACAGGAGGCTATTAGTGGTTAAGTTTTGGGGGAGTCAAAAGTTTTATGTGGGTTTTTGACTGTGTGGGGGATTGTGCCTCTAACCCTTGTATTGTTCAAGTGTCAATTGTAATATAGAAGATGTCTTAAAAAGAGGAAAAAGATGAATGAAGAATAGAGGAGACAAATAGAAAACAGAGATCAAGAGTATTGCTTTGAACCCAACCATATCAATAACTGCATTAAATGAGAATGGTCTAAACACCCCAATTAAATGGCAGAGATTATCAGATTGGATTAAAAAGGAAAATAAACTATATGCTGCCTATAAAAATACATTTTATTTTTTTATTTTTTTTATTTTTTTTAAAGATTTTATTTATTTATTTGACAGAGATAGAGATAGCCAGCGAGAGAGGGAACACAAGCAAGGGGAGTGGGAGAGGAAGAAGCAGGCTCATAGCAGAGGAGCCTGATGTGGGGCTCGATCCCATAACACCGGGATCACGCCCTGAGCCGAAGGCAGACGCTTAACCGCTGTGCCACCCAGGCGCCCCTAAAAATACATTTTAAATAGAGAGGATATAGGAGACTTGAAAAGCTCTATCAACCAAGATAACCTAATTGGTATTTAGAGAATATTCTATCTAACAAAAATAGACTATGTATTCTTTTCAAGTACACATCATCATTCACCAAGATAGACTATATTCTGGGCATTAAAGGAAGGCTCAATAAATTTAAAAGGATTCAAGCCATATGTTTTCTTACCACAATGGAGTTAAATTAGAAATCAATAACAAAAAGAGATCTGGAAACTCTTCGAATAGTTGGAAGCCAAATAACACACTTCTGAATAACCAATAGGCCAAAGAAGGAATCAAAGGGAAATTAGAAATATTTGAAATAAAAATAACACAATATCAAAATTTCTGGTAGATTTATGAAACCAAATGCCTATTTTAGACAAGAAGAAAAGTCTCATTACTGACCTCAGTTTCCACCTTCAGAAGCTAAAAAAAGAACAGATGAAAACACAATAAACAGGAAAAAAATATAGATCAGATGGCAAATCGATGAAACAGAAAATATAAAAACAATAGAAAAATGTGAATGGTAACTGGTTCTTTGAGGAAATAAAAAAGTTGATAAATCTCTAATTAGACAGATGGGGGGGGGGAGAAGAAAATTCCCAGTATCAGAGAGAAGTTAAATCACTAGATTCTACAGATATTTAAAGGGCAATATGGGAATATTTTGAACAACTTCATGCCAATATATTTAACAACTTAATGAGAGGGACACATTTCTCAAAAGACACAAACTACCACGTTCACTCAACAGGACATAGGTAACTTGAAGAGTTTTATTTATTAAGGAATATAAATTTGTCATTAAAAACCTTCCAAATTAGAAGTCATCAAGTACATTTGATACATAAAACTCAAAATATTGAGTGGAATTCAAATGATATAAACCAGAGGCAAAAAATTCAAATATCTTCAGGAGCTAAGTAAATACTATAATTCAATGATGTAGATTCCTCTCTTTGTACATAGGTGCTCCTCCTTGTTCAGTTCTCAGAATTAGAATCTTCTCTTCAGGGATGCCCTTCTCTCCATTATTATTTCTCATTCTCTAGTATTCTTCATTGTATTTTTTTTATTAGTACGGATACTTTATTAACCTGATACTCATCTTTTCTACACATTTATAGTTCCCTGGAGGCAGGGCCTACCCTGTTTTACATCTGCTGCCCTCACTGTACACGACTTAGGGCCTACACTGCCCTAGGAGCTCAACAAAGAACTGAAGAAAGAATGAATAAAATCCACTAAGCTCCGGTTAGAGGGCAGGACTGACAGCTCACATATACACTTTCCTTGATCAGTGATGACTTGAGACCCAATTAAACTCCTATTCCAAATGGAGAAAGATAATAGAAAGATTTTTTTAAAATAACTATTTGGAGGGCAGTTTAGGAATTTAAATTGGGCACATACCTTGACCAAACTCTTGACCTTTTAGACATATATTCTATGGAGACTCACTGTGGACACTTTTTAAAGCAGCAATTCTTTTCCTAAGCATTTAGCCTCGAGAAGTCAGGTAAGACCTTAAACACGTGTGGAGACACATTCTTATTGCAATAGTATTTGTAAAGGTGAGAAACAGAACTTGGAAATGAGCTAAATGTACTTTCAAATTACTTGAATAAATTCTAATGTTGTCATCAATGAGATGCTATACAGGCATTAAAATGATAATATGTAACTGCATTTAGTTAAAAAAACAAGGAAAATAAACCCCCAATATATTAAGTGGAAAACGTTAAAATAATATGTGTAAGATAATCACTCCCTTTTTTTGGTAAGAAAGAAAGAGAGACAACTGATGTATGTACATATGGAAAGTTGTTCATCGTGATTATCTCTGGCTAGTGGAATATCCAAATTCTTTTCTATATGTGTTTACTGTTACAAGGAGCATGAATTAACTTTATAATTTTATTTTATTTTATTTTATTTTTTTTAAAGATTTTATTTATTTATTTGACAGAGATAGAGACAGCCAGCGAGAGAGGGAACACAAGCAGGGGGAGTGGGAGAGGAAGAAGCAGGCTCATAGCGGAGGAGCCTGACGTGGGGCTCGATCCCATAACGCCGGGATCACGCCCTGAGCCGAAGGCAGGCGCTTAACCGCTGTGCCACCCAGGCGCCCCTTAACTTTATAATTTTAAAAAGCAATAAGGATACTTCCATTTGGAAACAATACTTCTTAAGAAGACTCTTCCACTTCTCGTAGGAATATATTTAATGTCCCATGTCTTTCAATCAGAAATTTCTTTCAATTAAGGGGTGAAAAAGGAAAAATATTTTTTAAAAGGTGGCTTTTATTTTTCTTTCAACTTGATTTTACTTTACATTCCGCTACCAGGCATTTGTTAAGCAAATTCAAATAGCTAATGTTCATGGCATTACATTTGGTGTACAAGAACATAGACTCTGATAAGTGGTAAGCCACCATCCCACTAACAAATGGTTTAGATTGTCACTCTCCCAAATCATGTTGCGTCCTATAGGGATTTTGTTTTCTTTAACATCTCCAGTAAGAGCTGGGTTATTGAGCTAGGTCATAGTCCAGCTAGTTTATAGATTCTTTCTTTGCACGAATCAATCCAAACAGTCTGATGGGATCATCATGAACGTTTTCCTCTGTTTCCTGGCTCTCAAGTGGGAAATTGTCTACCGAAGTGCTCTGAGAAAGGCTGGCATCCACTGCACGTAACTGCCCATCTTCATCCTTGTCTAACAAATAAGTATTCTCTTTCTTGGGCTTTCTGTGCTTCCCCTCACAGCTGTGATCCAGTGAGGCGTAGAACATCTGTGGTTCCTCGGTTGCCTAAAAAGAAAGGCATGTTAATTTTTCGTTGTTATCTCATTCTTTAACTTTGACGACTTCTGGAAATTTCTAAGATCCATGAAAAACAAGCAGCTTGTTTTCTGGGCCTTGGCTACCTTGTTTTGCCAAATTGGTCAGGTAGGATGACAACAAAAACAATAGTCAACTCAAGACTTTTGAGTAGAAAAATGCTTAGATGAAACTTCTGTGTATGTATTTTTATTTCTTTCTTATACACAAAATATACATGAACATTTTATTTTTTTGAAGATTTTATTTATTTATTTATTTATTTATTTATTTATTTATTTATTTATTAGAGAGAGAGAGTGTGTGTGTGCATGCACAGGCAGGCTCCCTGCAAGGAGCCCAACATGGGACTTGATCCCAGGGCCCTGGGATCATGACCTGAGCTGAAGGTAGACACTCAACCGACTGAGCCACCCAGGTGCCCCGTACGTGAACATTTTAGATGGACTCTCATGTGCCTCTCCCCTGCCTTCACCTTAGGTAGCTCTTGCCCTGTGTTGCCTTGACCAAGTGACAATGCTCCAATTTGTTAAATTGGGAACGAGCATGATAGGAAGGAATTTAATGAATCTCAAAATCTACTTTGCATATGTTTAATAACTGGTCATTTGAGGTCCCCACAAAGGTCCCCACTTTTCCTACCTTTTTGAGATTCAAAAGTATAAAATGTAAAGATTCAGAAGTACAAAGATGACAGTATCCATTTCCGTGACTGGCATCTGGCCAGAATTACAGTTTTCCATCTCCCCCCATTATTTCCTTCTTGCCTGCCTGGCCCCAGGTTCCCTTTGAGCTCATTTCAGGCCAGGCTTGGAGATCTCTATTTCTGTACTTACAACTGAAAGCATTTTAAATAATGTATGTTTGGTCAACAGTTGGTCAACTTTATCAAGCGCTGCAGAATTCCAAGAATGTGAGTCCTGAGAAAGGATCACAGATTGCACATTAAGAGTCACTTGAGACTTCCAGAGAATGGTTTCAGTTGAGTGTATGGGTGGAAAAAATATGGCCAGAAGTAAAAGAATGTGTATCTATGGAAACAGTAGAGGAAAGTAAGAATCAGTTTAAGAATTAGAGAGACACACAGGTAGAAGGCTAATTCTGTTGTCTTGTTTGTTTTTGTTTTTAAATATTGGGGTGATTCGTGCATATTGGTAGGTAAATAGTAATGATTCTTGAAAGAAAAAATGGAAAATGGAGACTAATTAAATACTTGAAGATGCAAGATCTTGAAAGCAATAGAGCAAATGATCAGGAGCATGAATTGGTATCGGCTTAGGAAGGGAGAGTGGGTACTTCTGACATAGGAGGGAAAGGCAAGGTCGGTGGGGGACGGGGACACAAAGAGGAGAGGAACAAGCTCACACTTGTGTCCCTCTCTTTGTTTTATGATATAGGAACTCTGTGGACTCATTTTATTATTAGGTTTCCCGATGAACTCTTCCTAGTTAATGGTAGATGTAGATATTGAAATCACAACTTCTGAACCATGCACATCATTTTTAAAGGGCAAGGAGATTTTTCTTTTCCAGCAGATACTTTATCCATAAAGCTTTCTGCATAATATTGTAGACTGCCTTTGTAATTGACCAAAGTAAGTGTTGTAGTAGTTTGTAGTAGCAAACTGGGTAGCGATTTTGATGCTCACGATCGTTCTAATAAAGTGGAATTGGGCAAATATAAAGAAATTACATTTAATTTGTGAAATCAAATATGTGAGAAAGGTATAATAGCATAAAGGCTGATCTCCTTAGGAGTATCTTTAAATAAATAGTTTATAAGATAGCAGGCTTTTAAAGACATTTTAAGCTCTGCACAATTTCCATTCGAGTAAAAACCAGATGCACCACAATTCCTATGTCCTAAATAGCAACTTTTGTTACGAATTTTCAGCTCTTTTACAATTAAGGTGTTGTGAATCTACATTTCAGATGGTGTGGTTATATTTTAGCCTTCTCTAAGGGTTTTTTCTTTATTATCATGGATTTAGCAGGTCATATTAGAACATGCAGGTTTTCATACCTTTTATCTAAAAAAATTTTTTACCATTAATCAAACATCAGATGACAGATGTGTGCATCAGAAAGTGACTTCATGGTCTGCTTAAACCTTACCACATCTTGGTTTTTTTAAAACTTCAAGAATTCTGATTTCTTGGTGGATTCATAGAGAGGAAAAGAGAAAAATTCTATCTGAATGGGAAGTTTTCAAGATGTGACCCATCTTAGGAAGGAGACTATTTTCTGTTAGACAGGACTAAGTTCAGATTCTCTTTCTACTTAGTACCTGAGTGCTTTAGGGCAAGTTTTTCATCCTTCTCAAGCCTCTGTCAAATGGGAGAAATAATGCTGTTTCCCTCATAAAACTCTACGATGATAATACATGTAAAGCACGTATGACAAGGCCCGTCACATAACGACTGCATAGGAAATTCTGGCTGGCCCTCTGACTTTCTAGGGAGTAGCAAGAGAACACATAATTGAAGGGACAAGATCTAGGAGGGAAAGGAAGAAGAACTCTTTAAACTGAAATGTGTAACATTTCAACAGCATGTAGACTAAGAATTGTAAGTGGCCTGAGGAGGTTGAACTGATGGTGGTAGGAAAAGGAAAAGCTATCCATTTCTTCTTGGGTTTTCATATGTTTCTGCTTGCAATTATGTCCTACCTGACCCTACACAAGCTGTGTGAAAATCTCTTGACATCAACCTACAGCCATAGAACTTGTGTTAAAATTTACACTCATTTGCCTTATAAAATAGAAGTATGGTCTTTTATATCCAGCTAATTTATCTCTTAACTAAAGCTCTCTCTCTCTCTCTCTCTGCGCCCCCCCCACTCCCTCTCCTCTCTCTCTCTCTCCTTTTCTCTCCCCTCCCCCCATCTGTCTTATAAGGATTATATATGTGTCAACTTTTATGTTTATCTTTGTGATGTACCTAACTTTTTTCAATCCGAAAGAACAAGCTTAATTGATTAAGAAGAGAATCCACTTTTTCCTTCAACCTATTGACTCTGTAATGGTACACAATTTTGACTTTTCGAGTGAGGTTCTGAGTGCTGTTTACTTGCCTTTGAGGTTCCCTTAGAGCTCAGGTCCCAGAACTTGACACTGATTTGGCCTGTAAAATCTCAGACTGCTTCACATGTGAGTCAGAATGTGGTGCTCTTATATTCTTGACACATGCAGCTGTGCTCGGATCTAAGCTGAGTTCGACCCTTAATACGGACAACAAAATTCACCTGTGCAGGCGGGGTGGCTTCTTGCAGTTTATTTGTACATCTCTCTGGTCGAGCTTTCATTTGTTCATAGCAATTTTCATCCACTGGTTCTTGGGAGTTGAAAAGATCATGATTTACAATGGAAAAATGAAAAATGCTGGCACAAATACAAATACATGACCCAAACCACACTTAGCTGTACATGTGAAACCTCCAAGAATCATTCAGCTTGTCTTTTTTTGTGGAGATGCAAAAAAGTAAGGAAGCATAAACCATTTTCTGCAGATCAGAATGTGAAGAAGTCTTTAACCCCACAGAGTTAGTAATAAGACAAAAGAAGCTCACTTGGGATAAAGACTAGATCATATTAATTTATGCCATTGCAGGACATGATGGGCTCAACTTAAGAGATCCCATGTGTTCGCTTCCATTTGGGTGATTGCAACTGGTGCACGGCGGCACAGCACAGGGCACCTGCGCTCATGATTGCAATTTCGTCATTTTTCCCGTGAGTAAGAAGTTTTACTCAGAGGCATTTAAACACCTATGTCTTATTTTTGAAAAGGAATGTTTAGATTATGTTTTTTGTCCCATGAATTAGTGACAGCACAGCCAGGCTGTTTTGGGGGGTCTGGAGCTCTGTAATGGTGCTCCTAAGTATTTGGAGTTTTTGTGCAGTGTCCAATAGCCGGCAGACCTGCAGTCATTTCATCCCATGGGGACATGCTTATTAAACCATCCATCCCTTTCTTCCCCCAGATATGCCTGTTTGAAAGGGAGAAGAAAGAGAGAAAGTGACTTGTCAAATGGCCAGTCGCCTAGCGGAAATGTGGATTGAACTGAATTGATCCCATAAAAAAAGATATATTTACTACAATGCAAGTTATCTTATAATCAATCATTCAATCCTTTCTGAAAAGCAACACAGAGGAATGATATTTCTCGAAGCATGGTCTATGGAAAACATGCATTGGACTTAGCTGGAAATTTGTCAACTAGCAAATTCCTAAACCTTATTCCTCAACATCACTAAATCAGAATGTGTGGGGTGGCACCTATGCTCCCTTAGATATGGCAATTGCAGGTATGGTGGGCTTTGCACCACCAGGTACAGAAGAATTGAAATCTCAAATATTACAGATGGGCACGATGATTCTGCAAAGTGAAACAGGAGGGCAAATTATTTTTAACAGGATAGTCCTAAAAAATATTTCTGATTTCTCAGAGTATAGAGATTAGAAGATACTTTAAAAGGAAGGAAAAGACAAAGATTAAATACATTTTTAAAAAATTAAATAAAATTTTGAATCCTTTAATATTCTCACATTCCTAACTTAGGAGAATTTCATATACAGAGATTTAGATGGCTTAGATTGGATAATCAGAGATTCAGATAGTTTAGTCCATTTCTGAAAATCTTTGTTAACCCCCAAATCATGAGTGAAGTGAAGTGCTTGCGGGTGCAAGGATGGGGTTAAATGCTAGCATTTAGCCTCATGGCTTCTCTCATCAGAGCTCTGGGATCATATCATGATTATCTGCTTTAAGGAGTTTAGTGGCATTTTGTTTAGGGGTGGTTGGGATGTTTCAAGCAATAAGGGATGCTAGGAATTGAGAAGTACTTGTTACCTAAGAACAAACAATGTATAACCTAGTCAGTGGTGATTTAGCTCTTCTGTCTCCCCACTTGCCATCATTGTAGCCCTAGATTCTCTGCTTAACATGAGCAGTTAAAGCAAGGGAAACCAGAGAACATGCTCCTTGTTCCAGATTATTCACTGTAGATTTGCTTTTGTAGACCGAGAGCAAAGCTCTGTTTCCCTGAGCCATTTTCTGTTCTAGAAATAGCTTTATTTCATAGAATCGTGTGTGCCAAAATTCATGGTAATAGAGTCCCCTGTATTCACATTTCTACTGCAGTAAAATGAAGAGAATATAGAAAAACAGGATGTTGCAATACAATTTATAATATGCAGCTTTGGAAATATATACTAAATAATATGCTAAACGTTATTGAATCTATGGTTACCTTCAGGATATTTAAATGTGATTGCAACCAAAAATAAGCCACCTCAAATGCTGTGGAATTAAGGGGAGGGTATTAATTTATAGATAAATATAATTTCTGGAAAAATAAAACTTACCTGGGACTATGTCATCTAAGTTACCATAAATTGGTGCGTCTTCAGTATAATACTCATCGTCCCTATAATAGTGAAAAATAATTTATCTTATTAGAATCTACTTCATACATAGTTCTTAGCTACTTTCTCGGCTAAATTCAATATATGATTGCGAGTTCTTGTTTATCCTCAGCCAACCAAGGTAGGTATGTTTATGTACAAGTGAATGGATGCGGAAGTGCATGAATGCCCACGGGCGTGTGTGTGTGTATACATCGGAACAGGTGTTTTTTGGATCTTTCAGGAAATAACAATAGCAAATACTGATTTAACACTTCCGTTTGTCAGATGCTACTTGAACTGCATTTTCTATATTCATTTATTCTATTCTAACAACAATCCAGACCAGACAGGCACTATCACACCCCCATTTTATAGATAAGAAATTTGAGGCACAGAGAGGTCATATAATTTGAAGGTCAGAAGACTAGTAAGTGGCAGAGCTGGGACTAGAACCGAGGTTATCTGTACTCTTAACTGTACATTGTACTGCCAGTTTACGTGCCCACAGTATCACTCTGAATAATCCTCTAAAACGATGTTTACTAGGTAAATACGAATCAACAATGATGCTTAAAAAATACAAGGCCAAAGAGATACTGTAGAATCAGCTTGGCAGATGTCCAGATGTAAAATGATTGTTCACCTGTTATATCCAGATGCTGTGCTAAATGTTTTATATACAGTATACCAACGTCCTAGGGAAATTTTGCAAAAATAGTATTTCCCACTTTATAGATGGGAAGTCTGAGAGTCAGAGAGATTAACATATTTTCCCTAGCCTTATGTGTAATGCCCGCAGTAAGTACCAATTCTGAAAGCTTTCCTTTATGCCAGTGCTCACTTAGCCCTCAGAACAACTCCGAGATAGATATATATTTAAATCCCCGCCGTGCATATGCGGACTCTGCAACCCCTAGAGTTACACTGTGCAAAGACAAAGGTAGAAACTTGCAGTGCTAGGATCGTAATGCAAGTCTGGTGCAAAAGCCCTGAATATCTGCTCTTGATGTTTGATTCAATTTCCTTACGGCTTCATCTGAGAGATCCTTTTAGGGTTAGAGTAGACATCCTATCATTTTCACCAGACCACGACAATGGCCCTGGGGACCAGCTTTCACAATGGCAGGCTGGGAACGGAGGAACATATCAGGCAGTGAGAGTGGCATTTCATAAAATAGTAGCAACTGCTTTAACTTTGAGATTACAGATCATCAAGAGCTGGAGGGAATTGCATGAGAAGAAAAATGAACGCTTATCTCAAGGCATAACACCTATAGTACCCCTATGCTTTTGAAAGAAGACACAGCATATGTAAATAGTAAGTAGGTGTCCTTAAAAAAAACAGATCAAATGATACTTGTATGAAATGGCTTGAAAAGTCCAGATGCTGGCATGTATTTCTCTTATCTGATAACAAAGTAACTCATCTGTAACCTTTCCTTCCATCAGAAATTCAGTGCAGCTTAATACTGGGATATGGAATTGTCCCTGTTCATGGTTTTTCTCTGGCTATGCAAAGAATATAATAGCAAAAGGTGAAGAATTTTTAATAAGACAATCCATCCATTTTCCTAGCTCGCATAGATAACAGATACAACCTGCAAATGATAAATCATGTCCAAAAAATGAATATCATTTCATTCCCTATGAATGAAAATAAGATGTGATTTATAATCCAGTGCCCTGTGTCTACAGGCAGGTTTCAAATGATTAATCATCCCAAGTAAACTATTATAAAGGAATAATTGCCTAACCAACAAATTAAAACATATATTTTTACTTAACAATGCCAAATAGCTTCAGCGTATTACAAATACCTAATAAACTTTAAGCATAAATGTTTGGTAGTGTTTTATATGGAAGATCAACTACTATTAAAAATAGATTAATAAATAAGCCCATATCCCAGGGACGAGTGCATTGCTCCGAACATGCCTGAAATGACCCTCTGACCAATAAGCACATTTACCAACACTCCAAAATTTGAAATAATATTAATTGTATCTTTTACTATTTTCTACTTTCACATATATTTTCCTCAGTCCCTATTTGTCTCCATTTCTTTTTTTTTTTTTTTTGCATTTTTTTAATTTAAAATTTTTATTATCTCATGTTGGTCACCATGCAGTACATCATTAGTTTTTGATGTAGTGTTCCATGATTCATTGTTTGAGTATAACACCCAGTGCACCATGCAATACGTGCCCTCCTTAATATCCATCATCGGGCTAGCCCCTCCCCCCACCCCCCTCCCCTCTGAAGCCCTCAGTTTGTTTCCCAGAGTCCACGGTCTCTCATGGTTCATTCCTACTTCTGTTTACTCCCCCTTTTCTTTAGAAGTTTTAATTTCATCGTTATTTTATTGTGAAGTCCTTTTAGAAAAATGCTTAAAGACTTCATTATCTAAGTAGATTAAATAAGTAAATTCAATTTTTAAAAAACATTACTTCTATCTGAGTGACTTTGGACATCAATTCTCTGAGTTTCAATTTCCTTATTTATAAAACAAGTTTATTGAACTATTTAATCACTATTGTTCTTTTTAACTCTGAAATTCTGTAATATAAATGTAGTGTTCTAATATCCAAGGAAAAATTAAAGATATTTCTGTAAAACTGAATAAAACTATTTTAAGGGGCTGGAAAGTTGTCAGATTGAGGAAAAAGCAAGCTTAGGGGTCTGTTAGAAATTGGTTTTGGTGTTACCTTGATTTGCTTAATAGGTTTTTCTTTAAATTGGCAGATATATATATGCTTGGGCTCCACTGGTGTATAAATGTTATTTAAAGCCATAAGAAAAGATAAAACTACTTTCTGGAATGAGTATAGTTAGAGAAGAGGTTCATTAGATGAGCCCTGAGCACTCTGATGTCAAAGGTTCAGGAGTCAGCAAAGGACAAGGAGTCAATGGTGAGGAGGGAAATGATAGAGGAGAGGACCCAGAGCCTGGAGAAATAAGTGTTTCAAGAAGGAGAGAGTGTCAATGTGTCACATGCTATAGATGGACTGCGTACAAAGACACTAGGATTTGGACATGTGGATTTCATCGGTGACCTTGACAAGAGCTGAACTGGCAGATTATTGAAGGCAGAAAATTGAATAGAGTAGGTTCAAGAAGAAAAAGAGAAGAGGAGAAGCAAGCAAATATGGACAGAATGTAGATGGAATGTTCATGTTTTGCTACAAAGGATACAGAGCAAAGTAGAGGTAGCTGTAGGCGATCTAGTATCAAGAAGACTTTTTCTTTCTTTCTTTCTGAAACAATTTTATTATATATTGATGAGAATAATGCAAAAGGAGCAGAAAAAGCAATGATGCAGGAGAGAAAATGGAAGGTTGCTGGAGGGACGTGTTTCTGAGTACATGCTCACTGAATTTTTGCTTTCTTTGGTAGGGACAATGCCATGGGTGTGGGTATCTTGAACTTGGGGTGTGAGGACCAAATATAGACCCCTGGTCTTGGGGACCTCAGCACTGGCTTTGTGTGGTTGGAGATTAAGAAGTGAATCCACTGGTGTTCCCTGGGAGGGGGATCTCAGAGCAATGATACCGAATACTGCTTCATACTAAATTTTATTCTCTTGATCAGTGTTCCAGTTTTCTTCTAGTATATCCATTTCTTTGTAAAGTCCATTAAACACAAGGCACTTATATTGCCAGTGCTTTGGAATACTTACAAAGAAGGGTCTTTTGCCAAAGTTTTGGGGAAAGGAGACTGGAAAGATCTGCCAGCATGAAGAATTCTAAAATTACAGGCAAAGACACTGAAAGCAGAGACACAGAGCTGGGGGTGACACAAAGACAATTGAGAATAAGGTTTTTGGAACCTATCCATACTTCTCAAGGATTCTTAAGAAGAAATGCTTAAGAAGGGACTGGACTTTTTTGCAGTCACACAGGGGCGGAACTTGGCTTATTTGTACATTAAAACAAATAAACAGAAGCCTGGAAAACTTGGAGCTATTTTGGTTACAAGCATGGCAGTGATCACAGTGAGGACTTCATCCGCACATCCACTTGGAAGGCTCAGAGGTCTAGGAAGGCTACCCAGAAGTTCTCTTGTTGGGGATGCCTGAGTGGCTCAGTCGGTTAAGCGTCTGCCTTCAGCTCAGGTCATCATCCCACAGTTCTAGGATGGAGCCCCGCGTGGGCTCCCTGCTCAGGGGGGAGTCTGTTTCTTCCTCTCCCTCTGCCCTTCCTCCTGCTTGTGCTCATTCTCTCTCAAATTCAATCAATCAATCAATCAATCAATCAATCAAATCTTAAAAAGTTCTCTTGTCATAAATTTTCTCAGGCGAGGAGGATAGCTGAGACCAAAAGTCTGGTCCAGGGCACTAGGTTAGTGTATTTAGTAAAGAGGGAAGTGAAAGGAGCTTGCAGGGCTCCAGAAATCCAAAAATCATCTTAAGGTAGGACAATGGCTGGGATGAGACATGTTCTGTCATAAAAGCACCTTTCAGTGCCATCAAGAGCAGAGCACGCGAAAGCTGCTGAGAATCTGTCCTAAGGTTTTTGAGAGAGACTCTGAATCTGAGGAGTCACGATACATTTAAAGTAGTTGGTTTTTTGTTTTGTTTTGTTTTGTCTTTTAAAGTAGTTGTACACCTGAACTGATTTCCCAAATGAGAGGATAAATACATGGCAAATGCGCAGGAATTTTCTTAGACCTTAATTTTCACCTTATAAAGCAGTATCTTATTTTTAACCCACTATGCTTCGTAGGAAGTGCCCCATTACACTCTGTATTGTCCAGCTGATGCAGCTGAAGTCACCAGTGCCCATTTTGCTGAGACTACAAGCCTAGCGATTATAAGAGTTTGGTTAAGACCCAGACTTGTCTAGATCTCAAATCCATGATATGCCCACCGTATTATCCCCCTATCACAGATCAAAAAACCAGAATTGTGTAGAATTATGTTGTAAAGAATTTTTTTAAAAGATTTTATTTATTTGACACAGAGAGAGAGCACAAGCAGGGGCAGAGAGAGAGGGAATAGCAGACTCGCCGCTGAGCAGAGAGCCTACCATGGGGTTCGATCCCGGACCTGAGCAGAAGACAGATGCTTAACCAACTGAGCCACCCGGATGCCCCTAGAATTATGTTTTAAAGGAAAAGTAAAGTAGCCCGGGGTAAATACCAGGAAGTATGTACCAGACTTTCTGTTACACAGTGGTGCTACATTGTCCTTAAAGTGATCACATTTTGGACCTACAGTGCAGGAAAGCAGGGATTTGGGGAAGCAGGAAGATCAGATCAGAGAAGCATGGCTTCCCACCTAAACCGATGTTGAGTAGGGGCAGAGTGAGTGTTCAATGGGGAGCCCTAACCTCAAACCATCTAAGAACTGAGGGGCATCCCTAATTTTATTTCTACCTAAGAAAGATAGCCTTTATTTCCACTTTATAGCTGTTTAAATGTTGAAGTTTTAATGGTTGGAAATAGTTTCACCCTGGCTTGTTTTTTTTCCTGGAGCTCCATGCCCTTCCTACAAAGGTGATTTGGGCTCCCAAGCTACATAATCAGAAATAGACAAACTGTGAAGTACATACATAATTAACATGCCAGCCACTTGGTATAGATAAAATCTGCCTTGTATAGTCAAATTATGCCTGACTTGAGATTTATTTCAATAGATAACAGATTACTAGATCCACGAGGGACAATCTGCATTTTTCCATCTTTGCATCTCTTGTCTAGCACAACTCCTATTTGTTGAATGAATATTTATTGAATGAATGAATGAATGTTATAAAAGAACCAACCTCTTTTTCACACTGGCCCTATAGGTAAGAGCCTGCTTACTATAAGATGGGTATTTTATCAGTTTTCCCTTCTGACTCTTAACATCCCAATCTAAGAGTACCAACCCAGTCTTTAGCACAATGATCAAATCACTGGACTTTCTATCACATGGCATCTTAATTGCCTTTCAAATGACAAGTATCAAATCAATTGTCCAAGAGATTAACTTGCACATGGAAGATCCATATAGGATTTTATTTGTCACGTTGTGTGTTGTAACCAAATCAGCAAATCTCTCTTGATATGAGATAATGCATTGAAATTTATCTCCTGTTATAGAATCCAATGGTAAATCATAAAAATAAAGATTTTCTTCTTTGTATGAATCTGCCTGCAGCCTACATCCTGAATTTGTCAGAGTTATTTCTACATGGAGAAAAATTTTAAAAAGACCTTTTAGAAGCTAACAGAAAGCTTATAATCTTATCCTACCCAGTGAGAAAGCTCTGTGTTTGTGAAAGACCTTTCTGCCTTTCAGTCTACCATTTCAGAAAGGTCTTGAAGAGTCCTCTAGGAAATGCTCTATATTTAGATTTTTTTATCCTAAAGGAGAAATCTCCAATCTAATAACACATTTGGCTCAGAATATACCACACAAGAAAATGAAAATTCTTTGCTATGATATATGCTATAAAACTCCTTTGTTAAAAAAAAATCATACAAATTTCTCTGCAATTAGGTCAATAGGTATCAACGAGAACACATTATATCTGTAACCATATATTATTTTAGGGTTGATTTATCACATTTCCCCATTGATTGACATTGCTCTTAAAAGCAGCACACCACAAAGCATCCTTATCTAAGTATGTCTATATATCTTAAATTTTATTAGGTATTGCCAGATTTCTTTTCCACCTTGGTTTCTTAAGGGCCCCACAATTCCATATATAATTAGACTGCATTCTTACAATCTGATCTGAACCATAATCTAGGGTATATCCATCTGAAATTGACAAGAATTCTGTAGATACCTGGTTAGTGTCTCATTTTGTCCCTTAACCAGCTCTCTTATTGACTCAGGATGAGTAAGTAACGAGGGAAGATAATATTATAGCTTTTGATCTTCACGGAGGAGTAAAAGTAACTAAAAATGACTTTTCGTTTTATTTTTACCCAAATGTGACATCCCTGAGCCAAACCTATAAGAAATATAGCATTTGTTATGCCCCTTTATTACTTGGGAGTTATAATACATAACTTATTTTCTACATACCTGGGAATGTAGTCTTCAGAGTACCT
The DNA here is from genome assembly GCF_024610735.1 of Ursus americanus. Taxonomy (NCBI): domain Eukaryota; kingdom Metazoa; phylum Chordata; class Mammalia; order Carnivora; family Ursidae; genus Ursus; species Ursus americanus. The sequence continues at coordinate 46,993,745 of NC_142130.1, forward strand.
GTACATGTTATCTGAAAGATATTAAAAATAGACAAATTAAAAGAAATGTTGACATACATTTAAACCTTCTAGAGAATGTTGTGAGGGGAGCTTAGCCTCAGTGTCAGTTAATATCATAAATCAAGACACTTGGCCACGACCACCAGTCATAAAGATCTTCTCTGATTTGGGCCAATCATATATTCTCTCTTGGTAATTTGAGAAGGAAATACAAGTGCAGCTTGGAAGTGATGTGGGGCCCGGATGTGTGGGCGTTTTATGGACGGGAAACAGCAAGCTATGAACGTGGGGACCTCTGCTGGTGCCTTTGCTGTGGGGCAGTCCGTCATGGGTGGGCTTGCTGTCCCTTCTGCGTTCACGTTTCATCAAACACTTCTGCTTCCTTCTGTCAGATTTCCCTGGTTGCTCTTGCTGATTTGAATAAGCTTTTCTTCCTTACCCAAACAAACGAATGAATGAAAACAAAGCACAAAACAAAACAAATCCTCGAAGACTTAATTATCTATTTTTGAAGTGTCTATGAACACTGTTGTCATGTGAACAACAACATCAAAATTATGTTCAGGAAGTTTGTTGTGACTCTGTTTCATCTACATGGGGCAAATAGAAGTAAGGGGAGATGGGAATTCTAGGAGAAGAGATCTGGGAAAAGTAGGGAACACAGTCTAAAAATAAAGCACAGATTGGCTTTTAAAAGGAACAGTATATTGGTCTGCAGTAACAATATTCACTGGAGATCTGATGTAGGATCGTAAAACCATGAGAAAATTCTGTACCAAGTCTCAGAAAGTAAGCCACTGTTGAACCTCGAAGATGGTGATTTAAAGGCAAATAAAAGAAAGTATTCTTGCTTCAAATTAAATATATGTATTCAAACTTGAAAAAATAGTTTTAAGAATTTTTTTAGTGAAAAGTAATAGATTCATAATGAATTAATGAGAGAAGATAGGGGAAATTTAGAGCACAGTTTTAATAACTAAGATCCATTTTATGAAGAAGTCTGTGTTATCTGTTCATCAATAAATTTTCTTAGTGAATTGAATGGATGTGTATACTATGATATTTATTCTCTTTTGATTAAATCTTGTGTATTAGTCAACGTGGTGTTGAATAGCAAAATCTTGCAAAAGCTATTTCTATAAAAAATGAAGCCCATTTTTATCTAAGTCTCTGGCAGTAACATAGAGAAAATAGTAACCAAATGACGATCTTTCAGTTTTCACATATAAAAAAATACCATGTCGGTAAAGAACTAGCAAAAATATTTCATATGACTGAATAAGTCACCAAACAACTAGAAAGATTCTTTTTAGTTAGATTTATATGTGACAAAGTCGAAGTATTCTCCAGAAACATCACTAACTGTTAGAGAAACATTGTTGGAACAAATTATTAAAATCATCATGTTGGAGGACGAAATGGACATGTCACATGTCAGTGTTATCGGAAGAATTAAAATACATTTACAAGAATTTAGTCAAACGGTCGCCTGATGTATTATGGAAGAAATTCACGGTGAGAAATCAGAAGACTTTGGATTTGGGTAGCAGCTCTCCAATGCATTTGCCATGTGACAATATGCAAATCACTTTAAAACTCTGATTCTCACTTTATCCATAAAGTAGAGATAATAATGCCTATAGCATATGAGTAGATGTGGAAGATAAATGAAATAATTTTTGTTAAAAACATTTTAGAAAATGACAAAGTTGATTTTCAATATTATACATTCTAAATCCAATCATATTGTCAGTCACAGCTGAATTGTGCTGATTGGAATTGAGTCTCTTCATTAAATGGATTAGCTGAAAACAAGCTGATATAATTAAAATGCTACTTACAAGATTTATAAGTAAAGCTTGATTTGTAGTGAAATGACCAAATCTCACTTCTGGCAAGAGGATTGTTAAAAGAAAAGATAAAAAATAAACAACGAATTCGAAAACAAAAATAATGACATTACTTATAGAGAATAAGAAAAAATAGGCATGGGGTCCAATGTTTCCGCACACAGACTAATATTTTTAAAAGATAATGTGGATTTTCCAGGTAGAAGTGCTTGGAGTGTGAGTGTTGGTGTCTGGAAGGTACACTAATGTGTGTGTAAAAGGATAGCTTCATGGAAAGAAAATGTTGTTCGATGTGTTATCAGTAGAGAGAAGCAAAACAAGGTTTGGACCAAAAAGCTTTGCAGTGGGGAGGGGGGAGGATGCAGAAGCAACTATATGAAGGATACGATATAATGATGTGAAACTTACATGGAAGGAAAAGAAACTAAAACAGTGTGAGGAAGAAAATAAGTATTGGGAAAAGGACATTATACATCAAGACCAATCATATTGAAGCAGCACCCTGAAAGGGTCCTTAAAACGTTCAAGGTCACCACCTTCTGCACTCCTCTTAGAATTTAAATGTCTGATCTGAAGCTGGACGATCTGTACTCGTGTGGTTTTAGTAAGTTCCTTCTTACAGTAAGAAGTGTGATAGCATATGATTTCTTTAAATAGAGGAGTGGTAATCAAAAGTTTAGAGGTTGAGGCTGAGGAGAAAGGTCAGCAAGCTCCGGCTCCTGAAAAGAGTTGGCTCTGTCATAAAGGCTTATAAGTTTATTTAAAAATAAATGGCATGATTTAGAAGCTACTTTATCATCTCAACGATCTTTAGTAAAACACAAAGCAGTTTTTATGTTGCTATGAAGCAGTTACATTTGCAAGATTCTGTGTGAGAAGAGCTGGGCAGGTTTTCACAATCCTCTCTGTGATTCAGATACAGACAACTTGCGGTCAGGTTCATGGTTGAGAGCATGTAAGCAAACATTTGCTTTGATGTTTCCTCCTTTATAGTGTTCACTCTTCCATGCGCAATGCATAACAACAAGAAACAACAGCACATGGCTCAAACTCCATAATAACATTTTTTGATACATTCTTAATGTGAAAATGTGAAAAATGTGCCATAATTTTCTAGTGAGTAGGAGAGATACTGATAAGACTTTGATGTATAAGGAAACCATACACGTATTTATCCATCTTCTCAAAAGAGAGAAGAAAAGTTGGATAAAGAAAATTTGGGGGATTTAAAGGAGGACAAAACTAATACCTTCCTAGCAGAAAAAGAAATAAGTATAATCCTCCTAAAGAACAGACAAAGACTCACCTAAAAATGTAAGGTTTATTTTAGGGGGAAGGGAGAACTCCATTACAAAGCTTTTACCTAGCACGGCTACGGAAAACATCAAGGAGAGGCTTATCGTGTCTATCTGATTGAATGTGGAGATACTGTATTGTTGCTGGGATGGAGATTTTCTTTTGAACGCTACTTAATACACCAGCACAACTTACTCACCGACTGTTCGCCACAGGTGGAGTCAGAGCTTGCAAGTTTCTTAGCCACAAAGAATAGCACAAAGATGCAAAAAATAAAAAGTTCCATGAGGCCAGATACGGGGACGTTGTGTTCACATACCGAGTGGCAGAAAAGCTGGCTAATATAGTTGAATCTCCTCTGGTCTGTCTAGGAGAAACAAAGCCGGGAGGAGCCCTTAGCAGGACCGGACAGAAGTCCGCTTGCAGAGCTAATCCCAGAGCCACCTGTAGCCTCTGCGTGAGAAAGCAGACAGTGCTGTATTTGCTCATGTGGACTAGCAAGGGGGGCGGTTATTACTGATGCGGGGGAAAGATGTCCGGAGAAGCCGGGGCGGTTGGGAAAGGGTTGCAGAGAGAAAATGGGGAGGTGGGATGAGAACGAAGGGCATTCTGGCAACAGCGAGCACTGCTGCAAGGCTAATCTGAGGTCTGCATGCTAATAAAGGGCAAGACCCAGGGTTGCGTGCTCCATGTAAGGAGGGCATGTTATGGCTCAAATAAAATAATTTGCAGTAGGCTGATGGTTAGAACCGATCCTCTGAAAGCCTACGGAAAACACTAGAAAATGCACCCGTATATGACTTAAATAGTCACAGCAGTGATTGCTGAAGCTGAGGTTATTGCATAGACATGTTAAGCGATATAGCGATGGGCAGGAAGTGACATGGCAGCTGGAGAGGACCTAGAGAATACAGTGATGCTGGGAGCCGTGAGGAGCCAGAGGAACTAACGTTCCCGGAAATACCCGACACTAAAATCAAATGGGATAAGATGTGGTCATAGCAAGCCCTTCACACATACTTTGGAAAGAGGGAAGGAAGCACCACAGCCACCAAGAGTGGTGATGTGGGCTGAGTCCTGTGCAAGACTGACCTCAGTCCCCAGCACTGTGCTGAGGGATCTGTGGAATTCTCACAAGGACCCTTGGTCTGGATGGTATTTTCCACGTTTTGTAGACAAGGCAACTGAAACTATGAGAAGTTATGTTTCTTGTACAAGAGATCTCCCAGGTAAATACTGAAAGCAGGGTTCTAATTCATGACAGGTTGACTTCAAAAACCATGATGTTAAAAACAAATTGAGAGAACTGAAATTGATTTTTAAAAATACAACAATGAATGTAATTTACTCTTTCCTGTTATTTAAAAAATGTTATTTCCCACCATACTGCTTTTAGACAAAGTAATTTATGTCATGCCTGGGGCAGTTAGGGTTTGTACAATTGAAATGGAAAAAAAAAAATCTGTTGGGTTTTTTTTCTTTCTTTTTTCTTTCTTTCTTTCTTTCTTTCTTTCTTTCTTTCTTTCTTTCTTTCTTTCTTTTTTTTTTTTTTTAAAGAAAAAGCCTTTCTCTTTCCCTTCCTTCCTTCCTTTCTTCCTTCTTTTCTTTCTTAAAAAGTTTGTCTGGTGTCTTTTAGTAGTGGTCAACTAACCATTATAAGAAAGCAACTTCCAAAAGGAGTTGATATGGTGGCAAATGGTATGAATATGGATAAATAAATTCCAATGTACAAACTACCAAATATGAGAACTGAAAAGGACACTTGTTCCCTGGCCCCACGCAGATCTCCGAGAACTGCCACTGGGATCAGCAGAGTGAAGTACTGGTTCACATGGTTATTCTTGTCCTGGCTTCCGTCTTAAGTTGTTTCAACTCTATAGCTCTCAATTCACCTTTTTCTTTTTTCTTTTTTTAAGGATTTTATTTATTTATTTGTTTGAGAGAGAGAGAGAGGGCAGGAATGGGTGGGGGGGAGAGGGGGAAGCAGGCTCCCCTGGAGCAGGGAGCTCGATGTGGGGCTCAATCCCAGGACCCTGGGATCATGACCTGAGCCGAAGGCAGACCTTTAACCAACTAAGCCACCCAAGCGTCCCTCAATTCACCTTTTCCTAATACAAGTGACAATATTATCTGCATTCATAAAATATTTTTTTTAAAAGATTTTATTTATTTATTCGACAGAGATAGAGATAGCCAGCGAGAAAGGGAACACAAGCAGAGGGAGTGGGAGAGGAAGAAGCAGGCTCATAACGGAGGAGCCTGATGTGGGGCTCGATCCCATAACACTGGGATCACGCCCTGAGCCGAAGGCAGACACTTAACCGCTGTGCCACCCAGGCGCCCCCTGCATTCATAAAATATCTTAATGGAGAAATTAAAATATAGTCATTTTAATCTATTATATAAAGAAAAGTGCAACTCTTAGCTCATTTTTTTCTATGATGGAAGCCCTTTTCAAAGATGCTAGATGATGGGTCATTCATGCATCTGACTTATGAAATTTGTTTCAAAAAACATTTGATTTAAAAAAGAATTACTGAGGGGCGCCTGGGTGGCACAGTGGTTAAGCGTCTGCCTTCAGCTCAGGGCGTGATCCCGGCGTTGTGGGATCGAGCCCCACATCAGGCTCCTCCGCTATGAGCCTGCTTCTTCCTCTCCCATTCCCCCTGCTTGTGTTCCCTCTCTCGCTGGCTGTCTCTATCTCTGTCAAATAAATAAATAAAATCTTTAAAAAAAAAAAAAAAAAAGAATTACTGAAATCATTGCTAATGAAAAAGCATTGCCTGCCTGGCATTTCAGGCTTACAGATGATATAATAGAGATCCAAAAGAATGTTGGGTTTCTGGCCAAGGACATTTGGTCAACAATGTAAAAGCAGCACGTGCTAGTGGAAACCATTTGGACAGAGAATTAGGGCCCTTACCCTTGACTTTGCTGTTGAGTAGACATGTGACCTCAGCTATGCCACCTCACTTTCTAGTGCCTCTCCTCTTTTTTGAGAGGCATGACAGTAACACCATCCTCATATTTTGTATTTGTGTTATCAACACTGAAGAAGACACTCCTAAGAGGATCAAGGACTCTCCCCAGAATCTGACCATTGTTCTAAGTTAGCTTCATGCGGTTTTTCTTGGTCATGTGTCTAATGCAATTTTATTAACTTTGTTTTATTTCATTTCAACTGTTAAAATGCATTGAAAATTTCTTTTCTGTTTATTATTACCACTGAAATGTCCTGCCCCCAGAAATAGCTGGACTTTCATAGCCATCCATCCACCCACCTACTGTGTTTATGCCAGTAGTGTGCAAAGATTGTGCCAGTTGCTGGGCGTTGCACTATTTTAATCACGTCCAGGAGGGTGAAAGCCACATGGTTAAAACTGTGGACCAGTTTATTGAAAGGAAAAGCTGAGGCCAGGAGTCTTACATAATAAGCCTGTGGGCCAGCCTGCTGCTTTTCTAGTTCTCTTCTGATCCCAGTCCAGCTAACTGTACTTTAGCGGCTCTCACCGATGCTGAGGGCTTTGAGTTGGCTTGAGTGGAAGCTCGAGGAGTTAGTCTCCACTCCTCCCATCAGGTATTAGTGAGAACCTTTACGGCCGCTGCAGAATAGGCTACAATTTCGTGAGCTGTTGAGTTGGAGGAGGAAAACTACATTCCACCGGCACAATTCCTTCCTGCTCTATATGTTAAGGCGGCGAGAAAGCCGAGATTGGGAGTCTGTTTATATTCTAATTGATTGCATTTTTAAATTAAGAGAATCCTAAGGATGAAAAAAAAGTATCAAATAGATTTCCTACAGATAAAAATATCCTATTGCATGACGTTTCATGAAATGACATTTCTTCTGTAGGTTTTCCAGTGACTTGTCTCCATTCAAGCTGGGACTTCTCAAAATGTCTTACCTTGTCGCAGCTTTTCCACATAGTGGGAAATATTGAAGATCAGTGATACAACCAGAGCCAACCCCAGAAAGGCTACAATTATCCAGACATAAAACTGGCATTCCGAGTTTCCTGGGGGGGAAAAAACAGACATACCTATAATATAATAGCTGCTTACCAATTTGTTTTGAATTGAGTATTCCCACCATGAAAACCATAGTCTTTATTCATAATGAAGAACAAATCCTCTGCCAGGAAATTCATTACCGTTGACGGACAAAGGCTCCTTACAGAATTCAGGTGGGTATTGGTGGGAAGTCCCTGCATTCAGCGTAGACAGACGGAAGCAAGCTTCCCACATTCTCAGTGTTGATGAAATGAAAGACATTTTTAGTCTAGCTGCTAAAATTTGACAACTGGTGACTAATTATAAAAACTTTGGTTTGAAATCAAGAACATCCAAATTATCCAGAATCATAATTTGCCATACTTTCCCCCTTTCTTCTCTTCAGTTATGGAAAACCACCTATCCCTTTCTATAAATCCCAGTAGTATAGGGTACTGTCTGTTGTGATAAAACAGTAATTCTGGCATCATCATAACCTAGTTTTGTCAAGACTGGCCACAAGGTATTTTTCTCGTACTGCTTAGAGACCCATGAGTGGATGCTGGAGAGTCGATTATGCTTCTCTTTGCCCTTGTGAAGAGATTCTTTTTTCATTCCTGAGCCATAGACGGTTTTGTGGGATACTGCCTATCAGTTGCCCCTGATTATTTATGGCAATCTTTACATGCATACGAGTGATTTCTAAGATAATTACCCTGATTTTATGTATCTTGGCCCTCAAGGCACTGTCTAGTTAGGGACGCAGCTGTGTAACGACAAGCAGAAGTGCCATGTGACAGCAGCAGCACAGAGCTTATGTTCCTTCCCAGTCTCAGCTCCCGTAGGACTGCCCCAAATCAGACACCGTGCTCGGCCCTTTCAAAGAAATCTAAACAGCATAATGTTAGATAAATAAACAGAACAGGCAAACCCTTAACAGGAGGGAAATTCGCCTTGTTCCCTATCCTGTCTTTAAACCAGCAAATAAAGAATCCTTAGACCAAAGTGTCCTTTGTGCTGCCCTCTTTTACTTATTTTCTATATCTCACATGTGACGTTTGAATTGTTGTGTTGTTTTGTTTGTTTGTTTGTTTGTTTGTTTGTTTTGAGTACTTACTGACATCAGAGTGTGGTTGTTGAATTGCCCTCAGCGGTCCTGTGTATCAGAGGAGGTCTGTTTGTTTGTTCCTTTCTTTCTTTCTTTCCTTCCTTCCTCCCTTCCTTCCTCTCTCTCTCTTTCTTTCCTTCCTCCCTCCCTCCCTTCCTTACTCCCTCCCTTCCTTCCTTCCTTCTTTTCTTGGCACCATTTACTTTCAACATAGTTAGGTATATAGATGATTATATAGAATATATATGCATTTGTGATATAGACATCTACATATATGCATATAATTTGCATATTGCTTATTTACATATACTTTGCTTTTGTTTGAACTAGTCTGTGGCTCTTTAAACACCAATGAATCTGTCTACTAATATCAGCTACCTCCTCTTTAATTTCATACCGTGTTATTTAGGCGTTCAAAATACCGTATACTCCACAGAGAATAGGACCATTTCTGCCTTCTGCTCTGCAGGGCCAGACATAATACACATGGTTTATAAAGATTTTTAAAGAATTAGTTAATAAATGGGAAAGTTAACTGATAATGGTAGTGAAATGTGTGGTTTTATTTTCTTTTAAGGGAATTTTTATGTTTCATGAAGTATAAGGAAATTGCGAAGAATTGAATAGTCTTTAATTCTCCAATAGACCTACCAATTAATTTGGTTAAAAACACAAAGGTTTAGAAGAGTCTTATTTTTTCATCATGAACATAATCCCATAAATATTTATGAGGATTCTACAACACAGTAATCATTAAATACTTAAAATATACCAGAAATTCTAGGTATTGCATGGTACTGCCTATATTCCTAGAATTATTTCTTTGATTTTTATGTTTATGAAAAAAACACAAGTGCCTGACGAGTATACATTTTAAAAATCCTAGCAAATCCTAGAATAACATGTAAGATTCTCTATTAGAGCATAAATGGGTCACTAATATTATACTAATTAGCCTTTTAAAAAAAACCAACCATGTGTCTAGGGAATTTTTGCCATGTTATTATGTTATTTTTAGCGGCTGCATGGCATTAAACAATGTCTCTGTAGTATAATTCATCTACCCATTTCTCTAAGATGGACATTCTGATTTTTTAAAACGTTTTCTCTTACAAACAATAATGCAACGAACTTCTATTGGACAGGCGTTTTGTGCATATGTGGGCTTATCTGTAGAAAGAGGCTCCTGGGAATGCAATTGCTGGATCGAAGGGAATTTTTAAGGCATGCTCTCAAAGAGAGCTTGTTCCCCATTTCCCATTGATAATAGTCCTTTCAGGTGATTAACGTAACTATAATTGTGAACAAATGGGGCCAGCAAGCTGTCTCACTTGCCGGGTGGGTCTCAGTTTCCCGCTCTGCTATCGCAATATGAAGGTATTAATTTATGCTTTCAATGATCAAACTAATGGTTAAATCCATGAATTCTGTTATTAAAGACTTCTTTTCTTCTTCTTGTATTTGTCACTTATGGACCCACAGTCTAGATGCAGTTCTAGGTTCTTCCACATCTTAAGGCAATTTGAGGGCTCGTACTTTATTTTCTACCGAGATAGATGACAATTATCAGTTCGGGATATTCAGTCTGTCGAGTAGACTCTAATCACTCACGCTCTACAGTCACAGTATTTGGTGACAAATAAATGAACTTTAGTCGCTACACAGAGTCCAGACTTGTTTTATATGTTATCCATGTTCAATATTAAAAACAATTAGTAAACTCAGACTAGCAAAAACAGAAAGCGAAGAATCAACCATAATCTTCTGATCAAGAGACAATCACCGTGAACACCTTGGTTCATATACTTCCAGTTATTTTTCTCTGTGTAGAAATTGTTATGGACAAAAACACAAGATTCAATTATACTGACTATACTGTTATCTACTTTCACTCTAATAACTTATAGTGTGTTTCTTTTCCTATAAATAAAATATGCTTTCATTTCGTTTAGCTGCCCTATATTCCATGGAACGAATTTTCCATAATTTAAACAATCCCTTATTGTTAGACCTTGAAGTTGCTTGTGATTTTTAGTTATATAAGCAATGTTGTGATGAGTATCTGTAGCTAAAACTGTATATCCAACCTGAATTTTTTTGACATAAAAATTCATTTGCTTGATCAAAGGATATACACATCTGAAAGGATTTTGATATAATGATGGCTCAGGTTTTAAAACACAATATTAAGCAGACCCTTTTCAGGTCGGTCTAGCCTCGGTTCCTATTATTTCAATTGGCCCTGACTGTATGTTTATGGCTCTTCTGGTTCATCAGCCGCCATTCCTGGTAGCTACTATCTTTCCACACACTGTCTCATACAGTCCCCTCCTTTGTGATTTTTGGAGGAAGTTGTTCCTTTGTCTTTTCTCTGGAACCTGTGTTGTGGGAAGGTGCTTGCTCCTATCTCTGCCCTAAGCATAGAGAACACCGCACTTTTCTTTTCTTACCATGAACCATTTCCACAAAATGTTACCTTAGGTTTCCTATCTTTTAGGACTTATCTGCTATGCCTGCCCAATATTATACCATGCTCCAATCATTCTGAAGCACTTAAGATTCGCAACAGATACCATACTTACCATTTCATGTCCTTATGTCTCTGTATATTTTCCCCTTTGCCTGAAATGCCTTCCCCTTTAGCTCTTTGACAGATTCCTAGTCATCCTTCAAGACTACTTTTTCTTTGAGGCATTCACTCTGTGCTGCCTATCCCCCACCAAGTGATATCTTTTATGTCTCTCTACATTTCAACACATATTGAAGTAATATTTGTTGAGGTAATCATTTATGTATAAAAATCTCTCTCGGGGCGCCTGGGTGGCACAGCGGTTAAGCGTCTGCCTTCAGCTCAGGGCGTGATCCCGGCGTTATGGGATCGAGCCCCACATCAGGCTCTTCCGCTATGAGCCTGCTTCTTCCTCTCCCACTCCCCCTGCTTGTGTTCCCTCTCTTGCTGGCTGTCTCTATCTCTGTCAAATAAATAAATAAAATCTTTAAAAAAAAAATCTCTCTCTACTTGACTGTGAACTTCTCAAAGGACAGAAAAAAGGTCATATTCATCTTGGTCTTCATACCTCAGTTTCCTCGTTGTACCTATTTTTGTGGGAATTGAGATTTATTAAGAGTATTCCTCACTCATAAGATGTTCAATAAAAGTTAGCTATTCTTCTTCTTCTAAAAATTTTTTATTTGAGCATGGCTGACACACAATGTCACTTTAGTTTCAGATGTACAACATTTCTACGTGTTATGCTATGCTCACCTGAAGTGTAGCTACCTTCTGTCCCCATACAACACTTTTACAATACCATTGACTGTATTTTCTATGTTGTACCTTTTAGTCCAATGACTTATTCAATATATAACTGGAAACTATTGTTATTCTTATTCTTATCTTACTACTAGTAAGACTCCTATTTTTATTTCTGCAAACTATTCAGTACAAAGTAGGTTCTCATTAAACATGTGTCAACTACGTAGAAGATGAGTGGAATGAAGGTGGGTAATGTAATGACTGGGGCCAATAGAAAGGTTCTGAGCACCTATGAGGTCTAAACACACCCACAACCTTGGAAAGACAAGATGAAGATTCTATTACATTTGTCTCTCGTACTATTGAAAAAGGACCTACCTCAGCAGCTAGGGAAGAGATCCCTGTGAGAAAGGGAGTAGCACATGAGGCCACGTAATCTTGGTGTAAGTGCTCATTGACAACATCCTAATTCTTCCTGCCCTGAATCTATACCGAAGAACCTACAGATTATTACATTTTTTTCCAGGAAACTTGATACAAGGAAGTTGGTGCTAACAGCTAATCATCTGATTAAATTTATGGGGTGTCCACCACTGTAAATATAAAATTTTATTTTCTTGTTTAAAAATCAGTCTTTGGAGAGTTTGGTTAGGGTCAGTGAAATCTTTGGCAAGAGGAATTTAGAAAATACTACTAGTTGAGGTAAGCTGTATGAGTCAGATGCAACCCTAGGAAATCTACGCCTGTGTAAACCTGGGATGTTAATGATGTAAGAGTCATTATATCCACGATAACTTTCAGAGACATGAAGTGGCATGTGCTGTCACTCTCTTCAGTTTTTACCTTAAAGACCAATGTCTTTATTTTTGCTTATTAAATGTGTACTCTCCTACTATGAGAAGAGAAAAATAAGGGTTTTCCTATATGCTGATAACATGGTTATCATAAATCAAGAGTGGCCTCATGAAATAATTGTTCTTTCTGGTTATTGTTAGAGAAAGAATGGATAATGTGTAGCTACTTAAAATTATTGTTTTAGCAAATATCCATTATTTTTTTCAGCCTAGTAATTATATCACCATAATATGGTATAATACAGTATAGCTTACTCAAGAATGCATATTACAGCTAATTTTTTATAGAGTTGGCCAGAAAGTTGCTTTGTTTCCAATGAAGCATTTGATAAATGTATTAATGATTTACCTTTGGCCAAATTGGGTGACTTGTAATCTTACATTAGAAGTAGTTGAATCTAATTTTCCCAAAGAAGACATACAGATGGCCAACAGACACATGAAAAGATGCTCAACATCACTCATCATCAGGGAAATACAAATCAAACCACAGTGAGATATCACCTCACACCTGTCAGAAGAACTAAAATTAACAACACAGGAAACAACAGATGTTGGCAAGGATGTGGAGAAAAGGGAACCCTTTTACACTGTTGGTAGGAATGCAAGCTGGTACAGCCACTCTGGAAAATAGTATGGAGGTTCCTCAAAAAGTTGAAAATAGAGCTACCAGCAATTGCACTACTAGGTATTTACCCAGAAGATACAAAAATAGTAATTCAAAGGGTACATGTACCCCGATGTTTATAACAGCATCGTCAACAATAGCCAAATTATGGAAAGAGCCTAAATTTCCATCAAGTGATGAATGGATAAAGAAGAGGTGGTATTTTATTTATATATAAATATATATCTATATAAATTTATATTTAAATATATATCTTTATAAATTTATATAAATATATAAATTTATATATATATATGGAACTTATCCTTGAGAGAAGTAACAATTTACTTCGTACTTAGTGTTTTTTTTCTTTCTAGTTCTCATAGCATCTAGTATTTAGTATATATTCAATAAATAGTTGTGGCCTGGGTAAATAAAATAGAGCACTGTATAAAAAGGCATACTTCAAGGCAAAACCCCTCATCTTATTTTTGTAATTACACTGATTCTAGCTATAAAATATCCTATCATTTGCACAAATTATATTTCAATTAGAAGTTTCCCTTTATCCTTTTTAATTAAAAGGAGCACTAAAAAAGTTGTATCAGTCCATTAATTGGGACAAGAAGATAATTTGCTCTCAACTACAAGGAAACAACCAAATCAATGGCATGAGCCTACATTTTACATAAAGGCCTGAAGGAAAGTCCTAGTAATTTTCATGAAATATGTTAACAACGGTAAGGCAAGAACTTAGACCACACTGTGCATTCTTCTAGGGCTCGGTTTTGCCATTTACTGTAACAATAAATTGGTTTCACATAACCAACTGGAGGCCTTTGAAAACACAGGCCAAATTCTAAAGTGTGGGGTTGGTTTAGCATGGTCTCTGGTTTTCCTCTGATTTCAGGAGTCTCCAACTCCCATCTGACCTCCTTCTGTTTTCCAAGATTTTTTCCTTGTGTAATGTGATACGAGTTTTAAACAGGAAGGTTTTCATTGGGAAGCTTTGTATTTCATGACATTCTTGATAGCTTTCATAATTTTTTAAAAAAGATTTTATTTTTAAGTAATCCCTACACCCAACATGGGGTTGAACTCGCGACCCTGAGATCAAGAGTCACATGCTGCACCGACCGAGCCAGCTGGGTGCCTCAGCTTTCCTAATTTTTAATGCCCCCATTCTGAAAAACAAAAAACTTACACAGATGAGAAAAACAAAAAGGTAGAGATTTTCAACTTGAATGACAGATCTATGTAAGTGTACACACACACACACACACACACACACACACGCTTTCACACCTCCATTCACCCAGTTATTTCCCATATACAGTATGAGTATCTCCAGACCCATGTGGGTATCTATTCAGCATAGATAATTCTTCTTATGCTATTAGATGCACAAAGTGCTCAAAAGTTCTTGCCCAACTAATGTAATCTTTAGTATCATTATTCCATAATTGTAATTACTTTCGCTTAAAAAGCTTTTATCAATTTAAAAAAAACTCCCACACAATTTGAATTTAGCTCTTCACACTGTTAAAAAGCCAAAGGCCTCAAGAAGTTATTAGTGAGGCAACGACAGCTAGGAAAACCATGATTTAAGTTTCTGTCTAGCTTTCAACTGCCAGGGGCTAATCGTAGTAGCTTTAATTCTAAGACCTCTGACTCCTTTAATGCCGACAGTACTTGGCAGGCACTGTATCTGGAATTCACATTTGCATGTGCTCTGGAGGGAAACCAGCTAAGCAAATATATCGTTTTTCTGCTGATGGGTTTGATTCATACAGAAGCCTTCGCTTAACTAACAATAGAAAAGCAATACATATAATCCCTTAATTGTTTTTTCCTTCAGGGAGTCTGTAACCGAGACAATTGTATGAGTTTATAGTATAGAGCATATGACTCTTCATGATGGTTTCTCTTCCTTGGCTTGCAAATTCTGTCGGAGCACTGACCATCTCCTTGTTGCTTTCCATGAATATGTATATCTACTTTAGGCGCCCCAGAAAGTTCAAAGAAAAAGTTCTGATATAGCAATCCCCATGGATCCTATGCAGAAGAGTTTTTCTTACTGTGGTGACAGCTTGGTGGAAGTAGGTGCGTTCTTGTTGACTCTTTGTAGCACGTTGTCAGTATCCGCACAGCCCCCCACCCCACCACTATCCATCGCCATCACCCAATAAAAGGCATTGGAGTCATAGATAGAAGCGGTGGAAGGAATTCTCAAATCCACTCCCAGGCTTTTGAGTAAATAAGATATTGTTTTAAATGCAGAATTTGATATCTGCCAACCTTAAATAAGGGTCTGTTATGAACAGAGGATAATTTGAATGGATGGTGTATGTTGGGGAAGGACGGTGATGGGGAGAGGGGCTGCAGCAGTATGGGGCACTGGAATGTCTGCTTCAAAGTGCAGAGGAAGAGTGAGTGCAGGCACTTCGTAGCTGTGTGACTCTTTGCGTCTCACTGAACCTCACTAAGCCAGTTGTAAAGCTGGAGTTCAGATCCCCATCTGTGTGACATCTTTCTAGTACCTCATAGTTGCTCTTAACCAACACTTAACTGAATTTGTTAAAGGGAACAAACATGTGGAGGGAGGTGGGGGGAGATTTTAAGACAGTATGTTATAATTCCCCCAGTACTGGACTACTTGTCACTTTTATAATTAAACTTTAACTGGGATTGGTCAACTTGAGAAATCCTACTGGGATTTCACTTCGGTGCTGCCCAAATCCCTGCCGTTGCCGAGCCTTTCCTTATCTGTGTTTGCCACTCCCATTTTATAGATGCACTTATTGTTTTCTGTTGGAGAAGCACCTTGGCGAGATCCTCCTAGGCTGTCTTGGGTGTGCGGGAAATCTTCATCCGACAGAATTTTAACTACTGTGTTTCTTTATTGTTTTAAGAAGGAAGGCCTGTTACGTTTTTTCTCTCTTCTTTCTAGTTCTGGAAAACTGAGAGAATGAAATAAAATTCAAAATGCCTGGAACTGTGACCAGTAATCATGTTCACAATCTTTCCTGGATTGACTTTCCTTAAAATCACTGCCCACATTACCTAAATGAAATGATGAAACACATTGTGTTTGACCCATCTTTAATTTAAAGAACACCTAAGTTTAAAAGATGATTCATAAATTAGTCCTACCTCATCTCTAAAGGAAGGACTCATGGTTCTCGGAAAGGTGATTGAGGCTCAAGAGAAGAGAAAACAGTAAAGACAATGAAAATCCTTTCTTTTTTTTTTTTTTTTTTTTGGAAAACAACAATGTGTGACTAGGTTGCGGGTCACTCTGTAAACTAAATTAACGGTAGCTCACAGGAGTTGTTCTCACCAGTTGATTCTGCTGATATTGATTGCACGCAGAAACACGGTAGGAATTATGATATTGGCCCATTTACTGATGCAGTGAGCACAAGGCATTTAGGCAGGAGAAAAGGAAAGACTTGGGTTTTTCTTTTCTTATGTTGCTTTACTTAACTAGGAATAATTTCGCTTTTTCACACTAATTTTCTTTTTAACTTCACCTGTCTAAATGTAAAAAATACTATTGTCTCTCACATTAAAGTTTTTTCCCCTCCTTTTAAGATCTATGAGTCTTTAACGGCAAACGTGATATTTTTATCTCTCCTGTGGCCTTGTAGAAGGTCTCAACTGACACTAGAGGAACTCTTGTATTACCTCTCAAGGGAACATCTAAACTACAAAATGGTATGGAAGAAATTTTATCATAACTCTCATAAAATTAGAATTAATTAATCCCAGAAATAGTTGAATGTCTATTCACTGCCTTTGGCCTTCCCACCCTTCCGGAGTTCCCCAACACCACCAGCTCATGGCAACTGTTCATAATATTGCCATGTCTAGTTTTTGCAGGGCCCTAGCAAAACTAGAACCGTTGTTTTTGTTCTTTGCTAATTTATGAACCTGGAAAAATTAAAGACAGGTATGCAAATCATATGTCAGGCTTATGTTCCCTGTGTGGTTAATCCAATCAATTCACTTAAAATCCAACAAACAAAATACTGGGAAACAAATTCACAGAAATTATATATAATATCTCACACAAGTTGATATTAAAAGTACTATAAACACAATAAGCAAAAGATAGAATCAGACAATGTGCAAATTGTATGATAAACAGTTTAAAAACCCATGCAACAATGTGCGGCTTCATTATAATCAAAGTAATGCATTATCAACAATGGGCTAGCATATTGCGCTTTTATTGGTAAAGATTTTTTTAGGTGGTACCAGCCTGTTCAGGAGAAACACGCTAGGATGAGAGTGGACTGACATTACTCTTGGAAAAGCAACTTGATAATAATGAGATTTATAGTGTGCATAACCTCTTAGTAATGCCAATTCTAGAAATTTTTCCCAAGAAAATAACCCTTACTATGGGAAAAGTATAGAGATGTTCATCTTTCTGTCATTTGAAATATAATACACTGGATACAACATAAATGTCCAACAATAAGGAAATAGGTAAGGAAACTATAAATAACCCAATGGATGTCATTGTCTACATTCATCCAAAGTGATTAGGCAGAAGTTATCATAAAAAGGGAAATACTTATTTTCTAATGTTAGCAAAAATCTGGATACAGGATTTTATGTTCATTATTATTTCAGGTATGAAAAGCAAACCAAGTAGAATGTATTGAAATAAAAGTAGGAAGGAAATACAACATAATATCTTGTGTTTTTTTAGGGTGATGGGAATTATTTAAATTTTTTTCTTTTTATATATCAGTCCTCCTACTTTGTATAGAATGTGCCTTTTCTTTTACAACAAAAAGATGTTTATTAAAGAAATAAAATGTACATAAAACATTAAAAGAGGAATGAACCATCAACGTGGAACAGACACTTGGTTAATTGAGGGGATTCAAGCCTTGTGATCCATGCCACGGAGATCGAATTTTCACTGGCCTCTGCAGAGTAATCATCTCTCTGATATCGACAATTGCATTAATATCTGGGATATCATACAATTCCTAAACTCAAAGGAATTAGAATGTGGTTACTACTAACCTGCTTTATAACTACACTAAAGAAGAATACGCAAAATCAAGAAAAGTCTCTTTAAAAATAACCAATACTGTAAATGGCATCATTATCAGTGAACACTTACTAAACAGCTACAGCTAGCTTTATCTTACGAAACTTCCCATTTTTTTCTTTTAAGAGAGAACAATCACCTTATACTCATTATTTCAAAGTATGTTCTAAATCGTAATAAAGGTTATCTCACATTTTTAAAATAGTATGTAAACTAATTTACTTCCTAAATCTTAAGTGGTTTTTTGTTGTTGTTGTTGTTTTGGTTTTTTTTTTTTTTTTTGGTTGGAGATGTGGAAATCATTTGGTGAATTTTAAGGCATAGGAATAGAACAAAAGAATTAAAAATGCCACTTACCTGACATGCTTCCTCTGTCAGAGAAATCCTTATGTAGCCATAAGGCAAATATATGGATTAAAACTGCCCCCACAAACTTCTCTTTTTCTAAGTAAAGTTGCTCGGGTACTTTAGAAGCAGGGTGCCAGTAAAACGTGTCGTTACCCGTACCTCAGTTTTCTCTCTTCTGTGTCTTGAAATCTTTTGTGTCTACTTTGTTCAGTTACAAACAGGAAATGTGGTGATGGAGGCTTCTAGAGTTTTGATCTGAAACCAGTACACTCTTACATTTTTGCGTTACGTGAGAAGAAAAATCCCACAAGCCTCTGTACTCTGGTATTCAGATTTTTACCAATACCTGAATCTAATTTAAAAATAATAACGAAAGTAAAGTATGAATTAGCCCAGGAGGGATCTCCCATCCCCCTGGAGAGAATCCAGGATCTCCTTACAAGCAAGTTCACATGGAAACAAACTAAAATATATTAAGCTGGGGAGGAAACAGTGAGAAGCCCGCAGGTGTGCTCAGCTGTTGGTTGTGTTTTCCTTGCGGCACAATGCAGGAAAGGGGATTGATGCTTTTGGAACTCTGCTATGTATCAGGTGTCTTCTTGACCTGGTCCCCTTGGGGGACTCGGTGGCTGCCTCCTTTCCCGGCAGCTCTCACTGCAGCCAATGCGAGGCCGTCTGTCCAATCTAGGGCCACTTGGCAAAGAGCTCCAGCGCTCAATGCACACTCCAGTGTCTCAGTAACCAGAGGTTCCTAAATGTTAGGAACATGTGCCTGAGAATGCTATGCGGCACTGTTTGACACGCATATTCCTGAGCCCTGCTGAATCCGAATATTTGGAGCAGAGTCCAGGAATCTGCATTTTTCACAAGTGCCCCTGGTTATTTTAAAATATAAGTGTTCTCGATCTTGCTGTGAAAAACTCATGTATATGTCAGTGGTAGAGTTTATTTTTAGCATTAGTCAGATAAAGATCTGGGCGGTATCTGTGTATACGGTTTGGACGTGCTCGTGTACACACATCTGCTGCGTATTGTGTGCCGATGGATATTTGATTACGGATTCCACCAGTTTTCTTTAGTTATAGAGCAATGACAAACCTGAGTCCGGCTTCCTACAGAAGGGGATGCACATAAACTTGAAGAACTTCAACTTTAGGGAAAACTTAAAAATGAGACTTTTGATGCACAGACTCAGAATAAAAATATTAAATGCCTTGCAGGATATCCTCCTCTTGCTGACTTCTCTAAGATTCTTGGGGCAGGCAGAGTAATGATCTTATCCATCATGAAAACCCCAGCGTCTACACTAATGCCTGGCACGCTGTAGGTCTCAAGAAATAGTCTCACAGTGATCAAAAAAATAAAACAATGTTAATCTTCTGCTTTCTCTTTGCTCCATTATAGAAAACAACTTCCTAGTAGCCAAAATACAGTGCTTCTTTATTCTTTGAATGAAGTTGACTAAACACTAATAGATTTTTCCACTTCAATCGCTTTCCCCCCAAATATTTCTTGTGAATCATTGAATCAGAATCTATAAAACGGGAAGAGACCATGGAGATTCCCTAATCTTCTAAAAAGGCATTTTCATAATACATTTCATAGAATACTAGGCCATAAAGGAAATTTGGGGATAAATGCTCCATCAACAGATATATTTGGAAAAACTATTATTTTCACCTTCATGGATGCATATAAGTATATTAAAAGCTTAGGTAAGTCCTGCAAAAAGTAAACCTGAATAACTATTTTAACAGAGCTTTTCCTAAACCTATTTGGCCAGGGAACTTTTTGTTCAGCACCATCCGTTAGCAGGGTAACAGGTTGGAGGAAGCAGGCCTGGAGCTCAAGGGAATAGAAGTCTCAGGTGCACGTAGGGACCAGAGGACAGCAAAGAATTAGAAGGATCCATCCAGCAATTAGGTAGGACACAGGAATGGAGATCTATTCAGGAGGAGAGGGCCCAGCTGTGGGGCAGTTGTGAGGGGTTGAGCTTTGGACCTAAAAAGGATACCTAGCAAGGAAAATAGAAGCCCCGGGCTTAAAAGGAAACCACATAGATTGCCTAAGTGGGACCATGGAACCATGAAACATGGGCAATGTAGAGGCCTGTTTATATCGGCTGGGGCCTACAGAGGACATGGGAGAGAGAAGGGGTCTCAGGACTGCAGATTTCTGTGCAGGCATCCCCTGTTTGAGCGAAAATAGTGGAGAGGATGGGGAAAGAAGGAACAAGGATGCCCTGGTTGATCCATAGAAACAAGGGTTTTCAGTGGTTGGCTTTGGTTACGGAGAAGGTCAGCTTTAGTGAGAATAATTCAGGTGAAAATGCAGGAATCCTATTGTTAGCCCAAGATATGTATGTTTCAGGACAGCCCAACAGGGACATAGACTCAAACCAAGTGAACCAATTGGGCCAGTGCCCAAAGCTACCCGAGGGCTTCCCTGCGTCAGGTCTGTGTGACACGTAGCAGTCTGCAGAAATCCGGGGAAGGCAAGAGCAGAGGAGACAGGCAGGGACCGAGAAAGGGTATATGCTACTCCTTTAGGTCAGGAAGGTGGCCTGTGGTTTGTGCTGAATGATTACTTAATGGCTTCACTCACTTACTGAACATGACGCATGATCGGCATTTCGAAAATGGTAAAACTTCGGCTGAGAGGTCTGAACCACTTCACAATTTCTAATTATTATAATACTTTTGAAAAGTGAGCTGCATGACAATGTTCCCCATTCTGTAGATTTAGAAAATAGAGATAGAGCAAGATTGTCCAAGGTCACACAGAAAGTCTGCACCCGTGCCCTGGAGAGCTCCACATACGTTTGAAATTTGCCAGGGGGAGAAAAAAAATAGCTTTTCATTAAATATAGGTGGCTGGGCACATGGAGACATTATCAGAATATAAAAAAGCCTATGGATTTATTTTTGTTATGAAATACACTAGTGAGTACAGTTGGGGATTTGAATGACGGCTTCGTGAGTCATGTTCAAAATAATAAATAAACATGAGTCTTCTGTAGTACTTTTTAATGAGTTGAGTTATCAAAATGAAGTTTAGCAGATGGCTGGACTAAGCAGATCTGTGCTGACAAGCCTGAAGCCGTTAAAGATATAGGAAATTTGGGGGAAGGTGTGTGGTTCTGATGGACACCTGTCAAGAAATGAGAATTTTAAGGCCAACAAACTTGAGGCTTTGTTGCTAAAAGAAAATGAAAAGTATAACAAAATGGCAGCCGCCATGCCAAGCTTCCACACTCAGAAAAATGGGTCATAGTTTATAGAAAGAAGCCCAATTTTCAAGTCTCTTTTTTGATGGTCATCTCTTATTTTTATTTTAATCCTTATCACCATAGTATATTTATTTATATCTGTATATATCACACAAATATATATACGACATACACATATATATAAATATGTATTGTAAAGTTCAAGGGGTTTCATAGCATTAACAGTAGTTACTGGGGTTACCTTAAGCTTTGGCTTTACACTTTATAAATTTGTCCATTGTTTAAATTATTTTCAATAACATGCACTAAATAAAATAGTTGGAATAAAAGATGCCTCATTATTTTTTTTAAAGATTGTATTTATTTATTCCAGGGAGTGGGGGAAGGAGCAGACTCCACATTGAGCGTGGAGCCCGATGCAGGGCTTGATCTCAGGACCCTGAGCAAGAGTCAGACACTTAACTGACTGAGCCACCCAGGCACCAAAGATGCCTCCTTATTTTAAAGGATCTTTGGAGTACCTTTGTTTTATAGAAGCAGAACTGATCTGTGTGTGATTTTTCTTTATTCTGGTAAATCATTCTTTAGTAAGACCGAAGCGGGTATGCAAACAACTTTATGAAAGACAGGAGGGGAGGGACCCTGTGCTTCCAATTATGTGATTTTAAAATAGGAAATTATTCAAAATTAATTATGGTGTTACAATTACATCTGATTAGACTATATTGATGATTCATATTTTCATTGAGTTTATGCCACAAGATCCTCCAGAAGACATAATTATTCAGGTAGAAAAGAAAAAGCAAGTTAAAAGTAATAGAACAATGCATGGATTTGGCATAAGATTCTCAGCTCTTTTTATTATACTTATTATAACTTTTTAGGATCAGAAGTCTTGGAAAATCAAATACTAAAATAAAAGAGTAGGTAAAATTCAGAAACAAGGGGAAGTAATGGCTAATAGTAGATACAGTCCATCTTCCTACATATGAAAGGTGTAAGTATTCAAATTTTCTAGGAGAAAACAATTTGTCTCCTAATGTCTATGTAATGCCCCAGAGAGAGTGCTATTAGTAAAGTCAAAGCATTCTGAAAAATTTTGATCTTATTTGAAACACAACTGGTTCAAAGTAAATCCAGTTTATTTGTCATAGAACTTCTCCTAGCTTTAGTAAGCTGATATACAATTCCTCTTTTCAAGAGGAGGATATATTCAGTATTCCCAAAAATTATTTCACAAGAGAAACATTCCCGTATTATTTTTCAAAGCCTTTGCAGGACTACCACTCTGATGTGCGTGTTTCACAAAACACTGGATCAAGCGACTTTTCTTCCAGTGGAACCGGCTCTTTGGACCTCCTCCCACATTTGGGGCCTGGCTTACCTGATGGTCACCACAGGAACTGTCAACTTTACCGCCTATATATGAATTTCCATCTCTAGGAATGTTTTGCCTGAGATTATAAAGGGATGAGCCCTTAAAATTCAGATGTCCCGGGACAGGTAACACAATCAGCGTCCTCAGAGTAGCCTTTCCAGTGAGACTAGTTCTCGTGGATTTGCCACCAAATAAGACATATGGTAGACTAAATTTTGATCAGAACGAGATTTGGGACTAGCACATTTTTAGAAGGCAAGCTCTAGTTGCCGGACCGCAGGGACTAGAAACATAGAATGGGACCAGGGACACCAAAAAGGGATGCACCCGTTGGGGTCCTGGCTGGAAACAGATGCAACAGACAAAAGGGTGAGTTGAATGAGTTTAAAGAAGGGACTGTTTAGAGAGGCGCAGCCTGGGCTAATGGGAAGAACAAGGGATGGTGAAGCCCTTCCAGGTTAACTACAGACGGAGCCCTGACAACTCCTAGGCTTGAAGGTATTAGAGGAATGTCCGCCACTGGAACCTGGTGAGATAAATAGCTGTGAGAGGGGGCTGCTGGACAAGAACTTTGGCTTTCAGTTAACAAAACAAAACAAAACAAAACAAAAAACACAGCCATCGCCAGTTGGGACCAGGCAAGAAGGGAGTGATGGGAAAACATGCCAATTTTGTTCTTCTCTGTCCTCCAGTCTTCCACCCATTTTCCTCATTAGTCACGCCCAACAAAGTCAGAGGGAAGTCATGATGCGGTCCATAGAAGTCAGCCTCCCATGGGCCACAAAGCAGGTGGAGAACAGAGAATGGAGCTGGAGTGATGAATGGGCGAAGACGCGGTGCTGAGAATGAACTTAATTTTAGACAGGTACTTCCTGTCCTGCCAGACGTGCACTTTCTAATTTTATAAGTCGATTTATTCTCCAGAGCGCAGAAGAGTAAATAAGAGCAATTAATTTTGAGATTTTTCACTATATTCATCAGAGCAATTTTCTTGACCCCAATATAACACTTGAGATACCCTAAATAATACTAAGTTGGTTCTGCCATAGTAAAACAAAACTAAGGATAAAATTTAAGCATACAAGCAAGTATAAAGGGGGAAATTGCCTAAAACCACCATCTGAAAATGAAGAAATGCCTCTTCCTGAAACATGGCTACAGTTTCAGATAAGAATGGCAGCAGCCCGTGGTCTTCTGGCCTCGACCGCTCTCATCCTCTGTCTTCTCCTTCACCCTTTGTTGTTTGGTAGCTTATTAGCCTAAAAATGGCAGAAAAACCAACAGCTTTAAAACCAGAGGCGGCAGACTTGATTGGGGTGGGGAGGAAAAGAGCAAGGGGGAAGGATAGGTGTGAAAACCCCAACATTGCTGGCTAAAAGTAGAGCGTCATTTCAGAATAAATGGGGAAAGACCACAACATTGCTAGTCCAAGGTTGCAGGCCTGGCTTAGGACAATGAGCTTCTAGACAAAATTTAATAGTGAGAGCCATACCAGTGCTGAGAGAAACTCTCCACTCATCCCAGCCTGCCACTTAACGATGAATGGTGTTGAGGAGACCTAAGAAGGACCTGGGAAAAATGAAAGCCAAAGTAGCTGTGAGAGATGGGTTGCAACTCTGAGGGTGTTCTTCAACACACACATACCTCAAGCAGAGAAGCCCTAGAAAATTCAGATGTCTGCTCAAATCATTGGTTGACTACTAAACTATGTAGACAGGCCATGGGGGGCAGGGTACTAGGAAGGAATGCTAAGAATTAAAAAAAAAAAACAGCAAAACTGAGCAGACACATTGTTGGTTCAGAAGAGGAGAAAGTCTGCAAGTTAAATCCAGGCAAGTTACTAAAACAAAGGAAGAAAGAAACAACAACAACAAAAGCCCACAATATGGGGAGCCTTAGAAAAATGACACAGAACGCACAGGTGCTACAATATGTTCTCTAGAAGTTTTATTTTCACATAACCATTGCAAGATTGCCAAGAAACAGAAGAGTGCAACCCATACTCAAGAGAAACAAAACAGAGCAAAAGCAATCAATAGAAACTGACTTTTGGAAACCCAGATGAAAGAACCAAATGGAAATTCTAAAGTTGAAAAGTATAACAACTGAAATAAAGAATTCACCGGGCGGCGTCAATTGCAGATTTAAAACAGCAGAAACCTTAGTGGATTAAAAGACAGATCAATAGAAATGATCTAATCCAGAGGATAAAAATAAAAGAGATTAAAAAAAAGAGATCTGGAGGACAATTTCAAGAATTCCAGCATCTATTTATTGGGACTCATAAAAAGGAAAGAAACGGGCAGAAAATTATTGTAAAATATAATGGCTGAGGGGCGCCTGGGTGGCTCAGCTGGTTGAGTGACGGACTCTTGATTTTGGCTCAGGTCATGATCTCAGGGTCATGGGATTGAGCTCTGTGTCGGGCTCCGCGCTGGGCATGAAGCCTGCTTAAGATTCTCTCTTTCTGCCTCTGCCCTCCTCCTCTAAAATAAATAAATAAGTCTTTAAATGTGTGTGTGTGTGTGTGTGTGTGTGTGTGTGTGTGTGTAATGACTGAAAACTTCCCCCTCTTGATGAAAAACATTTATTTCCAGACTCAGGAAGCTCAATGAATATCAAGTAGATACACACGTTAAAGAAAATGCAACTAGACACGTTATATTCAAATTCCTGAAAGCCAAAGAAAAGAGAAGATCCCGAAAGCAGCAAGAGAAAAACAACTCATTGTATAGAAGGTGACAACAATGTGGTTAATGGTTAACTTCTCATAAGAAACAGTGGAGGCCACAAGGAAGAAGAATGACATATTTAAAGTGCTGAAAGAAAAAAGGCAACCAAGAATTCTATAGCCTAGTGAAATTAATCTAAAAAAAAAAAAAAGCAAAATAAAGACATTCCCAGAGAAACACAAATGGGTAGAATTAATTGCTGGCAGACCTGACTTACAGGGAAAAACTCGGGCAGTCTTTCAAGCCAAAGGAAATGACACCAGACAGTAACTCCAATCTGCAGGAAGCAGTAGAGGTCACCAGAAATATGTGAGCAAATGAAGATTATGTGTGTGCATGTATGATATTTCCTTTTCCTCCCTTAATTTCTTTGACGTCAGAAGATTGTTTAAAGCCGTAATTCTAACACAGTATTATTAGGTTTATAATATGCATGAAGGTTTTATGTGTGTGAGTAACAAAAGGGAATGCGGAGAGAGGAAATGGAGCTGTGCTGGTATGCCTTATTTTACTGAAACCAAGTGTGTGTTAGCTTCAAGTGAATTGTGAAAGTTAAAGAGGAATATTTAACCCCTAGAGGCATCTAACAGCAAAAAAAATCTCAAACAATACATCTAAAGTATTAGGAAATTAAAATGGTATCCAAAAAGTTTTGTTTAATACAAAAGACAGTGGAGGAATAGAGGAACGGAAAAGAAATGAGATATATAGAAAATAAATAGGAAAACGGCAGATAGAAATCAACTACATCAATAATTACATTAAATGTGAGTGAGCTGAGCACTCTACTCAAAAGGCAGAGGTGGAATGGATAAAAAAACAAACAAAAAAAGCTAGAAGCAAAATCTTACTCTCTGTCTACAAAAGAAATACTTAAAATTCAAAGATACTAATAAGTGAGGGTAAAAGTATGGGAAAAAATGCCTGCCTACAGTAATCATAACAGAGTTAGAGTGACTATATTTACATGAGATAAAATAGACCTCAGTACAAAGATTATTACTAGAGATGGTTTTGTTCCTAACATTTCATAGTGATAAATGGGTCAAAACATGAGAGAGATATATTAAGTATATATGTTAATAACAACAAAGTCCGAAAACAAATGAAGCAAAACCTGACAGAATTAAGGAGAAATAGAAAATACAACAGCCATAGTTGGAGATTTAGCTACTCCTATCCCTGTAATTGGTAAAAGCAGAGAGAAAATGAGTAAGAATAGGGAAGCATTGAACACTATTAACCAAAAGGATCTAATTGACATTTAAAGAATACTCTAAGAAGTAGGAAGATCGGTAGGAGAAGAAAGGGAAGAAGAATGGGGGTGTAAACAGAAGGGGGAATGAACCATGAGAGACTGTGGACTCTGGGAAACAAACTGAGGGCTTCAGAGGGGAGGGGGTGGGGGAATGGGATAGGCTGGTGATGGGTAGTAAGGAGGGCACTTATTGCATGGTGCACCGGGTGTTATACGCAAGTAATGAATCATGGAACTTTACATCAAAAACTGGGGATGTACTGTATGGTGACATAATATAATAAAAAAATATTACTATAAAGAATACTCTCCAGATGGCAAAGACAAAATACATATTTTCAATCACACACGGAACAATCTTCAGGATAGACTATATGCTATTCCATAAGGCAAGTCTTAAAAAAATTAAAAGGGCTGAAATAATACAAGTATTTTTTGTTGTAACAGAATTAAATTAGAAATATAAAGGAGAAAGCTATTCGAAAATGCCTAAATATTTGGAAAATAAACCACAGACTTCCAAAAAATCCTGATAGTTAAAGAAGAACTTACAAGGGAAATTGTACAATACTTTAAAATCAATAAAAATAAAAATACAATATATCAAAATGTATGAGATGTGGCTAAAGCAATGCTTAGGAGGAAATGTAGGTCATAAAATGCTTAGACAGTTAAAAATGAAAAATCTAAATCAAAACTTATTTTCTACCTTGACAAGCAAGAAGGAAGAAATCAAACTCAAAGTAGAAAGAAGGAAATAATAAAGACCAGAGCAGAAACCAACAGAATAGGAAAGGAAAACATGAGAAAATGTCAGTGGAAGCCCAAGCTGGTTCTTTGTAAAGATCCATAAAATTGATACACTCGAGTACACACCTTACAGGAATTGCAAGAATCATAAGGAAATATAAACAACTTTACATGCCTACAAATTTAACACTTAGAAGAAATAGATAAATTCCTAGAGTGATACAAATTACCAAAACTGACCTGAGAAGTAATGGAAAATCTGAATAGATCTCTGCAAAGTAAAGAAGGCAAATTAGTGATTCAAAACAAGAGGAGGGAAATTGCAGTGTAGAGTTCACTTTGCAAAATTCTATATATTATTTGAAGCTTTTACAAGGAGAATATAGTCCCCAGTTGTTTATGTGATAATGAAAACGTCTGTTTCTGCTGGCTGTAGTTGTTTTACATTTCAGCTGAGCACACATTAGGCTTGACCCAGCACCATATGTATGTCGTTTTAAAAAAGCAAACAGGATAGATGCAGCATGCGAAACAACACAGCCATGGCCTTGTACCTCCCAGGCGCGGCTTGCGATGTTCCTGCCACGCTGCTTAGAGAGCACGCATGGTCATAAGAAATGAAGCTGAAAATGTGCATGCCGCCACAGCTCGGGGACTCGTTAGCTCCGGATCCTTTAAGCTTTTATTCCTGATTTAGTCAGCCTGCTTTCTCTGGTGTGTGCAACCAGCCCCAAGTCTCCGGGACAGCTCTGCCTCATAAATACCAATGATTTGTTACTTGGTCGGCACAAGGAGGTGGGATTTGGTCCTGTACCTAGTCCTTGGTCAGATTCTTTTTAAATACAGATCTGCTCTAGTTAAATTCTTAAAAATTACTTCAGTTAATATTGCAGGGAGGGTTGAAAACGGCTCAGATCATCAGACTTTCCTTGAGACTAAAGGAAATGTCAAAGAAACAGCTGTTAACTCCTTCTTTTAAATGAGTTGTTTTTCTCTTTATTTTTTTATTTAAATTCAATTAATTAACATATAATGTATTATTGGTTTCAGAGGTAGAGGTCAGTGATTTATCAGTCTTCTATAGCAGCCAGTGCTCATTACATCACGTGCCCTCCTTAACGCCCATCGCCCAGTTACGTTAACTCCTTTTAAAAGTCTGGACAGAGATCACTGAAAGGTTAATACCAGATATGTGATAAGGTTATAGGTGATTTCTTTTTTATTTATATTTTTACTTGTTTTTGTAATTTCACAATGAGCAGTGATTCATTTTATATTCAGAAAAATAAAGCTATTTCCAAAAATTTTTGTAAACAAAATCACATGTCTGTTCAATTGGGGAAATGAACAGTCGGTGCCGACGGCAAATATTTTCATGTTTGCCGTTCCTTGCCGAAATGACACAGAATTTCATTGGCATGTGGTAGTCTTACATATTACATTTTCACTTCATTAACTCTGATTTTAAAAATTACATCTTTAAAAACTTCCATAGAGGCGTTAAAACTAAAATAGAGAAAGGAACATGTTTTGAGTACATTTAATTTCCCGTTTCATTTTTTGCAGCAGGTCGGGCCGTCCCGGGAGGAGACGCGGAGACGGACGCTGGCAGGCGGGAGGTTCAGCCGCGGTGCGCCGCGCGTTGAGCGCACCTGCCGAAGCAGGATCGGGCAGACGGGAGGGCGGAGCCGCAGTGCGGTCTCCGCTGAAGCTTCAGCCGACCACCGCTCCGAAGAGGAGATGACCTTCCAGGGCTGTTCTGAGTGTGGGAAGAACCGTGGGAGAGAGCGGGAAAAGGTAGGAGAAGGGGGTGGGGGCGTGAAGGGGAGGAGGAGCGAGTAGCGCCCCTGCAGGCGCACGTGGATGAAGATGGCCTCGGGAAGGGGGTGAGGCCTTGGTGAGGTGACTCCTTCAGTTGGGGCGATACCTGAAGGGAGCTGATAGCTGGAGGCCTGTCTTCCTCGGAGCAAGCCTCCTAGCAGCAGGCGATCAACCTGGAAGGTATATTACAGTGCGCCCTTGCGATTTGAAAGTGACAAATGACGTGCACGAAGTGTGTCTTGTAACGCAGTCTTGGACAGCAGACACTCTTAGTTGCCCAGCCAAGAAGCTGCAAGATTCTCCTGTGGTCTAATTTGTTTGAAGCAACGATGCGCCGAGGCCAAGGGAAATGACACGCGTGTCTAAACCAATTCTAAGAATCCTGTTCTCTGCTTTCCTAGAGTTTCACCTGCTCTCCCACCCTCTGCCGTGGTTAGATGTGGTCAAATAGCCTGACGATGATAAGATAATGAGACTCAAGGAAATGTCTGCTACAGGAATTCTGAAAAATATTTGTTTTCGTTGTTAAAAGGAAAGAATGATGCTGATGTCCCCTCATGACCTCCCAGTTCCCTCTTCCTTTTCTCATACTCGGCTGTGGTACTTGTAGCTGTTGTTGAAGTTACCTTGCAACTGAGAGGAAAAGGTCAAGAGAATTTTTATGAGTTTGTTCTGACATTTATGAACCACTGAATAAAGCCACAAACCTACCTCTGGGTTTCTTGCTCTTTAATAAAAATAAGCCCTAATTGTTTAAGTAGCTAAAATTGGATATTCTGTCACTGGTAACAAAGAGTAATCGAAAATGTGTTGAGCTGTAAGATGGGATCATGACTCTATTGAAAATCTAGAATGGATAGATCTAATGTACGTGTGTGTTTACCAAATTGTGTATTTTCAGTTAAGTTTGGAAACACCGTAGTATGGTATTTTCCTTCGGGGGTTGCATCCTGCATATTAGCAAGAGTGATATTATTAGTGTTACGCTGTTCTGCCATATATCTCTTCCAATGTTTATCCTTCTTACACGTATTTGACCAAAAAATACGTAATAAAATCCCTTCACCGACTTCTGTGGAATGGATTAGGAATCAGGTAGCACGAGTTCTGACCCCTGGTTCACTACCCTGCTCCTTATTTCTGTGATTATTTTCTGCAGCAGTATTTTTCTTTCCTTAGAGATTTTATTTATTCATTTGACAGAGAGAGAGACAGAGAGAGACAGAGCACAAGTAGGGGGAGCGGCAGGCAGAGGGAAAGGGAGAAGCACTCTCCCCGCTAAGCAGGGAGCCCGATGTAGGGCTCGATCCCATGACCCTGGGATCATGACCTGAGCCTAAGGCAGATGCCCAGCCGACTGAGCCTCCCAGGCATCTCTCTGCAGCAGCATTCTCAGGAGCATCCAGTTCAAGTTGAATTAAGCAAAAGCAGTCAAACATGGTGACTTTTTTCCTCTTGTGCTTATGACTGGATCACTCAAACAAACTAGCTGTGAGATACTGACATGTCTGTGTTTTAGGATGTGGTCGAAGCTTAGCAGAGAAACACGTGTGGCAGCACATTTGCAGGTCACAACCAAGCTGCAAACTTTGTTTGTTGGTCACAACTAACATCCTGTGTCTGTGCGCTAATTATTTTTATCTGCCTGCAATCAGCCCCCTTTCACTCAGGTAGGCTTGCTTAGTGCGGAAACAGACACAGTGTGGAGACACCCGGCATCCTATGCTGAAGGACGGCGTCCTTTGTTTTGACACAGGAAGTCAGGGTTGTGGCCACTTCAACAAATGTCCTGAGTTGCGCTTGCTCGCTCGTGTCGTTTCTCACGCCAGCCCCTATAGAAAGGGCTGTGGACACTCCCCCCAAAGTCGTTCTAGCGGGACCGACTGGGGACCCGCCTTGCTTCTCTTTGACCTGCTTCAAAATGGTCCATCTTGTAGTTACTCGGTCATTCCTCTTCTGAGGGATGACTTAATGTCTCACAGACATGCCAAACTAAAATGTTCTAAAACTGAACTTTTGATTCCTTCTCCATCTGCCCCATTTTGATAACAGCACTATCATCACCCAGAAACCTAGAATTCCTCCTTGCTGCCTTGGCATGGCCCCACTCCCCTCACACCCAATCCATTTTCTTTTTTCTTTTTTTATTAAAGATTTTATTTTATTTATTTGACTGAGAGAGAGAGACAGCCATTGAGAGAGGGAACACAAGCAGGGGGAGTGGGAGAGGGAGAAGTAGGCTCCCAGCGAAGGAGCCCGATGCGGGGCTCGATCCCAGAACGCCGGGATCACGCCCTGAGCCGAAGGCAGACATGTAACGACTGAGCCACCCAGGCGCCCCCAGAATAATATTTTAAAAACTGAATTAGAACAAGTCACTCCCTTGCTTCATGGATGCTCTCAATGGCTTTATGTTGCACTAAGAATAAAATTCCAACTCTTTACTGTGCCCTCAGGCCCCGCAGGGTCTGGGCTGTGCGCAGTGTTCGTACTTCAACATGTAACGTTTTTCCTTTTGCTCTATTGTCTAGAGCAGAGCAAATTACAACCCATGGGGCAAATCCCCCCATCACCTGTTTTTGCAGATAAAGTTTCGTTAGAACACAGCCACACTCAATCATTTATGGACATCTATGGCGGCTTTTGTGCGCAAAGCAGAGTTGAGTAGTTTCCACAGAGAACACCTGACCTGAAAAGCCTAAAATAGTCACTGTCAAGTTTGAGAAAAAATGTGCCAACCCCTCCTCTGGAGCCTCAGTAGCCTTTTTTTACCCGCTTGATCAAGGTAAGATCTTTATCACCTCCAGCCTTTGCCCTGCTTGGAGAGGGTAAAATGTTTCCTTGTAAAGCTTCTTTGATCTCCTCCTCAGTGGCCCAGCTCAAATTTAAATATTCAGCACAGCCTTCCTTTAGAACTCTGACTGAAGTAGGGCGCTCCTCTCCCCAGGTGCACCCTACTCTATTATATCCCATTTCCTGTGTAACACATTAGAATGGAAATGACTTTGCTTATGTTTTTGTGTATGGTCTACTTTCCTCCACAAGACTCTAAGCTCCAGGAAGTCAGGCCCCATGTCTGTCTTCTTCAGCACTGCTTCCCCAATGTCTAGAAAGCGACTGCACACAGTAAGCGCTCAGCAAATATTTGTCGATTTTAAAAAGTAACTGTTATTAACCAACTTCCCTGAATGACAGTCCTCATTTAGTTTGACATCCAGTAAAAATTTCCCACAGGAAATTTTCCCTTCAATACCGCCTAGAATGCATGAGAGGATAACAATAGGTATTACGACTGCCACTCCGAGAGGTGGTACAGTTGCATTTTGTATTCATTCATTCATGCATTTATTCATTGAACAAATATTTAGTGATTGCCATCTGAGGGAAGGGTGGGGAGAGACAGGATTTAATAGGCTTGGCCATTAGGCAGAAGTGATTATCATTGTCTTAATTTGACTAAGAGACCTTGAAAGTTAAAGAGACACCATTCTGAGATTTCCCCAACCTGTTACCCTACTCATCAGGAACGACCGCCTTGGAAGACTCAGCAAGAATTTTGCTGTTAACCCCAGGGTGAAAGTAGTCAGCATAAGGCCTTCCAAGACCCAGCGGAAACTGTTCTGTAGAGCTCAGCCTGGATTGATAGATGCTGCTGAAGCATTCTATAAGCTGGGTTAAAGTAACTGGTGTTTCCTGCAATGATTAGGAGTCTTGTCAGTGATGGAGAAAGAGGAGCAGTTGGAGATGAAGGACTTTTCTGGAGCTCAGTGTTACTGGGCTTGGATGTGGCTCCGTAGTAGAGAGTTGTGGACCGTGTGGTCACTGGGTATTTGTGGAACTAGACAAAATGTCATCTGTTCACTAAGGAGAGGGGTGGAGAAAAAAGCAAAACCATACTTTGTCTACATTATGCCAGTTGCGCCATGTCCCGCTGCCACTGCCTTCTCTTTAGCCTTGGCCACACCTCGCAGGTCTTCCCTTATTTGTCTTTGTACCTCTCAGTGTGCCCAGCTCAAAGTTTTCACACTGTATTCTCTTACACATTTTCTAGATTGAATAGCAAGTACAGTTCGAGAGAAGGGATTTTCCCTGTGATTTCATCTACAATGAATGCACCAACAGCATTTGCGTGGTTTTTCACTAGAGTAAGGCAGGAGTTCCATGCTACTAAACTCATTCAGTTTCGGAAACTCTTTGTAAACTGCACGAATAGGTGAATTTGCAATGGCAGTATTGAAAGATAGAGCTAAGGGCTTTTGGTGTCAAGAGATCAAGCTGCCGACACTTGCCATCTTGTTCGGAAATGGCAAAAGATGGGTGTTAGGATGATCAGCAAGTTGCAACCTCATTAATCTGTCCTTGAAATCAGTTTTACTACAAGCTGCGAGATGAATTTCCTGTGGGAAACCGCCACTCTGCCCCTAACCCTCCTCCTCCCACCACTGAGTCTTAACTGGCATCATTTCCAAGAAAGCTCAGTAGAGTTAGCAAACAACAACAACAACAACGACGATGGTGATGAGTTTTAAGATTTTTAAGAAATCTACATTTCTGGACAAAAAAGGAGAGAAGAAGGAAGGAGCATATAAGCGTTATGTATACAGTGGCTATTTATTTAGTCTTATTGAAGTGCTTTGCATACGTTGGTATAAACCCTTTCAACTTTAGCCTGTTCTTGCTACAGAGACAATTACAATTTTAAAAAGGCTCTTCTGCCTCTTTTCACTTTCATACTCTAGAGAGCCACTCCTTGCTAATTATTCTAGTAAATATTCATACACATTGTTCCTGTTTGCCATCATTCTTCTATCAGTGAAGACATTGTATTAGAAATAGCAAAACAAATTGCTAGCAATCGTGATTATACAAAAAGCTCAATATTGCCCTGCCATTAATAAAAGCCAAACTATTTGGGAGGAAGAGATCACAACATAAGGATATCACTTCGCTCAGAACCCATGTCCTCATTTGATACCAAAAAGCTGCCAGATTGAAGCACTTAAAACTATTCAGACAAAATAAAAGGCTAATAAATCATTTTGAGAATCATGGCTAAGGGTAAATATTGGAATTTCACAGCTGTTTCGGAAACTTCCATGTATTTGAATAACACTGAATTAATATATCCGCAAGAAAAATGAGAAAATAGTTTTAGTCAGGTAAGGAAATGCAGATAAATTTTTAAAAATCGAATGGTACTATTAATAGCTCAATGTTAACTCAACTACCATGTTGTTGAGAAGAAATCAATAGTGTTTCTCTCTTACAGGTGAAACACACAAACTCACTGTCCAGCAAAACCCTATCAGGCCAAGGTCCAACTTATTTAGTGGCTCTATTAGTGTAAAATGCATCTGGATTTGCAGGAAAGGGTACATGTTATAGAAGTAGTATGTAAATGCCTTTAAATTGTATTATGTAACCGTCCTAGGGCAGAGACTATTTCTTATGCATTTTTGTGATTCTCCATAGTGCCTGAAACAGTTCCATGAATATCGGAGCTGCCCAGTGTTTGTTTCCTAACAGAATGGACTTAGTGCTAACTCAAACTCGGAAACCTAGACAATCCTAAATTGTACGGTAACTTAGCCATGTTTTACACTTAAATATTGTAAAGGACTTCATTTTGTTATATACTTTTGTATTTTTATCTCTCCTGAAATTCTAACGTATATAAATAGGTAAATTTTTTTTTTATTATATTATGTTAGTCACCATACAGTACATCCCCGGTTTCCGATGTAAAGTTCGATGATTCATTAGTTGCGTATAACACCCAGTGCACCATGCAATACGTGCCCTCCTTACTACCCGTCACCAGTCTATCCCATTCCCCCACCCCCCTCCCTATAAATGGGTAAATTAGTATCAGTTCTTGGTGAACAATAAGCGGATTTTATAGAAGACTGGCTTTTGAATTATATATTCTATCAGCCTGATACACGGTTATCATTCATCGTGTAGAGCAGGATGGCAAGATAAGAGATGTCATGATCTTTAAGATGCACATTTCAGGGCAGCTTTTTAAAATTTTCTAATCAAAGGTATTTTATGTTTAACTTTGATTTTACATATAACTGTCTTGTCTTGTTTGTTGCTCAAATAATTTATTGTATGCCTATTTTTTGCAAACTTTTAATTATTGAGTACTTTTAAATTTACAGAACTATGACGAAGATAGCATCGAGTTTCACATGCCTCACACCCAGTTTCCCCTATAATCCTACCTTACATTGGTACATTTGTCACGATTATGAGGGCTAGTGTGGTGTATCTTTCTCCATCTCTTTAATTTTGACCTATCGGTGTCCTTATATTTCAAATGATTTCTCTGAGATCACATAGAGTTGGGTATTGTTTTTTTAATCCACCCTGACAGTCTCTGTCTTTTAATTAGTGCATTTAAACCATTCGCATTTAGGGGCAAGTGGCTTAGTCTGTTGAGCGTCGGACTCTTGATTTTGGCTCAGGTCGTGATCTCAGAGTCATGAGTTTGAGCCTCATGTCCACCTCCATGCTGAGCATGGAGGCTACTTAGGATTCTCTCTCTCCCTCTGCCCCTTCCCACCTTCTTCTGCTCATGTGCATGCTCTCTCTCGCTAAAAAAAAAAAAAAAAAAAAAAATCATTTACATCACATTTAAAGTGATTATTGAGATATTTGGATTAATATAAGCAAATTTTGTAACTTTTCTATTGATTGTCAGAGATTTCTGTTTCTGCCTTCTATGCTTCAAAGCATGTATTTTATGAGTATTTTCTATTTCACTCCTCTCTTAGCATGTCAGTTATACTTTTTAAAAACATAATGCACTGTTTGTCCTAGAGTTTGTAATATACATTTTTAACTAAATCTGCCTTCAGTAAAACTATTCTACTTCATGTATAGTGCAGGAACCTTCTGACAGAGTTCCCAATTCCTCCCCCTCACCTCTTGCTGCCATCCATTTATTTATCCGTGATGTTATAATTACCCAATACACTGTTACTATTATTGCTCTAGATAGCTATGTTTTAGGTCAGTTAAGAATAAAAAAATATTTTACCCACATTTATTCTTTCTCTAAAACTTTTCCTTTCTTGATGTAAATCCAAGTTTCTGACCTATGTGGTTTTCCTTCTTCCGGGAAAAAGTCTTTAAACATTTCTTGCACAGTAGGTATGCTGGTGATGATTTTATTCCATTTTAGCTCGTCTGAGAAAGGCTTCATTTCTCCTTCACTCGTCAAGTATAATTTCACCACATACAGAATTCTAAGGTGATGGATTTTTTTTTCTTTCAACACCTTCAGTATTTCATTATATTATTCCTCTGGTTTTCCTCTTTTCTCATAAGCCTGATGTCATTCTCATTCTTGTTCTTCCATAGATAAGGTGTTTCTTTGCTTCCTTATTTCCTGGCTCCTTTCAAGATTTTCAAGTTGTCTTTGGTTCTCTGCAGTCTGACTCTGATACAGCTGGGTGTATCTTTTGATATTTATCCTGTTTTCTGTTCTCTGGGCTTCCTGAATTTGTGGCTTGGTGTCTGCCATGAATTTTGGAAAGTTTTCCATGACATTATTTCAAATATTTGATTCCCTTTTCTCTTTCTTCTTGTCTTACAGTTTTTTAATGCTCTGTTTTATTTTCTTCATTTTTTCTTCTCTTTAAATTTCGGCTTAGAGATTTTCAAGTAACCTGTCTTTAAACACACTAGTTCTTTATTCAGCCATCTCGAGTCTTCCTAGCATTTCTTGGTGATTCTTAGAATTTCCATTTCTCTATTTATATTATCCATGTTCTTGATGTTGTCTACATTTTCCATGAGAGCCTTTAACTTAACCATATATATGTTATGATTTTCTGATCATTCCAACATCTGTGTCATATTTGAGTCTAGTTCTGATGATTTGTCTTTTTACACTGTGTTCTTTTTTGCCTTTTGCCATGCCTTTTTGAAGGCCAGATATGTTGTATTGGGAAATAGGAACTCAGCTAAATAGGTCTCCAGTGTGAGGGTTTATGTTAATTTGGCTAGGAGTTGGGCTTTGTGTACTATTTTCTGTAGCTGAGAGAGGCGTCAAATTTCCCTAGTGTCCTCACGTTCTGTCTCCCACATTGACTCTGGGCTTGCCTAAGTACTGCTGCTTCAAACAGAATCTGGGTCTCATCGGTCTTTCAGCTGTAATCCACTGCAGTTACACTGGAACCCTGTTGGTGTGGTGGTAAGGTGTTGGTGGAGGGGGCATTCTGTAATCTTTCAGTTTAGTCTCGGCCTTTCAGTGAGCTGCATCTCTGGTTTATGACTTTCACAAATGATTCTTCTTGTGTAGCTCTCCCTACCCCACCACCTTCCTTAGGGCTAGGTGAGGCTGGAGTGGGAGCAGTGTCTTTCTGCCACAGTTCTGGAACAGGCTGATAAAGTTTTTTTTTCACCCTCCCCCCCATGGGAAGTAGGCCTTTGTTAGGAGGAGGGCCCCAGGCAGGTGCATTTCACAGCAATTATTCTGTCACGAAAACGGCTATCGTTCTCAGATCTTTGCCATGAGAACTTGTTGGATTTCCTGGATATAAAGTCCATAAAAGTGTGGCGTGCCCCCTAAAACTTTGACCCCCAGGAGTTATTCTCACATTAGTTCATAGATAACTTCCAACAATCCATTAAAATCGCCATTTAAGTATTTCTATCAGTTTATGCCATCAGTGATGTCTACTCTAGGTAAGCAAATCTTACTATGATGCTGGATTTCTGTCTCTCCAGATGTCAGGCAGGATTTTGTGCTGCAAACTCATTCTCTGATGACTCCAAGAAAAGATATTGATTTTCTTGGTAGCTTGGAGAGAGGGCCTCCAAGCTCTTTAAATGTTGGAGCTGAAACCTGCATTTAACTTTCATTGGCTGTCTTTTGCATATGAAAGTTTCATACTTAAATCTTAAAATATTCGTGTTTTCCTTCTTGACAAGACATCAATGGCCATTGATTTAGATTTTTATCACCAGCAATAAAAAGGCTACAGAGCCATTTTCCACCTCATGCTGCACGTCTTGCATCCACGGTGCTTCCTTTCATTTTGTTGAAAATGCCTGGCTTCATGTCCTTCGGCCACAAATCTTAGATGTACAAATGGACATAAATTACATCAAAGAGCCTTTTTAAATGTACGTATATATGGTTTTCTTATGTTACATTTTTAATCTTTTTATTGTAAAATACATATTCATAAAATGTACAAAGTACACATGTACAATTTAGAGAATGATTATAAAATCATTACCCACATTAAGAAATATAATATTGTGAGTTAAAAGTCTGCAGTATAATGCTAGATCATAATAGAAGTAATGGGCATCCTTGCCTTGTTCTTAACTTTATTGCAAAAGCCTCTAGAGTTTCTCCATTAGATAAAATGATTACTTTAAGTACCGAAGTATATGCTTTTTATCATTTTTACTATTTTATTGACTGTTTTGTTTTTTTTTTTTTTATCAGGAATGGACGTTGATCTTTTTTTTTTCCCCAAAGATCTTTCAGCATGTATGGAGATACTGAAATGATTTTTCCCTTTGGTCTATTAATATGGTGAATTAAATTAACAAATTCCCTAATAGTGAATGGTCCTTGTATTCTGGAGATAAATCATACTTGGTCATCTTGTCTTTTTTTTTTTAATATGCTGATAAATTCAGCTAATCATAAGGGATAATGAGGTCATATGAGTGGGTCCTAATCCAGTATGACTGGTGTCCTTATGAGAAGAGATTAGGCCACAAACACACACGGAAGGGACACTATGTAAAGATGCAGGAAGAAGACAGCTATTTGCAAACTAATGAGAAAGGCCTCAGAAGAAATCAACTGTGCCAACACCTTGACTTCTAGCTCCAAAACTGTGATGAAATACATTTCTGTTGTTTAAGCCACCCAGACTGTGATACTTGGTCATGGGAGCCCTACCAACTGAAACATGACAGTCTTCACTTCAGTGCTTATAAACACAGTCAGGAAAATCACTATGGGGTGATGACTGGGAGTATGAAGCACAAGGATTTCAGGCAACTGTTAACAGAAATTTATATGTGTACATTTTTCCTGAGAAGTCAAGTTCCTGTGTCATATAATGGGCTAGCAGAGTTGCTCATTTTTGGTCCATTGATCATTCTGTTTTAATCCTTGAAAGCAGTATTTTTTCGGCCAAGAAAGATGTGACTAATGAGAGTACCATTTTTTTTTTTTTAGAGATTTTATTTATTTATTTGACAGAGAGTCAGACAGCCAGCGAGAGAGGGAACACAAGCAGGGGGAGTGGGAGAGGAAGAAGCAGGCTCCCAGCGGAGGAGCCCGATGTGGGGCTCGATCCCAGAACGCTGGGATCACGCCCTGAGCCGAAGGCAGACGCTTAACGACTGCGCCACCCAGGTGCCCCGAGAGTACCATTTTTTAATCCAACCCTGCAAATGAAGTAAGTGTCCTAAATAATCTGTTTTCTCTATCAAAACTCTTACCCAATTGTTAAATGTTTTCTGGTTTAAATTCGTTTTGTCTTATGCTGCTCCGTATTCACAGCGCACTGAAGTTATGTATTGAAGGTTCAGCTTTGAAAAATTATCTGCGGAATAAGCTAAATTTGTGAGTGACTGTTTAGCTGAAAAGTGAGAAATAAATTCATGTACCTTTCCCAGTTTTACTCTTTGCCATGGAGACTTTTCATTTTATTAATGAAGAAAAAGTAGCAATTTATCCCTCAGTTTAAAAATTCTGACCAGCAACTTTTCCTGGCTAAGAAAACATACATCTTTGTGAAGAAATACTAAAAAAAAAAAAAAAAAAAAAATCATAAGCAAGTCTTTTAAATTTATAATTTTTATCTCTCTGTAGAACGTAGAAAGGCAGACTTGGAGGCAAAGTATCTTGCTTCTACATCCAGGATGCTTGGTGACCATGCGAGCATCCCCTCGGGGAGTTTTGTTTCATATAGATTTGACTCCAACTTTCCTCACATCTGGTCATATGTTCCATTCAATAACCAGCTCAAAAAACCTTGCTGAAATTTTCACCCATCATTTTACTATCAAGTACATTATAAATTAACCTGACTTCAGATGTTCCTGGTATAAATGTAGTGGATAAAAACAAAAAAGGGACCATATCACGAATGTCTGTATTTTCATCCAGCCCCATGATGAAGGCTCAAGGTAACCTTTATCTCTCAGCTACTTGTTTGAATCCAGCCTTATCTACAGCACAGTGCTGTATCAGGTTTTATTCTCTTAAAATAGGAGGCCCACCTTCCAGAGTAATTCCCAAACTGAGTTTAAGGGAAAATGTCAGGCGATTTTATTCTCTTGTTTACGCATCTCATGGTATGACTCTTCCTCAAGGCTTCTTTTCCTTTCCTTCTTTCTCTCTTTCTTTTTTTGTTACAAAATGTAGACATTTTCCTAATGAACAAATGATTAATTCCCGAGCATTCACAATTTTTGTTCTTTCTCAAGGATTCTAAGGATTTTGTGTTTTGAGTCACCTCCAGAGCACTCCTTGGTTCTAAAGAAATGGATGATATTAATGGGATGTGAAGTAGAACTAAGGTTGTGTTTATTTGGGGGAAACATCAAGAGCTGGGGAAGGGAGGAATTTGGGAGAGTTGAAGGTGGAAAAGAGAGAGAATTGGAGGGAGAAGATACTTTTTGGGTGGAAGTTGTAGAGGGGAGGGTGATGATTAAAGATTTTTAAACACACTTGCTTTGCTTTAAAATAGACTTTCCTCTTACATGATCCACTAAGAGACTGATTAAATCATTAAATCTTTTAAATTACCTTTTAGCTGTCAAAACCAGACAATGCAGGCTTCAGGATTGGATCCATTTATACCGATTGATTTTTAAATGTCACCTCTGAAAGGACTGCTTCAAGCTACTATTTCTCAGGGCTTTTTCCACACAAGAATCACAAGAATGGAAAATATAAAGGATAAACTCTTCCCAAGGCCATGATTTGGCTACGGCTGGTTCTTCACCAGCTTGTTTTACTTTGACTACATCAAACTACCAACTCCTCATCCTTGCATTGGGTGGTTCCATTAGGCTTTTTTTTCTGAAGAGCCTTCCCAGAGAAACTTAGGAAAAAATCATCACAAGTGGGCCCTCCAAATACTTCTTTTTTTTTTTTTTTTTTTAAGATTTTTATTTATTTATTTATTTGGGAGAGAGATGGAGATAGTGACAGAGAGCACAGGAGTGGGGAGGAGAGGGAGAAGCAGGCTCCCTGCTCAGCAGGGAGCCTGACATGGGGCTGGATCCTTGGACCCTGGGATCACGACCTGAGCTGAAGGCAGATGTTTACCTGACTGAGCCACCCAGGCACCACCTTCCAAATACTTCTTAGATGAATCAGTTAATTTATTTCTTAAGTTTTAAATTTTTTAAAAGATTTTATTCATTTATTTGACAGAGAGAGAAAACACAAGCAGGGCGAGGCAGGCAGAGGGAGAGGGAGAAGCAGGCTCCCACTGAGCAAGGAGCCTGATTCAGGACTTGATCCCAGGACCCTGGGATCATGACCTGAGCTGAAGGCAGACACTTAGCCTACTGAGCCACCCAAATCCCTGAATCAATTAATTTAAATTGATATGCATCTGTCTTTTTGCTCTCATGCTCCCCTGTTCTTTACCTTTTGTTTTATAGGAGTTTCTTTTAGAATTCTTCATGAGAATGCCCACCTGTCACCACCAGGATAGAATATGGAGGTCTATAGGTAAGTGGGTGCTCGCGCCTGGGGGCTGAATCAGACGTGAAGCAGCTTAAGCAAACAGCGTCTCCTTTCCTGCCCCCAGTGACAAATTGCTTCTCAGAAGCCTTTCCAAACCCAATGTGCTGATTGTGGCCAGTAAGGCTTCTGGACACACTCCCCCAACCCTATTCCAGTTCACAGTGGCCTGGTGAAAGGACAGAATCTGAGCCTAGCACATGCATACACAGACCACGGCCTGCTCCATTTTCTCAGGGGCGGCAGTGCTTCTGGGCCCCTGCATCTCAGTTGCACAGGACAGCTTCCAGAAAGCGAGCGAAAGCGAGTGTAGGTGGGAGCGCCTCACACCACGCTGGCGTGTGAGGCAGATGCTGTTCGGGCCTATGCGCCCGGGGGGCTTGTCTGGATGCTGGATTTTGTCAGTAGGGGAGTAACACTGTTGTGCGGCTGGGCCTGTATTTACCCACTCCTTGTCAACTGCGATCTTGAAATATCTTGAACCCCCTGCATTCCCTACTCAGTTGCTTTTAACTTTGCTCTCTGCTGCCGTTTCCTTCCTAGATGGGAAAGGGTAGAGCACTTCAGGTAAGTGTACTGCTTTATTTTATTTTTTAAAACAGATTTTATTTTTGAGTAATCTTGGCACACAACTTGGGGCTCAACACTACAACCCTGAGATCAAGAATTGCATGCTCTACTGACTGAGCCAGCCAGGCACCCCAAGTATACTATTTTAAGAGGAATTAAATTTTTTTAAAAGATTATTTATTTATTTATTTGACAGAGATAGAGATAGCTAGTGAGAGAGGGAACACAAGCAGGGGGAGTGGGAGAGGAAGAAGCAGGCTCATCGCGGAGGAGCCTGATGCGGGGCTCGATCCCATAACGCCAGGATCACGCCCTGAGCCGAAGGCAGACACTTAACCGCTGTGCCACCCAGGCACCCCTAAGAGGAATTAAATTATCTCCATAGAATGGGTCTGCTTTGGGCCACTGAGCAGACTGGCTTCTCCTCAGGTATGTGTCATCTTCACAGATGAACCTTCACAGAGGAGAGAATGTCCTTATTGCTGTCCCTGCCTTATGCTGATAAAGAGGGTTGTACCTTCATGGCCATACTCTCCTTTCCTTCAGCAATTATTCTCTGAGTCCCCACAGCCACCATGTATTAGGCTAAATACTGGGGATACAAAGATGAGATTGCTGCTGCCTTCATGACTGATCAGAAACCAGACATGAAAATAATCAGTCGTACCAGAAAGCACAAGGAAACAAGTCTAGGAAAAGGCATATGTAAGATGCTATGCTTAATCCTCATGACAAGAAGATACCACTGAGAAACTAGTATTTGAGGAAGGACTTAACAATGAGTAGATAGAGAAGGCAGGAAAAGACTTTCTAAATGGGTGGAACAATATAACTTGAAGCAAAGAGGCATCAGAGAGTATGGCATCTAAATACTGTCCGTGGGGCTATTAAATCAACCAGATTAACTATTTTTAAATCCTTTATCATCTTATCACTTTAAATCCTTACCATCATCATTATTATTATCTATCATTTGAAATATCAACCTCTGATGGAGGAGTGTCTCCTACTTGAAATAGGATGTTTTATAACATTTTTTTCTTTTATTTTGATTCATTTTTTAATTACGTATTTTTATGCTATGTTCATCAGTATATAAACTTTCATCACTATTTTATCTTCTTGATGGATTGCATTTTATGAATATAAATTGAAATAGCCATCTTTATCTGGTTAACCATTTTTGGCTTAAATTCTACTTTGTCTAACTTACTAAATTACTTTCATTAAATGAAGTAGCTGAATCTATAATAATTGGATCCCAGTCTTCTGCCTGGACCTTGAGAAAAGAAAGAATAATGCAATGAGAGATGAGCCCAATCTTTGATCTCAGCTTTGAGAGTAGTGATCAGTGAGGACATGGTTTTGGTGTATAGGAACTAGGGAAATAGTAGAAGAGGGGAAATCTGTAAAATCCTGAGGCCTGGACATACACCAGAGCAAACACAATTAATGACGTTCACTTCCCTTTCATACTTCTTTGAAACCCAAACTCACTTCTCTACCTCTTCTAAAGTTAGGGGATCTCAGGCCCTATAAAGTTGAGTTGTAGGCCAGGACAAACCATTAACACTTCCTGGACGCCC
This sequence comes from Ursus americanus, assembly GCF_024610735.1. NCBI lineage: Eukaryota > Metazoa > Chordata > Mammalia > Carnivora > Ursidae > Ursus > Ursus americanus. Next base: position 47,038,191 of record NC_142130.1, read on the forward strand.
CATAAGCTACATGTTCTCCCAAAGGAAACAATGTTCCTTCAGTGAAACCATTCTGCCATGGGACCAGAGATGGGAAAATGGGAGGAAAGGTAATTGGTTACACTTTATCTTTGTTCATAAATAAATATGCCTCTTTATCATTTTTGGTTGAGCCATGTAAACTAAGAAGAAGGGGAGAGGGAGAGAGAATCTCAAGCAGTTTCCACACTGAGCACAGCGCCTGACACAGGGCTCAACCTCACAACCCTGAGATCACAACCTGAGCTGAAATCAAGAGTCAGATACTTAACTGACTGAGCCACCCAGGCACCCCGTGAAACTTTATTTCTAAATCCAGCCACCATGCTGAGAAAAGTGCAAGCTCATGAAGAGGAACATGAGTGTTGCAATTAACAGCTCCATCTGAGCTTCCAGCCAATGGCGAGCAATGCAAGTGGGCCCCCTTAAGAACCTAGCGTAGTTCAGCCTTTGATGCCAACATCTGGCTGCAACTGCATGAGCAACTCCATGTGAGAACCATCTAGCTGAACCCACACAGTGTAGTGAACTGTGAGAGATAATAATAAAGATAGCTGGTATTCTTAGATAGGCATAGTACTGACTCTGTGGCCCCACAGATGATGAAACTGTCACAAACTTAATCTGCTTTTCCTCTTCCTTTTCTGAACATTACAGGTGTCAAAAATAAAAATGTTTGTTCTTTTTTTATCCCTTCTCCTCCCACTTTCCTTTCTTAGAAACGTGATTTCTACCAAAGATTGTTTTCACTATCTGTGGTTTCTATTTACCTTTAGATTCTTGCTTAATTCCCCTGTTTCTAAGAATTCATTGAAGAAAGATATCTGCTTTTTATAAACTCTTACGTTATATAGCTTTGCAACACTCAAGAAGTGAGCCCCACAAACTCACTTCTCAGTAGTACAAGTGTGAAGGGAGGGCAGTTAGGTGAAATCCAAGTGAATTTATCCTTATATTTTATGTCCTGAATATCAAGAACTTAGACAAGCACTGCAAGTAAGAAAAAAATTCAAAATTTAAAAAATATATATAACATATATAATTATTGGATATCTGCATTGGTTTCACTAAAAAAACAACTGAGAAAAGTGGAATGGAGATTAAAAGTTTTCATTCAGCAAATATTTATAAGGGTATTTTCCATTCAGTATTAGATTTCTGTTCAACCCACCGTCAATCATGGCTGTTTGGTAAGGAGTCAGTCCATTCACACGATTTCTGGTGACATTTTATAAGGAGTAACACACAAGCCTAGCTTGATGAGAAAGGATGCTTTCCTGGCAAAACTGGAATGTATCGATAAATTGAACATTTCCCTAACTTCTTAAAAAGAAATCATCTTGACAAAGTGTTCAGTCTCGTTTAGTGAGTTACGTGATGAACAAGTTATGTATGGTTTCCCAAATGTAGGATGAGGTTTAAACAACAGATGGAAAAATTGGAAAAAAAAAAAAGAAAGACTGATTTAGGGAATGCCACCAGAGACGAAGATGGAATGTCAGAGTGAGTGCTTTCATGAGGAAATATAGAAAAACTATACTCAAGTGTTCTCACAAGGACATATGAGACACTTGGTACCTTTGACTTCTCTGGAAGCGTTCTCTGAGTAGAAACTATTTAAGTTGAAGTACTGCCTGTTAACCAAGTTCATAATGTCCATTATTTTTTGATAGAATAACCACAAACATAAAATTTAATCAATTATAAATATATCTATGCGTATACCATTAACTAATCGTTCACGGATTTAATTTAATGTAGAATACTGTAGTAGTTGCCTCACCCTTATCTTACTCAAAACTCCCTTCTTAATTTTTATAGCAAAACATAGAAGAAGTTGGGTGATTTTGGATAGCTTCTTTGAAGAACTGCTGGACAACAGTAGAAAATATATGAATTTTGCAACAAAAGCTATCTGGTTGGGTAGATTTCATGTTAATGAGGGTAAATCACAGCTTTCTGAGACCTAGTTCCTTATTTTAAAAATGAGAAAGAGGTCTTATCTAGTATGAAAAATTAGCGAAGTACATAACATGCTCCAAGTTGTAAATCTCCAATCTCTTTCACCCATTTGGGTTAGGTGTCTCTCTGTGTCCTTTTTCAGCACCTTGTAACCAACTCATTGTATTGTATTCCATCTGTCTGATGAGTTATCATCTCACATGTTTCTCATGGGTAGGGGCAGTGTCTCCCCTGACATTGTGTGCCCAGTGCCTATCCATGTTACCTGAGCCAAACTAGGCTCTCAGTGAATGAATGAGTGAATGAATGAGAAAGACATTCAAGGTGGCTCACTTTTGTTTGGGTTTATGTATTGTGTCTTGAACAGTACAAATATTACAGAACATTTCCATCATCACAGAAAGTTTTATTGGTCTGGCTACACTAGATGCAATAATGAACAGTAACCATATCTAGTTTGGGATGAAGAAAGGATTTTTTTTATAGGAACGGTGCAATAATTACATGTTCTGTTTGTTTAAATATGTTATAATTATCTTCAGAGAATGCTGCATACCCATCTTAATGGGACTTAAATACTTCACAGTATGCAAATCTCACCTGATTATCATAAGTAACAATAAATCATCTTCATGGTGAATGTTAGAGAGGCCTTTTATGTTTGTAAAGGGTAGTGTGACCAAACCAAGATCTTCCAGAACAAGATGGTTGGCAGTACAAACACAGTGGTAAATTTGAATAAGTGCTGAGGGAGCTCCAGCTGATCTCCTTGTGCATAATTCTAAATCAAGCAAGTTGGCCTAAAGCTTTGGTGTCCTTTTTTTGTTTTTTCAAGATTCTGTGATTTTATAAATTGTTAAATGCTTTAATAACAATCCTCAGGGGACTGTGTGATATTCAGCTAAGTGAGAGATACAAAGCTGGTGATATCCCAGTTATGAGAACAGATTCCAAAGTATTTTTCTAGGAGAAGAGGCAGATACTGAACCTGATATTCAAATGTCATGCTAATGTCATTCCTTTTAAGTGCTCAGAAAAGGTTCTCACACAGATGAAAGAATGTGAAATCACTTGACACTAATCTGGAATCTCTTTTACTGTCTGAGGACATTGCTTCCAGGAGTGGATTCTCTAACCCCCTGGCTCTTTTTTAGTACCTGTGTCTCCTCACAAGTCCTGCCCTGGTTGAAATTTAGAAGATAATACTAATTCAGCATAAATAGTTCAATAATTCATTATTTTATTTTCCAAGACTTGAACTAGCAAAGAAAGAATGTATATATCAGCAAATAAAACATTCTTCTAATTGGTTTTCCCATCCCAAATAATACTCTCTACCTTTTGACACCCAACTTGTCTGTTATTTTTGTTGTTCTGCTTCTGCATTCAAAACAAACTTTTATATAATTTTATTAAAGGAGAGAACCAGGAATATGGTGGGGTACAGGGATCCCGAGCTCACCACATCCCATGGACACACTGAGGCAACAACTACACCTGTACAACTTACTCTGAAAATGACCAGAAGACTGGCAGAACAAACCTCTGCAGCTAGTCATGGAGAGAATTGCACATCGAAAAGGGTAGGAGGGGTGGGGTTGTCGTTGGGAGCCTAACCCCTGGTTGGACTAACCACAAACAGAAGGGACCTCAAAAGCATGGAGGAGAGAGGGGATCATACCCCACACTGGGTGCCACCCACCCTAGGGACCTGCCCTGGGAAGAAAAGTCCCCACAAGTCTGGCTCTGAAAACCAGTGGGGCTTAATTAATTCCAGGAGTTCTCAGCAGGGCTTAACTCTGGGAGAATGAGAGGATGATAAGAAGCTGAGTCCCTGCCCTTAAAGAGCCAGCATACTAAATAACTCAACCCACAACACAGCACAGAAGCAGGGGTTTGAAAAGCACCTGGGATATGTGTGAAGGAGATCTATTGACCAAACTTAGAATGTATGCTGGAGGGGCAAGGATCTGCAGGAGGGTTTTCCAGAAACAAAAGCGATGGCAGGTGCCATTTCCCCCCTCCCCCAGCCCAGATAGCCAGACACTTGTGGGAGGCAGCACAACAGTCTACACCTACCTTGCTCGCATCATGTGCCCTGTCCCCACATTCCCCTGTGGAGCCAACCCACCCGCTTCTTCAGGCATCCTACCAAAGCAGCTCCCATTCCACCACGTCTGGCAGGCAGCCCTTACTGGGACCAGCACCACTCCAAAGTAACTCCTGCCCTTCCCCACCCCCAGTGGGAGGGAGATAACACACACACCACATCTGTAGTCCCTGCAGCTGGGCCTCTTAGCTAGCTGTGCAGGGAGTGAGCCCTGCCCTTTAGTGCACCTAAAACTGTGGCACACAGGCTAATTTCAGACAGCTGGGGCTGACTGCCAGCCCCGCCCACCAACCAGTTGCTATGCTAACTGCAATAGTTCTCTCAGTAGCATAGGGAGAAGACCCTGCCCAGTGTGCCCACCACAGGCGAAGCAGTCACAGCTCAGCCACAACAGGAAGACACACACAGTTCACACAGGGAACACCCCTGCAGTGTGTGGTCCTGGTGATCAGGGGATGGCACCATAAGGTACCAAAAGACTTCTATATAAGACCATTACTTTCAAGATCAGGAGACACAGTTGACCTACCTAACACAAAAACAAACAGAGAGAGAAAAGAAATGAGGAGTCAGAGGAATATGTTCCAAATGAAAGAACAAAACGAAATCAGAGTAAAAAAGCTAAATGAAACAGAGATAAGCAATATGCCTGATAAAGTGTTCAACGTAATGATCTTAAAGATACTCACTGGACTTGAGGAAAGAATAGATGGACTCAGTAAGTACCTCAGCAAAGACATAGAAAACATAAAAAAGACCAGGTAGAGGTGAAGAATTCAATAACTGAAATGAAAAAAATACACTTAGAATGAATCAACAGCAGATTAGAGAATGCAGAAGAATGGATCAGCAATCTGGAAGACTGGGTAATGGAAAGCAACCAAGCTGAACAACAAAAGGAAAAAAAAAAGAATAATAAAGGGAGAATAGGTTAAAGGAGCTCTGTAACATCAAGCATAATCACATTCACTTTATAGGGATTCCAGAAGGGGAAGCGAGAGAAAGGGGCAGAAAACTGATTTAAAGAAATAATACTGAACACTTCCTCATCTGGGGAAGGAAACAGACACATAGATCCAGGAATCACAGAGAACCCTAACAAGATTAACACAAGGAGGTCCATACCAAGACACAAAATAATCAAAATGACAAAAAATAATGATAAAAAGAGTTTTAAAATCATCAAAAGGAAACAGTTACATACAAGGGAAACCCCATAAGGATGTCTGCTGATTTTTCAGGAAAAAGTTTGTAGGCCAGAAGAGAGTGGCAAGGTATACTGAAGGTGATGAAAAGAAAAAAACCTACAACTAAGGATATCCAACAAGGTTATCATTCAAAATAAAAGAGACATAAAGAGTTTATCAGACAAACAAAAATTAAAGGAATATATTACTACTCAACCAGCCTTGCAAGGAATGTTAGAGTGAATTATTTAAGTGGAAAAAAAGGCCATACTAAAAGAAAATTATAAAAGGAAAAAATTCCACAGGTAAAAGCAAACATATAGTGAAGGTAGTAGATTAATTATTGATAAAGCCAGTATAGAGGTTAGATTTCAAAAGTAATAAAATCAATTATATCTACAAAATTAGTGAAGGGATACACAAAATAAAAATATGCAAAGTATTTCATCATATAAACGTGGAGGAAGGAGTAAAAATTTAGTGCTTTTAGAAAGTGTTCAAACTTAGGTGACCATCAGCTTAATGTAGACTGCTATCTATACACGTAGGATGTTATATACGAACCCAACGGTAACCACAAATCAAAATACTAGAGACACAAAAATAGAGAAAGAAATCCAAGTATAACACTAAAGAAAGCCATCAAACCACAGTGAAAGAGAGTAAGTGAAGAAGAAAGGAAGAGAGAAGCCCTACAAAAACAACCAGAAAACAATAAACAAAATGGCAATAAGTGTGTGCCTATCAACGATTGTTTTAAATGTAAAAGGACTAAATGCTCCAATCAAAAGACATAGGATGACTGAATGGATAAAAACAATGACCCATCTATACTGCCTACAAGAGACTTGCTTCAGACCTAAAGACACATATAGACTAAAAGTAAAATGATGGAAAAAGATATCCTATGCAAATGGAAGCAAAAACAAAAACAAAAACAAAATCCACAGTAGCAATGCTTATAACAGACAAAACTGACGGTAAACAAAGACTGTAACAAGAGACAAAGAAGGGCATTATATAATGATAAACGGATAAATCCAAAAAGGATATAACAATTGTAAATACCATGCATCCAACATTACAGCACTTAAATATATAAAGCAAATCTTAACAGACAACATAAACGTAGAAATTGATCAAATATATTAATATTTCCAATAAGGAATTATTATCTGAAATATATAAAGAACTTATAGAAGTCAACACCAAAACAAACAATCCTATTTAAAAATGGGCAGAGAATCTAAACAGACATTTTCCCAAAGAAGACAGTCATGAAAAAATGCTCCACATCACTAATCATCAAGGAAATGCAAATCAAAACCACAACATGATACCTCCTCACACCAGTGAGAATGGATAGTATCAAAAAGACAAGAAAGAACAGGTGTTGGCAAGGGTATAGAGACAAAAAACAAATTTGTGTACTGTTGGTGGGAATGTAAAATAGTACAGCCACTGTGAAAAACAGCTCGGAGTTTAATTAAAAATCAGAAATAGGATTTTGGGTATCTACCCAAAGAAAACAAAAACACTAATTTGATAAGATGTATGACCCTATATTTACTGCAACATCATGTATCATAGCCAAGATATTGGACGCAATCTCGGTGTCCATGGATAGAAGAATGGATAAAGAAGAAGAGGTTATATGAACAAGTTTCTTGTAGATATATTTATATATACCTTATATATATATATAGGTGTGTGTGTGTGTGTGTGTATATATATATACATATGAATATTACTTAGCCATAAAAAGGGATGAGATCATGGATGGACCTAGAGGATAATACGCTAAGCGAGTCAAGTCAGAGAAGGACAAATACCGTAGGATTTCACTTGTATGTGGAATCTAAAAAAACAAAACGAATGAATAAACAAAAGAAAAGCAGCAGCAAACCCATAAACACAGAGAACAAACTGGTGGTTTGTGGGGGGAAGACATATGGTGAAAAGGAGTGGGAGGTACAGGTCTCCAGTTATGAGATGAATACGTCACAGAGATGAAAGTACAGCACAGGGAATATAGTCAGTGGTATTGTAGCTGTGCTGTATGGTGACAGACGGTCGTTACACTCGTGGTGAGCATAGCCTACAGAATTGCTGAATCACTGTGTTGTACCCTTGAAATTAATGTAACATTGTGTGTCAACTCTGCTTCAGTAAAAAAGGACCCCTTTTAAACATCCTTTTATACTTCCATGATAGATGTCATACTTTCCAGTATTCATGAAGAAACATTTTTCATATTCATTTATCAAAATGAATATTTCTTGAGAGAGTATTATTAAGGATCTGGGCCACCAACAAGGTAAACATAATCTCTGCCTTCACGGGGATTATAGTCCAGTGGGGGAGAGAAGCATAAAATGATTCATAGAAATAACTACATATTTACTGTTTGTTAAGGGTTAAGATGAAATCGTGGAGAGAAACCTCCCCTGTGGAAGTGACCTTTATGTGACTTGAAGATGAGTGGAACTGAGCCTGGTTGGGAAGGTAAGTGCAAAGGCCCCTCCCACGGGAGCCTTCTTAACTGGTACCAGCCTAGTTGGGGGCGGGGGGCGGGCAGCACACACTTCATTTAGATATAACTCAACTGGTTAGGAAATAATTCAGTGGAACTGGATTTTACATGGCAAAGCAAAGCACCTCTTTGGTTATCTCTGGAGTACTCAAAAAAGCTGCAGAACCTGCTGGAGATTCCATCCAAGAATGGAGAACAAGTAGGAACAGACATGCAGGTTTGAAGGTCCAGGGGAAAAAAGAAGAGAATTGCATAATCATTTTATCCTACCAAATCCTGCTCATTCGGTGAGAGAACTAGGAAAGATTTTGATTGCTGCAGATTTGCATTTAGGAAGCATTCCCTGGGTACCATGTGGGGACTGAGTTAGAGGGAGCAAGGACACTTTCAAGGAGACGCTTGGGGGATCAATAAGCCTGGGGAAAGATGACAGAAGTCTGGAGGAGAGTCGACAGCAAAAGGGGTGAAAAGAAGTGCAAACATGCGAGGTGTAAATGTAAATACATAAAAACCAAAAACTGCTTATGAATTTGGTGACACTTTTAAGTGTTTGTGTTTATTATGCCAGCATACTTACATGTTGGAAAAATAGTAAAACACTTTGTGGTATTTTGAGTCCTCTGAGCTGCCGCTGCCAAGATGGGATTCAGGCCCCCCCGGAGTTCTATGGAGGGAGAGGAAATGAGGGCCAGGCCCCTGAAAGTACAGTGCCAGTCTGCAGTGCAAGTCTGACCCCGGGGCGTGGGGGGGGGGGCGGTGAAGGAGAGACTGCCAGCAACTCCCGCACCATTTAGCAGGGTTCTAGGGCTGGTTCCCTAATTAGCAGTTGCCCTTTTAAGCTGTGGCTTTGTTTCTATGCCTCAGGGCAGACAAATCTGCTCTCGGGCTCTCAGTGCCATCCCTCCCCATTGCAGATGGCAGCGTGGAGGGTGGGGGTTCCCTTCACGACCCTGTCTCCATCTGTCTTGCTGGTCTCTGTGTGGTCGCTCTATCTTTTGTGGTGCAGGTAATGTTCAGTCAGCCCTCGGTTCTTTAGGAGAAGTTTCTCTGTAAATAGGTATATATTTTGTGTATCTGTGAAGGAGGTGAGTTTAGGATCCATGTTTCCATCTTGGACCAGAACACAAACGGGTCCTTTAAAAAAAAAAAAAGAAATTGCTCGGAAAACCTGTTTTTAGCTCCTTAAAATGATGACACTAAGGCCACACATGGGTTTTTACACGATTTCTCCCCAAAGAACAGGCTCAAGTATGTGATTGGGATGAAGGATTTGGGGAACAAGAAAATCACAATATGAAATAGAAACAGCATCAGGAAGGTCAGAATTCCGTTTTCTCGAATACTTGCCCTTGATTTAAACAATAAGCATTCCTTTAGAGGAAAAATCAGAGAAAAGGAAAGTGTGTGTCTTTTGTACTCTAGCCAAGGCTTTGTGAAGAAAATGGAAACTGGGGACCAAGAAGGGCAAACCTGAAATGAGCACTTTCCTCTGGGATAAGTGTTTGGAGAGAAAGCTCCAGATGGGACAGGCTTCCCCTACCTGAGCTGAGGGCCCACATGGTGCCTCAAGAGGAGATGGAAATTTGGATTTGAAAGTGAAATATCCTACAGTTTCTTGTGGGCAGCTACTTTAACTTTTACAAAATAGTGTCCAGGCCAAACTCTTCAGCCAAAATTTGCATCCTTTGTGTTATTAGACCTTCTCCCTTTGCTCCCAGTTACGCTTTTACCGCTCATGTTGTCCCAGGGCCTGCTCAACTCCTGACTTCTTGGGTTCTGACTCCTGCTCTAAATGCCATGTGTGCCTTTGACCTTAATGAAAAATCTCTCCAAAAACAAGGGGTAAATGAGGTTACAGGTTTTCCAGCTCTTGATCCTCATATTGCCCAGACCTCCACTCCTACCACCAGGCCTCCAGGCCAGGACCCCAAGAACAAGTAGACAGGGCTTCATGCCAACAAAAAGTGACAGCCCCCCAAATACCCTGGGGCTTTGCCAGATTTGTACAAGCATAACTTATTATTTTGCTGGCAGAAGAGTGAGATAAATGAGGACTCAGAGGACCAACAAAAACTGAAGGCTGTCAGGACTAAAGCAAGCTCAGACATCGTGGAGCCTTGGCCCGAACTTGATGCCAAAAGGGGAGTGCTGAGGTCACACCCCAGATGTCTTGGTTGGCATCAAAAAGCTCCAGAAAGAGCCAATTGTTTAAATTCTTCCCTTCATTCTGGGCCAGAAATTCTTAATTCCAAGGAGGAAGTACGGCAGAAAGAAGGAGGGGACCTCAGAGCAGAACGAACTCCTGGACTCTGATTTATGGGCACAACGGTCGGATTTGGGCATGTGACAGTAGATCACTGTTCTTGTGTTTGCTGACACAGCTTTGAAGCCCTCATCCCCATCTCCAGGCTCTTGGCCAGAACTCAGATGGAAGAGACAAAATAATAATAATGGGGACCGATTGTGGAGGAATATGTCAGCGAGTATGACATTCATGAAGATTCTGTTCGGGGGAGACGAACTGCAAAAAATTGAATATTGAAACTAGCAGTTGTCAGAATTCTTTTCCCCGATCCCCACATGCCCCTGCAAAGTTTTATAATAAATATCAATTACCCAGTAGGAGAGGTGTGAGTTAACAGCCATCACCAGACATCTGGCTTCCGAAGCACCTTTGCCAAAGAGAGCACAACCTGTGCAACTGGATCTGAGCAGCCTTCACTCTCGGTGGTCTCGAGCATCCTTGCACCCAGAGAAAGGAATCACTTTGCTATTTTATCTAATGGTTTATTTATATTTTTGCATAACATATTTTGGCTGTATGACTTTCTGGACTTCCCTCTTTTACAACCAACAATCGCACTGAAATGTGAAATGTGCCTAAAATTAACAAAGGCAATGTCTCATCCCACCTCTCCGATCCTATTTAGGCTTGAAGAAGTGGGACAACAGCAGACAGGGTGCAAAGCAGAGGAGCAGAGAGACCTGGGGTTGCTCCCAGCTTTGTGCCTGCAAAGCTGCTCATCTGTGACCTGAAGTCAGCCACAACAGTTGTCTCAGTCTTAGAGGGAGTTGTCTTTTGAATGACGGATTAGAATTAGATCATCTCCAAGGGCCCTGGTTGCTCTAACACTCTACTGCTGAACTCAGGCTGACATCCGAGACAGACTCATGGGACTTATCTTCAAGTTTTCATTCCTATAATGATATGTGGATGACTAGGGGCTGAAGTGTTGGGAAGATATCTTGGAAATTTCCCCATAGAGACGTCAAGAGGAAAGAGTTCACAGTCTTTTTGCACCATTTCTGCCGAGTGTTCCTTATTTCTCTGGTCAAGAAATATAAGTTTTGAGAATATCTTCAAAAATAGTATGGCTCTCTCCTTCTCCTCTACCCCTGGAGGTTCCACTGGGTGATGAAGGTCTGAAAGAGATGCGGGAATCCAGCCAAGCACTGCCTTCCCCCGCACTCACAGGAAGGAGGATCCAAGAATCTGCCGACAGCCAGCAGGGGGTCCATTTTGAGCCATCTGCAGATACTTTAGAGAAATTGTTCTCTTTCAATGAGGAAAAGCCACACATACACAAAAACATGCTCACTACCTATTTCCTGACCCATTGCAGACCACCAGTCTCTTCTCACCAGTCATTCTTCCAAAATGTAAACTATACCACAACGCCCATAATGCTTCCGTTTCAATTTCTGAGGCAATATTTTCAAGATCCTTGAAAGCTAGATTGACAACAGCCATCCTATGACTTCTTTTTTAAAAAAAATCAATGGTTATGTGGCTGTTTCATATCTATTTCTGAGTAACAGTTCACCCCAAAATTTAGTGTCGAAACAACAATTTCTTTCTCATGGGGTTCTGTGGGTTGATGGGGAGGTTTTTCTGGTAGGCTCATCCAGGCTCACTCATTTTGCTGCATTCAGCTAGAGAGAGTCCCTGACTCCTTCACTGATGTCTGGTAGGTGGCCCTGGCTGTTGACTAGAAGAATTTTGTTCTCCTCTGAGAGGCCTCTTATCTTCTAGTAGGCTAGACTGGTTTCCTTACATGGTGGTTTCAGAGCAGCACTTCAAGGGAACAAAGTGGAAGCCACAGGCGTCTTAGAGCCTAACCTCAGAAGTTCTACATAATTTCTGCCATATGCATTGGTCAAAGTAAGTCACAAGTCCACAGCAGAGTTAGGAGGTGGGGAAACAGACTATCTCTTGATGGGAGGCACAGCAAAGTCAAAGAGACATGTGTGCAGGAATTGGAGGACTGTGGACTGTTCTCTTTACCTCTACCTACTGCAGATAACTTTTAAAATGATTTTTAAAAAGTAAAACATTATAACTATGGAAAAAGTGGAAAATGTATCAATAATTATAAATAAGGAAATAAAAATCACCCTTAATCCCACCACCCCAAGAGAATGACTGTTAATATCATCAGCGTATGTACGCCCAGCATTTTTCTATACATCTTTACATTAGGTCAAGATATACATATTGTTTTGTTCCCTGATTTTTAGAATCCAACAGCATGCCCTAAACATTTTCTCATAATGTACCTAATCTTATATTAATGTGCCGTGACTTATTTATATATTTCGTGTATTTTTACTACTATAAATAATCATATAGTGAACTTTTTCATATAAATCTTTGTGCATATCTCTGGTTATTTCTTTAAGGTTAAGTTCATAAATTAGAATTGCTGGGTCAAAAGAAATATATTTTAAGACTTTGAGATATTTTGCCAAATGACTTCCCATAAAAAATTTAAAATAATTTTATGTTCTCAGCAGAAGAATACAAGGAATCCCTATTTTCCCCTTTTCCTTAACCCTGGTGAATCTGAGAGGTGAAACTGACATTCATAGCTATCTCAATTTGTATATCATTGTCAATAATGTTGAACATTTTCCCATTTTTATCAGCCATTTGCATTCTCTCACCAATACAGTCTACTGCTTGTCTCTCTCTCTCTCTCTCTCTCCCTGGAAATATCAAGAAGAAAAAATGGAGAAGTCATGTTTCTTGCTCATTCTTAGTGGTGATAGAAGCTTAATGCCGTAAATGACTTAAAGGGTAAGGGTCTCACTGTGGATACATCATAGGTTCATAGTCTAATAATTAGACATCAGTAAGTATCTCTGCTCTGCCCAGTTGTTTCTTTCCCCTAACATCTGATGCCTTACTAGATTTTAAGTAGTTCGGGAGCAAGAATCATTTCTTAATGCTTCTCTGTGTCTCCAGCACCTACAGATGGCAGATGTCAATGGTTGTTGGTTGGCTGGTTGAATAACTGAATGGATGAATGTTGGCCTAAGAATTTTTCTACCCTTCTATCTGATTCTATCCTGCTTCAACTTGAGAGACAAGCTAGAGTTTTTCATGCTGTTGAAATATACCATGCTACTGAAATATGCCATGAGGATATTTCTGTTAACTTTCTAAGGGCTATCACTGAGTTTTGGTGCAAAAGGATCAATCCTGGCATACCCCAAATGTAGTAGTGCATTATTTCAAATAATGGGTTGCCCAGTCTCCCTGGCTCTTATACCCCATGTTCTCATTTAGCTCTACACCAGCATCCAGCCAATATTCATTTTCTAAGCCTTTCTGATCCATCTCTGCTCATAAAATTAATTCTAGCTTTCCTTCCCCACCTCTCCTCTACCTTCTCTTGAGCATATAACTTTTTTCCCTTTCTTCTCTTTCCCTCCCTGCCTCTCCCTTCTTCCTTCCTTCCATCCTTCCATCCTTCCTTCCTTCCTTCCTTCCTTCCTTCCTTCCTTCCTTCCTCCCTCCCGTCCTCCCTCCCTACCGTCCTTCCTCCCTCCCCTTCTCCCTCCCTCCCCTCCTCCCTTCCTTCCTTCCTCCCTTCCCCCCTCCCACCCTCCCTCCTTGCCCTTCCCTAGCCTTCCCAGGCCTTCCCTCCCCTTTCCTCTTCCCCACCAGACTTGGTCTCATGAGACATAATTATTTTATCACTTTAAAGTGCTCACATTTATAATAACTACTTGTCCATAGGAGAAAGAGACTAATATAATGATAATTAAGGAAAGGTTTTTCCATTAAGACTCCTTCTTCTCACAGACACAGGAGACAGAATAACAAGTATAGAGGAGAGCACTGAGCTAGAATGTCTGCCATGACAGGTGATCCCAGGGTGAATCTAATAATGCAGACTTGATCTATGTCACTTTTAAACCCTTCCACCAAAATGCTATCCACTTCTGGGAAAATCTACACGTTTTTGCCTCCTTTAGCCTCCACCATGCTCAACCTCTTTCTTTTCACTATTCTCTTCTCCAGACTCTTCCTTCATTATTCCTTCCAGTGTCCCTTACGGCAATCATCTCCATCCAGGATCTCTGTCTCTCACCTCTGCTTTTGTCCACACCCAACAGTTGAGTTTGTTAGCCTAGTATTACCACAACTAACTTAACAACAAATGCCAAGAACATACTATCATCTATTAGACATTTCCAGCATCCAAAGGACCTGGATGGTCCAATTACTGATCCTTTGGACAAATAAATTCACTGAGCCACTCAGGAATACTCTTTTTGGGCACTGGAATGCAAATTTTCTTCTTATAACCGACTTGCACCTGATTAGAACCTTGATGAGTGAAGATATTTTATGGGTTCACAGCTAATTGACAGGATCAACTCATCAAGTTTTATAGAGCCATTTTTTTTTTTATCTCTGCTTGATGATGCAGAACTCTGCAGTCTTAATCAGGTACCTCTGTACCCCTTGAGCTGATTCCAAGATAATTTTTGAGGGATGTATTGCCCTATCTCCAAGCAAATCCATGACTAACCTCTATTCAGGGTGGGTCAGCCTCTCATTTTTTTTTTAGGTTTTTAATTAAATTCCAGTTAGTTAACACACAGCTAAATATTAGTTTCAAGTGTAGAATTTAGCCGTTCAACACTTAACATAAACACCCAGCGCTTCTCACAACAAGTGCCCTCCTTAATCCCCATCACCTGTTTAACCCATCCCCCCCACACCTCCCCTCTGGTAACCATTACTTTGTTCTCTATAGTTAGGAGTCTGTTTCTTGGTTTGCCTCCCTCACTCCTTTTTTCCCCCCCTGTGCTCATTTGTTTTGTTTCTCTAATTCCACATATAAGTGAAATCATATGGTATTTGTCTTTCTCTGACTGACTTATTTCACTTGGTATTATACTCTCCAGCTCCATCCATGTTGTTGCAAATGGCAAGATGTCATTCCTTTTTTTGGTTGAATGGTATTCCGGTGTGTGTGTGTGTGTGTGTGTGTGTGTGTGTGTGTGTACCACAACTTCTTTATCCATTTATCTATCGATGGACACTTGGGCTTCTTCCATAATTTGGCTGTTGTAGATAATGTTGCTATAAACAGAGGGATGCATGTATCCCTTTGAATTAGTGTTTTTGTATCCTTTAGGTAAACACCTAGTAGTGCAATTGCTGGATTGTAGGGTAATTCTATTTTCAACTTTTTGAGGAATCTCCATACTGTTTTTCGGGAATCTCCATACTCTTTTCCAGAGTCAGCCTCTCAATTTTTTTTTTTTAAAGATTTATTTATTTATTAGACAGAGACAGCCAGCGAGAGAGGGAGCACAAGCAGGGGGAGTGGGAGAGGAAGAAGCAGGCTCCCAGCAGAGGAGCCTGATGTGGGGCTCGATCCCAGAACGCCGGGATCACGCCCTGAGCCGAAGGCAGGCGCTTAACGACTGCGCCACCCAGGTGCCCCCAGTCTCTCAATTTTTATCTGCATTTCAGTTTTGTTTGTTTGTTTAACAGGCTCCATGCCCAGTATGGAGCCCAATGCCAGGCTGGAACCCACGACCCTGAGATCAAGACCTGAGCTGAGATGAAATGTCGGATGCTCAGCTGACTGAGGCACCCAGGCACCCCTGACTTCAGTTTTTACATTGAATATCAACCTGACTGGTTTTTCATGTACTGTCTAAAGTATATGCATCCACAAGATGAAATAGTAGCACTTCCATGCCTCATCAGAGAACTCTCCACCTCCAGCCAAAGACAGCTAGAAATTTGTGCTTGAGACACCTGCAAACTTCCTGTGGCTATTGGTTTTTCTGGTCTCCTCCTATTTTTTTCAGATGTACCATGAGTTTTTAAAAATTAAACATACATTCAAATGCAAGTTATAAACTGTAAACAGGTACAAATAGGTTTACTATAAAACATATAAAAACAGAAAAGGTTAAAGAATGAGAAAACTGAAAACGAGAAACTATTATTTACTTCTTATAACGCACGGATTGTTTTGCGTATTTCCACATTCCACATTGAAGACCTCTGCCACATGCACAAGGGAAGTCATAGGAAAAGAATGCTGTGCCTTAGCTTAACCTGTCATAGATGATCCCGTCAGCCCCAGCACCATCTTTCCTACCTTTACTTTTCTTAATTGCTCAGTTACTTTTACTGAGATTTAAGGTCCCAGTTTTTCAGCCTCTGCTCTATGCTACCAATTTTTTAAAATAATTTTTATTTTGTTATATTAGTCACCATACAGTACATCCCCAGTATGCTACCAATATTTCAAACTTTATTTACATACTATAAAATAAAATGAAAAGTGAGCAGTAGAGGATTGGACGGCAGAGGAGATAAAAATGATAAAAAATTTGCCTCCACATTTGAGTGATTGGGCAACCAGTGCGCTCTTAGGAAGAAGATAGCTCCAAAGAGAGAAGAATGTTAAGATTCCACTTAGTTTGTCTACAAATTTTGGAGGAACGAAAACCTTTCTTCCATCTTCTTTGTGTGAGACCTACTGACTGTTTTCCAGGGATGCTGAGGTGGAAGCTCGAACGAGCAGTGGTTTTTCCCTGGCAACACCCTTATAGCATAAGCAGTGACTGCCAAGGTCAGGGACGAAGGCAAGAAGCAGGGTACGTTGTCTGCAGAGAATTTAAAAGCAAGAATAAATCTGAGTAAAAGTCTATTCAATTTTTATTATCACCATACACTGGCAATTCTAAATAATGTCAATGGTGAAATACTCCTCCCACAAAACATTGTTAGTCTAAAAAATTGCTCTGATTACTGTTGAGTATCTTTTTTTTTTAGATTTTATTAATTTATTTGACAGAGAGATAGAGAGCACAAGCAGGCAGACCAGCAGGCAGAAGGAGAGGGGAGAAGCAGGCTCCCCGCTGAGCAGAGAGCCCAACATGGGGCCCCATCCCAGGACCCTGGGATCATGACCTGAGCCAAAGGCAGATGCTTAACCGACTGAGCCACCCAGACGCCCCAGTGTTGAGTTTTAATAATATTTGTGTAAGCTTCAAATTAACACCTTTTAATTTCTCATCCTTTAATAAGCAACGTATTCTACATGGAAGTTAATTCAGGAAACTTCCACTTATATGGGTACGCCCTATATATTCAGTCTCAGCTCTCAACCCTCATTTTTTTTTTTATCGAAATGTAGTTGACACACAAGGTTACATTAGTTTCAGGTGAACACCACAGTGGTTCAATAGGTCTGTACATTATGCTCTGCTCACCACAAGTGCAGCTGTCATCTGTCACCATGCAACACTATTACAGTGTCATCGACTAGATTCCCTATTCCCTAGATTCCCTTTTTATCCCTGTGACTTATTCATCCCATACCTGGAAACCTGTATCTCCCTCTCTCCTTCACCATTTTGCTCATCCTTGCCCTCCCCTCTCCCCTGACAACCATCAGTTTGTTTTCTCTATTTATGGGTCTGTTTCTGCTTTTTGTTTGTTGGTTTATTGGTTGATTCATTTGTTTTGTTTTTTAGATTCTACATTTCAGTGAAATCATATGGTATTTGTCTTTTTTCTGACTGATTTGTTTCAATTAGCATTATACCCTCTAGATCCATCCATGTTGTTGCAAACGGCAAGAGCTCAT
Organism: Ursus americanus; assembly: GCF_024610735.1. Classification (NCBI taxonomy): domain Eukaryota; kingdom Metazoa; phylum Chordata; class Mammalia; order Carnivora; family Ursidae; genus Ursus; species Ursus americanus. The sequence goes on from NC_142130.1 coordinate 47,055,912, forward strand.
CCTTTTTTATGACTAATATTCCATTATATATATACATATATAATACACACACACACACACATAGACACCACATCTTCTTTATCCATTCATCTGTTGATGGACACTTGGGCGACTTCCATATCTTGTCTCCTGTAAATAATGCTGCAGCAAACATAGGGGTGCATATATCTTTTCAAATTAGTATTTTATTGTCTTTGGGTAAATACCCAATAGTGGAACTACTGGATTGCATAGTATTTCTATTTTTAATTTTTTGAGGAACCTCCATACTCTTTTCCACAGTGGCGATAGCCAATTTACAAGTATTCCCTTTTCTCCGCCGCCTTGCCAACACTTGTTATTTCTTGTGTTTTTGAGTCTAGCCATTCTGACAGGTGTGAGATGATATCTCATTGTGGTTTTGACTTGCATTTCCCTGGTAATTACTGATGTTGAGCATCTTTTCATGGGTCTGTTGGCCTTCTGCGTGTCTGTGGAAAAATGTCTATTCAAATCCTCTGCCCATGTTTTGATCAAATTACTTATTTTTATAATATTGAGTAGTATGAGTTCTTCATATATTTTGGATATTAACCCCTTATCATATATATCATTTGTAAAGATCTTCTCCTATTCAGTAGGTTGTCGTTTTGTTTTGGTTTCCTTCACTGTGTAAAATCTTTTTATTTTGGTGTAGTCCCAATAGTTTATTTTTGCCTTCGTTTCCCTTGCCTGAGGAGACATATCTAGAAAAATGTTGCTAAAGCCAGTGTCAGAGAGATTACTCCCTATGTTTTCTCCTAGAAGTTTTATGATTTCAGGTCTCACATTCAGCTCTCTAACCCATTTGAGTTTATTTTTATGTATGGTGCTAGGAAGTGGTCCCGTTTCATTCTTTTGCATGTGGCTGTCCAGTTTTCCCAACACCATTTATTGAAGAATCTCTCTTTTTTCCATTGTATATTCTTGCCTCCTAGGTCATAGATTAATTGACTAGATAAGCATGGGTTTATTTCTGGGCTTTCTATTGTCTTCTATTGATCTATGCACCTATTTTTGAGTCAGTACTGTACTGTTTTTAATTATTATAGCTTTGAAGTATATTTGAAATCTGGGATCATGTTACCTCCATTTCTGTTCTTCTTTCTCAAGATTGCTTTGGTTTTTCAGGGTCTTTTGTGGTTCTATACAAATTTTAGTATTATTCTCGTTCTACAAAAAATGCTGTTGGTATTTTGATGGGGATTGCTTTGAATCTGTAGGTTGCTTTGGGTAGTATGGACGTTTTGACAATATTAATTCATGAGCATAGAATATTTTTCCATTTGTATTGTCTTCATTTTACTTCATCAATGTTTTGTGCTTTTCAGATTATAGGTCTTTCACCTCCTTGGTTAAATGAATTGCTAGGTACTTTATTCTTTTTGTTGCAGTTATAAATAGATGGTTTTCCTGATTTCTCTTTCTGCTACTGTTACTAATGTATAGAAATGCAACTGATTTCTGGGTGCTAATTGTGTATCCTGCAACTTAACTGAATTTATTTATTCTAAGTTTTCTGGTCTTCAGGGTTTTCAATGCATTGTATCATGTCATCTGCTAATAGTGACAGTTTAACTTCTTTACCAATTCGGAAGCTTTTTTCTTGTGTGTGTGTGTGTGTGTGTGTGTGTGTGTGTGTGTGTGTGGTTGCTGTGGCTAGGACTTCCAGTATTATGTTGAATAAAAGTGGGAGTGGACATCCTTCTCTTGTTTCTGATCTTAGAGGATCTCTCAGCTTTTCAACATTAAGTATTATATTAGCTGTGGGTTTATTATATGGCCTTTATTATATTGAGCTATGTTCCCTCTAAATTCACCTTGTTGAGAATTCTTATCATGAATGGATGTTGTACTTTGTCAAATGCTTTTTCAGCATCTATGGAAATGATCATATGGTTTTTATCCTTTCTCTTGTTAATATGGTGTATCATGTTAATTGATTTGTGAATATTGAACCAACCTTGTATCCCTGGAATAAGTCCCATTTGATTGTGATGAATTATTTTTTAATGTATTGCTGAACATGGTTTGCTAATATTTTATTGAGGATTTTTTTACATCTACGTTTATCAGGATATTGGCCTGTAGTTTTCTTTTTCTGTAGTGTCTTTATCTGTTTTGGTATGAGGGTTATGCTGGTCATAGAATGTATTTGGAAGCTTTCCTTCCTCTTCTATTTCTTGTAATAGTTTGAGGAGAATAGGTATTAACTCTTTTTTAAATACTTGGTACAATTCACCTGTGAAGCCATCTGGTCCTGAGCTTTTTTTTGTTGTGATTAATAGTTCAATTTCATTACTTGTTATCAATGTATTCACATTTTCTATTTCATCCTGATTCAGCCTTAATAGATCATATGTTTCTAGGAATGTATCCATTTATTTCTAGGTAGTCCAATTTGTTGACATATAATTTTTCTTATTACTCTCTTATTATCGTTGTATTTCTGTGGTGTCAGTTGTTACTCTGCTCTTTCATTTCTGATTTTGTTTATTTAGGTCCCTTCTCTCTCTCTCTCTCTCTCTCTCTCTCTCTCTTTTAATGAGTCTGGCTAAAAGCTTAGCGATTTTGTTTATTTTTTCAAAGAACCAGTTCTTTTTTTAAAAAAAAAAAGATTTATTTATTTATTTGAGAGAGAGAGAGTGAGCTAGAGCACATGGGTGGGGGAAGAGGCAGGAGGAGAGAGGGTGCAGACACCCCACTGAGTGGGGAACCTGACATGGGGCTTGATCGCATGACCCATGAGATCACAATCTGAACCAAAACCAAGAGTCAGAGGCTTAACCAACTGAGCCACCCAGGTGCCCTTCAAAGAACTAGTTCTTAATGTCATTACTTTTTTCTTTCTTTCTTTCTTTTTTTTTTTTTTTTTTAGTTTTTATTTCATTTACTTCTATTCTGATCTTTATTATTTCCTTCCTTTTACTAACTTGGGGTTTGTAATATGCCTTCATTTCTATTTTTAAAGTAAGTTCATGACACTTTGGAAACATTCAAGTTTGCCTTTGTGTCTACAACTCCTGTCCTGCTATGTATTTATATCTCAAATTTATATCTCACCTTTCCCCTGAACCCCAGACTTGTATACACAACTCTTATGCCACAGCTCCACCTGGATGTCTAATAGGCCTATTGAATTGACTCTGATCAAATATGATTTAACATTCTTGCCATATCTGTTCTGTCCCCAGGGGTCCCCATTTTAGCAAATGGCATCATTCTTCAACAAGTCATTTAGAATATAACTTGATCTTTCATTACTCTGTTTCTCCTGTATCTCATACCCTGTGCATTAGTAGAACTTAAAAGGCTCAACCTTCTGTATATAACGAAAATTTATCCAGTTCTCACTCCTTCCCTTACTACCATTTGATATCCGGAACTGTACAAAAGCTTGCTGCTGGGTTTCCTTGCTTACCTGTTTTCCTCCAGTCTCTTCCATAGCAGTGGCCTTAGTAAGCTTTGTAAAACATAAATGATCTTATGTAAATAAGTCATATCATCACTCCCCTGAGCAAAATGCTCCAGTAATTTCCCATCAAATTTACAATAAAAACCAGAAACCGTACGTTGGTTTACAAGTGCTGTATAACCACCCTGGCCCCAGTTGTGTTTTTGACCACTTTTCTCATTTCTCTGTCCTTATTCATTTCACTCTCTTCGGCCACACTGCCTTTGTTACTATTCCTTCCCGCCTTATGCTTTTTATATTTGCTTGCCCCTTAGCCTGAAACATTTGTCCCAGCGTTTTCTGTGCTTTACCCCACACATCCACAGGTCACTGTTTACAAGTTATCTTTTCTGAGATGTCGTCCCTGAACGCACTGCATTCTATACAGCACACAAGTATACTCAATTGCCTTGCCTTCATTTCTTCCCCTTCAGGGCATTTTTCAATATCTGACATATTATAAATTTATTTTCCACCCTCGAGTGTAGTCTCAAGAGCGCAGAAACCTTGCCTACATTGCCCGCTGCCCACCAGAGCTACGATTTGTATAGAGACACTCTATAGTCACTGAATTAACAAATGGACAAATGTAGCCAACTTTTATACCAAACCCAAGTCTGTGCTCTTTCCTGCTCTTTTTCACTCTTTTGTTTCCTCAGCTCCTATTGGGGCATTAAGGAAGCATCCTTGACTTTTTGCTAGCGTCATCGAGCCCCATTCTCGAAGTTTCCTGAGAGAGATATGTCGAAGAAATAGCGGGTCCTCAGAGGGCATCTTTAGGGAAAGGGGCAGTGAGGCTATCCACGGCAGCAGCAGAGTCAGGCTTCCCCACCTGACTGCCTCCGACAAGGCTTATCCAACAGCCATTCTCTGCTTCTTCATCTTGCTTTTAAATCATGGGATTCAATCCTGGTGACCATGTATCCCATCCTAGAGAATAAATCACATATGAGCCCAATGGTCTTATATAAGGGGTTGTAGCGATCTACTCAATTTCTCGGTCACACTGGGAAGGGAGGTCATGTGACCCAGAACTGAACAGTGAAATATAAGGGGAAATCTGCTTGAGTTTCTAGGGAAAAATCTTGCTTCCAAAATGAAAAGGCAAAGCCTCCAGAGAAAATGGCCTTGCCCCAGTCCTTCCTTCCTGCTCAGGATTTTGGCTGAGGCTGTCATGATGCCTGCCAACTTGGGACTAACAAGAGAGCAGATCAAGGATAAAAATCCAGTGAACTGAGGATGGTAGGGAAAAGGGGCAGAGATCAGGCCGGTGATGACCCTATCGAACCTCCAACGAGAACCTTGCCATCAAACACTAGGCTTCTGGTTAAGTAAATAGTAAACTTTCCTGTTCATAAACCACTGCTAATCAGGTTTTCTCTTACTTTCCCACAGATGGAATAGCCAGGCACAGTAAAATGATGTCTAAACAGGTGACAAATAGGGTTTTGCTGAGACCCTAAAGTCACCTCTTCCTAATGAAGGATCAAACAAAAGGCCTATAATATGGGGCCATTAACAGAAGGCGTGGGTGCTGTCCTTATCAGGTCGCCAAGAAGAAAGCAGAGGGAAGAACAGAAAGGCGGGAGGGCTCCCCTTGGCAGAGAACCAGAGCAAAGGCAGCTGGTGCTTATCGTGGACACACTGAATTTATCACAGTTGTGTGTCACACCCTAGCAGGCATTTCTTTGAAAATGTACTGGGGAGTGTGCTTGTATGTTGTGCTTGCTTGTGTGTGGAGGCGTGTCCACGTCAGTACCCCAGGGTATAAAACATCCTTTCCTGACCAGTCTTTTGCAGACCTTTTCTGAACTTCTTGGTGAGTGAATTTGCCCTGCAGCCACCCTTCCTAAGTCTTCAAACCACTTGGGAGAGGTCCGGGCTCTTCCATGCTGATACCGTTGTTCCTCTGTCTGTTCTCTCTTAAAACTCTCCACGTGCTCTTTCCCCTTCTTCCCAGCCATAGTGGAGCTCAGAGACACCAACATTCTGTCTTTCCTCCAGGCCCCGGGACACTGCTGTTCTCCAGGATGAAGTCTCCCTCCTGCTTCATTCTCATGCTCATCCTCCTCCAGCTGATGACCCCAGGGACTGCTCCGTGTACCTTAGACTCCATTGTGGCTACAAAGATAAAGGAAGCTCTCACCGGCTTAGGTGATTGACTGGGGGCGGGGAGTGGGAGAGAACCCCTGATCATGCCTCCTGCTCCTAAACCTAGCTTGTCTATTCCGTCCCCAATTACCCAACCTCTTTGAAGTCCATTCAAGCTTAATCTTCCCACCCAGAGCTCTGCTTCCATATCCTTTTTGGATTCCTGGCTAGAACTTCAGGTTTCCCCGATGGTGATAGCTTGATGATGGTGGTGGTGAGAAGGAGGATAGTTATAACTTATGAACACTCATCATGAATGAAGTATAATGCAAAGCTTTACATAGATCACTTCACTTAATTTTTTTTCACTTTAGAAAGTAAGTACAACTATTACTTTCATTTTACAAATGAGGAAAGTAAACTTCAAAAGCTAGTGAGTACCATGATTATGGACACAGTGATACCTCTGAGGTAAAAGGAGATTTGGAAGGGGATTATGGGAGACAGATATCATGGGCAATATCCCTTCTTCTCTCCTATTCAGAGTTAAATCCTTCCCCAACAAGAAAGATGTCATGTATCAGTATCAAGAACTCAGGCAGACTGTCCTCCTGCCCTGCAGGTGAGTAACTCCACGAGGAGGAATGGTGGGTAAGATGCCCTATGACCTCCCCTGACCAGCCCCCCGTCTCATGTCTGTATTATCCTGGGGCCCATTCTCATTTCCCTTAACAATGCTACTGAGGGCTCTTGGGTTTCTGCCTCTTCGCTTCCCACCTCCCTTTCATGACCTCACACATCAGCCCTCCTTCCCTCAGTCGTCCTGTTAATGATTCGTCACCTACCATTCCCCCTGTCATTCATCTCCCTTTCTCTGTCTATTCCCTTATTTGGGTGGGTAAGGCCAGCATAGAGGTAAATATATCATGAAACTAAGCAAAGAAATGCCCAGGTCCCTCACTTTCACAGGTCTCCCGTGGCCCTATACCTAAGTTTGTTTTAGTAATTTTTGTTTTTTTTTTTCCCCTTAAAGAGGGATCTCAAAATTGAATTACCTTTCAGCTCCAAAAAACTTAGATCTACCACTGGGCTGCACAGAAATGAAAAATGGTAGGAGTGCCCCCCCCCCCCCGCCCAAAGCCAAGGGTTCTAATGTCTGCGTCTCATGTGCCCATGCAGGGATGGTTGTCACCGGCTGTGCCTGTGGCTATGGCTGTGGTTCCTGGGATATCCGGGGCGAAACCACATGCCACTGCCAGTGCAGCACGATAGACTGGACCACTGCTCGTTGCTGCCACCTGACTTGAGGGGGAGGAGGAGGAGAACCCAGCTGTGTGACCATGACCGTAATGAAACCATAAGCCAAACAGGAAACCTGACTCAAACTGTCCCTTTCATTTGTTACAACCTGCTTCTTGGGTAGTAAAGACAATTTTTACATCTCTCGTGGTTGTATTTTTGATATTACTGCTCCTGGCTTAGGATTGCTCTAGTCAAAAAATTTCTCCAGCATCCTAATTGCCCCTTCTCAGCAAGGATGAGGAAAAATGTGGGGAGAATGGGAAAAACTGGATTTGATACTCCAGACTCCTAGTTCCCTCACTGTTTAACAAAAGAACGATGACTGTGCCAGGCATTTTGCTTGGCACTATAAGTACAGAGAAAAAAAATAACATGCATGCCCTTATGGAGCTCACTGAGTAGAACGGTGCAGGCAGACTTTCCAAGGTGGAGACAGGTCATGCCAGTTTTACAAGAATAAATTTCTAGATTTCTGCTTTGAGTATATACTGTTTTCTAAACGTGTCAGAGACCCATTTTGATCAAAGTGATGAATTTGCCATGTCTTTCTCCCCCATAACAAAAGAAAAACACAGGCTTTACCTGCCATAGAACCTCACCATGATTCATCAGCTCGGGGTATAAATATCCGCAGAATGGAAAGGAATGATTTCAAATATTGGCACAAAGGCTGAGTGATCTGGTGACTGGGTAACGAGTCCTTTTATAAGTTGTGAGGCATCCAGTGTTTGATGTAGAAGGGTACCATCCTGTCGTCAATTGGTAGACCGCCCAAAATATTTTTTTTTAAAGATTTTACTTATTTATTTGACAGAGATAGAGACAGCCAGCGAGAGAGGGAACACAAGCAGGGGGAGTGGGAGAGGAAGAAGCAGGCTCCTAGAGGAGGAGCCTGATGTGGGGCTCGATCCCATAACGCCGGGATCACGCCCTGAGCCGAAGGCAGACGCTCAACTGCTGTGCCACCCAGGCCCCCCCCCCAATATTTTTAATAATAAGTTGCAGTATAATTTTTAACAAATACTTAAAAGGAATTCAAATGAAGCAAATGATATTACTACAATAAAATTTTCCCTCCCTGCATACTTAATTATGAAGTTGTCATCTTAAAGCTTTTAACTATGAACAGAAAAAAGGGAAATATACTTGGCTTTCAACCTCATCTCTCTCTAGGATTATTTGTTCATGGAGATATAAACTACTCAAAGGGGAAAAAAGCAGCTCCATCTCTCTCATTAAGAAATACATTTCCAAAATATACTGTTTGTGTTTATTACTTATCAAAATTTGTTACAAATGTTTTGTTCAATTGTGTACTGTTAATTGGTGTAATAATAACTCAATACCCCTACTTATGGCAAGTAGAGTGAGTCTCTTAAAATATAAACCAAAATCATGTCACATTTCTGCCAAATTATATATTCCAGTGACTTCTCGTTACACAGAAAATAAAATCCCAAGTATTTATCATGGCCAGCATGATCTGCATCTAGCCCCTGGAAGTATCTCCAGCCTCATTTCTAATCCTTCACCCTGGCCACATCTGAGTTCTTGGTGCTCCTAAAGGCAATAGCCACCCTCCCAGCTTGGGGCCTTTCTACTCCATGGCCCCCAGATAGTTACATGGTTCTCCACACACAAGGTCAATCATCATTATTTCAGAGAAGCCTTTCTGGCATGCTCTATCTCTTGTCATTTTCTTCTTCTTCTTCTTTTAATACTTTTTAGTCTTGACTTCAAAATATGTATTTATCGGTTAATGTATGATCTCTCCCTTTGGAACATGTAATCCATGAAAGATGAAACTTTGTCTAACTTGCATATCATTGAATCCCCGGTGCTTAGAATGATACCTGGCCCGTGGAAGAGCTGCAATGAGCAAATGAATTAGTGTCCTACCAAGTCCGAGTCAGCTCCCTCTCGTGCCTCTATCCCATTTCTGTGGTCATTGAGGGACAGACACTGTTTTACTGGTCTCCGGGTCGCGCGCTCAAGGTGCCTGTAGAAGAAATAACTGTACATCAGAGGGCACATCTTTTAAAGAAAAAGTCAAGGTGAAGATGGAAGCCAGAGGGGTTAGCAACAGCAGAAGCAGAAATTGGATTTTGTAGCTCTGGCTGATATGGGTGCCCACTGAGTGGCCAATTTCCCCTTTCTCTGTGTGAACAGCGTCCTGGTTTCACTCAGAATAGTAATGTGCCCAGTCCTGGGGGATAAATTACTGTTTAAGTCAATAATGGAGCCACTGTTCCTCTTGGCCAAATACTCTCTTTCCTAGATACCTTTGCATGGGGTGGAGTTGGGACATGTGACCCAAATCAGGCCAAGAAGACAGAGGAGGACTCTGCTTGGGTCTTCTGAGAAAGGGTTTGCTTCCTGGATGAAAAGCAGAGACTCAAAACTGTCCATGCCAATTTGTTGCTTTGGGTTTGAGAATGTGAGGTCTGGAGCTGCGACCATGGAGTTAGTCAACCATCTTGTGATCTTTGAGGAAAACCTGTAAGTATGGGGAAGAAGGAGGGAAAGAATCTGAAGCTGCTGGAACAAAGAATTTGAAAAAAGTCTAGAATCATCAAAACCTCATTTCTTCATAAGTGGAGAAATCCATGTTTGTATTTATTCATTTTTTAGAAGTATTTATTGAGTTCTGCTGTGTGACAGGCAGTGGGATACAATGGTGGCTAAAATAGGCAAAAATTACTGCATTCGTGAGCTTCCATTCTTTTTTTTAAAGATTTGTAAAATTAATTAATTATTATTATTTTTTAGAGCACATAAGTACGGGAAGGGGCAGAGAGAAAGAGAATCTCAAACAGACTTCCTGCTCAATGCAGAGTCCAACTTGGGGCTGGATCTCACAACTCTGAGATCATGACCTAAGCCGAAATCAAGAGTCTGAGACCGACTGAGCCACCCAGGAGCTCCAATGGAGCTCCAGTGGAGCTTCCATTCTAATTCTAGGCATCCACCAGCTGGAATTTTTGTTACTGTCCCACAGATAATAACCAAGCAGATGACAACAGAGTCCCAAGACCACACCTTTCTGCCTCTTCCTGTTGAAGGAATGAACGAAAGATCTGTAATGTGAGATGTCAGCAAACTTGGTAATTCCTGGCAACTTAGCTGCCAGGTTTGTGGGGCTGCCAAGAGGAGAGGGGAGGGGGAAAGAGAAAGGTGGAAAGATTTACCCAGCAGAGAACCAGAGCAAAGGCAGCTGGTCCTTCTCTGGACACACTGGAGATTGTTGCGGCCTCTTTCTGAAGGCTGGACCCTCCCCAGCTCTCTTAGATCCCAAATATTGTCTGTGTTTGTTGGTGGAGATGAGGGAAAGCCCTTGCCACATGCTGCCAGGGTGAAAAACGTCGTGCCCTCCCAGCCTTGGCAGCCCTTTCCTGAACCTGCTGCAGAGCTCTGTTCCCTGACATCTCTGCCTGTCAGGAGTGCTGCAAAGGGATCCAGGTTCCCCAGTCCAGTTCTTCCCCATTGTCCTTTCCCTACTCTCCCCTCTGGACCCCAAAATTGTTTCATCTTCTCTCCACATTTTCCTCATAGCAGGATGCTGTCTTCCACCAGGATGAAGCCCTCTTCTCGCCTCCTCCTCATCCCTCTTCCAACTCATGAGCTCAGAGGATTCTTAGTGCTGCTTACACTTCGCTATGGATGAAAAGGTAAGAGCAGCTCTCAGTGAGTTGGTTGACTTACACTGGGAGGGGAAAATGGGAGCAGGGGCAGTCATATCTTGGATTCTCAATCCTATTAGACTCCACCCCATTTCCTAACCCATCTTCAGATGGCCACCTCTAACTGGAAGATTCATCCCCAAACTCCCTGCCTTCCCTGTGCCTTATAGGCTCCTAGAGCTGCTGGTGGCTCGGCGATGAAGTCTACACCTAACATTCGCGAGCATTTACCATGTGCTAGGCACTGTTAGGCGTTCTATTATTATTTTATTAACTTCTCACTACAGCTATGAGGTAAGCACTGTTATTTCCATGGTGCAGAAGAGAAAACTGAGGCTTAGACAAGTTACATAATTTTTCCAGCAGCACACAACTATTAAGTGGCTCAATCCTGGATACGTTGACTCCTTTGCAGAAGGGGGATGTAGAATGTAGGGGAGGGGGCTGGCCAGTGTAGGCCCTGTCTTAGCTCTTCGTCTCTCCCAAAGAATGCAAGCCCTCGGACTGCATGAAACAGCCCTGCTGTAGTAGCATCAGTAATGAAAATAGCATGTCCTCCTTCCTCTCAAATAAGTTACTACATGAAGGTGGAGGTGTTTGCTCACCCCTTGCCCTTCCTCATGCACCTGAGCCCATTACTGTACCAGCAGGTTTTCTCCAAACTCAGGATTGTAATGTCATTGTGTTGGGTCACAACTCCAATACCCATAATTTCCATCCTTCCCTCCCAAAGGGCTACTAAGGGACCTGAGGTTTCTTCCCACTCCTCTTCCTTAACGTCCCCTACACCAATCTTTCCTCTCCTCCAGTGCCCTGCCATATCACCTCCTTCCCCTTCTGTGTTCTCCCTCTCCCCCTCCATCTAATCCTGTACTGTTTCTGCCCCCCTCAGAAAGGAGGAGGCAAAGGATAACTGGGGAGGGCTTCCTCATGTGCCTGTGCCCGTGGCTCCTCAGATGTCCGGGGGGACGCCGGGTGTCCTGCCGCGCAATCCTGCAGGGCATACATGGTCCACTGCTGCTTCCTCACCTAAGGAAGGAGGCAAGATCTCAGTGTGGGGACAATAAAGGCTGTAAAACCGTGAGGCCAACCAGGAAAACTCCACCCCCTCTCCTTCAAACCGTGACTTCTCAAGTCCCCTCTGCCTGTGACATCCCTGCCTCACCAGTAGTAAAAGTAGTCCGTTCACCTCCCTGTTTGTGTCTCCGGTGTTACTGCCACGCTGAGGTGCTAGCAGAGGGCAGAGAGCATGAAATGGTGGTGGAAGACGGACCCTGTGGCTACCAACCACGGCCTGTGAGCAGCTACAGAGGAAGAGACCTCCGAAGCTGAGTTTTACACCAGTTAATTGTTTCTTATCTTCCTTTTTTCTCCCCATTAACTTTTATGGAGAGCACTGGGTGGTAGCTAACGTTTTCGGTACTAGTTTGCAGGGAGGAGGAGAATATGTAGCCAGGCTCCTTCCACATCAGGTCGCTATGTTCTACCAAAGCCAGAGTTCCTACCAGGGGGTTATTTCTATGTTCTCTCTCCCGGCTTCAGGATCTGCTCCTTCTTCTGAACTGCTGTTGGGTTCTCCTTAGTTACACCTTAGCCTGGGTGGGCATCTACTTCCTGCTGCAACTCTGACAGATACGATCACCAGGAACAAGTCTGCCCCGCTCCGCCCCTCTGCACTTCAGGGAGTACAAGGGGTTTAGAACCTTCATAGAACTTCCGTAGTCTAGCTAATCACATTTTCGCCCTGACCGCTCTCTCTGTTGATGTAAGCTCATTCTGACGGCTTCATTTGTATTGCATTGCCACAAACCAAGCCCAGGCCCGTAGTCCTTTGAGGAGCATTAGCGCGTACTGACAAGCCACTATTTACCAAGTGCTATAACAACCCTTTTACACACGGTATATCATTTAAAGGTCACAAGATTGGCAAATCCATTCTACTCATTGCTCAGGCCAAATATACTGGAGTCATCCTGCTACCTCTCTTTTCCTTACCTGACAAATGGGGATACTCTACAAATGTTTTGAATGAATCAATAAACACTTCTATGGTAGAGGTGTTATCTACTATTGCAGTCGCAACTGAGGCTGAGGGTCATGGAGAAACCTGCCTGAAGTGACACAGCTGAGAAGTCAGAGCTGGGAGACTCTAACCTGTTCTGTGTGATTCTGAAGCCACCCTTCCCCTGGACCAGGCTGCGCCCCAGCGTGGAGCTGCACGTTAGCCTCTGTCTGCTCTTTCCGATCCTGCCCCACCTGCTGCACCCACTGTGTCCATCTGCATAAGGGTCTCCCCTGAAATCATCTCTTTGCAAATCACTCAAAAACCTTCACTGCCGCCCACCCCTGCCACTGCCTGGGGTACCAAGCTTACCGTCCTCAGCTTTGCTGCGGTCCGCGCCTCCAACCTTCTTTGCTGCTCCGCCCCAGGAGATCTTCACTTTATGCAAATGTGTCAATTCCTGGTAGCCCTAATCCACTCCCCACACTTCTTTTTCCTCTCTGCCTTTGTACAATCCATTTCTTCTACCCCAGCTGCCACCCCACTGCCACTGCCCAGTTCCCCCTCCCCCCACCCGCAATCCCACTCTATAGAAAGCCTGCCTGTCCCTGAAGGGCAGGAGCAGACCTCATCCCCACCGAAGCTGTCTCTGACCAACCCCAGCCCACAGTGACCACGACTTCCTCTTGCTTCCAACATCTGTCTACACCTTCATTTTGCACTCGCGGATTGCTTCCTGTAGTGTTGATTATCTCTTTATGTGTTACGTCTCATTTCTCCTACTACATTTCATGTTTTCTGTGCAGCAAGGACGATGTCATATCCATCCTCCAGAGTGCCTAGGACAGAATTTTACATAGTGTAGGAGTTTCGTATCTGTTTCTTATATGTCATAGCATGCTCTGGAATTTAAATGAAGTACAACCTAGATGCTAGACTGATTCCTCTATTACAGGGTTTTATTTCAGAGATAGGAAGTACATGCTGTGCATAGAATATTGGCTTTAATTAGACAGATGGACCCTCACGTCTCATGCTCTTTCACAGCATGAACTTGGTCGATGCTCTTAATATCTAGGAATCTCAGTTCCCTTTTCTGTAAAATGGGGATAATATTACCTTCCTCATAAAGTTGTCTTAATGATTAAGTGAGGTTCCTGTGCTAAATGCCAGCACTGTGATTGGCACATAGAAAACACTCAGTAAGTGGTATTAACTACTCTGGAGCCATCAGAAGCACATGAGCTATTATCATGGAATCAGAAAATTGGATATCCAGGAAGCAGCCCAGCCACCATCCAGTCTGCCCTCTACCTTTTTTTCAGGTGTTAATTGGAAGGTGAGGGGCTTGATCAAGGTCAAAAAATTGCTAGTATGACAGTAAACACCAGCAGTCAGATCTGTGATTTCCCAATCCCAGGCTCCTTCTACTTTACACCCTGTTTCTCATGACCAAAGCATGTAGTTTTTAATTCTTATTTAAACCTCATTTAATTTTTTTCTAAATAAACATTGGTTCTCCTGAAAATTTTATTTCTAAACTTTTGTATCAGTTGAAAATTATATCCTGGAGGCTAATGTTTAAAACAAGAAAGGATCTAGTGTCATGGTTTTGGCTTACGGATATAGAGAGCTGGAACGAGCATCACTCTTATACCTACAACAAGAAAAAGGGTTGATAAATGGCAAGTTCGTGACACTTTTTGGAACCCACCTGAGGGCTGACAAAAAAACTAACCCAAATCTGAGGAGACAGCTTCTGAGGGAGAAATGGGATAGAAGCTGTTGTTTACCTGGGGCAGGTACAGCCAGTAAGAAGAAGTTGGACCATTTCCATAGTCTCAAGGTATTTCACTTGAATGCTTATTAATTACAGAGGGAAAACTAGTGACTGTACAGTTGATAAACCCAGAAGATCTCACCTTAACTCCATGATCAAATTGAACATTACCAGTACACCCGACGTGATAGCTGACACATGCACCTCTCTTCTGTGGTGTTCTTGCCAAAAACGCATGACCTCAATCTAATCCTGAGAGAGCATCGAACCACCCCAAATTGAGGGACAGTCTTCAAAAGAATGGGCTAATAGTCTTAGTAGTATCAAAGTAAAAAGTCTAAGAAATTATCACAAATTGAAGGATACTAAGGTGACATGATAAAGAAATGTAGTATGGGGTTCAAGACTAGATCCTGGGAAAAACAGGATCTTAACAACAACAACAGCAAAAAGTGGAGAAGTCAGAGGAGAAATAGTCTGCAGTTTATTTAATACTGTTACATTGATGTTAATTTCTTAGTTTTCGTAATTCTGATTATGAAAGGATGTTAACATTTGAGGAATCTGAGTGAAGGGTGTGGGAAAGCTTTATTATTGTTGTAGCTTTTCTGTAAGTCCATGCTATTTCAAAATAAAAGTTTTTTTAGACATGGAAGTCATGGTAGTCATAGGTTCTCAAAATTGAAAGGGGTAGTTCAGTGTCATTTAGTTCACTTTTCACCTAAACTTACATATTTCTGTTTCAGGCATCTACATGTACTTCTACTAACATCTATACGCAGTCTGCTTTCAGTCCGTCTGCTTCAGAAAGAAGCAGAGTAATTGTGAAATAGCAGGCATCAGAATTTCATTTTAGGTGGACAGAAAAGAGAAGCCCAGAATGGACCCTCAAGTCAGGTGGCCATCTTCTTTCTTTCTATTGCTGGGAGGGAAATCAGTCAGACCACTTATGATGAGTTATTTGGACAGAGTACAAATTTATTCAAGTATGGTAATGTCCTAGTTAGACAAATTAAAGAGTAAAATACCAAATTTTCAAGATGCTTATACAAACATTGATCTTGGCCCTGGATACTCTACCAGAGCTAATCTATGTAACTAAATCAAAGAAAGCTATATAAAGAGTTGATTGTCTTGCTTTTTCATCCCCAGTGAGAGAGAGAGAGAGAGGCTTTGTAAGGTAGAACTATGGTCTTCATAAAATTTGTAAATGTAAGGAGTAGTCAACAGGATGGTGGAATAGGAAGTCTCAGTCCTCATTTCTCCGCACAAACACCAACTTGACAATGATGTGCATACCACAATACCTTTATGAGAAATCTAAAGTCCACTTAAGAAGTTGCAACACTCCAGATGAGCCCAGAACCTTTAATAGCTGCATTGAAATGCGTAAGAAGAGCAAATTCAGGGGCGCCTGGGTAGCGCAGTCGTTAAAGCGACTGCCTTCGGCTCAGGGCGTGAGCCCGGCATTCCGGGATCGAGTCCCACATCGGGCTCTTCTGCTGGGAGCCTGCTTCTTCCTCTCCCACTCCCCCTGCTTGTGTTCCCTCTCTCGCTGCCTGTCTCTATCTCTGTCAAATAAATAAAATCTTTAAAAAAAAAAAATTTAAAAAAAAGAAGAGCAATTTCACTTTAAGCTCATCAACCCCTCTCCCAAGCCAGCACAACCTCAGTACCAAGAGAGATGGCCTTAGCCTGCAATTTCTCCTCGCAGGATAGGGAAGGAAGTGTGCATCCAATTTTCAGCATGCTGCCCAAAGGGCTGGTTTCTGTCTCAACACACCCAGAGCACTGATGAAACCAGCAGCCTAAAACAAAGGAAAAGAGAAGGTTGGCTTGCTGTGCCCAGCACAGCTCCACAAGTTTGGGGAGAAAAAACCCACAAGAACTTAAGGTTTCTCCATAGGGAAAAAGAAAGGAATGGAGTGTGGCTCCAATGTCCCAAGTCTTAATACAGAAGTCAGACACCAGGAGCAAGAGATTATGGGCTCCTGAAAAGAAACCAAGAAATCCCTGAAATTGGGACTTTATAGGTACAAGTCCAGAGAAGACATATGCATAGAAAAGGTTTGAGAAGCTCTCAGAATCTCTATGAGGGCAGATTGGTGAAGGTCTTCTGAACCTGTCAAAGCCAGTCCATAAAGATTGGGAGTGGTGGCTATTCCCTCCAATGCACAGGCACCAACACAAAGCCACTCAGAACATGAAATCAAAGGAACTGCAAATAGATCTGCAGTAACTAATCCTAAATAAATAGAGATCCACGAATAGCCTGACAAAGAATTCAAAGTAATCATCTTAAAGGATCTCAGTGAGTAAAGGTTTTAGCTTTCTCCATTGTTACGAATAATGCAAGCAACTGTGACTCGGGCCATGCCTGGATATTTCTGCCAAATATCTCCCATAGAGTTGTTCCTGATTAAGGCTGGAGTCTGACTGGTAGTAGCAAGACAAATACTCATATAGACTCCCAGGGTGGAGGAGAAATAAGCTGCATTTTAAAAGGTAATGAATCGAATAGGAACTTCAAGGGGGGATCCAGTTATAAAATCGCACAGCTTTCCAGCTATGAGTCAGGTAATATGTGAGGAGGCAAAAATCTGGCCAAAACCTTTCTCTTTTTATAACCTAAAACACCAAATGCATTAGAGCACATCTAAGGTTGATGGGATCTTGTTGCAAGGATCTTGCCCTTACCTTCACGGGAACTTGGAGGGACCTCGTGTACCTCGGCCTCGAGTAAGGCTGGTTCTGTAGTAGGGTAGATCTCCGTGATCGTTTACAATCTCAGCAGCCTGAGTTTAAATGGCACAGCTGGAAGATGGCCATGTGATGACAGAGCTGTCTGGAACCAGCACAGTTGGAAAGTTTCATCCTGCCTTGTTGTTCTTCACCAACCGCACCCCCCCCCCGACCCCCGTAGGCTGCTGAATACCAAGAGCCATACTATGCTTATGAGTGCCTTCTAAATAAATTTATGATTTTGGTCCCAACAAATGCCAAGTCATCTTGACTGAGAAATGCCGACTGTTGGAATGTATGGTGGGTTGGGCCTGATTAGAATGAGCGTGAACCACTACCCAGACCTAAAAATGATAGATTTATCAGGGCCCAATATGTATTGCAGACAGACTTCTCTATGATCTATACCACTGTTCACCATAGCCCTTAGCCCTTGCAGCTCAGAAGAGGGGTGATTGATGTATAGAGCTGGGGTGGTACTATCTTCTGGACACAGCAAAGGCAAGTGCACCTGAACAAGTGAGCTTGAAAGGTCACCCGGGCTCAAATGTGTTTAAACCATATTCTTGAGTTTGGAAATGTCTCTACTTATTGGGTATTGACCTAATGTCTTTTTTAAAAAAAAGATTTTATTTATTGATTTGACAGAGAGACAGCGAGAGAGGGAACACAAGCAGGGGGAGTGGGAGAGGAAGAAGCAGGCTCCCTGCGTAGGAGCCTGACATGGGGCTCGATCCCAGAATGCCGGGATCATGCCCTGAGCTGAAGGCAGACACTTAACGACTGAGCCACCCAGGCACCCCTGACGTAATGTCTTAAATGCCCTGACTAATCGGGAATTAGACTGGCTAGGTTGCCGTGACAAAAAATTAAAACAAAGTTTAAGAAAGTACCTCCTATAATGCTAAGTGAAATAAGTCAAGCAGAGAAGGACAACTATCATATGATTTCTCTCATCTATGGAACATAAGAACTAGGATGATCAGTAGGGGAAGAAAGGGATAAAGAAAGGGGGGGTAATCAGAAGGGGGAATGAAACATGAGAGACTATGGACTATGAGAAACAAACTGAGGGCCTCAGAGGGGAGGGGGGTGGGGGAATGGGATAGGCCAGTGATGGGTAGTAAGGAGGGCACGTATTGCATGGTGCACTGGGTGTTATATGCAACTAATGAATCATCGAGCCTTACATCGGAAACCGGGGATGTACTGTATGGTGACTAACATAATATAATAAAAAATCATTAAGAATAAATAAATAAATAAATCTCAATAAGAAAAAAAAAGTACCTCCTATCTAATTGCCTGAATGCTTATCTTTAGGGTATGAAAACATTAATATAATGTTCCTTTGTGCATCGGAGTAATAAGTGCCACAGAGCATAAGATAGTACCAGTCCCATCAGTAAGGGTGTTTAGGTAGAATGTTTAGTTCTCTTTCTCTATTATGAACTTGTTTGTGACAGGTACATTTTTGACTAGATTCCAGCCTAATTACTTCAGAATAGTGGTTGGATATGAGGTAATTGAGCAGTAATAAGTTCTGCGATGTTCCCAGTACTTGGATAGCCGAAATCGCCACCTGGTTGTAAATCATAACCATGGCTAGCCCTTCAGATGAAACTGGGCTCTGGTGCAAAACTTTGTCAGTTTGGGATACACCTCATACCTGAAAAGGTCTGTGACCAATAAAAACATTACCACTGTGAAAAACCTCCATCCCTTGGGTAACTCTCAGTTCGGGGGACCATGGTTTAGATCAGAGCAACTAGAATGACCATAGGACATAATTAGAACTATCTGGTAATTATAAAGAATGTCAATGAACAAAAAACACTGAACTTGAGAGAAGCCTTGGCAAAATGTCCTACAGTACACTGGCTCGGACTGATGTTTTTTTGCTTCATGTTTTGTTATAAATGCTTTATCATATGAGTTAATTATTTGTGGTGCTAAAGTCTTTGGCTTTACGCCCTGTTGAAATAATTCTACTGCTGTATCATATTTTCCTGCAGAATGACCAAGGGATCATTTTCCATTGACTACTCTGAAAAAAAAATAAACAAAATTATAAGCTAGAGATAGTTGGAGTATTACAGACTTGAACGAAAGATATTCAAGACAACAAAATGAACTGTAATCATATGCTTAATGCTCAAGACAGGGGATGCTCTGTGCTTCGTAGTTAGATATGCCAAGCGCTTAAGTAAGTAAAATTTAAACAGGCTTAACAATAGAATCTGCCTAGCAATTTAGCAGTTTAGGTCCCACGAAGATTCACGTTTATGTCAGGAAAGAGGACCAGGTCAAGGCAGAGGACAGTGAGCTGCCCACGGCATGCATGTAAGTCAAATGATATCCAAGGTAGTGATCCCAGAAGATGACCTTACTCAACCAGGAGCATTAGCTTAGCTTGATGACCCAGACCACAAGGAGACCAACGGACAAGTTGTTCTTGCCTTGAATTATAGAAGAGTCTTGAGGGGTTTGTGCAAGCTGCGTGGCAAGATGGGGCCGGCTCGACTAGGAACTTCTGCAAACATTAAGAATGAACTCAGGAGAAAAGGGAACTGCTCTGCCTGAGCGGTAGCTTTAGAGCCAATGTTCATCTTTTGTGTATTCAGAAGAGGTGGCTTCCACTATTACATCAGAGGGAGGCTCGCTCCAAAAGGCCAGTTTGCAAGGTCTGTGCATTTTCTGTGGCAGCCTCCTCTCCAGCTACTCTTTGCAGAGACGATTGCACTGGTAGGAAGGTACAAAGGGGAAGAGTCTTTGTGTCTTTGGCTGAGGCCATATATACAGTCTATGTCAGCCCAAATCCTGCACCTGTTTAAAAAAAAAAAAAGCATTTTATTTATTTATTTGAGAGAGAGAGAGCACAAGCAAGGACGAGGGGCAGAGGGAGAGGGAAAAGCAGGTTCCCCACTGGGCAGGGAGCTCAATCCCAGGCCCTTGGGATCATGACCTGAGATAAAGGCAGATGCTTAACCAACTGAGCCACCCAGGAGCCCCTATGCTGAACTTCTTTATCAAGACCTGGTGAGTGACATCGTACTTTCTTCCAATTATTTTTTCTCCTTCCAGCTGTCTCCTGAGACCTCAACCTGCTATAACCTGGCTGCAAAGCTTTTTAGTCCTGGTTTTTCTAGGAGTAACCATGTCCCCAGTCCCCAGGCATCTTTGTAGTTTTCTCTTCTTTTCCTGTTCTGTCCCAGGACATTACTGAATGGGCAGGAAGAGAAGGACATTTTCTCATACTAAAGACAAGGAGAATACACTTCTCTGGGCTAGCAATTAGAAAGAGGCCTAAGGTCTCCCTAGTCGTAGGAATGTCCTTACTTCCCCTTCCTCACTCCACCTGGATGAGGTGAAAACACCTCAAAAAAAATAAGGATTCCATATTTGTCAAGGAGACTAGCATCCAGGGAGCTTTGTACCCTGAACATGGTGAGGAAGCAGTGGAACTGGTGTCCCCAAATGGGCCATAGAGTCGGGACAACTGTGGTCTTTGGTAAATGATTGAAGATCAAAGGAGATTTCCTCATTTCTTGGCTTGATATAAGATGTTGACTCCGCTGTATAGTGGGTAGCCCCAATAAAGAGTGAGGTTGAATTTCCTACAAGCCTGGAAAAATGAGGACCGTAAGTCGAAATTAAGTTGACTTACAGAACATAAAGAAATATGGCATAGAGGATGCCCCCAGCCACATCTCTTAGATCCCAAGTGTTCTCAACTCATCTCAGGGGGGTTGTGCTCTGGGAGCCAAAATAGAAACCCCATAAGACCAGCCCCCTCATTATTCCAAACGCCTTTATTGAGCTTTGTTCTAAGCACTCTCTAGGCTTCAGGGGCGCAAAGAGGAATAGGAACCCACATAGCCCACGAGGCCGGTGAGGTTCAGGGCACCAGGGGTGGTTTTATCACAGCTCACATCCTGGTTTTTTGTTTGTTGCTGCCTCACCACCACCTGAGGCAAATAGGGTGTTTCTCCTTTCCAAGCAGTGACCTGGCCATGGCCTGGCTCATATTCTTCAGGGTAAGTCATTAGCCTGTCACCAGTTCAGGCAGAACTTTGGCAGGCCCACCTTCTGCCATTATCAGGATTTGAAAGTGCAAACAGCACGCAGCTGAGCAAGCTGCAGGAGATCAGCTCTCTCAGTCCCAGGGATCGGAGTCCGGCCCGTCTGAGGGAGGAACAAAAGCAATGGCGGACACTGGGAAGGGGATCGGTAGGATTTTTATATCCTAGACAAGGAAAAGGTGCATCCAAAACAGAGGTTATTTCCTCAACTTCACTTTTTTCCTTTGTAGGGATAATTGGAAGTTCACATCAAAAAGCTGTCATGACTTTTTAAAATGCTTTCTGATTAAAAACAAATATTTTTTAGAGGTGCGTGGGTGGCTCAGTCAGTTAAGCGTCTGACTCTCGGCTTCAGCTCAGGTCATGACAGGGTCATGGGATTGAGCACCACGTTGGGCTTTGTGCTTAGCTCAGAGTCTGCTTGAGATTCTTTCCCCTCCCTTTCCCACTCCCTCTGCTCCTCCCCCTGCTCTCACACACACAC
The DNA here is from genome assembly GCF_024610735.1 of Ursus americanus. Taxonomy (NCBI): domain Eukaryota; kingdom Metazoa; phylum Chordata; class Mammalia; order Carnivora; family Ursidae; genus Ursus; species Ursus americanus. The sequence goes on from NC_142130.1 coordinate 47,077,547, forward strand.
ACTCTCTCTCAAAATAAATAACATCTTAAAAAATATATATATATTTTGTAACCAACACGTATTTAGTATCTCTGGTGTACTAGACATTTTGGCAAGTATTAAGTACACAACAGTGATGAAGATATGGCCGCTGCTCTTGGGTATTCATAGAGTAGTCAGGGCGATAACAATAGAATTTCAAAATAATGCAGTAAGTGCTGGGTGGAAGGGTGCCCCAGGTACAAGAGAAGAGCTGACTTAACCACCTGAAAGATGCTGAAAGAATGAGAAACAGTTGAGGTGAGGTGACTGGTAAAGCCTCTCACATAGTAACTTCTCATTAGCAGGAGCTCTCACTGTTCTCTCATCAGTTAGGTGGACTTGTGGGCACATGGGCCCAGGTGTCACGTGATGACTGAAAGTCATACTTCCACTCTCAGTGCCTCTGTTACTTTTTTGAAACATTTTCCAAAATATTTGTAAAAGATTTTCCATTTATTAATGAAAACCTAAATGTTCTGTATGTCTCCTGTTTCAAAGGAAATGACAGCTTTTGCCTCTTCTTGGACATTTTGGGTTCTGTTTTTTGGTTTTTTGGGTTTTTTTTTTTTTTTTGCAATAGAGCTGTATACAGGCAAGCAAATGAGAAGAACCACTATTTGCCTTAGTGACCTGGAACTAACCATTTTCCTTTACGTTTTTTTCTCATGTTTCTCTGCTCAGGATCACTACCAAAAAGCTCTCTATAGCCAATGTGAGGATTCAAAAGCAAACACCTAACTGTTAAGAAAAAGCAGGAACTTGAGAGAGTTGTATAATCTATGCCTCTGTCTCTTTGTGTATAAAATGGGGATAGTAGTAATACATACCTCATAAGGACGTTGAAAACGACTAGGTCACACATATAAAACATTACATAAATAATAGCTTTAATTGTTTATGCAATTAAAATATCTTTAAAATGACTTTTCCAAAGTACCAATTCAGAGTCTAGTATGTAGTCAGTGCTCTAGGGTATTATTTATCTTGCCAAAGGTACGACTTCAGAAATGTTACTATCTGCCATTGACATTAATCTTTCTTGTCTACACCAAATCATCGTTTTTTCTACTGCAAACAGTAGTGAATCTGGCAGAAGAAGGCCTTCATCAAAAGCAAGGAGATCAAGCAAGGAGATGGGGAGCTGTGCCAGGGATCCATCCATTTATCATTCCAGAAAAGATAAAGAAGACATTTCTGAAGCATTAACTTATGAGCCTAGAATTCTAAATTACATCACCTATAAATCTAAGCTCCCCCTGCGTGAGACTTACACCTGAACTGAGAGCTGAAGAATAATGGTGTTATTTATCTGCGGGGACCTCATGGGTGGCAGAGGTCCCAGAATTAACACTGATAAGACTGCTGAAGAAGGGCTGACCACTCTAAATCAGCCCACATGTTTTATCTGGTAACAGTCTCTGTCGTATAATTCAGACAATTAAAATTGTTGTAGAATTCTCAGGAAACCAGAGTGTCATCAACAGGGAATTCTCTGGCCATAGTTTGTTTTGCTGGCTTTGGGTGGCTTTAAAAGGAGTGGTATTTCTTTTTTTCCCCTCATGAGAAGCAATTATAATCAGCAGGATTTTTTTTTTTAACTCCTCCCTGGTGGCTTTAGCCTTCTCTTTCCTCCTTCTTCAAGAATTTAACATTCCATGGTGGTTTAAATGTAGGGTTTACATTTTAGGAGAAAATGGGAATTGCTCATTAGTGTTGGCTATGGCAAAAAAGTTTTTTTTTTTTTTCATTTTAGATTAAACTGTCTAGTTAGTGACTGGAAAAAAACCAGGGATTTTTTTTTTTAATTGCTTGCTCTCTAAGGACAAATACTACAGATTTTAATGATGTTTAAAAAAATTTTTTTAAATCACCAGTTGAAGCTCGGACCAAATTGAACACACTCCAAATCGCCTAGCGACTATTAGAGAAATGCCCCAGCAGAAGGAAGGAGAAAAACCCATTTCTTTTGACTTCAAGAAAAACTAACAGCATATAACAAATAATGTCCTAATGTTCTGCTTAAAAATTGTTTTATACAGTCAACAAAGGCGCACCATTTCTGAGACGAGATAACTGGAAATGTGCCCTGATTTTTGATATTCTAGAAAGCAGCCTGCTAGGAGCTTTGGGAGGGGTTTCAGTCTGGGAAAGATAAGAACTGTAGCAAAAGCACTGACAGAGACACAGCCTCCCCCACGCGAGTATTTCCTCAAGGTTACTAGTCCTGGCAACGCCATGTTAGGCACAACGATGGAAGAATCGACAGAGGATAGCATGAGCTCACCATAGGAAAGCAAATTCAGTTGTTCTGCTGGGTGCCAGGCAACCCTCTTTTGCTGCATTGCAAGATATCTCAGAGTGACTGTATCTATCTTCAAATCCACAGAAAATGAGACTTTCTGGATGTGATGAACAAAGTAAAATCTCTCCTGTCCAGGCTTTCTCCGACTTGTGGAGAAGAAAAACTTTAAACACGTAAGCACATAGAAAGGCACATAAAAAATGTCGAAGTGAACAGTTTGTTGTGATTCTTGCTAGCTCATTCACCCTGATTCCTTATCATTGAGGGACATACAAGGATGCTGCATTTATTTCCTATAAAATGGAAAAATACCTGCCTTGACAACAGCTTTGAGCCTCACTGGTAATTAAATACAAATTAAAGTAAGATAACATTTTCATTTATCAGACTGGCAGAGATTAAAAGAATAGTATTATCCAGTGTTCGCGTGAACGTGTAAGGGAATGGGCACTTTCACATACTGCTCTTGGGAATGGAACTGACTGTTCTTTCCAGAATGACAATCGGACAATACCATTTTCAAAAGTCCTTTAAAAAGAGAATATTTTAAAACCAGCATTTTCATTTCTGGAACTTTCTCCTGAGGAAACAAGAGTCCCAAAATACATACAAGATTGTTGCTGTGACACTATTTAAAATAGTGGGAAACAGACGTGCTGGCCTCCCATCCTGGGTGAGTCTCCCATGGGGTGAGTCGTTTCCAGCTCCATGTTCGGTCTTCTGGAGATTGGCAAGGCCGATGTCAAGCTGGCCAGCTTTCCAACTGGAATGACGCCATTGGCCATCCCGGATCTCCAGCTTGGCAACAGCAGCTCCCGGGTATTGTCAGCCTCTGTAACCACGCCACACCGGAATAGGGCAGCAGCGTTTGAGGAGGGAGCTTCGTGAGGCATCTGTGGTGACTGCAGAAGCTTGCGGGCCTCACAGGGGAGATGGAGCCGCCATTTTTGCAACCTCAGGCTGAAAGACACACTCCAAGCCTTGGTGGAGGAGGAAGCAAAAAGCTCCATCCTTGAAGTAATGCATCATCCTTGAATTGTCCACCCTTGGCCAGCTTGTTTTAATAAGAGAAACAATGCCCTCATGCAGTGAGTGGTTAAACCCTCAGAGTCAGGTTTCTGTTGTATGCAACTTATCTTACATGGTAACGGAACTTATATGTTAATGCACCATCTTCCACATAAGTTCTTATAGTCGATTTCCAACTTGTTTATCATGTTCTGTTGAGTTGTCTTGTCAAATACAGTAACAATGACACTCTTAAAATCATTGCACCATAAGTTTCGTTACTGGATGGGACTAGTGCCCCCTTTTTTTCAAAATACCTTTTTTTTTAAATGTTTTTTTATTATGTTAGTCACCATACAGTACATCCCTGGTTTCTGATGTAAAGTTCGATGATTCACTAGTTGCGTATAACACCCAGTGCACCATGCAATACGTGCCCTCCTTACTACCCATCACCAGCCTATCCCATTCCCCCACCCCCCTCCCCTCTGAAGCCCTCAGTTTGTTTCTCAGAGTCCATAGTCTCTCATGCTTCATTCCCCTTCTGATTATCTATACACAAATATTTATTCTTCCTGATGAACTCTAGAATTACTTCTCAAGTTGATCCAACCCATTTTATCTTTTGAATGGAACTGTATTAAACCTATAAAGTAATTTGGGAAGAATTCATACCTTGACATTTCATCTTTTCATTCTTTTTTTTTTTTTTAAAGATATTTTATTTATTTATTCGACAGGATAGAGACAGCCAGCAAGAGAGGGAACACAAGCAGGGGGAGTGGGAGAGGAAGAAGCAGGCTCACAGCAGAAAAGCCTGATGTGGGGCTCGATCCCAGATCACCAGGATCACGCCCTGAGCCGAAGGCAGACGCTTAACCGCTGTGCCACCCAGGCGCCCCTCATCTTTTCATTCTTGAGCATGGTATACCTTTCTGTTTTTCCCAAGCCTCTATAACTCCAAATAAAGGTTTGTAGCATTCTTCACATATGATTTCTGCACAATTCTTTCTATGGTTACTGCTAACTATTTTATGTTTTTATTGCTATTGTTGATTTTCTTGTATATTGTACAACTTCTTATGGTTAGCATACAGAGAAATCATTGATTTTCAAATATTTATCTTGTATTTTCTCATTTATCCTAAGACTTTTTCAGCTGATTCTTTTGTTTTCTAGGTATGTAATTGTATCATCTGTAAATAATGATGATCTCATCTTCTCCTTTTTAAGAATTCGACCACTTATATTTTTATATATTTTATTGCATTGAGCAGAAAAACGTTGAAAAAATGGAAGTAGCCATGCTTGTTCTGCTCTTGATTTTACAGGACTATTGTGTCTCCATACATACATTCTATTGTTGTTTTAAGATAAGTATTCTTATTATGTTAACCAATATTCTCCTATTCTGATTTTTAAAGAGTTTATAAAAATTTTAAAAATAGTGAGAAATATAAACTGAATGTCCATTAATAAATTGCTTGAATAAATTTAAAACATATATATAATGGAATACCACACACCCATTAAAAATAAAGATCAATGTTAAATCGTTTATAAACCAACCTGGGTCTGTGGATGATAAAATGTACAGTGATTCTAGATTTATTTTTTCCTTTATGTGTTTTTGAAATTTTCTACAGTGATTCAGCCACCTGAAAGACGCCGAAAGAATGAGAAACAGTTGAGGTGAGGTGACTGGTAAAGCCTCTCACATAGTAAGTTCTCGTTAGCAGGAGCTCTCACGGTTCTCTCATCAGTTAGGTGGACTTGTGGGCACATGGGCCCAGGTGTCACATGATGACTGAAAGTAGGATTCATACTTCCACTCAGTGCCTCTATTACTCTTTTGAAACATTTTCCAAAATATTTGTAGAAGATTTTCCATTTATTAACGAGAGCTTAAATGGCCTCTATGACTCTTGTTTCAAAGGAAATGAGTGCCTTAGCCTCTTCTTGGATTTTTTTTTCTTGCAGTGCAGTTATAGGCAAGCACATGAGAAGAACCATCATTTGCCTTAATGACCCAGAACTAACCATTTTCCTTTGTGTTTTTTCTCATGTCTCTGCTCAGAATCACTACCAAAACATCCTCTATAGCCAATGAGGAAGGATTAAATAGCAAACACCTAAACATTAGGGAAAAGCATGGTATTTGAAAGTTATTTCCCCTAGTTTCAGAGTTTTAATTAAGAAAACTGAGAAACCACAAGTTTCTATATGACGTGTGAATCACATTCTAGAAGTGCGGGATCTTTTGATAAAAAATTGACTCCACTGATGCTTAACGAGGCCAATAGGTCACAGGACACCATCCCCTGCCTTGGGCTGACTTTATTTAATAATCCAAAGACAAATTAAACAGGAATATCATCTCTGTCACCATTAAGAATTACTAAGAAAGCTTGACTTTGTCCCTTGATTATTTATGTTCTCTAAGAATTGGATTCCTTCCTCTCTCACATACTCTCTTTCCCTCCTTTCATTCTAATACCTCCTTTTCTTTCTCCTCCCTTCTTTCCAGTCTCCTCCTCACCTTCCCGGTGCTTGAACCTGCTACCTTCCCTGAGAGTCACATGAACAGGGGTCAAATCAGCAATGCTGCACGGGTTACCCGGCAGTCAGTCTTCACATTTGAAGCAGTCTCAGCCCTTCTCTGTAGAGTCTAAAAATAGTCTATCATTGCTATTTTCTTTCTACATTAAGTAAAACAGAGTAATCACTAAAAAAAGAACTATAGTCAAGCAAAAAAAAAAAAAAAGAAGAAAAAAGAAAATGAAAGAATCTGAAACCTACCATCCTGTAAACCACTGCTATATTTAGAATGTATATTTCCAGTGTGTTGCTATGTATATGAAACATTTTTTTACAAAAACTGGATCATAATCTCATACAATTTTCTAACCTATTACCTTTCCACTTAATCATTATACAAATTTTTCCATGTCATCCAAAATTCTCTAACATTTTTTTTCCATTTCAATTTAACAGACATTTCTTTAGAGCTACAGTATACAACTCTGTTACCCTATACAAACCAGAGAGAAGCCAGACAAACATAGCTCTATTTGCAGATACAAAACAAATACAAGCCAGGTGTTAGAAAGTGGGTAGACAAGGTGTTGTAAAAGTAAATACCCAGGAGACTAAACCTTGACCAGAGCTAAGAAAGAGTTCCTAAGAAAGAGCTCCTAAGGCTCCACCTTGTAATGAGAATGCAGGTATTCTGGTGTATATCTGCTCCTATCGGAGGCTTTCTCACCTAGTTGGGTCTGCCAGGTGTTCCTTTATATTTTAATAATATGTTTCATAATTCCTGTTAGCCATCTGTGTGTAGATAGGCTTGTTTCTTTGCCTTTGCCGATCGAGTGTATTTGCTATCTAACAGGTGTCTCCTAGGCCTGTGATTAAAACAGGGTCATACAGGGAAAGCGGCAAGTGAGTATTTCTCTAGTCTGGCCTGAACCTCAGAACTGCCTGCTGAATGCACTGCGGGTACATTGCCTGGATTCAAACTCCAGACAAGAGACATTGGAGAAAGTTTCTCTCTCCCTCTCTAAGCTTCTTTCCTCATCTGTAAAATGGGGGCAATTATCCCACTTCATTAATTGTCATGGAGATCAAGTTAGAAAATGCATGTGCTTACCTGGCTTAAAGTTAGCATTACTGTTATTGATATTATCAGTAGTAGCGGTATGAATTCACCCGTTTGGCTGACAATGGCAGGAAGGGAGAGAAGTGGAAGCCTGGTGTCTCATACAGCTGCATATTCCCAAATGACTAGTGGTTTCCAGTCACAGAAGTGGTTTCCAGATTGTTCCTAGTACCTCTGGAATGGGATACCTCGCCAAGACCACTTGGAGAGGCCACAGGGTCACTCTCCTGCCATGCTCCAGATCACTTCAGTGCTTGAAGGGTTTTCCTTCTTTCTTGTCTACTCTGCATCATTCCTTCAGATTATTGTCCCTACTCTCCATACAACTGGAACTCACTCTCTTTAAGAAATACTCTGAGTAGGACCTCTTGGGGGAAAAGCACCAAATATTCTTGACATCAGGGAAGCCCCAAATCCCTTTCCTAAACCAATCCTCTCCGTAATATGCCCTGTTTGGTCCCTCCCTCTTCCGCCAGCAGCATCCAGACCATGATCTCTCTTCTCCATTTCTGCTGTGTTTTGTGGGGCATCTTACGTACATTACATATTTGCTCTGACTAAATTTGGAGGTCAGGTGCCGAGGCTTTTTTTCTGACTCGTAAATATCCACCTTTAATTTTATACTTAGAAAAGATGGAATGAGGAAGACAGATATTTGAAATCTGCAACTCAGGGTAACATTCAGGATATCAAATTATGCAGGAAGTCCCCAGTCAAATATTTAGATCAACCAATCTCTTACTTCTCCAAGAGGGAAAGAATATATTTATAACGCTGATCATTGGAGTAAATGTTCTTCTGCTTGGATATGGAGACTTGGGAATGCTGAGGAGTAGTTTACTGCTTTGTGACTCTTTTTGAGGGTAGAATCTTAACGTACGGGTGTCAGAGTCTTAATGTCTTCATCTAAAAATGGATCAAATAATACCTGCCAACGTCACAGAAATGTCACGAGGCTCACACCATACTTGTGAAAGTGGCTTTCAAATGTTAAAAGTTTTGTAAGCGTTAACACCATTTTTAGATGAGCTGGCTCTTTCTTGGGTATAGTGTCTTACGAGGTCCGCGGAGATGTTGTAAGGTGCCCTCCAACAAATTTCACAGCTATTTAAGAAATAAAATCTACTCCTTTCAGATTTATTTCCATGTGTTTCTGTTGCCAACTATTTTAAGGAAGTTTTAAATTTGGTTATGATATTTCACAAAACAGCTAAAAACATTTAACGGACTTGATCTCATCCATCAATTAAAGAGAGGTTTTGTGTGTGTTTCATGTTTTTACTCTTTCATGCTATAGCATTATCACCTCTGATGTTTTTTCTCTACAGAGTCAAGGCTGGGCACAGAAGCAGATGGCTGAGAGCTGACGTCTGGTCTCAACAAAGCTGGTATTGCAGTGACATAATTTGCTTCCACTGACCTGCAGGTGCCACTCCCGCTTTGGGACAACCTACCGGAGCAGAACGGGCATGGCTTTGGAGGCAGACCCGGCTTCAAGTGTTAGCTGGGTCTTTTCACTTAATTATTTTCGTTTTGCATTTTTTTATTTTTTATTTTTTGCTTTATTATTACTTTTTAATCTTTAATCCATAGATAGTCCTACTTTGCAGCATGTTTGAGGACTAAATAAGGTGAGGAGTATTAAGTAACAAACCTGGGATTTAGAGATTTAAAAAAAATGCTTCCTTTTTCTTCATCCACCTCCAAACTGATGCTCTGGTATCTCCAGCTGAGTCCCCAGCCACGTCCCTTGAGCAAAGTGAGGGTCACGTTAGCATCGAGCTCAGCGGCTGCACGTCCTCCATCTGGAAGGGTTCTGCCGTACGAGACTAATTGCTAGGTAGGGTGCTAATTGGTTGGTCATATGGAATATAAGTGAATTCAGATCTGTTTCTTGATGAATGCCTGCTCATTGAATGTGCACCTATTTATCATAGGATAGCAATGACAATTTTTCTCAGAAAGAAATGTTTCTGATTTACATATATGTGGCTGATGCATGAAGTGGGTTTTATAAATCACTATGTCATCACCACCAAAAAATGCCCTGTAGCCATATTAAAAAGAGCCCATGACAAGGGGCCTATCAAATTGAATGGAAGGGCCATAAAACCATCTGTTCATTTGACATAAAACTGATATATTATGTGATAATGCTTCAAGTAGAACCCAGGACCCCATTCATCACATAGTCCGCTCATGGGCTAGGTTCTGAGCTGGGTGTTAATGAAACCGTCACACTCCGCTCAAGCTGCAGACCGCAGGCTCCAGTCAGCACTGGGGACCTACACACCAGCAAATGTTCCCATTGAAAATATGTTTTGTTCACTAATGACGTTTCCTGGGAGAAAGTTGTATCAGGACAGAGGTCACACAGCTCCTTGGAGACAGCGTGTTCACATGTAAAGGGCGAGACTAGGTCCATGGTTCTCCGGAAGAGAAGTGCATGAGACTCACCTGCCTAACCTGCACAGACGCAGGGGCTAGGGCCCTCTCCCAGGGCAGGACCTGGGCAAGCCCAGCTTTAAAAAGATCTCTCGGTGATTCCAATGCTCACCCTGGGTTTAGCCTTTTAAAAAAAAAAAAAAAAAGATTTATTTATTTGAGAGAGACCGACTGTGAGTGGGGGGGGGGCGGGTAGAGGAAGGGGATGGGAGAATCCTCAAGCAGACTCCCTGCTGAGCTTGATCCCTGAGCCGAAATCGAGAGTCCAACACTCAACCGACTAAGCCACCCAGGTGCCCCCCTGGGTTTAGCCTTTTTTTTTTTTTTTAAAGATTTTTATTCATTAGAGTGAAGGAGAGCATAGAGGGAGCCTGAGAGGGAGAGTGAGAGGGAGAAGCAGAATCCCTGCTCAGCAGAGAGCCCCATACGGGACTCAATCCCAGGACCCTGAGATCATGACCTGAGCCAAAGGCAGACGCTTACCTGCCTGAGCCACCCAGGCGCCCCTGAGTTTAGCCTTTTTACTCAGTGTCATTACAGCACTAACAGCATCAGCGTCTGCTGCGAGCTTATTGGAAATGCAGAATCTCAGACCTACATTCAGAATCTGAATTTTAACAAATCGCCAGCGACTCAATGCCCATTAAAATTTGAGCAGCATTAGAGAAGTGTTTCACAGCCTTGGCCCCATATTAATATCTCTTGGGAAGCTTTTAAAATCCCAATGCCCAGCTGTGTCACAGACTCTAATCAAAACCTCTAGGAGTGGAACCCAGGCATCCGAGTTTTATCTCCCCAGGTGATTCTAATGTGTAGCCAGTGCTTGAGAACTACTGCTTTAGAACCTCATTTACAGTTTACACCTGAGGCTTCAGCTGGTCCTGAGCACATGACCATGATGGGACTACGCAGAACCACTGATTTAAGGAGGTGGCTCGGAGTAACAGCAGAAAGGAGAGAGGCATTTTTTATGGAGTTCCACCTTCACCCAGGTATTGTTTCATTCTGTTATATATACCTTCAAGACAACGCTACCAGGTAAGAATTCTTAAATATTTTTAAAACGAGAAAATTGTGGCTCAGAGAGGTAAAGTGATTTGCCCAAGGTTGTATAGCTAGTGAATATTGTGTATCCCACCCAAAAGTTCTGCTCTACGATATTACGCTCCCCTCTCAGGGTTCCATTGCTTCTCTCCCTCTGTACCTCCCGGGATATATTAGGTTTTTCTGTTTGTTTGTTTTTAGTGGGAGCACAATTACAGAAGTGATAGGTAGAAATAGGATGATTGCTCTTTCCAGGATCATTCCTTTTTTTCAAGTATCATCAGAATGAAATGTAGAGAAATATCCAAACTCAAAGCTTTCAGGGATAGGATCAGTAGAAACCTGGAGGAGCCCAGATACGCCCAGCTGGGTGGTGGTAACCGGGTGGGACCTTTTCTTAGTGTTTTTACTCCAGTTGACTAATGCAATCTCCTTAGAATGTAATGACCATACTGCTACGGGAAATGTGGTGCTAAGAACACAGCTTGAGATATAATTGACATACAATAAGCTGCGCATATTTAAAACATACAATTTGGTAAGTGTTGAGTATGTATACATTTGTGAAACTATCACCGCAATCAAGATAATGAACATATCTGCCACTCCCCAAATTTTTCTTTTTTAAAAAGATTTTATTTATTTATTTGAGAGCGTGCATGAGAGAGAGTGAGCCTGGGTAAGGGGGTGGGGAGGAGCAGAGGGAGAGGGACAAGCAGACTCCACACTGATTGCAGAGCCCAAGATGGGGCTAGACACTACAACCCTGAGACCGTGACCTGAGCCGAAATCCAGAGTTGGCTGCTTAACTGAGCCACCCAGGCGCCCCTCCAAATTTTTCTTTGTGCTTCTTTGTAGTAACTCCTTCCTGTCCCTCCCCCCTCCCAGGTAACCAGTGATTTGCTGTCAGTAGAGATAAACTTGCCTTTAACAGAATTTTGTACAAATGGAATCATACAATGTTTACTCCTTTATTAGTCTGGCTTCTTTCAATAATTATTTTGAGATTCATCAAAATTGCTGCATGTATCAAGTGTTCTTTTTATCATTTACCCATTTACCTGGTGAAGGGTTGTAATACAGTAAGAAATATATATATTTGGTTTTTGTCCCTGGTTCCTGACATGGAAATCTTAAAACCCTTGGAATTCTCAAAGGGATGAGGGTCTTTGGGAAGTTAATGAGAGGGCTCTTGCCTGAAAGGCCCTTCGATAGCTTCAGGATGGAAGCTGGTCACCAGAGAGCCCAAGGCATTTTGGAACATTCAGCCCTACCCCTCCATCTCCAGGGAGGGGAGGAATTGGAGATTGAACTAATTACCAATCACCAGTGGTTTAATCAAACATGCCTGTGTAAGGGAACTCCCATAAAACCTTCTAAACAATGAGGTTCAGAAAGCTTCCAAGTTGGTGAACACATCAAGGTCCTGGAAGGGTTATAAACCTAGAGAAGGAATGGAGGCTTCATGTCCCTTCCCCCATACCTATTCATCTCTTCCATACATCTGTTTTTGAGTTGTATTGTTTATAATAAACTGATAATAGTAGGTAAAGTGCTTTTCTGAGTTCTGTGAGCAATTCTAGCTAATTATCAACCTCAAGGAGAGGGTCATGAGAACCCATTTAGTCTAGTCAGTCAGAAACACTTCCAGGGACTTGAGAGTGGAATCTGAAGTTGATGGAGTCTTGTGGTTCTAAGCCCTAAGCGTTTCATATGTTCCATATATTTACCTACACTTGATATGTTCAATCTTTTAAATTTTAGACATTCTAATAACATCTCCCTATGGTTTTAATTAGCATTTCCCTAATGACTAATGAGCATGTTTTCATATATTTATTGGAACGTGTGTGTGATCCGTTTTATTTTTCCCCCCTTTTTATGGACTTGTTTCCCTATTACTGCATTCTGAGGGTTCTCTATACATAAATGTAATTTATGTGATTTAAAAAATATTTTCTTCCAATCTATGGCTTTTTTCTTTTTAAAGATTTTATCTATTTAGAGAGCATGCACGTGGAGTGGGGGAGGGACAAAGGGGGAGGGAGAGAGAGTCTTAAGCAGACTCTGCACTGAGCCCACTCGGGGCGCGGCTAACATTGCCAGATAGAGTATTCCTGGTTGTGGGTTGTTTTTCTTTAAGCACTTCGAACACATCCTGCCACTCTCTTCTGGCCTTCAAAGTTTCTTCTCAAAAATCAGCAAATAGACCAATGGGATTTCCTTTTTATGAACTAAGTGCTTCTCTCTTACTGCTTTTAAAATTGTCTTTATCTTTAATCTTTGAAATTTTAATATGTGTCTTGGTGTGGCCCTCCTTGGGCTCATCTTGTTTGGATCTGTGTGTTTCTTGAACCTGGATGTCTATTTCCTTCCCCAGTTTAGGAAAGTTTTCAGCTATTATTTCTTCAAACTTTTCTGCCCCTTTCTTTTACTTCTCCTGGAGCCCCTGTAAAGCAAAGTGTCTGTTTGCTTGATGCTGTCCAAGAGAACACTTGACCTAGCCTCGTTTCGTTTTTTATTCTTTTTTCTTTTCGCTGTTCAGCTTTGGTGCTTTCTGTTACCCTCTCGTCCAGATTGCTCGTCTGTTCCTCCGCGTCCTCTAACCACCGTTGGCCCCCAGTGCGGTTTTCATTGCGCTTATCGTACTCTTCAACTCTAATTGGTTCTTTAAAAAATTTCTCTTTGTTGAAGTTCTCACAAAGTTCATCCACTGAGCATCTTTATGACTATTCCTTTGAACTCTATCGATAGATTATCTCCATTTAGTTATTTTTCTGAGGTTTTGTCTTGCTCTTTCAGCTGGAGCTTATTTCTGTCTCCTCATTTCTTAGTTCATAGAAACAAGCACTGAAAATTAGGTAGAGCTGCTCCTTTTCCTAAGCTCGAAGGGAAGGTATTGTATATCCCCTGAGTAAACTGTGTGTACCTGGTGACTTTGGCTGGCTGGACCTGTGACTGGCGTGGGCGGGGGATCTTGGGGATCTCTGTGCTGGGGCTGCTCTGGTGGGATGGCCAAAGCCGAAGAGGGTGTGGACTAGGGCAGCCCTGCGGCTGTCTGCAGAGGGAGCACCGTGGCAGGAGAGTGAAACTGAAGTGGACGTAGGCCAAGTTGGCCGCAGGGCTCTCTGCACAACAGGTGCCCTGGCAGGACAGTTAAGGCTAAAGTGGGTGCAAGCTAGGATGTCCTGGGACCCTCTGAGCATGGGGCACCCTGGGGTGGCTGCTGGGGTCCAGGTAGGGAACAGGCTGGAGGTCTTGTTGGAGCAGCTGGAGCTGAGGTGGGCTCGGGCTGGGGTTCCTGGGGTGCTTCATATACGAGGTGTCCTGTAAGAGGAGCTCAAGCTGAAGCGGGCATGTGCTGGGGTCCCCCAGAGTTCTCTGCACTGGGGGCGTCCTAGCAAGTTGTCTGGAGCCGAAGTGGTGTGGGCTTGGAGTGTCGCGGGGGTGCTTTGCCCCTTTGTCACTTTAGGAAGATGACTGGAGCTGTAGGGAATGCTGACCACCAGTGTGCCACTGTGTACCACGCTCGGGCTGCCTGAGCAAGATGGCTTAGGCTGATGTGGGCTGGGGGGCCAGGGGTCACTGTGGCGGTAGGCCGGCTAGGGCACCTGATCTCGGCTCCCATCCACACTGTTCAGGTGGGGAGGGGAAACGTAAACCATGCTGCTCGCCAGCCGCTCCAACACATAGCATTTCCGCAGCTCCCGCCCCATTTGGCAGAATTCTAGGGCAATATTCTAGCTGCTCTCTTACACTGGGGCTTCTTCTTTCTGTACCCAGCACATCTGGGGCTGACTGCAGCGGTAGGCCAGCTATGGCATCTAAACCACGAACTCGTTTGCACTACCGAGGTGGAGAGGGAGCGTAAACGATGGTGCTCACCAGCCCCGCGGCAGAGAATTCCAACAGCTCCCTGCCGTCCGGCGGAGTTCTAGGGCTGGACCATTTGTCTTGTAGCTGCGCTTGTAGACTGCGGCTTGTTTTCTGTGCCCCAGGGCGGACGAACCTGCTCCCCGTCCCTCGGTACTGTCCCTCCCTGCTTTGGTCTGCGGCGGCGTCGGGGATGGTGGTGCCCTTTGCTACCACGTCTCCGTCTCTCTTGCTGTTCTCTCTGTGGTCTCTTTTGCCGTGCAGAAGCTGTTCACCCGACCTCCGTCCTTCAGGGGGAGCTGCTCTATAAATAGGTGTAAATTTGGTACGTCTGTGGAGGGAGTGATTTCGGGGTCTTCCTGTGTTGCCATCCGAACCACTGCCTATTGTTATTAAAATACGACATCAGTAGGGCCGAGTATATACAGCTTAAATAGAAGTTCAAGATAGATAGAACATCGTATAAATTCTCGAGTCTTTCCTCTTGTCCACCCCTGCATGTGCCCTTTCCATCAAGTATTAGTTGATCCTATCTTTATGCGTTTTCCATAAAGGGAATCATACAGTATGTACTCATTTTTATCTGTATTAATTCATTAAAAGATATATCTTCATAATTTATCCATATTGTGAGGAAAATAGTCCTCTTTTTCCCTGCTTTATAGCACTCTATTGTAAGGATATACAACAGTTGGCCCATTCTCTTATTGATAAGTTCAGAGTTATTATGAGTAATACTGCTGAACATTCCTGTACACGCATTGTGGTACACACATGTACACATCTCTGTTGTGTGTATTACTAGAATGGACTTGGTGGATTGTAGAGCAGGTCTAATCTTAGCTTTGGTAGATCTTGCAAATCTGTTTTCTAAAAGGATTATGCCAACTTGCATTCCTACAAGCAAACGGAATGAGAGGTTCATTTGTTTCACATTCTTGCCAAAATCTCGTAATTGAGGTTTTCACTTGTTTATTTTCATTTTAGCCATTCTTCTCCATGTATAGTGGTATCTCTTGGTGGTTCTATTTTTTATCTTTCTGAAAATTAATGATGTTGGCCATTTTTCATGTGCTTTTGGTTATTTTTGGTTATTTTGCTTTTTGGTATTTCATGTGCCTATTTATGAGGGGTGCGTTTTCCTCTTTTGTTTATATTAAGTTTACTTCTTTTTCTTATTTATAAAAGTTCTTTATACAATATGAATAAGTGCCCCTTGTCTTTTTTTTTTTTTTTTTTTAAGATTTTATTTACTTAGAGACAGAGCACAAAAAGAGGGAGAGGCAGGGGAGGGGGCAAGGGAGATGGATAAGCAGACTCCCTGGTGAGAGGGTAATCCTGACATGGGGCTCAATCCCAGGACCCTGAGATCATGAGCTGAGCTGAAGTCAGATGCTTAACTGAGCCACCTAGGAGCCCCAGGAGTCCCTTGTCTTATACATGTATTTCAAATAATGTGTCCCAGATTGTGGCTTCCCTTTTTGTGCTCTTAATATGTCTTAAAAAAAAGTTTTCTTGAGGTATAATTTACATGCCATTAAATTCATCCAGTTTAAGTGTATGGTGTGAAGATATTTAGTGAATTTATTCAGACAGCAACCACTATAACCTAGTTTTACATTTGTTTAATTTCTGGAACCAAAAATTGGAGGGGTAAAATTTATCCTATTCTATACTTTGGTTGTGTAGAGAGGGTTCACTCCACAAAGAGGATTCATGTTGTTGTAGTCAGATGTCACACAAGTCAATGGTTTTATAATAAGTATAAAATCTTAATTGTAATGTCTAGTTTATTAATCCATTCCTTCATGGAAAAGCCTTTTTGTGTCTTAAGAAGTACAAGGGGATTTTTCTCTTATCTTTACCCTGAGAACCAGGTAGGCCTCCTAGAGATAAACCTCACAAAATTCCCAGGGGGTCTCTCCCTTATGTGGGGCCCCAGTAATGTTCATTTCTCAAGCTAGTTCACACTTAGTCTTCAACAATTAGCCATTTGCCCCGTGATTTTTCTCTTGCTGGTCCCAGCAGTGTCTTCTGCTCCCAGTAGGCTGTGATTCTCTGTGTTCCTCTGTCTCTCATTTTCCGATCAGTTTGCCCTGTGACTTCAATTCTCTGATGGATCTAAGAAGAGTCGTTGATTTTCAGCTTGATATTCAGATTTTTCTGGTTGTCAGGTTGGGATGAGAGTGATGATTTCCAGGCTACATGTTGGACCAGAAACTGGAAGTCCTTATGTTTACTTTTGATACTGATTTCTAGCTCAATACTATGGTCAGAAATATACTCTGCATTATTCCAACTTTTTGAAAGTTGTTGACAGTTGCTTTGTGGCAGAGCATATGGTCTGCTTTGGTTAGCCTTTCACATGTAGCTGCAGAGAAAATGTATTCTACAGTTGCTGGGAGTAGTAGTCTATATGGGTCAATAAGTCTGTTTGTTCTATCATTTACTGAGACCAGTATAGGAAATATCCCAATAGGATTATGGATTTATCTCTTTCTCCTGCAGTTTAACAAAGGCTTTGCTATTAGATGTACCCAAGTTGAGGACTGTTATATCTCCCATGAAATGAGCCTTTTATCATTGTATCTCTCTCTAACCCTAGTAATATTTCTTACCTTAAAGTCTATTTTATATTAACGTAGTTATTCCAAACATATTTAGGTTAGTATTTGCATATGATTTTTTTAAATATATTTTTAATTTCAGCATTTCTGTGTTCTTACATTTAAGGTGATTCCCTTCAAAATATAAAATAGTTGTTGTTTCTTGTTGTTTCTTTTGTTTTATGGTTATAATCTGAGCTTCCAATCCTTGTCTTCCAATTAGAAAATTAAAGTTACTGCTATTTAATGTAACTACTAATATATTTGCCATTTAAATCCATATTTTATGTGTTTTATATTCGTCTTTTCTGTTTTGTTCCTCTTTTTTTCCTTCTGAAGTGTTTTTATTCCATTTTCTTTTCCGTTGGCTTTATGATAATATGTTCTTATAATTTTAGGCAGTTAGTGTGGAGATATCATGCATCCTGACTGATTACTCTTTATCTAGCTAGTGCTTTTACCATTTCTGAGTAATGCAAGAATCTTACAACATTTTTAACTCATTAACAAACTCTGCATTTTTATTGTATTTATATTATGTTTTGAATTGTATTTTGTCAATATGGGTTTATAGTTGACCCTTGAACAACATGAGTTTGAACTATATGGGTCCATTCACATGTGGATTCTTTTCAATAAATACGGTCTAGTACTGTATATGTATTTTCTCTCGTGATTTTCTTAATATTTCCTTTTCTCTAGTTTATTGTGTTATAATAATACTATATGTAATACATATTTTTAATTTTTTTATTATGTTAGTCACCATATAGTACATCATTAATTTTTGATGTAATGTTCCATGATTCATTGTTTGCATATAACACCCAGTGCTCCATGCAATACGTGCCCTCCTTAATACCTATCACCAGGCTAGCCCATCCCCCCGCCCCCTCCCCTCTAAAACGCTCAGTTTGTTTCCCAGAGTCCATAGTCTCTCATGGTTTCTCCCCCTCTGTTTCCACCCCCCTTCATTTTCCCCTTCCTTCTCCTAATGTCCTCCCTGCTATTCCTTATGTTCCACAAATAAGTGAAATTATATGATAATTGTCTTTTTCTGCTTGACTTATTTCACTTAGCATAATCTCCTCCATTTCCACCCATGTTGGTGCAAATGTTGGGTAATCATTTCTGATGGCTGAATAATATTCCATTGTGTATATGGACCACATCTTTATCCATTCATCTGTTGAAGGGCATAATACAATATGTAATACATATAACATACCAAATACGTGTTATTTGTGTTATGGGAAAAACTTCTGGTCAAAAATAGGTTAAGTTTTGAGGGAGTCAAATGTTACATGTGGATTGACTGCGTGGAGATCAGTGCTCCTAACCACCCTTTGTTCCAGGGTCACCTGTATTTGTTTGTTTTCCCCTGTTGGTGCTCTTTATTCCTTCCTGCATTAACAGTCTTCCATTTAGGAACATTTTTCTTCTGCCTAAAAAAACTCTCTTTAGTAAATGAGGTTCTATAGGCAATAAATTCAGTTTAGGTTTGTCTCAGAGACATTGATTAATCCTCAATTTTAGAGGATATGTTAACTGGAAATGGAATTCTGAATTGGTAGTTACTATCTTTCAATATTTAAACACATCAATGCATTATCGTCTTGCTACCAGTATTTCTTGTATAAAATTAGCTCTGTTTTATTGTAGCTTTTTAAAATCCCATAATACTTCAAGATGTATTATTTTTCCAGCAGTTTTTCTCTGCTGTACCTGAGTGTGGCAGTAGCAGCTTTTTCTCTTCCCCTCCCTCTCCCCACCCCTTCTTCTTTCTTCCTCTTTCATCTTCTAAATGTTACTTGGGGTTTGAATAGATTCTTCAGCCTGTGGCTTGACTGTGTGTGTGTGTGTGTGTGTGTGTGTGTGTGTGTGTGAAATTTTGGAAAATTTGTAATTACAATCTCTTTAAGATTTATGGGGTGCTTGGGTGGCTTGGTCAGTTAAGTGTCCAACTCTTGCTTTTTGCTTTGGTCATGATCTCAGGGTCCTGGGATCGAGCACTGTGTTGGGCTCTGCACTCTGCTCCGAGTCTGCTTGTCCCTCGCCCTCCCCCACTTATGTCACATTCTCTCTCTCTCAAATAAATAAAATCTTTAAAAAAAGATTTATGACCCATTCTCTCTCTCTTTTTCTTCTGGGAATCCAATTACATGTATGTCAGGTGCTTTCACTTTTACACTTTCCTGCATTTTCTATGTTTTTTGTTCTCTAAGCTTCAGCCTAGATATTTTCTGTTGTATCTTCTTACTCACCAATCCTCCCGTCTGCTGTGTCTAATGTTCTATTAAATCCACCTATTAATACTAGATTACAGTTCATTTTTTTTTGTTTTGAAATTTTACTTAAATTCTAAGTTACTTTCTTTTCATCTGATTTCGCAAATATATTAGTCACAGTTGTTTTGAAGTTTTGTCTCGTAATGAATGAATCTGGAATACCTGTGGGTCTGTTTCTGTTGTCTGTTGTTTCTCTTGGTTTTCAGTCATTGAGTTCTATTTCTCGGCATGTTTGGTAATTTTTGTGTGTGTATGGAATGCCAGTTGTTACGTATGAAAAATAAAAACTGAGTAGACTCCAAATTATTGTTGTCTTCTAGAGAGATTTTATCTTCTAGCAAGCAGATAGAGCATGGGCAGATCACTTTGATCCAATCAGGTCTGACCTATTTCTGGTTTGTCCTTACCCCTGAGATTCTTAAGGTTCTCAGGGGAATGCCTATATTATTTGTGAGCCCTGAACTTCAATTCTGAGACTTTGTGATATATCATAAGAAACATATATTTGGTCTTCATCCTCATTCCTAGCACAGAGCCCTTAAGACCCTTGGAATTTCTTAAGGGATAAGAGTGATAAATGTGTCTTTTTATTCATAGCAAGCCTCTTTCAACCATACCTTGCTTTATGTTAATGAGATAACTTTTGGAAAGCCCCTAAGGATAAGAATGGGGATTTGTTGCCAGAACGAACCATGTGATTAGAGGGTTGGCTCTTTCAGCCCTACTCCATGATCTCCAGAGAGTGGAAGGGGCTGGAGATTGAGTTAGTCACTAATAACAAATAATTTAATCAATCATGTCTATATACTGAAGCCTCCATGAAAGTCCCTGAACTACAAGGTTCACAGAGCTCCTCGGTTGGTGAACACATGGAAGTTCTGGGAGGGTGGTACAACTGGAGAGGGCATGGAGGCTCTCTTCCCCTTCCTACTACCCTGCCCTATGTATCTTTTTTATCAGGCTGTTCCTGAATTGTATACCTTATAATAAACCAGCAACCTAGTAAGCAAACTATTTTCCTGAGTTCTGTGAGCTATTTTAGCATACTGTCAAATCTCAGGGTAATGGGAACCTCTGATTTATGCCTAGCTGGTTGAAGCCCAGATGAAAAACTGGACATGTGATTGGCACTTCAAGTGGGAAGGCAGTCCTGTGGGATTGAGCCCTCAACCTGTGTGATGTGATGCTATCTCCAGGTAGATACTGTCAGAATTAAATCTGTAGGGTGGCAAATGTGTGTCCACCAGAAAGTGGGAAAATTTCTTGGTGTGTGTTTGGGTGTGGGACAGGAACAACCCCCACAAATTGGGCAACAGAATATGCTGTGAGTAGGCAGAAAAAATAGGTGTTCCCCCCCCCTTTTTAAAGAAAGGAAGGCTGCCACATGCAGCACCTCGTTTGGATGTGTCTGAAGTCTTGGAATCTTGACTGCCCTATATTCTCCTATAAATGGACCTTAAGAGCTTGCTTGGGCATTCTAGCAGGGGAGTGTAGCTACTTGCACATCCTTTTTTTTTTCCCCCCAGATCTAGAACTTTTTTTTTTTTTTTTTAAGATTTTATTTATTTGACAGAGACACAGCAAGAGAGGGAACACAAGCAGAGGGAGAGGGAGAAGCAGGCTTCCTGCTGAGCAGGGAGCCTGACTTGGGACACCATCCTGGTATCCTGAGATCATGACCTGAGCCGAAGGCAGATGCTTAATGACTGAGCCACCCAGGCACCCCGCTACTCGCACACCCTTGAGTGAAGAATGGTCCTCTTCTGTCAGAGAAGTTCATCCTCTTCAACAGAGCACACAGCTTCCTGTGGGACATACGTGGAGCAGTGAGGAAGGAAGGGTACACCCACCTACCCAGCCAGATCAGCTGAATCAACCCTGGCAATCGATAGGGTGACAGATGTCACAGCCAGATTGCCCACACTTCCAAGAGGTGTTTTGCCTTATACATTTTCTCTCTAGAATCCTAGCAATGCATAAATCTCAGCTTAGCTTTATAGCCTCTTAGCAACTCATTTCCTGATTTGTAGATTCTTGTCTGGCACATGTGCAACTGAGGAATTGACAATTGCTTCAAGGGGAAATGAGAATGTCAGTCTCACTTCTGTACAGTTTTGTCTCTAGGACATTAGTATCAGGTTCTGCTTGTCATTAGCCATGAACTCCACTGTATTTTTTGTCTCTCTAATCTGATACTTTCTTGAGCAATATGTAGTTACTTCTCAGTATCTATGCCCTTGAATATACAAGTGCCTCCAGGAGAAAATACAGCCTGTTTTCTCTTTGGAATCATGGCTCCTCAACTCCTGGCTATCCTCATTATTCTCTGATGCTTTCAATTAGCTGTCTTTGAAACATTTTTAATCCAGTTTTTATAGTTTTTCTCAAATAACATGTTAGTGATACCAACTTCAGCAAAACCATATGTAGAAGATTTAAAATACAATTTATTTCCTTTTAATTTTTATAAATCCTAAATTCTAAATATATGGAGAATGTCAGTCATGCTTCTCTAAGGATCTTTTGTCTGGCACTTTGAGTACTTTAAGTTGTGGTTGTTTATTAGTTCTAAACTCCATTATTAACTAATATGGAGTTATAACTTTTTAAAATTATTTCTAAGGAAAAATACTATGAATTTATATTCAGTCAAAATATGGGAATGCCTCAGAAATGAAGCAACAGTTTTAGAAGGAGCCAATTTCTTTACTTTTTCTGAAATAAGAAGTAACAAAAAGAATTTTGCAAGATGTATAAACAAAATTTATTAAATACACAGAAAAATCCAAACTATTTTAACTCACTTTAAATCAATTCCAGAAGGGAAAAGAAGTCTTTTTATGTCCAAAAGATACTAAAGAAATGGAGGTGAGGTAAGAAACTATATAAAACAAAGACCAAACCCCATTATTATATATACCATTATATATATATATTATATATACCATTATATATATATATATTATATGCCATTAGACTGAAGAAATTTAGATCTGGGAAATCATCAAGTTCATGTCAGTAACTATTTACCTTAAGAAATAAAGCTGAAAAAATATTTTTCCCAAATCAAAGACTAAAAATTGGAGCTCTAAGGATGATTCTCCAGGGCACAAAAATTGTAATTCTGGAAGTATTGGTTTCATCCCTGTGTTTATACAGAAATAGATTTTTCTTACTATGAAAAATGACAAAAACAACATTAAAAAGTTGTACTGATGGTACAATTGTACCTCAGTAGCCATTTGCATTTAGATCAGAACTAGAAAAAATTAGTTCAGTAACAGATTTATTAGAGCAAGGAGTTGAGAGTCATCATTAAAATTTTTTATTACTGTTATGTTTACGGATATTTTGCATTAAATATAGATTTAAAAGCAAGATTGTATATACATAAAAGTTATAATAGAAAATATTCTAGGGGCTAGAACTATGGGTGGTATTTTTTTCTCCTATGTTTCTATAGTTTGAAATTTGCTGTATTTGGTCTGCATTACTTTCTTAATAAAGAAAATACTATTAAAATAGTTTAGTATTTAGTAAAATTCTGTGAAAGCTATAATATGCTGGTGTGTAGCCTCACTCTGTGGTGACTGCCCTTTACTATCGTAAATTAGTCTTTGATGAGCTTTAACCATTCAGAATACTGAGAAGATCCTGTCCGCTTCCTATCCCTAAGGAAGAAATGCAGACTTACTAATCCAAAGAGACTAGACCGGGGATGGTCTCATGGCATAGGATGGGCAGCACTGATGCTGACAGTTAATGAAGAACACTCAGGTTTGTAATTCCGTCAGTGGCTTTTCATCAAGTTTGTGAGATTTTTGTCTACTCAAGCCTGGTGGGAAAGAGAAGATTGGCAGATACCTACTTGTCAAGCAGTAGTTGGGGAGATATCTGAGTAAATTGTCAAAATATGGTTTTGAAGAAAAAAAGTTTTAATCAACTTAATAAATTACACCTTGGTTTCATTTTCATCTCCATCATAATTTTTAGTCTCTTTTTTGTTCATGGAAATCCTGAAAAATAAGCCAGTCATTTTGAACATCTCATCAACATTTTTGTCTTAACCTTTGTAAAATTTTGTTTCTAGCGATCTAACTAAGTCCTCTTTGAGTTTTATTTGGTAGGTTCAGGGATAATTGGAAGACCTAGGAAAAGGCTCACTGGCTAGAAACTGACTGGGGATTATTACAATAGTGGCAAGCCCAATCATTTGCACTATCAGTGATATTATAAGTATCCCAGGTTTTACTGAATTTTCCAGGCAGAGTATAGAAAGTCATCTAGACCATGACTGAAAGACCTCTCTAGGTTGCACTTGTTTTTCAAGTTGTCCTCGTCCTTACCTAGAATGGCTACTCTGTCCTCTTATATAAGTTCCATTTGATTCACAAGACCCATTTACTCAATATTAACTGAATACCTATATTATGGCAGATAATGTTTTAGACAATGGACAAATAATAATAAACAAGGCAAGATTTCTGTTCTCATGAATCTTATATTATGAAAAAGACAATAGACAAGTAAACAACTGAATTTCAGATAAAAAGGGGGAATATATATCTGTGGTAGAGAAGAGGTCTGTTTTCATCATGGCAGTCAAGGAAAGCTACTCTGAGGTCACATTTGAGCAGAGAACTGAAAAAATGCAAGAATGAAACATGTAGTCTAAGGAAAGACTGTTCCTTGTGGAGAGTACCTAAGGTAAGGTCCTAATATGACTGAAAATCAGCAAGAGGTAATTTGTTTCTCCATTTTTGATGAGAAGCTCTGATTCTCCCATCTCACAATGACCAAACTCTTATAATAGCACTTGTCTGTGTCATTCATTTGGCACCAAATGTATGCTGCATTATAATACTAGCCATCTTTGAGAAGTTGAGATGCTTGCTCTCCACTTAAGATTTAACTACTTCCAGCCAGGGACCTTGTCCTATGCCCCTTGATATACTCAAACCCCAAAATAGTACTCCTATAACAAACATTCAATAAACACTCATGATGATCGTAACCCAATGTAATGACCTGTGCTTTTGTCATGCCCTCAAGGAGTTTGTCAACTCTTGACTGAGAGCAGTGAGAGGCACTGGCTATCTTAAAACAAAACAAAACATATCCAATAAATATATGTTGGTTTTGAACTTCTACTTAGGTTTATTTTGTTTTTGAATTTTTTTATTTTAATTTTTTTATTATGTTAGTCACCATACAGTACATCCCTGGTTTCTGATGTAAAGTTCGATGATTCATTAGTTGCGTATAACACCCAGTGCACCATGCAATACGTGCCCTCCTTACTACCCATCACCAGCCTATCCCATTGCCCCACTCCCCTCCCCTCTGAAGCCCTCAGTTTGTTTCTCAGAGTCCATAGTCTCTCATGCTTCATTCCCCCTTCTGATTACCCCCCTTTCTTTATCCCTTTCTTCCCCTACCGATCTTCCTAGTTCTTATGTTCCATAAAATGAGTGAAACCATATGATAATTGTCTTTCTCTGCTTGACTTATTTCACTTAGCATTATCTCCTCCAGTGCCGTCCATGTTGCAGCAAATGTTGAGAACTCGTTCCTTCTGATAGCTGAGTAATATTCCATTGTACATATGGACCACATCTTCTTAATCCAGTCATCTGTTGAAGGGCATCTCGGCTCCTTCCATGATTTAGCTGTTGTGGACAATGCTGCTATGAACATTGGGTTGCATATGGCCCTTCTCTTCACTACGTTTGTATCTTTGGGGTAAATACCCAGTAGTGCAATGGCTGGGTCATAGGGTAGCTCAATTTTTAACTTTTTTTTTTTTTTTTTTTTTTTTTTTTTTTTTTTAGTGAAAAATTTATTCAGAGAAAATTTTAGCTCTTTGCTTTCTTTTTTTTTTTTTTTTTTTTTTTTTTTTTTTTTAATGATTTTTTATTATATTATGTTAGTCACCATACAGTACATCCCCGGTTTCCGATGTAAGGCTCGATGATTCATTAGTTGTGTATAACACCCAGTGCACCATGCAATACGTGCCCTCCTTACCACCCATCACCGGTCTATCCCATTCCCCCACCCCCCTCCCCTCTGAAGTCCTCAGTTTGTTTCTCATAGTCCATAGTGTCTCATGTTTCATTCCCCCTTCTGATTACCCCCCCTTTCTTTATCCCTTTCTTCCCCTACCGATCATCCTAGTTCTTATGTTCCATAGATGAGAGAAATCATATGATAGTTGTCTTTCTCTGCTTGACTTATTTCACTTAGCATTATCTCCTCCAGTGCTGTCCATGTTGTAGCAAATGTTGAGAACTCGTTCTTTCTGATAGCTGAGTAATATTCCATTGTATATATGGACCACAGCTTCTTAATCCAGTCATCTGTTGCAGGGCATCTCGGCTCCTTCCACGATTTAGCTATTGTGGACATTGCTGCTATGAACATTGGGGTGCATATGGCCCTTCTCTTCACTACGTCTGTATCTTTGGGGTAAATACCCAGTAGTGCAATGGCTGGATCATAGGGTAGCTCAATTTTTAACTTTTTAAGGGACCTCCACACTGTTTTCCAGAGTGGCTGTAGCAACTTGCATTCCCACCAACAATGAAGGAGGGATCCCCTTTCTCCACATCCTCTCCAGCAATTGTTGTTTCTTGCTTTGTCAATTTTTGCCATTCTAACTGGCGTAAGGTGGTATCTTAGTGTGGTTTTGATTTGAATTTCCCTGATGGCTAATGATTTTGAACATTTTTTCATGTGTCTGTTAACCATTTGTATGTCTTCATTGGAAAAGTGTCTGTTCATATCTTCTGCCCATTTTATATTTTATTTGTTTCTCATGTATGGAGTTTGAGAAGTTCTTTGTAGATCTTGGATACCAGTCTTTTATCTGTAGTATCATTTGCAAATATATTCTCCCATTCTGTGGGCTGCCTCTTAGTTTTTTTGACTGTTTCCTTGGCTGTGCAGAAGCTTTTTATCTTGATGAAGTCCCACAAGTTCATCTTATCTTTTGTTTCTCTTGCCTTTGGAGATGTGTCATGAAAAAAGTTGCTGTGGCCGATGTTGTAGAGGTTGCTGCCTATGCTCTCCTCTAGGATTTTGATGGATTCCTGTCTCACATCGAGGTCTTTCATCCATTTGGAGCTTATCTTTGTGTATGGTGTGAGAGAGTGGTCAAGTTTCATTCTTTTGCATGTAGCTGACCAATTTTCCCAGCACCATTTATTGAAGAGACTGTCTTTTTTCCACTGGATGTTTTATCCTGCTTTATCAAAGATTAGTTGCCCAAAGAGCTGAGGGTCTATTTCTGGGTTCTCTATTCTGTTCCGTTGGTCTATGTGTCTGTTTTTGTGCCAGTACCATGCTGTCTTTGTGATCACAGATTTGTAAGTACAGCTTGAAATCCGGCATTGTGATGTCCCCAGCTTTGTTTTTCCTTTTCAACAATTCCTTGGTGATCGGGGCCTTTTCTGGTTCCACACAAATTTAAGGGCTGTTTGTTCCAGTTCTTTGAAAAATGTCATTGGTATTTTGATCGGGATAGCATTGAAAGTGTAGATTGCTCTGGGTAGCATGGACATTTTAACTATGTTAATTCTTCCGATCCATGAGCATGGAATATTTTTCCATCTTTTTGTGTCTTCTTCGATGTCTTTCAAGAGTGATTTGTAGTTTCTAGAATATAGATCCTTTACGTTTCTGGTTAAGTTAATTCCGAGATAACGTATGATTTTTGGTGCTATTGTAAATGGAATGGATTCCCTAATTTCTCTTTCTTCCGTCTCATTATTCGTGTATAGAAATGCAACTGATTTCTGAGCATTGATTTTGTATCCCGCCACATTACTGAATTGCTCTATAAAATGCCACAGGGTTGCAGATTGGATAAAAAGACATGACTCATCCATTTGCTGTCTACAAGAGACTCATTTTGAACCTAAAGATACATCCAGACTGAAAGTAAAGGAATGGAATACCATCTTTCATGCCAATGGACCTCAAAAGAAAGCTGAGGTAGCAATTCTCATATCAGACAGATTGGATTTTAAACTAAAGACTATAGTTAGAGATACAGAAGGGCACTATATATTCTTAAAGGATGTATCCAACAAGTGGATATGACAATTATAAATATATATGCCCCCAACAGGGGAGCAGCAAGATACACAAGCCAACTCTTAACCACAATAAAGAGACCTATAGGTAAAAATACGTTAATGGTAGGGGACCTCAACACTCCACTATCAGCAATAGACAGATCACCTAAGCAGAAAATCAACAAAGAAACAAGAGCTTTGAATGCCATACTAGACGAGTTGGACCTCATAGATATATATAGAACACTACACCCCAGAACCAAAGAATACTCATTCTATTCTAATGCCCATGGAACATTCTCAAGAATAGACCATGTTCTGGGTCACAAAACAGGTCTCCACTGATATAGTCATTTTTAAATGATCTTTTGTATTTCTGTGGTATTAATTGTAACTTCTGTCATTTCTAACTTAATTTGAACCATCTCTCCCTCTTCCTTTTCTTTCTTTCTTTTTTTTTTTTTTTTTTTGAGTCTGGCGGGAAGTTTATCAACTTTGTTTACCTTTTCAAAGAACCAGTTCTTAGTTTCATTAATCTTTTCTATTTTTTAAATCTCTATTTCATTCATTTATGCTTTGATCTTTATTATTTCCTTCTACTAATTTTGTTCTTTGATCTTTTTCTAGTTCCTTTAGATGTAAGATTAGATTGAGATTTTTCTTGTTATTTAAGGTGGGCCTGTATCACTATAAATGTCTCTCTTAGAATTGTTTTTGCTGTGTCCTGTAGATTTTGGAGTATTGTTTTCATTTTCATTTGTCTCATGGTATGCTTTTATTTCGTCTTTGATTTCTTCATTGACCCAATGATTGTTTAGTCACATGTTATTTAGTCTCTGCTTGTGGTTTTCCCTTTTTTTTTTTTCCCCAGTTTTCTTATGGCTGATTTCTAATTTTATACTCTTGTGGTCAGAAAAGATGTTTGGTAAGATTTTAATCTTAAATGTATTGAGAATTGTTTTTGTGGCCTAACGTGATTTATGCAGGTCATTTGGGGTTTCTTTCTTTCTTTCTTTCTTTCTTTCTTTCTTTCTTTCTTTCTTTCTAGATAGAGCATGTGAGCAAGAGTGCACAAGATTGGTGGGGGCTGAGCAGAGGGAGAAGCAGACTCCCGACTCCCCACTGAGCAGGGAGCCCGATGTGGGACTCAATCCAGGACCCCAGGATCATGACCTGAGCCGAAGGCAGACACCCAACTGACTGAGCCACCCAGGCACCCCCTGGTCATTTGTTTTTTTTTTTTTTTTTTTAAAAAGGAGTTTGGGGTGCCTGGGTGGCTCAATTGGTTATGTGTCCAACTCTTGATCTCAGCTCATGTCTGATCTCAGGGTCTTGAGTTCAAGCCCTGCATTGGATACTACTTAAAAAAGGGGGGGGGATAGTTTGAGGTCACGAATCTAGATTAGAATCATGGCCCAACTACTTAACAGTTGTGCAACCTTGGGTAAACCACTTTCTCAGTATTCTGGTCTCCTAAGTGGAAATGGCATCTTTCCTATATACCTTCAAAATTTTTAGGTTCCTAGATCATTGTCAGTTTTTCAACCTTGCTAGGCAGTATTAAAAAGTATTAAAGTTCATGTGGTTCAATGAATCAATCAAATGTTATGGGGTATAATATTTTATGTAATAAAATTACTTCTTAACATTTTATTGCTATGTGAAACTGGAAGTAGAAATAATGGTTATATCCTCTTCTCCCTTCATCCTTTTTAATAGAATTTTTACTTTTCTATTGAAATATAATTGACATATAACACTAGTTTCAGGCATTAAATGTAATGATTTGATATTTGTATATTTTATGAAATGGTCATCACAATAAGTCTGGTTAACATCTGTCACCATTCATAGTTACAGGTTTTTTTCTTGTGAGAAGTTCTGTTCTCTTCGCAACTTACTAATATGTAATGCAGTTTAACTCTAGTTATCATGCTGTACATTACATCCCTATGACTTATTTTGTAATGAAATTTGACCACCTTCACCCATTTTGACACCCCTCCCCATGCCATATACACATGCAACTACCAGACTGTTCTCTGTACCTACGAGCTTGTTTTTTTGTTTGTTTTTTTAAGATTCCACATAAGAGAGATCATACAGTATTTGTCTTTCCCTAATTTCATAGCATAATACCTTCAATGTCCATTTATTTTGTCACAAATGCCAAAACTTCATTCTTTTTAATAGCTGAGTAATATTTCAGTGTGTGTGTGTGTGTGTGTGTGTGTGTGTGTGTGTGTGTGTGTGACCTCTTCTTTATTCATTCATCCATTGGTGGACACTTAGGTTGTTTCCATGTTGTGGCTGTTATAAATGACACTTCAATGAACATGAGATGCATCTATCTTTTCAAATCAGTGTTTTCATTTTCTTAAGATAAATACCAGAGTAGTTCTACTTTGAATTTTTTGAAGAACTTCCACACTATTTTCCATAATGGTTGCACCAATTTACGTTCCTACCAACAGTGTACAAGGGTTCTCTTATCTCTACATGTATGCCATCACTTGTTATTTCTTGTCTTTTTGATACTAGCCATTCCTACATGTGTAAAATATCTCACTGTGATTTTGATTTGCATTTCCCTGATGATTAGTGATATTGACCGTATATCTTCATGTACATGTTGGCCATCTGTATATCTTGTTTGGAAAAATGTCTGTTCAGATCCTCTGCCCATTTCTTAATTGGTTTTTGTTATTGTTGAGCTGCGTAAGTTCTTTATATGTTTTATAAGTTCTTTATATGTTTTATATAGTAGTTCCTTATCAGATACATGGTTTGCAAATATCTTCTCCCATTCAGTTTGTTGCCTTTTCATTACAATGATAGTTTCTCTTGCTTTGCAAGAGCTTCTTAGTTTGATGTAGTCCCACTTTTTACTTTTGTTGCTTTTGCTTTTGGTGTCAGATAAAAAAATTCATTGACGAAATCAGTGTCAAGGAGCTCACTGCCTTTGTTTTCTTAGAGTGTTTTGGTTTCAGGTCTTCAAGTCTTTAATCATTTTGGGTTAATTTTTGTGTGTGATGTAAGGTAAGTATTTTTGTGTGTGTGTGAAGGAAAACCTATTTTTTTGAGGGGGCTCTGGGGCTGAAAATAAGTCCTTTGGGCTTTCAGTGTCCTACTGGTGATTTTGTCCCTTTCAAAATGACAAATGTGAACAATGACTCCCATGCCTCACACTGCATCCTGGTCCATAGCGTTCAGCATGGCTTGTGATATGGTTTCAAGCAGGTGCTCTGGATTCATGTTTGGTTCCCAAAGAGGTGCATACATCCCATACATTTGTTTATTGCACATGTTGCTGACCACAAAGTTATCAGTCACCATGGGGCAGCTGATGAGATGTAGAGAACAATGAAGGGCTTAAAGATCTTTGGGACCAACTCAAAGTGTAGTATTGGCCAAACTGTTTCTGAGAGAGGAGGTTGGCCACTATGCTCATGAGGGCATAAGTCTTGATCTGCCAACCATACTTTAACTCATACAGGTTCATCCAGAACTTGAGGTGCTGGGCAATTGTCTGGACATTGATGGTGAGTCCAGCCAGTCTGATATACAGCCAGTCAGCCATGAGAGAGATCTGGAATTCTGTGGTCACCACCGGGGCCTGGAAGTAGGACTAATACTTATATTTGTTTTACTTTTATTGAGGTGGCAGCCACCAATTTGTTCTCTGTATCAAGTCTGTTTTCTGTTTGTTCATTCATTTGTTTTAGATCCCACATATACGTGAAATCATATGGTATTTGTCTTTTTCTGTCTGACTTCTTTTCACTTAGCATAATACTCTCTAGCCCCATCTATGTTGTCACAAATGGCAAGAATGCATCATTTTTTATGGCTGAGTAATAGTCCAGCATGTGCACACACACACACACACCATATATTTATCCATTCATCTATTGATAGACACATAGGTTGCTTCCATACCTTGGCTATTAAAAATAATGCTGCAATAAACATGGGGTGCATATATCTTTTCAAATTAGTGTTTTTGTATTCTTTGGGTAAATAGTAGAGAAATTACTAGCTCATATGGCAATTGTTTTTAATATTTTGAGAAATCTCCATACTGTCTTCCACAGTGGCTATACCAATTTACATTCCTACCGACAGTGCACAAGATTTTTTTCTCCACTTCCTCACCAACACGTGTTATTTCCTGTCTTTTTGACAATAGCCATTCTGACAGGTATGAGGCGATATCTCATTGTGGTTTTGATTTGCATTTCCCTGATGATTAGTGATGTTGAACATCTTTTTGTGGGTCTGTTGGTCATCTGTATTTCTATGGAAAATATCTATTCAGATCCTCTGCCCATTTTTTGATCAAATTACTTTCTGTTCATCAAGTTGTATATGCTCTTATATGTTTTGGATATTAAGCCCTTATCAGATATATCAGTTGTGAAGATCTTCTCTTATTCAGTAGGTTGCCGTTTTATTTTGTTAATAGTTTCCTTAGCTATGCACAAACTTTTTATTTTGTTGGTAGCCCCAGTAGTTAATTGTTGCTTTTCTTTCCTTTACCTTAGAGACATGTCTAGAAAAATGTTGCTAAGGCTGATGTCAAAGAGATTACTGCATATATTTTCTTCTAGAAGTTTTATGGTTTCAGGTCTCACATTTAGGTCTTTAATGTATTTTTAGTTTATTTTTGTGTAGTGTATAAGGAAGCGGTCCCGTTTCATTCTTTTGCATGTAGCTTTCCAGTTTTCTCAAAACCATTTATTGAAGAGCTTTTTTTGCCCACTGTATATTCTTGCCTCCTTTGTTGTAGATTAATTGACCATGTGAATATGGGTTTATTTCTGGGCTCTCTATTCTGTTAAATCTATGTGTCTATTTTTTGTGCCATACTGCTTTAATTATTATAGCTTTGTAGATATATCTTGAAATATAGGATTGTGATACCTCTAGCAGTATTCTTCTCTCTCAAAATTGCTTTGGCTATTTGGGTGTCTTTTTTGGCTCCATACAAATTTCAGTATTACTTTGGTTCTGAGGAAAGTGCTGTTGGTGTTTTAGTCAAGATTGCATTGAATCTGTAGATTGCTTTGGGTGTTGTGGATATTTTAACAACATTCTTTTAATCCAATTGGCATGGGATGTATTTCCATTTTTTTGTGTCATCCTCAATTTTTTTCATCAATGTTTTATGGTTTTCAGAGTACAGGTCTTTTACCTCCTTGGTTAAGTTTATTCCTAGGTATTTTATTCTTTTTGGTGTAATTGAAAATGGGATTATTTTCTTAATTTCCTTTTCTGCTATGATTCTGTATGTTAACTTTGTATTCTGCAAATTTACTGAATACTTTCATTACTTCTAATAATTTTTAGTGGTCTTTAGGATTTTCTATATGGAGTATCATGTCATTTGCAATAGTGGCAGTTTTACTTTCTCCTTTTAACTTGGATGCCTTTTATTTTTCTTGCCTGATTGCCCCAGCTAGGACTTCTAGTGCTATGTTGAATAAAAGTGGTGAGAGTGGATGGACATCCTTTTCTTCTGTTCTTAGAGGAAAAGCTTTCAGTTTTTCACCACTGGGTGTGATGTTACCTGTGGATTTTTCATATATGGCCTTCATTATATTTCCTCTAAACCCACTTTGTTGAGAAATTTCATCATTAGTGAATGTTGTATTTTGTCAAGTGATTTTTCTGCATCTGTTGAGATGATCATAGTTTTTATCCTTTCTCTTTTTAATGTGATGTATCGCATCATTTGATTTGTGAATACTGAACCACACTTGCTTCCCTGGGATAAATCCTACTTGATTGTGGGAATGATTAAAAAAATATATTGCTGAATTCAGTTGATAATATTTTGAAGATTTTTGCATCTATGTTCATCAGAGATATTGGCCTGTAGTTGTTTTTGTTGTTGTTGTTGTTTTTATAGTGTCTCTGACTCGTTTTGGTATTAGGATAATGTTGGATTTTGTAGAATGAATTTGGAAGTTTTCCTTACTCTTTTAATTTCTGGAATAGCTTGAGAAGAATAGATATTAACTCTTTTAAGTGTTTGGTAGAATTCACCTGTGAAGCCATCTGGTCCAGGACTTTGTTGAGAGTTTGATTACTGATTCAATTTTATTACTGGTAATTGATCTGTTCAAATCTTGTTTCTTCCTGATTTAGTTTTGGAAGATTTTATGCTTCTAAGAATTTACCCATTTCTTGTAGGTTGTCCAGTTTGTTGACATAAAAGTTTTATAATATTCTCTTGTAATTCCTTGTATTTCTGTGGTGTTGGTTATTTCCCCTCCTTCATTCCTGATTTTTGAGTCTTTTTTTCTTGATGAGTATGGCTAATGGTTTCTCAATTTAGTTTATCTTTTCAAAGAACCAGCTCCTAGTTTTATTGATCTTTTTTTTTTTTTTAAGTCTCTATTTCATTTATTTCTACTCTAATCTTTTTCCTTCCTATACTAGCTTTGGCCTTTGTTCCTTCTTCTTTTCCTAACTCTTCAAGTTTAAGATCAGGTGTTTGAAATTTATTTCTTGAGGTAGGCCTGTATTGTGATAAGCTTTCCTCTTAGAATTGGTTTTGCTGCATCTCAAAGATTTCATCCGTTGTGTTTTCATTTACATTTGTCTTTGTGCATTTTTTCTAAATTTCTTTTATTTGTTAACCTATTCATTGTTTAGTAGCTTGTTGTTTAGCCTCCATATGTTTGTGTATTTTCCAGATTTTCTTGTCATTGATTTCTAGTTTCATACTGTTGTGGTTCGAAAGATGTTTAATATAATTGCAATCTTCTTAAATTTATTGAGATATTTTTTGTAGTCTAACATGTGATCTAACCTGGAGAATGTTGCATATACACTTGGAAAGATGTGTATTCTGTTATTTTTGGATGGAATATTCTGTATATTTGTTAGGTCCATCTGGTCTAATGTGCTATTCAGATACTTTCCTTGTTGATTTTCTGTCTGAATGATCTATTAATGTAAATGAGTTGTTAAAGTCCCCTACTACTGTTATATTACTGTCGTTTCCTCCTTTTCTGTCTAATATTTGCTTTATGTATTTAGGTGCTCTTATGTTGGATGCACAGCTATTTATAATTGTTCTCTTATTATACTGATCCCTCATTATATAGTGTTCTTTTTTGTCTCTTACAACTGTTTTTTTCTTAAAGTCTATTTGTCTGACATAAGTTTTGCTACTGTGGCTTTTTCCCCCCCTTCTATTTTCATGGCATTTGTTTTTCCATCCCTTCACTTCAGTCTGTATGTCTTAAGTCTTTAGTGAGTGTCTGTAGGCAGCATGTAGATTCATTTAGTTTTGTTTTATCTATTCAGTCCTCCTATGTCTTTCGATTGGAGCATTTAGTCCATTTACATTTAAAGTAATTATTAATAGGTATATACTGACATTTTGCTTATTGTTTCCTAGTTGTTTTTGTAGTTTTTCTCTGTTCTTCTGTTGTTCTCTTCCCTTGTGGTTTGATGGATTTTTTAGTGTTATGCTTGGGTTCCTTTGTCTTTATTTTTGTGTATCTACTATAGGTTTTTGATTTGGGGTTACCATTAGCTTCATATATAACAACTTATGTGTCTAGCAGTCTATATTAAGTGATGATTAAGTTGGAACACATTCTAAAAGCATACATTTTTAGTCCCCCCTCCATGTTTTATGTGTTTTCATATTTTATATCTTTTTTGTTGTTTTTCCCTTAACTGCTTTTTTTTTCTTTTTTTATAGGTATAATTGACTTTACTACTTTTGTATTTTAATTCCATACTGGCTTTATAAGTGATTAAACTACTTCCTTTACCACATGTTTGCTTTTAGTGATTAAATATTTTTCCTTTCTTTTCTTTTTTTTTTTTTTTTTTGGTTCTGATTATGGCCTTTTCTCTCTACTCAAAGAATTCCCCTTAACATTTCTTATAAGGCTAGTTTAGTAGTGATGAACTCCTTTGGGAAAGTATCTCTTCTTCTATCCTGAAAGATAACCTTGCTACTAGGTAGAGTATTCTTAGTTGCAGGGTTTGTTTTGTTTTTTTTGTTTTTTCCTTTTGCACTTTGAATATATCACACCACTACCTTCTGGCCTGCAAAGTTTCTGCCCAGAAGTTAGCTAGTAGCCTATGGGTTTTCCCTTATGTAACTGTTTTCTTTTCTTTTCCTGCTTTAAAAATCCCCTCTTTATGATTACTTTTTGCCATTTCAATTATTTTGTGTCTTGGTGTGGATCTCCTTGGCTTGATCTTGTTAGGGGCTCTCTGTGATTCCTGGATGTGGATATGCTTCCTTCCCCAGATTAGGTAAGTTTTCATTATTATTTCAAGTAAGTTTTCTGCCCCCTTTTCTCTCTTCTCTTTCTGGGATCCCTGTAACACAAATGTTATTATTCTTAATGATGTTGCAGAGTTCCCTTAACCTATTCTCATTTTTTCCCCTTTATGCTATTCAGCTTGGTTGCTTTTGATTTCCCTGTCTTCCAGAATCCTGATTCATTGCTCTGCATACTCTAATCTGCTGTTATTCCCTCTAGTGCAGTTTTAATTTGTTATTGAAGTCTTCACCTCTTACTTTTGTTTTCTATTTATTTAAGTTCTCAACATTTTACATTTTGCTCTTTTTCTCTGGTGTTGTCTTATTCTTTCAGTTGGTACATATTCCTGTCTCGTTTTGCTTAACTCTGTTTCTATGTATTAGGTCAGCTCCATCTCCTCATCTTGAAAGTAGTGGCCTTGTGTAGAAGAGGTCCTTTTGTGGTGCCCTGTAGCACAATCATCCACAGTCATTAGAACCAGGCACTGCAGGGATATCTCTTATGTGTGCTGCTTGTGCCCTGATTTTGTGGCTAAGCCACTTCAGTCTTTATCTTAGACTGTTGCAATGACCCAACGACTGCTGTGGGCACACTGGGCAGGGTTTGTTCCCTGTACTGATGAGAGGCCTGTCAAGGCCACCATGCTGGGCAGGGTTAGCAGTCAGGGTAGCTGTCTGCAATTAGTCTCTCTTCCAGTTGCAGGCACACCAAAAGGCAGGGTTTGCTCCCTGCAAGGCCAGCTGAGAGGCTTTCATTGGTGGGCTGCAGTCAGACTAAGCAGCTGCAGTTAGCCTTTCTGCCATAGCTACAGGCACAAAGTGGCTGAACTTGCTTCCTGTGCAGCCAGCTAAGAGGCTCAGTTGGTGAAACTGTGGGCACACTGGTGTGTGGGGTTATCTCTCCCTCTCCTCAAGGCAGGAGTCACTTTGGAGTGTTGCTGGTCCTGGTCGGTGGGGCTTACAGGGTGTGGGATGCCTACTGAGGTGGGTGGGTTAGATGGGGTGAGTCTGTGGGAAAACCCAGGGGCAGGGCCTGCAGTACTAGCAAGAAAGTTTGAGAGTGTTACACTGCCTTACACAAGTGTCTCATTTTCCTGGTTGGAGAAGAGAACGGTACCTGCCAGTCTTTGTTTTTTTGTTTTTCCTGGAGAAATCTTGTGAAGATCCCTGTTCCTCCAGTGCACATCCTAAAATTAGCAAATTAATCTCCTTCATGTATACCCCAGGCTCTTTTCAAACTGCTGCTTTTGTGCTGTCTTGGGCGAGTTATTTTTTAAGCTGGCTCTTTATGGGCAGGAAATCAGTTTCCTTGCCCTCCTGCTCTCCCAGAGTTAAGGCGGCTAATTTTTAAAGTATGCTAATCCCTTCTGATTTTAAGAGCTCCTGAAGTTAAACCCCACTGGTTTTCAAGGCCACAGGTCATGGGCACTTGCCTTCCTAGTGTGGGTCCCCTGTTCCTGGGGTGCCTGGTGTGAGGTCTGATCCTTTGTGTTTCTTCATGCTTGTGGTGTCCCTCCCATTTGTGGTTAGTCTCACAGGGGTTTTGGTTCCCAACCATTTTTCCATTCCTTCTACCTACCCTTTTGATGTGGCCTCTTTTCTACAATTGACTATGAAACGTCTGTTCTGCTAGTCTTCAAGTCATTTTCAGACTTAGTTGCATAGATATAACTGTTATCTTAGCAGTCTGTGGGTGAGGTGAGCTCACGCTCCTCCTAGTCTGCCGTCTTCCCTGAATTTTCTCTCCTCCATTCATTTTAATAAGGGTAGTTGAAGATAAAAAAAAACCTTTCAGAATTTTATCAAGGAGTAAATTCCAACATGTTGAATTACTAATGGAAGGTTTCCTACTTTGGGAATGAAGACTAATAAATGTTCGTTTAAGAACACTATGTCAGGCAAGAAGTCTTTTCCCCATTTTTACATAAGTTTTGGTTGAGAAAATTTGTTCATGATTATACAACTTTCCAAAGATGCAAGTTCAACAATTCAAATATGGATCTGCCTGAGAAAGCCACTGTATTCTACACCAACAGTTTTCAAATTTTAGCATGCTTCAGAATACCCGGGGTGCTCATTCCAAATGCAGATTCCCAAATGGCCTCTTGGAATATGTATCATTTATAAACAGAACAGATAAATGTGATGTGGTCCAGGATCCATACTTAACAGGAGTCCATTAACTCTGTAAACTGCCTACTCAAGAAAATTAGAAACCACGTATCTTTGTTATTTTCATCTGGCTATACATCAGATATAGTCCTAGAAGTCTGACCCAAGAGGTTATATGATAAGGCATCCCAGGAACATTTTATAAATGTAGAGCATTCTTGCTAAATTTGAATCTGGTAAAAAAAATAATTAGCTTACATTCCCTGAATTAACTAAGATATAATTCATCATCAAGACTGGGGGAACTGCTGAGAATGAGAGGGGGCACTGTTATGTCAAAACAATAGGCATTAATTAATTGGACCATCCCAGGCAAACCAAGAATCTGAAGGAAAAGTCAGATTATGTATTTTTATATATTCAATACCATGTTCCTAGTCCAAAGAAATCAATAGGTTTACCACCTGTTTCATTTTATTTTGACAAGTATTTATAAGGAAGAAAAAACTTTTTTTATTTGTACAAAGTCAATCCAAAATGGGGATATAACTCTGAAGTACTAGAAGAGAACACCAGCTAATAGAAAATCTGCCTTCAAATCCCAAAATGCCACTTTGTAGCTATGACCTTGGATAAATTATTTTTCTTACTTGGGCCTTAGTTTTATCATTTGTAAAACAAGGAATATCCACTAAAGATGCACTTTAGAATTTTCAGTGGATCGAATGAAGTAACAAACACATTTGAAAGTATCTCATAATAGCTGGAAAGTGTGTGTGTGTGTGTGTGTGTGTGTGTGTGTGTGTACACACACACACATATATATATAAATAAAATTGAGGGAAAACATTACAAGATATATCTTCTTATAGTAGCTGCAATGATATTACTAGATGTTTACAGATTGTTTTTGATGTAAATATTGCCTCATTGTATTTCTGGGAAGGATGGGGTTCTAGATTTCTCAGCAGCCACAGGATTGACAGTGAGTATTGTTTGCACATCAATAAGAAAACAATACCATTGTCTTCAGTATCTGCAGAACTGGACATGACTTTCAAAAGTACAATCCTAGTACATTCTCACTACTTATCAGCTACTGTGTTGAGTCCTTGGGCCCTATCCTTAGACCCAGGAATGGCAGGGTCAGCACTGATAAAAATCTTACAGCCTGATTTTGTGAGGAAAGCATGCGACCAAGTGCCAGAACCTTAAAGAATTAGGACTGGCTCAGCCACTAATTAACCATGTGATCTTAGGCATGACATACTTATAAAATGAGGGGACAGGCTACAGGATCATTAAAGACCCTATAAGTTCTGACATTCTATAATTCTGTAAGTCTCGCCTTCTTGGGTATTTTCCTACTCTGTCATAACAGAAAAAAAAAAAGGCACAATTAAACATAGAGATGTTTTAAATAGATTTAAAATAGTTTCAGGATACATTTAAACTGATACACAGATAAAATCTTCCCCACGTGGAAGTGAAATCATAGTCATAAACAAACTAAGAAACATTTGTTTTACAAGATCGGGCCATGACCTCAAGGTGTTAGACAAGATAATTATTAAAGGCCTTATAATTGCTGAATTTTCAATTCTGAGACATTCTTGGCATTTTAAGTGTCTAGAGGACTGCCTTCCTTCATTTTTGGATATTTTCTTCCACATTTTCCAGTCTATTGTCATTACAGAAGAAAATATTTAGCATACAATTACAGAAATAGCAGTTTTAAATAGAGATTTAAAGTAACTTCAAGATACATTTACACTGAAATATACAGATAAGAGAGTCAAAACACTTATTCACAGTCTCATTTTCATTAATTTATGGAAACAAATATGAACCAAGTAACATCTTACATGGTAACTGAATTCTTCAAATTTTTTAAACTAGAGACATGTACAACACTTACAGCATTTACACAATACTATTTTCAAAATAGGTTTTTGACCTCTAAGTTCCTACTGACAAGCTTTAGATAGCAGCTTAGCCCAGTTAATATTAACTTTGTCATAAGAAGCATCTACATATAGTCCCCCCACACCCTGCAGCATGACAAAGTGAAATTAAGAAACTTTTAAGGCAGAAAAAAATAATCCTTCAAGTGTAAGGTCCAATGACAATGTTTACAAATGAACATAAGATCTCAATTATTCAACTGAGCAAGTGACTTAATTTACACATTAACTCATTTCCATTTCCTGATTTCTGATTCTGGGATATTTATGCTACACCTACTGTGCAAGGCATTGAGAACACACAGGAGGATCAGACATAGTCCAGTGGTATGCGGGTAAATGTTTAACAAGTTCTTGGAAAGAGAAGCCCTGACTTAAAACATTTACAAATTTCTATGGTGTAAATACTACCATTATGCAGATTTCAAGCTATGAACAATTTGATCACTGGCTCACAAAATCCCTGAAACTTCAGAGTCACCTCTCACAAACTATTAGCTAAGCTCCAACACACCACTGTATGGTCCACACCCTCAAGTAGCTCATAATCTCTCCATGGGCATATATTTAGAGGCCAGAGAAGGATGGGGAAGATAGAGATAAAATTTAAATAATTCAATTATGTATTTTGTAAGTAGTTTAAAAGGAAAAATAAAATCTGGAATTTTCTTATTTGCTATTCTACTTTTCCTCTTAAATTGATTTCAGGAAATTAAAATGTAGCATATTTTGGGGGACAGTAAAGGATAAGTGGAGTAAGAAGGAAAAAGACACAAACATCCTAAGATATATGCGAACGATGATAAGGGCAAATATAATGTACCTTTTAAAATTTAAGCCCTTTCAGTTTAGCTCCAAGACCTGAAGATTTGTCCCGTCCTCTTTGGCTGCAGCTTTGATGAGATAAGCTAGCTTCTTTTGCACAATACTAAAAAGCACACTGCTTCACACCACTCACACTATCAGCTCATAATAAAAGGCAAAACTAAATTCTGGAATCTGATAAGTGAAATTCCTTTGCGTAATCATCCCCTTGGATCAGACCTTGGGCAAGTGCCGGCTGGGATGACCTGGAAATTCTTCTGGTAACAAAACATGGAGTCTGCAGGTTGGGCATGTCCCCTGTTGCATCAGCCAAGGTCTAATGCACTAAGGAGCAAAAATATTCATGTCAGTCTTTCTGATTTAGCCTAGCAGAGGCAATTGTTGCTCTATATAATCAGTTATCTAGTAAATTGCCAAGCCAACTGCTGCAATAGTGGCACCTTCTCGGATTCACTAAGTACTATAGCTGGTAACAGCAGAACACCTTTCAGCCAGTTTATTCGATTAGGATCCTTTCCCTAGCCCCAATTTTCAGAATGACTTAGCAATTCTTCCTAACAAGGAGGCTGAAGAAACCTGCTACATAGTTTTCCTCTACTTCATTATATATTGTTCTTGTTTAAAATCTAGAAAAAAATGATAACATACAAAAGTCACTAATACTCTATATTAAGTGCTTATGGTGTTTTGACCTTAAAATCCCTAGATGATGGATATACTTTTCAGATGGCTCTTTGGTGACAATGATAGTACTCTTGGGCTATGAACTAACTCTCCCCCCAAAAATCAATTTTACCTGTGTAAATAATGAGAGCCAGATCAGATGAGAGAGGATTAAGAATAGGCACTATATATTAGGACCACTAACTGTAACCCTAAAAAGTAACCTGAATAGATTACCTGCATTCTATTCTATGGGCAACGGCAAAGAATAAGTTTCGTGAAACATTTATTTTCTAAATGGGTAGGACTTTAACAACTTCAAATGACTAAGTATCTTTCCTGATCTTTTGGGATTAGCCATTCTGCATCTATTTCTTCATATCAAGAGTAGATAGAAAATAGAATTCTGTACTAGACATCACAGATCTTTGAAACTGTGTTTTACAGATATGGCTTGAACGAGCTGGCTACTATTCACTTCCCTGAGAACACTTTCTAATGTAAGGTTATCTTTGCGCTAGAAGACTTGATCATAATTGTGTATCAATAGCATTTGCACAGCAAGAACACGAGGAATTAATCTATATAAATGCCAAGAATCAACAAAAGATATGCCAGTCTCATATTTTTCTAACATCAAAACTGAAACCTGAGCATCTAAAGAGCAAAAACAAGATCCCAGACAGACTGTTAAAGTAAACTTTATGCTTTATAATGGTAGGATGCCATCAGTACATGGAGACAAAGGACACTATACGTTATTTATAGCAAATCAAGGTGAAGTGACACTGTTGATAAACTGCCACTGAATCACTATGTCAATTAACATTCCTTCCAGTTCTGTTCAAGGGAGCTACTCCATATTATTTCAATCTCATCATTGTCTCTTCTTTTCCTGTAAGGTGTATGGAGATCTGAGAAAGCACAGTACAAACTGGGCCTAGGTATGGTGAAAGCAGATGTAAATGTTTTCTGTGCAGTACTCCAAAGCCCCAAGTTATAGTCTGTGGAACTCATGCCACAGCAATAGCTGATGATACATGTATATCATTTCAAGTAAGGCAGCATGAATCTCACTTAGCTGATTTTAATGGCAAAATATTTAAAAAGATAAGTTTAAAGGGTTACCTGAGAATGGAATTTGTGAGCACAAGGCAAAACAGAGAGATTTTCTGGAGAGAGATTCTCATGACAGATCACACAAGGCTCCTCTTCTTCCTCCTCATCATCCTAGGGAAAATATACATAAGGTTCAATTCAGCTCACTTCTTTTTCCCAAATTTAAATGCACATAGAATCAACAGCCTCAGTCTCACCAAATTATTGGCTCCTTCCCATGAGGCAGGCCCTTGTGAACTGAGGGGCCTCCAGGCTGGTTTTGGGGGCTGGGCAGCATTAGACTGTGGAGGAGTGTGGCTGGGTGAAACACAGTTACCATTTGGCACAGATTTTCCTTGACTCTGAAAACAAGAATATTATACTTTTTTCCCCCAGAAGTGTTCTAAAACAGGGAAAACGAATAGACTAGCACAGAAAATGGGGTACAGGGGTACAGTGAGAATTAGCAAAAGGGTAAAAGGTCAATTAGATTCATGAGAAATCTTGAAACAAAATGTTAGCAATATTACTTGTATACACAGAGCCAGGCAAAGAAGAAAAAAAAACAACACTATCTCCTCTTTTAATTAAAACAAGTCTTTACAAAAATTAGAAGAAAGGTCTTCCTTTAGAGTCAAAGCAACCTAGAAGAAATTTCAAGAGGGTCAGTTTTATTCTAGAATGAGCAGGTAGTATTTCAATAAGACTTCTATGCCATTTGTTAAGTTGAAGTTGAATTGTTAATAGACAATGTGATTATAGGTTATTGATTTATAGACATGTTATGAAGATAATGAAGCCCACTCACTACTACACAGAAGGGCAGGGAGATAAAAGCTTTTTGTTTTTACCTGTGATCTCTTGGGGTCAATAAATTGGGAAATCTTGTACACAATTTCCTCAAATGTCAGTCCAGATAAGGACTTCCCATGAATGTCCTTCAATTTCCGTAAGAAATCCGTAAGCTCCTTTCTGGAAGAGATCAAGGAAAGTACAGTGGTGATTTTTCCTATTGCCTTGAGGGTGTGTCCCCCCCACCCCTCCCAAGATCCTAAATCCTATTCTATGATTGATATGTAGCAGCATATAGATGTGGCCCTTTAGCTCTCTGAGCTAAAGTCTAACTGCATTTATCTTATACCAAAACAAAAACTCCTAAAGTTTAATACTCCTTCCAAAAGGAAAGTTTAACTGTTTTTGAAAGCTTGTATGAAAATTGAATTTACTTATGTACTGAGCTCTTTATATTGTGTCTCTCACTGCTTTTACTCAGGACTAAAAAACTCCTTTTTAACTATGTTACTATAGGTCTGTCTCTATTCTGTATTAATAATTTTACTTTTGTAAAACTCAAACAAAACAAAGATTACACAGAACAGAGAAGCTAAAAGACATATTAAAATATTTCTAGGTTTCTCTGTTCCCATAGTCCCTTGACCCAAAGCCTCTGAATATATTTTTGGTAGGATAGAGCAGGATGAAATATTTTCTTTACCAAATGAAGTGTTAGGTCATCAGCCTTGTAAAACTACCTTTGATTTACTATTCATTCTATACATATAACAACTGTATTACTGTTCTAATTTCATTATCCACTATATTTATAAAACCATAATCTAATCCTGAAGCACAACAAAATTGTTAGGCTTCAAATGAAAATACTGGCTAAAAACTAGAATTATTTCCTTGAATACATAAGTAAAGATAAAAAACTTGATTTCTGGAGAAGAAAAATATCTTTCTGCTAAAGTCAGCACTGTGTAAAGCACAGTAAAATCATTATTTCTTGCATTTAACTGTGTTCTCTAACAAAAACTAAGAGCCCTTAATACATTTAAGGAAACAGGAGGGTAAAACCTGATGTTTGGGCTCGTATAGCATACAATCAACTTAAAATTCACTTTGGAAAGACATTAAGATAATTATTGCAGCTGGTGGCATTAAAATTGGATAGGTTTATGACTAGTTGTACTTTTAATAAAGGAGCAAACCTAAATTTAAAAATCTATTGTCTCATAACTTAAGACTAATCAATTTAGTGAAGAGGTTTAGCATTTATATTGAACACTATTCCTTTAAATTTCATTTTCCT
Source organism: Ursus americanus (assembly GCF_024610735.1). NCBI lineage: Eukaryota > Metazoa > Chordata > Mammalia > Carnivora > Ursidae > Ursus > Ursus americanus. The sequence goes on from NC_142130.1 coordinate 47,121,920, forward strand.
TACCAAGGCCACAGTAGGGAAATATGTGTGTTTGTTTCACTGTCCTAACTATGGTTATGGAAACTGTAGAATATGATCTGTACTCCCAACTAAATAAAAGTTAAGGTACCTGGTTTGTTGTGGAAAAGCAGTTTTCAGTCTGTCTGTAATCCTCTCCCAATTCATCAGGGGGGGATCACTTCCCAGACCTGCACTGGGAGATACAGCCTCTCCCACAGGTGCCGGCACAGTCCAGGCTATACCAGTCATCTGTAAGGAGCACAGAGTTATAACCCATCAGCTTCAGTTATTAGGAAGTAACATTCCATGACAACATGGTATTTCCATACTTCAGAAAATGGGTAGAATGAAGAGGAATACTGACATATACATTCCCCTTTTAGAGTTTTATTTAACTAGCACAATACTATTTCTTATTATTTATAATTACCCTTATTTTAAAAAGGGGACATGTGAGTCTCAGTAATTGCAAACGTACAGAAATACAGGGTATTTACTGCTATTATTTTAAAAAACTAGAAACAACCTTGTCTGCTAATAGGGGAACGAGTGGATTATAGCATATCTAATCAATCCGTAAGAACAGATCTATATATCTGAGTATGAGATGTCCATGAAATGTGTCATTTTCTAAAAAGTCTGTGGTATGGTATTTATGGTATGACTCATTTTTATATTAAATTTTTAAAAAATATATATATATGCATAGAAAAAGATCTCAAGTTATAAACAATCTGTAAACAGTGATTATTTCCTAGGATTCAATTGCAGGGTAATTTTGCTTATTTTTCTAATTATAAAGGTAGTTTATGTTAAATTTGAATTTTCAAATAAAGATGAGAGTACTACTAGAAGTTTGCCCAATGTCTCATGAATGTTACAGACAAAGGTGGTGTGGAAGTTGTTGTGACACCTCTGAGCCATGAAACCATCAAAGTTTTGCCATATCTTTGGGTAGTTTCTTCTTAGAAGCTTTAAGATTCTAATTAATATCAGCAAGTGAATATTTTCACATGATTACTGGTTATAAACATGACAACTTTTACCTAAGGTTCTACAGGTTATTTTCAAACATAAGGTTACTCATGAAAAATTAGCCATGACTAACAGCTACTGAAATAACTCATACAAAGCCTACTAAGTTAGAGGAGAATATTGCCCAGAAACCTGGGTTTGCCTCCGTATCAAGCTTTTCCCCAGGAACCAGAAAGTAATCTTATTAGAAGGCTGAGGTACTTTAAAGTTTTCAATAAAGTTTTACATATGTATATGTGTGTGTGTATATATGTACATAAGTCTATATGTGTGTGTGTGTGTGTGTGTGTATAATGTATATGGCTCCTTATATAATGGTGCAGGTGCAAACTACATGAGGAACACTGATATCATGGGGAGAAAAAGATGTGGTATCAGTTAACACGTTAAGGCCTATATACATATGTTTGCAGGGGCAGACTCTACAAAAATGAGTGCAACTGACTATATATTTCAAAGGGAGACTGTTTACAGGTACAAAAAACTGACTAGAATGTATTTAATGAAAATTCTCTAATCTTGACTTTTCCATAATTATATTTAACATCAGTCTTCTAGTTTTTTTTTAAATGTTTACCTTTGCCAATATTACAATAATCCTAGCATTTAAAATTTCTCTATTGCCTCTTCAGGTTTGGATAAGGCTTATCTGGCTAGTTGTAGCTAGGAAGATTCATAACTTTACAGTATAATATATTCCAAGATGATGTTATTTATAGTGTGTTTATAAAGTTGAAACACTGTCCTATACCTATGTGTGTGTATGTTTGTGTAAATAAAATTTTTCTGTAGCATTGTGGCATAATTTTGTTCTTTGCTTTTTAATCTACCCATCAAACATGCTAAATATAAATGATCTATTAAAAATGTCATTTACGCTGTATTGTTGCCTATTATAGAAGCAAAACTATAAAACCCTGTAAGGATTGTCTACTATAAAAATGTATTAATCAGTTTTTGGATACAAAGATAATCAGTTAATGAAATAATATATGTAATGGCCTAGCACAATGCCTCAAATGAACTATTCATTCACTTATCATTCAGTTAACCTCTCTTCCACCATTGCCACCATCACCACTTATCAAATAAATAGAAGACATTCATTCAGGAAGTCTACTGCGGTGATAAAAAACCAAAAAGAGATCTGTACCAGGGGGGCCCTAGGCTGGCCAGGTGCAGAGATGACTCCAGGGCAAACGGCAGGCATCTGAGGAACAGTGAGTATGGGTCTAAAGAAAGATTCTTTCACGAGGGGTCTTCCCAAGAACTGCTGCATCTAAAATAGAAAAGGTTAAAAAAAAACAAAAACCCCACACATTTATGTATTTATATAGGCAAAGATTTAAACTCAGAACAATGGTTGGGGGAAAAAAGCCAATTTGAAATCTAGTACAAAGCACTAGCAGCAGAAACGGTGTTGTCCTAACAGTTAAATGTATGAATATCTGGAAAAGCAAAGGGCAAATATACTAAAGAACACAGCAGAGAAGTGGGTTCTAGTCTCACCTTCTTTCCACCTAGCTAGGTAACCATGGATGCCAGATTACTAATCTATAAAACAGAGGGTTAAGTTAGGTGATTTTTTTAAGGTTCCCTTCCAACTATAATAATATAGGACTATGCAAAGGAGCTCCTCAATGAGTACTGGCCATGTTGATGAACAATACTCACACTCAAATTCCACTAACGAACCATAGTTGTCTACAGAAAATATTACTTTCCCTGATTATGTACTGGGGGGATCTTATACCACCCGATGGAGTTTTGACTTTGTTTAGCTCCAATGAGAGTAGAAAGCTGAAGTGGAGTGGGCCTGGGGCCTAAACCCTCCTACAATGACTTGTAGACACATGCTTGTAGGTGTTATTGCACGTCCCAGGGGCTTGTGGAAAGCTAGCCCTGCTTAGCATCTACCAATGGGATGGATACCTTACCAGGCTACAGAAGAGGACAGATTAAGTTTCTACCATGTGCCAGATCTAACACTGGCATAAAGCAGAAGTTCAACTATTTTCTGAACAGAAAAAAAACCATCAGCACAGCCCTTTTAAGTAATGATACTAAAAGCAGTAGCTGAAAGATTAGTGGAAAACATGAAAATGGATACATGAGATTGACATTTTTTATTTAACATTACAAAAGAAAGACATTGTATACATCATTGTCTATAAAGTACGCTTGCTAAAAATATTGAACTTGATTCTAAGCAACCCTCTAGATCTAATGAACAGTTCATAGGAAATAAAACATGTACAATGACATCACAAGGATGCAATCAATTAAATCAATAATGTGGGAAATTGAACAAGGGAAGTAACTTTAACAAATAAATGACATGAGTAAAGGAGAGGGGAGTCCGGCAGCTGTTACAGATTTAAAGAACAATCAACCAAATGCAAAGTATAAACCTTATGTGGATTTTTTTTAAAATAAGTTTTTGAAAGTAAGAGTAATTATAATCAAATTGGAAATATTGCAAACTGGTTAATAAAGACATTTTTCAGACAAGTGGGAAATATAAATTTTAACTGGATATTAGATATTAAAAATTTTAATTTCCTTAGGTAAAAAACTGGTATAATAATTATATCCAATAATAAGAGTCCTCATCTTTAAGGAATATATACTGAAGGATACATGGATGAGATTATATGGTATATACTTTAAAATATTCCAAAAGGAAAAAGTGGATGATATGAAACAAGTTTAATAAAATGTTGATAATATTGACGCTCGCTCTCTTGGTTCACAGAGGCTTATTATACTATTCTATTTCATGTATGTTTCAATTTTCAGAATGTAAAATTTTCAAAGAATGAATGGATGGTAGGTATGAGTCTCTCTTCACAGACAACTATTGCTGCTCTCTTTGCAGACAACTATTACCTAGCATTTCTTTGAGGATGAGATAGCCAGGGTACAAAAACCAAGATATAATAAAACACATAAAAATATTGGGTTAAACTAGGAAGAGTGCCCATTATTTCAGACTTTCTGATTAGACTATTATACATTTAAAGCCTGGTGACTATTCCTTAGAATACTAGGATAGATGGACTTTCTTTTCTTTCTTTCTTTATGTATGTTTTAAGTTTTTATTTAAATTCTAGTTAGTTAACATAGTGTGATATTAGCTCCTGGAGTAGAATCTAGTGATTCATCACTTAAGTATAACACCCACAGATGGACTTTAGTAGCCAGATCATCTAGTATAATTTCCTAGTTTATACATGGGAAAACAGAAGTCCAGAATAGCTGATTTTCCAAAGACCAACAAGTTATTCACAGAGTTAGGACTTAAACCCTGATCTCTAGTTTGCTTCCACTGTAAAAACCACCTCAATTTATGGTGAATATCATGTTACATTTCTAGCATTTAGGCTCCCAAACTATTTCATTAATGTTCAATGGTCACTGATGCCTGCACTTTAACACAACTGTCAGCTTTGATCAAGCACAGCAGTGACTCCGGTTTGCAAACATAAAGATACACGTGTACCTCTCAGATGTTAGCAGAAGGATGCACAGAGCCTGTCAGTGGGTTTTGCCCTTGACTAAACCTATGTAAGCCCCATCAAACATAAGAAAGCCTCCAAAGTGATGAGGATCCAGAGGTCAAGGTTTAACTACATATATCCGCTATGGAGTTATCACTGTTATCAGGGAGCTTGTGCTGGTCTGGTTTCAAGAAACTCCATAGAATACCTCTCTATCTGGCTTCTGAGTCTCCAGAGCCATTTAATATTTAGAGTCATGGGAGAGTTAATTACAACCTACAGGCAGTAGTTTGAACATGAGCTGAAGGCACAGGGTTTCTAGAAATCATACCAGAATATGTGTTACTTCCTGTAGAACTACAGGGACTCTTTGGACTTCTCCATCATTTACATAATACATTCCTTATCAGGGTAGTTGGGTATAATAAAGTTCCAAACTTAAAATAATAATGTCCATAATGTAGTGCTCCTATAAAAACTGAACTGACCAAAAATATAATAGGCAATACTGCATTCTAAAGACCATGGTGTATATCATATAATGCTTCTAGTTTTGGATTCTACTTTTGAAACCCAGCGTAACTCCACCCAATTCACGTAATTTTTAAGTTCTCTGATACGCTCAACTATTTACAGAAATAACATTTTCAAAGTTCTACAAGAAGTGCTGATGGCGAAAAGTGATTTGCCGCTAAGTATCTCACACCTTTCTCCTTTTCCTATTCCCAGATCTGTTCTGATAATAAAAATTATCACCTAATGGTTCTGTCCTAAAAGTTCTTTTGGAAAGCTGTCTGAATTTATTGGGTTAAGGTACTAGGTTTCCCAAAAGGGTAACATAAATAGTGTAACAGAGAGATATTTGGTTGAGACTCACTGATTCCCAGCACTAAGCAGGGAAGGGGCATCAACGGGAGCTGTTAAAAGTTACGGAAAAGAATGTCAAAAGTAGAAGTGGAGGAGTGAAGTCTAGCCAGCTAGGGTACTATGCCGAGATGTTTTAGTCACTGGGGAAACCTGAGCGCATTGGGAATTCTGCACATTCGTTAGTTTTCTCCAGCTCCGCAGATGAGACTGACAGGATGGAATGAGAATACATTACCTCTTTACATACCAAATGCATCACTAAAATCCAGTGATACACTTATGCACTGGCCTCAGCTAAGCCAGCCAACTAGTTACAGCATCTGGAGACAATGTAGGTAATTACAAACAATATGCACAACACGTGCCTATTCTATTTTGAACACACATTAAACATACTGAGTACTCACTGTTTTATAGCCCTTACCATTTCATCAACATAAAGATGGCAATTGTTCAAAATGTCATATTTCTTACCAGTATCTCAGGACTAGGTGGTGGTGGAGGAAGTTGGATTGGAGGCAGGGTACTCAAGGCAAACCCTTGCTTCACCTTGTTAATTTGTTCATTGTACTGTGTCTAGTAGAAGAGGAGAAACAATATTTTAGAGCAAAATAACTTCAAAGAAATAGCATATGGGAACACTTGGTGTAGTTTTGAATAATAAAACATACAATAGTTATTCTCAACCTATTATGTCAGGAATAACATAAAAACAGTTTTTAACATAAAAATAATTCTATAACACACTATCCTCAAATAGTTGTATCTTTAGAAGTATCTGTTGGCTGGCAAGATACAAAGAGACATAATTCACAGACCCTGTGATAATTCCTCAGTATTTCCATAATTCTCATCCCCAAAATGGGAACCAATCACATAAAGTGAATAGCGTCTAAAGATTCAAGAAGCTATAAGTAATATATGGGCTGAAAAAAGTATTTGTAACAAAGAGTTGAGCTACTTGCAAATATTCACTGGAGGGGAAATTTTAGGGAATATTCACTAAATATCCACATTTTGTTTATTTCAAAGTTATACCTTTCGCTTTCTCCAGTACCACATATACCTTTGTTTTATTCTCTTGGATTTTGCCAAAAGTATGATTCCAGTCACTGAAGCTTAACAACATGCTTTCAACATTTTTTGACACTGTCCCCATTTTACTTTACAGTCTTGTTTTGTAAACAACCCCCAGAGACTGAAAAAGAAATGCTTAAGAAACAAAACATTTAAAAACTTCACACAGAAGATGTGTGCTTGAAAGAAAACAAGGATGGAGACCAAGGGGGCAAGCCAGAACTATGAATAAACCCAATACGAATGCTAACCATCACTAAAGACTGAATAAGAAAGAGTCTGGGAGAGAAACAGTCAAGACCACCAGTGGAAAAGCTAGACAAGAAGGTAACACTTTGAGGCAGCAGTCACAATTAAATGTCATTATTTTGCTAGCAGTGTTGTGAAATCACAAAACAATGAACATTATATATTTACTTTTTTTGGGAAAGATTTTATTATTTATTTGAGATTTGAGAGGGGGAGAGAGAGAGTGAGAGAGAGAAAGAGAGCACAAATGAGCAGGGGGAAGAAGCAGAGGGAGAGGGAAAAGCAGGCTCCCAGCTGTGCAGGGAGCCTGATGTGTGGTTCTATCTCAGGGCCCTGAGATCATGATCTGAGCTGAAGGCAGACACTTAACTGACTGAGCCATCCAGGTGCCCCTATCTATTTACTTTAAGATATAAATACAAAAATAACCCAAAGCCAAACGAAGAAATTAATAAATATCCAGTGAGTTACCTCTTTAGATTACCTTAAGCATAGTCCTAATTCTATTAAACCAATAATGAATAATTTATTATTTTGCATTATGAAATAATTACATAAAAATTTAAGATTGAAAACTAATACAGGTCTGCTTGATCTTCCTTTTAATTTTATAAATACACAATTATTCAGACCAAGTTACAACATTTATTTTTGACTGAAGCAGCATCAGCTTTGGAATTCTAGGAAAATTAGGTGTGAAGCACAATTTTTGAGTTTATCATTTACTGTATGAAGGACCTGAAAGACCTGAAAAGACCACAAGCAAAAGTCTAGGATTTTGTCTACAACCAACTACATGCAGGTAATCAATATCAAACCTTAAAAAGGCATAAATATTAGTAGCTGAAATAAACATGTTCTTCCTTAAATTTCTCCAGTAATTGTTTTTAATGTTAGATGTTTTCTTTTAGTATATACCACCTACAACATTCACTCAATTTACTCTAGAGATACTTCACCACTTACCCTGAGGAATGCAATCTTGTTTCTAACATCTGTTACGATGGCATTCCAACTCTCTACTGCAGCCTTTAATTGAAGTGATTCCAGATTGCTGGTGTAGGAAAGGAGACACAAGAGAAAGTTCTTTCTTTTTATATACCACATAGGTCTCCAAAAATTTCCATTATATTCTTTAGCATGTATGTAAATAACATAAAACAACAAAATTACCTCCATCACCAACAATTACTTCAAATGGGCACAAAGTTGTATGGAAGCGTTTGTTATTAAAACAAAGACTGGGAACATGTAAGATTTCTTTTTTCAAGAGCAAATATAACTTCTGCTTCCAGAACATCAAGTGTTCTTCTATCTTGGCAATATATTTTTTTTACGACATATAAAACCTTTACACAGGAATCCCTCCAATGAAGTAAGGTGACTGAGAAGGCCAAACAGAGAAACTGCCCTAGCCATCCAATGTAAGAGTATTCTCAAAGATGCTGACTCCTCTTGGAAGCAGGTTTTGGACTATCTTCACCATAACCCTGACATCACAGGGCTATGGTTGGCCTATCAGCTCTTCTGCAAATTAGAAAAAGATACTCCTTATGGGAAGGCAAATCAGAAAGAAGTACCTCTTCTGCAAGGATCAATTAGATTGTTGCCTCTATGCAGTGCCTAAATTGCACAAACACAGCAGCTCTGCCAAACATGCCCACCAAATGACTTAAGTAGGAAAAGCTTTGAGGTGTTTAAGGTCTGCCATCTCTAGAAGAGAGATTTCATCAGGCCTTTCAAAAGGCTCTGTTATAACATCCCCACCCCAGTATCACCCAGCACACCAGCTTTAAGAGAGCAGAAGACGTTATCGCTGAGATCATCTTATACAAAGAGGCTTGATAATATTTTAGTTTATAGAGTGCCCCTTCTCCCTCTAGCAAGCAAAGATAGACTGATCACTTACAACAGTGCTTCCCGGACCTGAATGCACATCAGTATATCCTGGGAATCTTGCTAAACATCAGAGATTCTGATTCTTTAGAATTGAAGAATAATGATGATCATTAAAATGATAATCATTAAAAAATAATGATGCCTTGGTCCCAGAAATTCTAATTTAATTAATTCAGTATGAAAGTATATTATAAATTTAAGGATAATCTCATGCAACCTGCCCGAATTTTGAAAAGCATTCATTTATTATAACAGGAAAAAATTGCCTTTAACATATGATTTTAGATGTTAATACTGATTTTTTCCCTCAATGTACTCCAAAGATATTTAAAATTAAGCATTACAAGAAAAATTAATTAGAAAAAGGTTTTCCACTTAGAATCCACCCTGTTTTGTAAATATCTGGGCTTCATGCATGTTTCTGAGATTTTTTTTTGTCTACTTCACTACAGAGAAAGGGAAAAATCTGTCCGCAGCTATTACTGTACTCAGTAGACCTCAGTGCTTCAGCAGAAGCAACCAAGTAAAAGCAGCAGAGTGACTAAATGACTTCTGAGGTTTAAAAAAAATAAGGGTATTTTCACTTCAAAGACTCTGACATAATACATGTAAAGCACAGATTCTATTCAGCCTTAAAGCCACTTGTATCTCTGAGATGAAGACGCATTAAGGAAGAGGGAAATGTTACCTTGCTGCCATGTGAGTCACCCTGGCAAGCTGACTGAGGCATTCCTTTTCAGTCTGCTCTAGATGAAGCAAACCAAAATCTCTACGACACTGTAAGAAATACACCTACAGATTTTTGAGAGAAAGACAAAGAAGTTGAAGGTGCCCTTTTAAATGAATACATTCTTTTCTCAATCATTTCAAGTAAAGTTGAAGCTATTTTTCAATCTATTCCAGCACCTGAGCTTCCTGACCATCCACAATACATGATAAAAACTCTGATTAATTCTACAATTCTAACTTTTTTACTCAATGGTTACTGGGTTAGTAAACATTCCAGAACATTAGTTTTCAAACTTGAACATACCCTGGTATCATCTCAGACTCTAAAAAAATGATGCCTTGGTCCAGAGATTCTAATTTAATTGATACCAAGTGCTGCCTGGGTAGTGGGATTTTTAAAAGTTCTCAAGTATCTCTAATATTCAGCAAAGTTTAAGAACACTCCCAGAAGTCCTGCTATTTGCTTTTTTTTTTTTTTAATTGATGAAGGGATAAGAAAATAATCAGACCACACAGGAGGACCATGCAGTCCAAATGGGACTTGGGAGGTCATCAAGTCTGTCTCCCCACAGCAGGAATTCCTTCTGCACCATTACTGCTGCATGTTCACCTGGCCTCTGTTTTTTCTCACTAATCATTCAATATTCGCTGAAAACAGATTATATTCTTGGACAGCATTAAGTGTTTCTAAAATTAATAGTGGAAGTAGAAAGGAACATTCTGACTAAAAGCAGTGAGACACAAAATATACAAACTTGAGCTCTTAATCTGATGGTTACCCATGACCGATGTGGAAAGGTTTATAATCCTTTTAATGTTTGTGAGCTCTCTAAAAATTTGAATCTTATTGTATATCAAGTTTGGTTATCTGTAAGTAAAAATTACATACATACAGATAATCATATATCTTTTGGAAGAGACACGTGCTGTGGTGTTCTAAATTAACTTAGAAGAAACTAGGTGACATTCTGTGGGGTCTAGAAGATAAGCTGTTTTTGAAATTTGTCTGATGTGTATGTGTTTTGGGAAAATCTATGTAGAAAGTAAGAAAGAAAGGAGATGTTATCTCCAGCAGCAGAAAAATGTTATTCTTAGAAATTTGGCTTGGTGACCTGGCTTCATGAGAATTTTCCCAAATGTATGTATTTGCTATACGTATTGAAGCAGACCAATTTCCTGAAGTCATTTGGGGAAAAACAGCATAAGATCATCAACATTGAAGTAATCATATACAAAATTCCAATGAGTCAAAAAAAGCACAAGAATTGAAGCTATGTTCTTCTGGCTGGTCCTAAGATGACTTATTTCTGTTCATTTAGAACAGTCTTTTTTCAAATCTTTAGTATACTAGTACACGAGCAAAACTTCCCTCCCCAACCCCATTTCTCTCTCTCTCTTTTTTTTTTTTTACCTCAGCTGTTAAAGCTCTGCTAGTTTCTGCATTCAGTTTGTTTAAGTATGTTTTAATTGTGCTTTCCAGATTATGCTTCTCCATTTCCCACTGAGATCTGAAATATACGATCATTAAAGAGTCAACAACATTGCAGCAAGGACAGACTTTTCCACCTTATTCAGGAGGGAGAAAGATTCACGCTGTTCAGTAAGAAATATTTTCTTGTAAAAGTTTACAGAATATAAAAGCAAGAGAAGACATTACTTAACCCTACTGTTATCCTCTACTACCAAGAGTATAGAAGTTTTAAAGTTGTCAACCTAAGGGCTAGGATTTAAAACCTGGCTCTAAAATAAAGCTATCTGAGGATGAATCTGAGTTCTGAAACTTAATAGATGTGAAACCTTGGGCAAGTTCCTTAACTTCTCTATACCTCAGTTTCTTTACATGTGAAAATGGAGAACAATGTATTGCTGACCTCAAAGAGCTGTTGCAAAAACACATTCAGCTAATATACATAAAAGCATTTTGTGTTTAGTACATATTATTAAATAAATGCTAGCTATTATCATTAGATTTCACACAAAGTTCCTACAAGCTTTTCTGTATCCCCAAAATAGCAACTACAAAGGTTTTTACCATCCCTGCCCTCACTGCATTAAAGCTAAAGCACTGCATTAAAATATTGCACTGGTTATCTCAGTATCTCAGCTCACATTCAACACCTTAGAATGAAAACAAATCCTACAGCTTGAAAAGGAGAGAGGGAGATGATAAGGACATTATTTATGAAGGACATTAGAGAGAAAGGCTACCTATAAGGTTTCTTTTTTTTCTATCCCATTTCAGCTTCCTACACCTGAGGCCCAAACTTTAGGGCATACAAACCAAATTATGTCCTTAAAGGAAACAACTGATTAGAAATATAGTATTATAATAGGGACTTTTACAAAAGCTATCCTCAATGTTTTATTAGAAACACTTGGATGCTTGCATACTTGACAAACATTGATGAGAAGTTTGATAAAACAATATATTGTTAATACCACTATGGCCAGAGTGTTTTGAGGGAAAAAATATTCAAGGACATATATTCAACCAAGAGGAATTATTATGCCATTGAATATTGTGCAAAATTGCTTACAAGAACAAGAGAAAAAAATAAACTGCATGAAAATGAAAAACTTTTGTGCTTTAAAGGACGTCATCAAGAAAGTAAAAAGACAACCCGCAGAATGGGAGATAATATTTGGAAATCATGTATCTGATAAAGGACTTGTATCCAGAACATGCACAGAACTCTGAAAACTCAACAAAAGACAACCCAATTTAAAAAATGGCCAAGGATTTAAATAGACATTTCTCCAAGGAGATATACAAATAGCCAGTAAGCACTCAAAAAGATGTTCAACGGTCAACAAAACAAAGAGGCAGCCCATGGAATGGGAGAAGATATTTGCAAATGACACTACAGATAAAAGGCTGGTATCCAAGATCTATAAAGAACTTCTCAAACTCAACACCCAAGAAGCAAATAATCAAATAAAAAAATGGGCAGAAGATATGAACAGACACTTTCCAATTAGGACATACGAATGGCTAACAGACATATCCAAAAATGTTCAACATCATTAGGCATCAGGGAAATTCAAATCAAAACCACGTTGAGATACCACCTAACACCAGTTAGAATGGAAAAAACTGACAAGGCAAGAAACAACAAATGTTGGAGAGGATGTGGAGAAAGGGGATCCCTCTTACACTACTGGTGGGAATGCAAGTTGGTACAGCCACTTTGGAAAATAGTGTGGAGGTTCCTTAAAAAATTAAAAATAGAGCTACCCTATGACCCAGCAATTGCACTACTGGGTATTTACCCCAAAGATAAAGATGTAGTGAAAAGAAGGGCCATATGCACCCCAATGTTCATAGCAGCAGTGTCCACAATAGCCAAACTGTGGAAGGAGCCGAGATGCGCTTCAACAGACAAATGGATAAAGAAGATGTGGTCCAGAGCCGGTCCTCCGAGTCGAGCTGGATAGGTACCAGACCAGCCTAAACAACCACGGAACCAGCCTGAGACGCAGGAAGACGCATCTGGATCTCTACAAATGAACATCTCCAGCGCTGAGTATTGAGGTACGAAGCGGGGAGCCATGAAACTGTGCACAGATATCGGAAGATAAACGGAAGGGGGAGGGAGCCGCCGCGTTCGGGCGCCGGGAAGCGGTAGCCACTTGCACGGGAGAGCGGGCGGGGCTCACGGTCGGCACCCGCAAAACAGCAGACTGAGACCGTGAGCCGGGTGCGCACGCCACCAGGCATCTCGCGGAACCCCAGAATCCTGGTGCGCTCACTGAATCCAGACTGAGACCGGGAGATCCGGGAGCGCGCGCGGGGCGGCTGGCGGCTGGCGGCATTAGAAACACAAAGGACAGAGACGCGCCGGCCCTGGAAGTGAGGGCTGGGACGCCGGGTGTGGGGCGCACATCCCGGGACACTGCAGGGTTGAGCAGCACCAACAGAAACAGAGTTAAAGTGGCCAGAACATTAGTAGAGAACGGGCCGCAATCCTTCTGTTCCGTGACAGAGGCTGAAATTTGGCCGCTGCTGCTCTGACTCTCAGAAGAGGCACAGCAAACCGCCAGGGAAAGCCGCCAGAGAACAAAAGCCTGGAAATACCGGCTCAGGGAGTGCCCATCCCCATCCCCCCTCGCAGGGGACACGGAGACTCTACCCAAACAGGGCTGCCTGAGTATCGGCGCGGCAGGCCCCTCCCCCAGAAGGCAGGCTGAAAAATCAAGAAGCCCACAACCCGAGGCGCCGGGGTGGCGCAGTCATTGAGCGCCTGTCTTCGGCTTAGGGCGTGATCCCGGCGTTCCGGAAAGGAGTCCCTCATCGGGCTCCTCCGCTGGGAGCCTGCTTCTTCCTCTCCCACTCCCCTGCTTCTGTTCCCTCTCTCGCTGGTTGGCTGCCACATAAATAAATAAATAAAATCTTTAAAGAAGAAGCCCACATCCCTAAGATCCCTATAAAACAAGGGGCACGGCCTGGGACCCAGTCAATAATTTGGGCTCTGGAAACCCCGCAACCTCTCTTCATCAGAATGACAAGAAGGAGAAGCCCCCCCCAGCAAAGAAAAGACAGTGAGACTGTGGCCTCTGCCACAGAAATAATGGATATGGACGTAACCAAATTATCAGAAATGGAATTCAGAGTAACGATGGTCAAAATGATGAGTAGAATTGAAAAAAGTATAAACGAAAAGGTTACTGAGAATATAGAATCCCTAAGGACAGAAATGAGAGCGAATCTGACAGAAATTAAAAATTCTATGAGCCAAATGCAGGCAAAACTAGAGGCTCTGACAGCCAGGGTCGCAGAAGCAGAGGAAAGGGTTAGTGAATTGGAGGATGGGTTAATAGAGGAAAAAATGAAAATAGAAGATGGTCTTAAAAAAATCCATGCCCACGAATGTAGGTTACGGGAGATTACTGACTCAATGAAACGATCCAATGTTAGAATCATCGGCATCCCCGAGGGGGTGGAGAAAAACAGAGGTCTAGAAGAGATATTTGAACAAATTGTAGCTGAAAACTTCCCTAATCTAGCAAGGGAAACAAACATTCGTGTCCAAGAGGCAGAGAGGACCCCTCCCAAGCTCAACCACGACAAACCTACGCCACGTCATGTCATAGTGCATTTCGCAAATATTAGATGCAAGGATACAGTATTGAAAGCGGCCAGGGCAAAGAAATTTCTCACGTACCAAGGCAAAAGCATCAGAATTACGTCAGACCTGTCTACACAGACCTGGAATGAGAGAAAGGGTTGGGGGAGCATTTTTAAAGCTCTTTCAGAGAAAAACATGCAGCCAAGGATCCTTTATCCAGCAAGGCTGTCATTCAGAATTGATGGAGAAATAAAGACATTTCAGAATCGCCAGTCACTAACCAATTTTGTAACTACGAAACCAGCCCTACAGGAGATATTACGGGGGGTTCTATAAAAGTAAAAAGGCCCCAAGAGTGATACAGAACAGAAAGTCACAGCCAATACAAAAAAAGACTTTACTGGCAACATGGCAACATTAAAATCATATCTATCAGTAATCAGTCTTAATGTAAATGGTTTGAACCATCCCATAAATGCCACAGGGTTGCAGATTGGATAAAAAGAAATGACCCATCCATTTGCTGTCTACAAGAGACTCATTTCGAACCCAAAGATGCATTCAGACTGAGAGTAAGGGGATGGAGTACCATCTTTCACACAAATGGTCCTCAAAAGAAAGCTGGGGTAGCAATTCTCATATCAGATAAATTGGATTTTAAACTACAGACTATAGTTAGAGACGCAGAAGGGCACTATATTATTCTTAAGGGAAGTATTCAACAAGTGGATATGACAATTATAAATATATATGCCCCCAACAGGGGAGCAGCAAGATACACAAGCCAACTCTTATCCAGAATAAAGAGACATATAAATGAAAATACATTAATAGTAGGGGACCTCAACACTCCACTATCAGAAATAGACAGAACACCCTGGCAAAAACTAAGCAAAGAATCAAAGGCTTTGAATGCCATACTCGACGAGTTGGACCTCATAGATATATATAGAACACTACACCCCAGAACCAAAGAATACTCATTCTATTCTAATGCCCATGGAACATTCTCAAGAATAGACCATGTTCTGGGACACAAAACAGGTCTCAACCGATACCAAAAGATTGAAATTATCCCCTGCATATTCTCAGACCACAACGCTCTGAAATTGGAACTCAACCACAAGGAAAAATTTGGAAGAAACTCAAACACTTGGAGACTAAGAGCCATACTGCTCAGGAATGACTCGATAAACCAGGAAATCAAAAATCAAATTAAACAATTTATGGAGACCAATGAGAATGAAAATACAACAGTCCAAAACCTATGGGATACTGCAAAGGCAGTCCTAAGGGGGAAATACATAGCCATCCAAGCCTCACTCAAAAGAATAGAAAAATCTAAAATGCAGTTTTTATATTCTCACCTCAAGAAGCTGGAACAGCAACAGAGGGACAGGCCTAATCCACGCACGAGGAAGCAGCTGACCAAAATTAGAGCTGAAATCAATCAAGCAGAAACCAGAAGTACAGTAGAGCAGATCAACAGGACTAGAAGCTGGTTCTTTGAGAGAATCAATAAAATTGACAGACCACTGGCAAGACTTATCCAAAAGAAAAGAGAAAGGACCCAGATTATTAAAATCATGAATGAAAAAGGAGAGGTCACGACGAGCACCATTGAAATTGGAAGGATTATTAGAAATTTTTATCAACAGCTATATGCCAATAAACTAAGCAATCTGGAAGAGATGGAATCCTTCCTGGAAACCTATAAACTACCAAGATTGAAACCGGAAGAAATTGATTCCTTAAACAGGCCAATTAATTATGAAGAAATTGAGTCAGTGATAAACAGCCTTCCAAATAACAAAACTCCAGGCCCAGACGGTTTTCCTGGGGAATTCTACCAAACGTTCAAAGAAGAAATAATACCTATTCTCCTAAAGCTATTTCAAAAAATAGAAACAGAAGGAAAGCTACCAAACTCATTCTATGAGGCCAATATTACCTTGATCCCCAAACCAGGCAAAGACCCCCTCAAAAAGGAGAATTACAGACCGATTTCCCTAATGAATATGGATGCCAAAATCCTCAACAAGATACTTGCTAATAGAATCCAACAGTACATTAGAAGGATTATCCATCACGATCAAGTGGGATTCATACCTGGGATGCAAGCGTGGTTCAATATTCGCAAATCAATCAGCGTGATACATCATATCAACAAGAAAAGACTCAGGAACCATATGATCCTCTCAATCGATGCCGAAAAAGCATTTGACAAAATACAGCATCCTTTCCTGATTAAAACCCTTCAGAGTGTAGGAATAGAAGGTACATTTCTCAATCTCATAAAAGCCATCTATGAAAAGCCTACTGCAAATATTATTCTCAATGGAGAAAAGCTGGAAGCCTTTCCCTTAAGATCAGGAACTCGACAAGGATGCCCACTCTCGCCACTATTATTCAACATAGTACTAGAAGTCCTTGCAACAGCAATCAGACGACAAAAAGGGATCAAAGGTATTCAAATCGGCAAAGAAGAAGTCAAAATGTCTCTCTTTGCAGATGACATGATATTCTATATGGAAAACCCAAAAGAAGCCACTCCCAAATTATTAGAAGTTATAGAGCAATTCAGTAACGTGGCAGGATACAGAATAAATGCTCAGAAATCAGTTGCATTTCTATACACGAATAATGAGACGGAAGAAAGAGAAATTAGGGAATCCATCCCATTTACAATAGCACCAAAAACCATACGTTACCTTGGAATTAACTTAACCAGAGACGTAAAGGACCTATATTCTAGAAACTATAAATCACTCTTGAAAGACATTGAGGAAGACATAAAAAGATGGAAAGATATTCTATGCTCATGGATCGGAAGAATTAACATAGTTAAAATGTCCATGCTACCCAGAGCAATCTACACTTTCAATGCTATCCCGATCAAAATACCAAGGACATTTTTCAAAGAACTGGAACAAACAGTCCTTAAATTTGTATGGAACCAGAAAAGGCCCCGAATCTCCAAGGAACTGTTGAAAAGGAAAAACAAAGCTGGGGGCATCACAATGCCGGATTTCGAGCTGTACTACAAAGCTGTGATCACAAAGACAGCATGGTACTGGCACAAAAACAGACACATAGACCAATGGAACAGAATAGAGAGCCCAAAAATGGACCTTCGGCTCTTTGGGCAACTAATCTTTGATAAAGCAGGAAAAAACATCCGGTGGGAAAAAGACAGTCTCTTCAATAAATGGTGCTGGGAAAATTGGACAGCTACATGCAAAAGAATGAAACTTGACCACTATCTCACACCATACACAAAAATAAACTCCAAATGGATGAAAGACCTCAATGTGAGACAGGAATCCATCAAAATTCTAGAGGAGAACATAGGCAACAACCTCTACGACATCGGCCAAAGCAACCTTTTTCATGACACATCCCCAAAGGCAAGAGAAACAAAAGATAAAATGAATTTATGGGACTTCATGAAGATTAAAAGTTTCTGCACAGCCAAGGAAACAGTCAGAAAAACTAAGAGGCAGCCCACGGAATGGGAGAATATATTTGCAAATGACACTACAGATAAAGGACTGGTATCCAAGATCTACAAAGAACTTCTCAAACTCAATACACGAGAAACAAATAAACAAATCAAAAAATGGGCAGAAGATATGAACAGACACTTTTCCAATGAAGACATACAAATGGCTAACAGACACATGAAAAAATGTTCAAAATCATTAGCCATCAAGGAAATTCAAATCAAAACCACACTGAGATACCACCTTACGCCAGTTAGAATGGCAAAAATAGACAAGGCAAGAAACAACAATTGTTGGAGAGGATGTGGAGAAAGGGGATCCCTCCTACATTGTTGGTGGGAATGCAAGTTGGTACAGCCACTCTGGAAAACAGTGTGGAGGTCCCTTAAAAAGTTAAAAATTGAGCTACCCTATGATCCAGCCATTGCACTACTGGGTATTTACCCCAAAGATACAGACGTAGTGAAGAGAAGGGCCATATGCACCCCAATGTTCATAGCAGCAATGTCCACAATAGCTAAATCGTGGAAGGAGCCGAGATGCCCTTCAACAGATGACTGGATTAAGAAGTTGTGGTCCATATATACAATGGAATATTACTCAGCTATCAGAAAGAACGAGTTCTCAACATTTGCTACAACATGGACAGCACTGGAGGAGATAATGCTAAGTGAAATAAGTCAAGCAGAGAAAGACAACTATCATATGATTTCTCTCATCTATGGAACATAAGAACTAGGATGATCAGTAGGGGAAGAAAGGGATAAAGAAAGGGGGGGTAATCAGAAGGGGGAATGAAACATGAGAGACTATGGACTATGAGAAACAAACTGAGGACTTCAGAGGGGAGGGGGGTGGGGGAATGGGATAGACCGGTGATGGGTAGTAAGGAGGGCACGTATTGCATGGTGCACTGGGTGTTATACACAACTAATGAATCATCGAGCCTTACATCGGAAACCGGGGATGTACTGTATGGTGACTAACATAATATAATAAAAAATTATTAAAAAAAAAAAAAAAAAAAAGAAGATGTGGTCCATATATACAATGGAATATTACTCAGCCATCAGCAAGAATGAGTACCCAACATTTGCACCAACACGGATGGAACTGGAGGAGATTATGCTAAGTGAAAGAAGTCAAGCAGAGAAAGACAATTATCATATGGTTTCACTTATTTGTGGAACATGAGGAATAGCAGGGAGATCGTTAGGAGAAGGAAGGGGAAAATGAAGGGGGGGGAACAGAGTGGGGGATGAACCATGAGAGACTATGGATTCCGGGAAACAAAGTGAGGGTTTGGAGGGGGGATGGGCTAGCCCGGTGAAGGGTATTAAGGAGGGCACGTATTGCATGGAGCACTGGGTGTTACACATAAACAATGAATCATGGAACACTACACCAAAAATTAATGATGTACTGTATGGTGACTAACATATAATTAAAAAAAAAAAGATGTTCAATGTAATAAATCATTAGGAAAATGCAAATCAAAACCACAACAATCTACTACTTCACATCCACTACAATGGGTAAAATAAAGACAGGTAATCCAACAAGTATTTGTGAGGATGTGGAGAAATCAGAACCCACATGCATTCCTGGTGGGATTTTAAAATGTGCAGTCACTTGGAAAAGTTTGGTAGTTCCTCAAAAAGTTAAACAGAGTTTACTGCATGTCTCAGCAATTCCACTCTTAGGTATATACCCAAGAGAACTGAAAACCTTATGTTCATACAAAAATATGCTTACAAATGTTCATAATAGCATTATTCATAATAGTGAAAAAATGGAAACAAATCAAATGTCCACCAACCAATGAAAAGATAAACTGTGGTATATTTATACAATGGAATATTATTTACCTATAAAAAGGAATGCATAGTGAGACATGCTACAATATGGATATACAATATAGTAACTGTAAGAAGTTAACCACAAGAGAGTACTTATATGATTACATTTAAATGAAATGTCTGGAATAAGCAAATCCAAAGGGACAAATAAAAATTAATGATTGCCAGAAGCTAGGGGAGGGGAGAATGAGGAATGCCTTTTAATGGATCCAGGATTTCTTCAGGGCTATAAAAATGTCCTGGAATCGGATAGAGGTGATGGTTGTATACCTCTGTGAATGTCCTAAAAGCAAATGAATTGTATAATGAACACACTGAGTTTCATTCTGTATGAATTAGATCTCAAAAAAGTTTTATTAAAAAATTACCTACAGGCAAAAATATGTGAATCAGAATAAAACTCAGCCAGTTTCATAAATCAGTCACACTTAGCAGTATTGATTAGGGCAGAGATAAGAACACATGAGCTCTGGTCCCTGCCTAGCTTGTTGTGGGACCATAACTTTGCTGATCTAATCTCTCTCAGCAGTTTTCTAGGGCCAGAGCTAAGATGAACATATCCCCCAATTTTCCTAGGACACTTCCAGTTTATAACTGTTGTCCCAGTCTAATTATTAATAATGCTCCATTTTATGGTCAAAAATACCCCAGTTTGGATAATAAATTATATGGCTACCCTGGCCAGAACATGCTGAATGGAATATCTAGAGTTTCAGAGATGTACACACAACCAAAGCAACAGCTAAGTTTGTACCTTTTCATGGAAAGTTGCTCTTTAAGATTCTTGATTTCATTATCTTTAGCATGGCTCTGACGCTGTAATCTAATAAAAGATGAAAGTGATAAATATTAGAAATTATTTGTCATCAATACAGTCAGAACAGCTCTACTTGTAGCTGAGGAGGGACTAAGTATGACCATTTTGGGCCATGAATATTGAGCCTGAAAATAATTAGTCTCCTATACCTAGTCCTTTTGGAATTTACCTTTTTTTCCCCCATGTCTGATATACTGACTTCCCAAAGAAGGTAAGTACTAAGTTCTAACCCCATCAATTAGAAGCCAAAGAGAACTTGTATCCCCAGTGCAAAGACTCAGAAAAATGTCTTTAGCTCTTTGTACTTCAGTTTACACACTAGAAAACAACAGACAATATGTTCTGATTTCCTAGACCTTGGTAGGATGAGAACTTTAACTTTTCTTACAAAGTTATTGTGTCAAGTCACATAAACTACTAAAGGGTTAGGGTGTGAAAGAAATCAGATATTAAATATAGAAGTAATTGTGTGCAAATAAGAATTTTAATTAAAATAGTAAATTATAACTGGGGAGTCACTGACATGACCTAATCATGGGATGGCTGGGTAAAAATTTTATATAAATCAGAAAATCATAACCAGTGATTGGTTTAAAAACTAATATGCAAAAAGCTACCGAGAGAAGTGAAAAGTAATACTTTTTGGTTGATATATGTTCACAAACCATTTCGGATGTTCCTTCCTTGTGCTGCTATATATCTCCTCACAAGTGAGTTTTTACACTGACCCATTAATTTGCTATAAAATGAAGAAGTTTACAGAAAAAGCACATTTCTCTTTAAGTTCTGATATGTTCAGACACTTGGGATACACAGGAATTTGGGTTAATATAAATTATTGGAATGATAGCCTTAAAACAATGACTCTAAATGTTGGCTAGATTGCTTACTATTAGATTTCAGAGATTACCCACTCACCTTTACTCCAAGCTTCTTAGAAGCTACAGAGACTTACAATCAATGCTCTATTGAACTGAAAATGCAATGAAAAGAAACCAGATCTGTTTCTACACAAAAGAGATCATGTTCTCAAGTAAAGAAGAAGAAAGATGGGCTTTGTTACTATTTATGCAGGAGTATGTACAGAGATTTGAAAAGGAGGTAGTTAGATTTTTTAAGTTGACATCTTCCTTTCCTTTGAATGCTTCCATTATTTTAATATTTTATCTAGCTGTAGTTTAGAGTGGGCAATAAAGAGCTGACAGAGGGGGTGGGGAATTCTGAAGACCTGGATTCTTAAATAACGGAGAATAAGGTAGGCATCATCCAACTTGGATGGGAAACAGCTATATATGTTCAAACAGTCAAAACTTCTTAGTCCTGTTTTTCTCTTGAATAACATGAGGGTAGGATTAGACATTCTTTTCTGAAAAATCTACATTTCTTAACCTTATTCTGGCTGGCTATCAAATTTATTATATAGATTTTATTAACAGTAATTACTTTACATTTATTAAGTGCTTATTGTAATTTGTTCAAAATATGTTGCTATTATATAAATCTTCTTTGTTAATTCTTCAATTATCATCAGCAAACATTTACCAAACATTTACTGTAGGGCTGACATTGAATTAGGCCAAAGAAAAAAAGATTTTTTTGCTTCCTAATAAACACCATATTCTAAAGTAAAAGAAATCAACATTTTACAATTTAAAAATATTTACATTTTTATCATATACTCTTGAGACATGTTCAAGTGAATTGAACAAAGGCTTAAAAGCTAAATTATAACACATTCCATACTCACTCAGGTTTCGTTTCAGCCTAGATGCCCTGTTCTCCAATCTCATTCTACATAGTTGAGGGTAAATACTGTCTTCAGTGAAGTTCTTCCTTACCATAACAATCACAAGTACTCTTTTTACCCTACAAAATCCCTATTAAGTATGGTGCCACTTGACAGTTATTTATATGTACAGTTGGTCTTGAAGAACACAGGGGTTAGGGACACTGATGCCTACCTCCAGCAAATGCAGTTGAAAATAGTATATAACTTTTGACTTCCCCAAAAGCTTAACTAATAGTTTACCATTTACCATTTACCAGAAGTCTTATTGGTAACATAGTCAATACATGTTTTGTATATTATATGTGTTATGTACTGCTTTCTTACAATGAAGAAAATATTACTAAGATCATAAAGAAGAGAAAAATACATTTATAGTATTGTACTTTATCCAAAAAATCTGCATATAAGCAGACCCACATAGTTCAAACCTATGTTGAAGGGCTAGCTGTACTTCTTTTTAAAAAAACATTAAACTTATGAGATAACCATAGATTCATATGCAGGTGTAAGAAATAATAGAGAGATCCCATGTGCCCTTTACTTACGTTCCCTCAATGTTAATGTCTTACAGAAAGAACTATAGTATAGTAACCAAAATATTGATAATGATCCAGTCAAGACACTGAACAGTTTTATCACAATACCTCATTTTGCTCCCATACCCATTCCCTCGTCCTATCCTTGGATCACTAATCTGTTTTCCATTTTTATGACTTTGTCATGTTAAAATTTTTGAAATTTTGCCATTTCAAGAATGTTATAGGAATGAAATCATATGGTATATAAGCTTTGGGGATTGACTTTTTTCACTCAGCATAATTCTCTGTCTGCAGGGTCTGCAGAGTTATCACTCTTTCATTCCTGATGGTGGTGTATGTATCTCCTTTTTGTTTATTTGTTTTGGTAGAGGTCTGTCAATTTTATTGTTATTTTCAAAGAAACACCTCTTTGTTTCATGGATTTTCTTGTTTTTTCTGTTTGCAATTTCATTACTTCTAATCTTTATTAATTCCCACTGCTTGTTTTAGGTTATTTTGCCTTTCCTTTCTCTGGATTCTTGAGGTGGGAGCTTAGATTAGATTGAGACTTTTCAACTCTTATCAAATGTGTATAGTGCTATAAATCTTCCAAGAACTACTTTAGCTGTGTCCCACAAATTTTGATATATCATATTTTAATGTTAATTCAGCTCAACGTATTTTTATTTCCCTTCAAATCTCTTTTTTGACCCATGGATTAATTAGAAGTGTGCTGTGTAGTTTCCAAGTGTTCGGAGATTTTCCTGTTTTCTTTCTGGTATTGACTTCTAGTTTGATTCTATTTTGATCTGAGTATATACTTTGCATGATTTCAATGCTTTTAAATTTGGTTTGTTTCATGGGCCAGGATATGTTCTATCATGGTATATTTCCTATGGCCACTTGAAAGCATATGTATTCTGCTGTCGTCTGGTGATGTGGCCTATAAATATGGATTAAATCCTGTTGGTTGATGGGGTTGTACAAATTCTATATCTTTGCTAATTTTCTATCTAGGAGTTCTATAAATTACTGAGAATAGGGTGTTGAAATCACCAACTATAACTGCAGGTTTTTCTATTTCTCCTTACAGTTCTATCAAGTTTTGCTTCACATATTTTGAGGCTCTGTTGTTGGGTACATACACCTTTAGGTTGTTATGTCTTCCTGGTGGATTGATCCCTTCATCATTATGTAATGTCCCTCTTCGTCTCCAGTAGTTTTTTGCTCTGAAGTCCATTTTATCTGATATTAATACAGCCATTCCTGCTTTTTTGACTAATGTTTACATTGTATACATCTTACCATCCTTTTATTTTCAACCTATGTTAATGAAACTGAAGTTTCTTGTAAACAACTATTGTTGGATTACAGTTTCGTTTTGTTTTTAAAATCTGCTCTGCCAGTGTCTTTTAATTGATGTATTTAAATCATTTACATGTAAGGTAATGATGTTAGGGCTTAAGTCTGCCATTATTTTTTTATTTCCTATTTTTCTTTTCTTACCTTCTTGGGGTTATTTGAACATGTTTTAGGATTCCATCTTGACTTATTTATAGTGCATGTGAATGTAAATCTCTCTCTCTGTAACTTTCTTAGTGGTTGCACTTGGTGTTACAATATGCATACATAGTCTACAGGTATTTGTATTTTCTCTACTTTCACATAGGTCCCTTTACCCCGTACAATTTTAAAATACAATTGTTGTATTTCCTCTACACGTTAAACTCCACAAGAGATGGTATTATAATTTTTGATTCAAGCATCAAGTATGATTTAAGAAATTAATGAGAAACAGGATGGACTCTTATTATTTACCACCCCCCCTTTACTCATTTTGATATTCTTTCCTTTCTGAAGTTCCAAGCTTCTATTATCATTTCCTTTATGTTTACAGACCTTCCTTTTAGCCATTCTTTAATGGTAGCGTTGGTAGCAACAGATTCTTCTACTTTTCCTGAGACTTGTCTTTATTTCCCTTCTTCCTAAAGGACACTTTTGCTGGATATAGGATTTAAGATTCTTGTTTTCTGTTGTTTCCTTTTAAGTTTTTTCTTCCAGTACTTCAATAATGTGCCACTTCCTTCTGGCCTCCAGTGTCTCAGATGAGAAATTCGATGTCATTTGAATTAGTGTTCCCACATGTGTTCTTTTACTCTGGTTCTTTCAAGATTTTTTGTCTTAATTTTCTGCAGTTTAGTTATGTGACTTGGCATGGACTTCTTTGGGTTTATACTATTTGGGATTCACTCAGCTTCTTGAATTTGTAAATTTATGTATTTCACCTCATTTCTTTTAATACTGCCCCCCATCTTTCTTCTCTCCTCCTGAGATCCTAGTAAGAACTTAAACTCTTTTATTATTGTCCCACAGGTTACTTAGACTTTTTTTTTTTTTAATCTTTTCCTTAGTCTATCTCCTCTCTGCTGTTCAGATTAAGTAATGTCTTTTGATCTATCTTCAAGTAAACTGGTTCAATCCTCTGTTATCTTTATTAGTGATTATATCCAGCAAGATTTTCAGTTATATTTTTTAGTTTATAATTTCCATCCTTTATAACATTTTTTGCTAAGATTTTCTAGGTTTTCATTTGTTTAAAGATAATTCAATTTTCTTGCTGACGCACTGTTACGATGGTTGCTTTAAAATCTTTGTCAGACAATTCTCAAATCTGAATCACCTTAAAGTTGTCCTTTGTTGACTATCTTTTCTCTTTCATGTTGTGATTGTCCTCGTTCTTTGTATACTTAAGTATTTTGGATATTATGAGACTCTGGATTTAATCTTTTTTTTTTTTTAAGCAGGAAGACCCCCTGCGTAGTGTGAAGGCTGAGTGGGTGTGTATGTTTAGCGTCCCATTCGGCCCTGCTAACAACATCCCACCAAAATTGGACACTGACACTCTGCCTCAATGCAGATGAGTGGTGTAGAAATTCAGTCCCTCCCTGGTCCCACTGACATTTCCCAAGAAAGTGGGGCACCAACTCACTCTGCTTTTTGCCTCTGAGTAGGGTATAAGATCAGCTTCCTGTTGGGCCCTACTGACACCAGGGAAGGAGAAAGCAGAGGGCTGACTCACACTGCTCTGTTGCTACAGAGTGGAGAGCAGATCCCTGTTGGGCCTCTCTGGCATCAGTTGGGAGAGGAGAGAAAACAGAGTGCCAACTAGCCCCAGGGGTGGAAACTCAGCTCCCCATGAGGACAGTGGAGGTGAAACCTAATATTGACCAGTTCCACCTCAGATTACCCTAAGTCTCATTGATGCTAGGCAGAGGTAGAGACTTAGCTTGATCACACTGACACTATCCTAGCAGAGGAACTAGAACACTACCTGCTTTTGCCTGGTGGGGAGTGGAAAACCAGCTGGATGCTCAGTATTGTTGATACTGCCCCAGCAAGGAAATCTGTTTTCTGCTATCTGCCATTACTGGAACACACTACTTGCTTCCAAGGGGTGGTATGAGACCACTGGTGCTTGACTAGAGTAGGTGGATACTGCCAAAAAGGCTTTCTGTTGTTATATCTTCCTTTTCCTGATCCTTTGGTTAGAGGAAACAAGCTTTTCTCGAAGTCTTCCCCCTCTCCATCTCTTGGCTATTCCAGGTTGGTGATTTCTGCAGTACCCTGTCTAGGATATATGGCAGGCAATAAGGAAAAGTCGCTGCTATATCATTCCTCAAGTACTAAGGTCTCTAGACAGTCCGTTTTCTTCTAACTTTTAGAGTCTTCCTCTGCTTGTTTGTTGTGTTATATCCAGGGTGTTTAGTTGTAAGTAGGAAGACCTGCAAGGAATACTACT
Organism: Ursus americanus; assembly: GCF_024610735.1. Classification (NCBI taxonomy): domain Eukaryota; kingdom Metazoa; phylum Chordata; class Mammalia; order Carnivora; family Ursidae; genus Ursus; species Ursus americanus. The sequence goes on from NC_142130.1 coordinate 47,148,627, forward strand.
ACTATTTCTTGGTAGAACTAGAAGTCCCTCTGTTTTAAGTAATTTTAAACAAATTAATCTGTACTCTCCATTAGCTCACAATGTCTGACATGTATTGATATCTTCTACATGTGCTTTGCATAATTCTTCTCATATAATGGGCCCCTGATAAATGTTTGGTAAATGCTCCTTGCACAAAGACATATGCATCCCCTAAAATGGTCTGTTTGTAGTCTCAAGCATACAAAAGATGTCTGAGTCAGCTATCAGAGTTGAGGAAGATATCCTCAGATGGTAAAGGAGAGAGGCAGCAGCTCATATGCATGGATGGCATTACTTTTCTGATCTCTGATATTATATAATATGCATCTGGATTGGTGATTGCCTTCCAAGCTAAAAGACAAAGTTTTGTACCCCGGAGTGAGGATTCTTAAGTGACTGTAGCCAGCTTAGATTTGCCAAAGCCATCTTAGGTCCTCACCTCCTTGAACTTAAAGGATCTCTCTCATGAGCAGGGATAAGCCCAAGTGTTTTTAACTGAGATTATGTTGCCAGCACTAAGGCATCCAGTTCTTCCCAAATATTCCTTCAAGGTTAGATGATATCATATGTGGGAGAAAATTAAAGACCTAAATATCTGCCAAATATTTCTCCAATTTCATAATTAATATTGTGGACTCCTCACTCTAAGATATTTCCTAGAACTTGTCTATTCTCCCTATTAGCAGTCTAAGAACTAATGGATTTCAAATCAGACTTCATAGACAACTGGTATCCCGTAGCATTACTATTTATTAAAATAATGTATTACAAGTCATGTTATTATTTAAACTGATATGACTGGAGACAGTGATTAGTACAAAAAGAATAAAACAAGACACTCATTTTCCCCTATTAAGTCAGAATTTTTAGTCTTAGGTATTTAATACTTAAGATTGTTAAGGGAAATGAGACTGGAGGGAGGGAGGAGTCTTCAGGAATTTGATTCATTTTTAATCTCTTGGTCTTGGAACACAGAAACTCTGAGAGACCGATATAAAAAAGCATTCAAATGATTTCATGGGTATCTCTGAGGAACACATTCATTATATGCTATAAAGAAACAGCAAATCATTGGTCATATTTTCATAAATTAGAATCATGACCTGAAAGTTAATTATCTTTCTCATGTAATTCTATGTAATTCTATTATAATCACACTTGTTCAGCCAATACATGTAAAGCTTGATATATAGAGTGAGCACTTATTTCTCCATCCAGCTGGCAAGGCAAAAGTATAGTTGGTTTTTAAGCAAGTGCAGGCCTGTTCTCGGCAGTTCCTAATGTGTAGTCACAATGCCACCTAGTGGCTACACAGGGATTATCTTTTAAAGATCGTGTATTACAGAGCAAATCCAGATTTTCCCGTTATCAACAGATTTGCACTTACTTGGAAACCTTATTGATTCCAAAAGCCACTTGTTGGTTCAGAGAAGCAATGATTTTGTCTTTCTTCTTAATCTGCATTTGGTTTTCTTGCCACCGAAAAGTCACTGTTTTCAACTGTCTTTTGAAATCCTGATCAATGAAAAATATTACTTCATAGTTATTTCTGTTCAAGTCACCATATATTTAAAAAAACAACAACGCGTATTTAAAAAAAAATGGGTACTTTAAACAATAAAAAGAAACTACCATTAAATTGAACATTTCAACTACTTCCGACTGGCTTCAGGTAGAATGACAAAAATACTTACTTCACATTGATAGTGCAATTTATAAAGCTGCCGCTGCCGAGCAAGCTTTTCCTTCTCAGTTTCTCCATATTCTGCAGTTACTTTGCTGGTTGAGCCCTAATGAGCAAATGGAATATGTATGCCTTATTTTCTCCTAAAAAACACTAATTCTTCAGTTAAAGGGGATTTAAAGTTGTCATCTAACTCCTATTCATGCTTTATGTCTCAATGCAAACACCACTTCTCTGATAAACCCACCTCTCCCAATTACAGCGTTCACTACACAATCCCACAGTTACTTGTCTACTGCTGCTACTTCTGGATAACAGTACCTGCATGCTTGCCATATTTTTAAGCTTTTTTTCGGTCATGCCTTTATTGTCATAAAAACCGTATGAGATAGGCACTTATTATTCCCATTTTAGAAATGATAAAACTGAGTTCTTACCCAAGGTTACACAGAAAGTGGAGAAGACTGAATTCTAAGTCAGGCAGTCTTAAGTGCCCAAACACTTAATTATTACTTAGTACCACCTTAGCATAATATTCAACTTCTCCACTGGACTGTAAACACTATGATCACAGAGACCATGTCTTAGCTTAGCTCTTGACTAAAGGCAAGTGCTAAATGTTTTTTGAATAAATGAGGGCATAAACATTTTCTAAAATGTGTGCCAGATTTTTATTGTATTTTGGAGCTTTCATAGCCTTTGAATGAAAACCAAAGGCCCCGTATTTAAACTTCAGTCTGACATCCAAAGCTAAGAATATGTCATTTCAGTTAAAATACATATATTACATTATTATAACTGGAAAGGGAAAAGGAGATATGACAATTATCAGCCAGGGAATCATTTTTACTAAATGTTCTGTTAGACAATCAATATTCCTACATACTATGGAACAGGTTATCATTAAATTACCTTATCATAAAATTATCATTAAATTACCTTAGTATGGAATTCTCATTTAAATCAAGTGATTAAAAAAAAAAGAGTCATATGCTTTGCCTGATTTAGTGTTCTATTGAGTACTTAAACCATGTTCACGTGTACTGTCACATATAGGTACATCATTCCCAGCAGTGACTACTACTAGGAAAGGAACCAAAGGAAAAAAAAAAAAACCAAAAACCACTGTTGTACATTAATATTTTTGTAGACATGTCAATTCTACAACCAGCTTAATTTTTTAAAAATGAAAGTATCTTTGTTTTACAAAACTATTTTTCTCAAAATTAAATCAATAGGATTAAGCCAAGTTTTTTTTCCCCTTGTGGTATTTGAAAACCTTTCACAAGGAATGCATTTGTAATCAACACTGCCTAATAGTTAAAGCCAGGAAATGGTTTGAGGGCTAAAGTGAAAAGTTTCAGCTCCTAAGGTTCTTTCCTCCCCTTTCTTGTTTTTTTTTTGCTCCTTACAAACACAGCACAGACCACTAGGCTAACACGCTGTTCAAAGAGTCATGGGAAAAACAGTTAACAACTGTTTCTGGAAGAAGGGAGGCAGGGCTGTACCCTCTCTTATCAGGCTTACCTGCTCTATCATGTCCAGAATATGCAATTCATCCAGGCTATAGAACTTGTCTTCAGATGCAGAATCCTCTTGAATATCACTTGCATCATCTTTCATAAATCCACTGACTGGGTGTAGATTTGCTTGCTCTTTCTTCAACTGCTCTTCCTTTCCTATCATACTGGGGCTATAGTAGTGACATAATCAATGTAATCTTTTATAATGGTTGAGTGTTTTTCATCTAAGCCATTGCTTCCCAAATTAATACTGTATTGGTCTCATGAAATGTTCAGCATCAGAAGAGTTCATGGCCAAAGAAAGTTTAGACAGTGTTCATATTGTGTATTTCTCTTGATGATTCATAATGAATTTATTTAGCATATATGAGCTAGTGCTCAATCGAGGTACCTATTCTGTTCATCCTAGTGTTTTCAAGACTTATGAGACCATGGAGTTCATTTTTCAAATTATAATTATTAACACCAGTTACTTTTAGGGAAATAATACTTTGGGAAATACTGACAAGCATTTCCACATCTGCTATATTATTTTATCATTCCAGCATTCTTAACAAGTAGGTTGGTTTAATCAATTTCACTGCTTAGGTCCAGTGTACATTTAGAGAGAGGGCTGTAAAGATAGAGGGCTGTTAATAGCAACATAAAGGAGATTTAAAAATGGAGGTTTCTTTGGTAATAGAACTTAAAAAAAAAAAAAAGAAACTGCAATAACATGGATTTCAGTAACCAGAAAACCACTAAAAAAAGAATGAAAATACTGTAAGTGCAATGACAATTAACTCATTTCTATACCTATGTCTAAAAATTTAAATGCATGCTACTATCCTTTCAAATTGGTCTACTATTTATAAATTTCCTTCTTAATCTCATTAAATGGTAACAAGAAATAGTACTTTTACTTGTAATGTGACATAAATGACTTAGTGAATAGAAAGAAAACAGATAACTCTAGGATGCATTATTACTTCTTTTAGTCACTGAGACCTAGAAAACAATGGCATCTAATGCTTGCAGAGTAACCCGTAAAACGCTATAAATACATTAGTTATCACTAAGGTATTCTAGAATGACTAAACCATTTCGGAAAGTTCAATGAAATCAATTGCCTGTGTAGACCACTGGTTCCCAAACCCAATTAATTTTCCAAATTATCTGAAGAGCTTTTTAAAATTATTATTTTTGCAGGTACCCTGACAACTGTAAATATATAGAAGAATTTGTATTTTTGAAAAGCTCCAGAAGATTATTCCTATAACTTTTTTTTTAAAGATTTTATTTATTTATCAGAGAAAGAGAGGTGGAGTGGCAAGAAGCCCGGATGCAGGGCTCAATCCCAGGACCCTGGGATCAAGACCTGAGCCAAAGGCAGCCGCTTAACCGACTGAGCCACCCAGGGATTCCCTATTCCTAAATTTCTAAAGTTTAAATAATAGCATTGTGAAAATATAGGAAAATGTTCATATCAGTAAGAGATGCAAACTGAAGCATGGAGAGGTAAAATTACATGAAATTTAGGATTGAAAACACTTCAAAAAAGAACAAAATGTTAAAGGAAGAATGAAGCAAATGTGGAAAAACAGTGTAATTGCTGAATCAGGATGACAGTTACATATATTAATGTAGACGTATATTATGCTCTTTTTATGCGTATTTGAAAATTCTCATGTGAAAACAAAGGTTCCTGGGTAATTTGATGATCATCCAGGTCTGGGTCTACACTGTAAGTAAAAATAAGCAAAATGACTGACTGCACTGTTTTACTCTTTAGTAAGTTATTTTTATGGCACTTAGACCTGGCTTGAAAAAAGCAAAAAACAAAAAACCATTGCTCTAGTATTGTTTTGCTCAACTTGTTTAAAGAGAACATGAAAACTCATCTTGGATGATGAACATTTACTTACCAAGTAGATCATGCCATTACCAGTGAGAAAATATCAACTACAAGTGATGGCTTTAAAGTTAAAATATGTTCTTGCTACCATTTTAAAGATATCTTAATAATTTATGTCCTCACAGTGAGTTCTCTAAAGTTACGATTTTCAATTAAACTTTTTGGTGGGTATAATGAATCTCTTCATTACAGTCTCCCCTACTTCCATCCTCTACGGCACTGTCATCACTCACATAGTTTGTAACAGTGATCTTCAGGCATTAAAAGGTTACCAGTAAAGGTTCAAAATTCACAGTTAACAAATGGGATTAACAACAACAACAACAAGCTGTGGGTTAATCAAACCAAATGAAAACAAACTCTTTTGTAAAAGAGGTCACTAGGACAAACAATGATCTGCTCTTTAAGGTTAAATCTTACTTAAATTTAGATTTGGCTAATCACAATTTAGGGTATATTTTAAAAGATTTTGTGCTTAGTCTTTGAATCCAAATTAGTCTTTGAATAAAAAAGCAGTCAGTACTGGGTGACTCTTGAGTAGCCATCTATAAAAACGGTGAGAGATTCTAACCTCCCAAAGTAAAATGATAATTTAACTTTTTATGACTCTGTTAAAAAGTGACAATTTATTAAGACAAGGGATTGTACTTTCTTCTTTTAGAACACTTTCCAAGGCAAGGCTGTGTCATACTGGCAAAGCACACTTTGAAAATAGAAAAATATAAAAATTAAATAAATACTTACGCTTGTTCTTCTTTTGATTCCTTATTCTGAAAAACAGCATCAAGAATTAGTAATCTGTATCAACTATGTCAGTACAGCATAGTGATGTGACTGCATTTAGATCAGTGTTTCTCAAACTTTTTTGACCACAATAAAAATAAAAAATACATTTAACATCATGACGTAAATGCACTTATATATGGATCTTTATCTATATGTATAAAACTGAAATTTAAGTTCCACTAAATAAACTTTACCCATAGTATATGTGTTATGGACTGCATGTTTGTGCCTCTCCCAAATTCATATGCTGAAACCCTAATCCCCAATGTGATGGTAACTGGAGTTAGGTCCACTGGAAAGTAATTAGGTTTAGATGATGCTATGAAGTCCTCATGATGGAATTAGCGCCCTTAAAAGAAGAGACCCCAATGCTAGATCTCTTGCTCTTGTGTGTGCCCTCTTTCTCTCCACCGTGTAATGATACAGCAGAATGTTAGCCATCTGTAAGCTAAGAGGGCCCTCTCCGGACACCAAATCTGCTGGCACCTTATTTTGGACTTCCCAGCCTCTAAAACTGTGGAAAAATAAATAAATGCTGCTTAAACCACCCAGTCCATGGTAGTTTGTTATAGCTGCCTGAACTAAGATACTATGTAATGAATTCTGAAGTTTTTATTCCTACGAATTCTATTTATTTTATAAAATGGTAGTTGTGACCCAATGAATTGATTTTGTAATCTACCACTGAGTCATGAGACAACTTAAAAATTATTGATTCAGGTATTGGAAATAAGTAATGGGGCTGAGTTTGTACCTGCTGGTAATCTTGGGACAGAGTTGTGTAATTCTCCTTTATGGAATACTATACTAACTACAAGAGTTCTTGAAAATCTACACATAAGGTAAAAGCAGACTGATGTATTAAAATCTTATAGAAAAAGAAGTGTTAGGGAGATCACAATTAGAAGGAAATGTTAAAAAAAAAAAAAACCCTAAATTTTAAGTTCATTTAAGTAAAGCTATAAAAACAACATACTACATATAAAGGTAACATTAATGACACTCAACACACGCTAATTAAGAGTATTAACTACTCTTACACATTACCTTTCTATTAATAGTATTAATTACTTTTATATAAATTAGAGTATTAATTTCTACTACCACCTCTTATTTACAAGAAACTTCAGGGTCTTCTTCCCCACAGATTCCATGATGTACTTACAAATTTGTTTTGCTTTATGTCTGTATACTAAGAGGATTGTTGCATTTTAGTGTCTGATCAATGTCCAGTGCCTATTTGATTCTACAATTTAGAAATTATTAACTCCTACACCTTGGTTCCAGTGTACCTGAATAAGTGAATGGAAAGACATCTGGTTGTTCATAATGAACACCTAGTACAGCTGAAATAGTTTCTGAAACTTTTTAGCTCCTCCCATGACAACTTTTTGTCAATGCAAGCATTGTTCTACATGCATCTTAGCAACTTCCCTTCTGTGGAGAGCACACCCAGTTTGAAGGGCTAGATTTATTTCCTGCCATGTTTCTTTCTTTTCCAAAGGCTTCATCACAAAGCCTTCTATTCTTCTACCATCTGCTTTACCTCCCTTTTCTATTCTTAACCCTTAATTCCCCTGGGTGGGAGGTGGGAGTGGGAAGGAGGATCTAATTAACTCCCAAAAGAGTTATTTATAATTTGGATATATTAGAAGCTAAATATGAAATTCCTAACTGAAGAAAGAGTAACTACAAAGCCTCTCTATATACTATTTAGTAGTCGTCTGTACTGTCCCCTCTATTTGCTACACAAATTTTACTTTACCATATTCTTCCAGAGTCCCTGGTAGATGTTTGTAGGAATTCAACTAGTGTTAGGTAGAGATATTGCAAAACAAATCATTAAGAGAAGACACAACTTCATTAATAGGGACTTTGATGTTGTTCTGTATAACACAAGCTAATTTCTGTATGCTAGAATTTTCATGAGGAAAACTCCTGATTAGAAAACGTGATTGACTTAGCTTTTTACAACTGGTTGCTTACATTTTAACTAGACAATTCTTTGTACCTACAATAACAAAGTATATTAATAGGACTATTACATGTGAAATAGTCATATGCAAAAATTTCAGCATTTTTAGGTCCTATAACTTTAAAATTTAGATAAAAAAGATATAAGATCTCTCTTCTAATGTCCAAATCTTATCTATATAAAATTATCTTCAAAGTATCTCAACTTCTTCTAATAAAATAAATTGGAAAAAAAACTTAGGTTGTTATAAACAATAACAAAAAGCTTCCTGACATTTAATAAGACATTTTCAATATTACTAGCATATGAAGTCTTGAGCTGTGTTTACATTTATTTTCAGTTGTGTTTATTCCCTGTTTAATTTCAATTTGACATAAAAGTGGGACTTTCCATTTAACTAAAATTGAGAATCTGAGTAAACATATTTTCATTTTTTTGGAAGAGACAAACTATATACCTTTGGTGTGACAGCTGTGGATTTACTTGGCCAGCTTTATATAGTATTAGACCTGAGATTTACTAATGTTTTGGCAAAAATTTAAAAATATTAGCTAAAATAATGGACCAGGTTGTGTTTTGTCATACAAGAATTGCCTAAAAGTAAGTCTTATTCAAGTCTTTTAAAAATATAACAATTTTCAAAACAACTTTTGGATGAAATGGTAAGTTAGAATAAATGATGGTTATGATAAATATGAAAATGATATTGATATTTTATTTATCAGAGCATAAATAACCTTTATTTTATCCTTCACCTAAGTTTTTTGTAACTTTCCCTTCATTGTATTAAATTTCATTTATGATTAAAATTTGTGTATACTTTCAAAAGACTAGATAACATGGGCTTACCAGATTGTAGTTGGGCAAATATTCTGAGTTTATAATAAAATCTACAGAGTACATCTAGATTTTAAGTATATGTTCCAGGCCAGAAAATAACACTTTTTTTTTTCCACCATAAAGTTTGCAAAGCATAATGGTTAGCTCTATGCTTGATTAAAAACAAAAAAACCTCTTGAGTCCAAATCCATAGGAATCTATGAACATCAAGAGTAAATCAAAATGTAAATGAACTTTGGGTGATTATGATATGTCAACGTAGGTTAACCTACCGTAACAAATGTACCACTCTGCTGGGGTTGTTGATAATGGGGGAAGCTATTGATGTGTGGGGACCAGAGATATATGGAAAATCTCTGTACCTTCCCTTTAATTTTTCCCTGAACAACAACAACAAAATTGCTCCAGAAATACAGTCTTAGTTAAATAAAAAATTAAGTCAAAAACAAAACAAGACTCAACTTTCCTTTGTAATTTTCCAAGCAATTAAGAGACTTTTTGCTAAAACTGTTATAGACGTAACAAGAAGTTGTTTATTTTGTAACTGGCAAAACAAAAGGCATGAATGAAGCTTCTTGAAATTGTACCGTTTTTGTACAGTCTTGCATTGTTGTCAGAGTCTTGGACACAAAGAAGAAAATCAAGATTTCTTAAGGTTTTGAAAAATGCTTCTAAATATATCACTAGAAATATGATGAGAAGCTGTTTTTCAAACACTGAGTAGGCATTTTTTAAATGACAGTGGTATGCAAAAATTAGTGAAATTTCCAAATAACTACTTCAGTTTCTCATTTGTATATTTAAATGTATAATCATTTAGGGAAGTGAAGTAGGACACACCGTGAGTTTAAATCATTCATGATCTAATATATATAGACTTCTCTATAAGCCACATATTCAATAAACTATTGACATTTGTAAGTCATTTATGCTATATGTCTACTTAAACTAATTTTAAGTTCTAACAGTGAATCCATGTATTAAATCTAAGTGTTTATAATTAGACATCCGTCTATTATAATGCTAATACAGTCACTTACCTTTTTATTCTTAGTCTTTTTCTTTTTCTTTGGTTTACTCTTAACCTGACAAGAAATAAATCACTTAATATGCAATTCAAACTGCACAATAAGTTATTTTGCAAAATATATTTCCTCTAACCACTGAAATCTTTTATCTTCTAATATCATACATCACATTTTCTTCCTAGATTCTACAAAAAATTATTTTCATTTTCACTTTGATTTTAATCTCAGTCTTCTGCTCTTGAGAAATCACTGATCTATAAAGGAATAACCTATCAATAAATAGACTATAGAAAAAAGCTCACAGATCCTCATTTACACATGTGCATGCATAAGCATAAAAGGAGGAAGAGACTTTAAAAAACTCAACATATTCAAGTCCATAAGAGGAAAAATTAAGTCTGGGAGTAATTTAGTGACCATATAATATCTGTTAAAGAAATACAGAGATTCCATTCTGCAAGATTTTAATTCTACCCCTGTGCAAATGGCATTGAAATATCCCTGTTTTCTTCTTTCTCTCCTCTTCTATTCCCCGTTGTGCTTTCTTCTACTTTCTATTAAGTTCCTACTTCCACTCCCATCACTCAGGATGAAGAAACATGTTCAGAAATCTAGCATAGTGGCTGGCACATAACAAGTGTTCAGTAAATGCTGGCAAAATAAAAGGTTAAGGCAGGAAAGATTTTGGAATAAGTACTAGGGGAGGAACCATTCCAGTTCAAGCTCTATGTAAACACTATGATAAACTAAGATCGTCTGGGATGCTCTAAGTACAGCACATGCAACAAACTAAAGGCCCTGATTAAGTTTTAATTTAAATATTAATGAGAGCTTATACTTCCTGGAGATCTTTAATAGATTCTGTTGAAGATTCACTGGGTATCGATGCTCCATCTTTATTCATTTCTGCTAACTGTATTTCAGGGTTTGATTTCACATTTATATTGTACTCCATGAGGGGTGGACTTAGTTCTTCTTCCTCATTCTGTAACTCTTCTATTTCAATTCCTAAATGTTAAGAACAAAACACTCAAGATTGGGATGCATACAGTTTTAGCCTCATCACTATTATAAACAAATCCTCCCCCCACAAAAAACACCATCCCAGGAACAGAAATAGAAGACATCTAACTCTGTTCCATCACTAGATGAAAATGAAATGCCCATTTATCAATGACCAAACAGGTACAGATACTAGCCTAGAACCAATCAGTATAAGCCCAAATGCTAAGATAACTGTTATCTTAAGTAGACTCTAAATATTAGATATTCTAGAACTTAAGTTGACTCTAAATACAAAGTTTTTGAGGATCCTGACATTGACCCTATTAATACTGAAACTAGTATAATTTTAGGATAATGAACATTTTTTATTTCTAACTTAAACATTTTTATTAAGTATAATTTTACTCCAAACAAAACCCATGGTGTTGTTTTCGTATGTATAATTTTACTTGCACAATATGAATTGCATTAAAACAAACAAACAAACAAAAAACCCAAGAGCACCAAAATGGAAATTAAAAAAATCAGCAATTCACTACCAGGCAAAAAGAGTATATAGTTTAACACTGGAGAGTTAACCACATAAAAGCTACATAAGCTAAAGAGTAGCATACATGAACAGGTAGAGCAAGCAGGCAGACATTTCTGCCTGTTGAAGGGTCCAATGTGTTAAAAAGTTAACAAACTATGCTTGGATAAATCCTGGAGCACATGCACTAAGACCAAAGCAGAGTAAAAAGGCTCATACTACATTCAGCTGACCAGTAGGAATTTGACCACATGATTTTCCAAGCTTATAACAAATAATTATAGTTTATCATATGGTTTATCTGACCAAATAAAATGCCTGTAAGTATCCCCTAGCTATCCCAAGTTGAAAGGTCACCTAGGCATTTTGTTTTTAAACATACTTACGTTGACTGCCCGTTATTGACTGTAGAGCAATTCCTATGATACATAAAGAAAAAGTTTAAGATGTACAATTGCAAATACAACCAAAAAATATCTGACTGGGACTAAGACAAGCCAGAAGATTTTTATAGTGCACTAATTAATTTTATAATTAACTGTAAAAACAACCAGCTTCACTCATGAATCCAGTTTAAACAGGGCAACAAGGCATAATCTTTAGATTATAACACAAAGGTTATAAACTCATGTTTAGGGGCACCTGGGTGGCTCAGTCGTTAAATGTCTGCCTGTGCACACGCTGTGCACACGCCTTGTGCACACGCTCTCTCTCTCTATCTCTAAAATAAATAAAATCTTTTAAAAATAAATAAATAAAACATTTGTTGTTGAAGGGGCACCTGGGTGGCACAGCGGTTAAGCGTCTGCCTTCGGCTCAGGTCGTGATCCCAGAGTCCTGGGATTGAGCCCCGCATCCGGCTCCTCTGCTGGAAGCCTGCTTCTTCCTCCCCCATTCCCCCTGCTTGTGTTCCCTCTCTCGCTGGCTGTCTCTCTCTCTCCGTCAAATGAATAAATAAAATCTTTAAAAAAATAAAAAAAATAAAACAAAAAAAACTCATGTTTAAGAAAAAGAAAACAAAATTTTGATAGTTCATAATAGATAATGCCTAGAACATAAGCACTTTAAAACAAGTAGCACATTCTTACAATTTAAAAAGTCTAAGGTCATGAAGTAATAATAGTCAATTATGAAGCAAACCTCCATTGAAAGTTGGAGCATTTTTTTAGCAATATGAATTATCCTGATCAGTCCTCCCTCTCTCTTGTCCATTAATATTTATTAAGCACCTACAATGCATCAGGCCCTATTAAGCTCTAGATATTGAATGGTGAAGAAATAAGACAACCTATACAGTGATTTAGTGGGAACAGTGGATACTAATCAAACAAATGAAAACAGCAACTGTAATAACACTAAGAAAGATATAAGATGCTAGGAAAGCCTCTATTAAAGGGACTTGAAGTTTTTTGGTCTACTTAAGTGAGAACTGCTTGAAATGCACTGAATTTATTTAGTGCTCAAATATTTCCCAAATATTAACTTTATTCTGATTTGTTATTAAAAATCTTAATAAAGTAAATGTAAAAAAAAAAAAAAAGCCCTTATTTTAAGTCAAGGGTTCTTGCATGACTTTCTAATATCATCAAAGTCAGCATTTTCTTTTATGCTCAAAGAAAGCTCTTACAGGTTAAGCAGGAAAACACATTGGTATCCCAGAACCTTAGTAAAAGGACTGTTACTGGGGCCTAGCAATTATCTCTGAAGAAAATCTGGACCAGCTCAACAATTACTAGAAACCTGGTAAGTTGTACAGTTACATAGTATCAGTGTGGTCATCAGTTGCTCACTAGGTAATACAACTAATAACCTGGGACCAGGAAAAGTCACCCAGAATAACACAGTAAGGGTTTCAGTGATGTTGACATGCCTTGAACTCCACTCACCATGATGACAAGTGAAAAGCTATCCAGGAATGTGGGAGAGGAAGTATGAAGTCTTTCCCATATCAAGAGACGATGTCTGGGAATGGCTAATGCTGACCTTGGATACCTACATAAACATTATTTGATTTTTTTAAATTACCCATGGGCATGGCCAATGGATAGCTGCCAAACTTTTAAACTAAATGTCATGGTTCTGCTGGAAAGGAGGAGAAAATATATACCCCTGGTATCTAAAAGGGTGTCCTTGAAACACACAGTACCTGTATTCCATGGTTTTCCTTAATTTTGTAATAGTGATAAAACTCCTTTACTTAAAAATCTTCAACAATTCCTTTCTGAAAACAAAAACTCAACATGGCAAGAGAAATCCTCTTGAATGTATTTTAACTTTCCCCTACTTTGATCTCAATAAGGCAAAACTTTTTAGTTCCTGAATTACAATATATTTTTGTGTTTCTACACCTTTATTCTTGTTTCCTTCTGAAACGTCCTTCTCCATCTTCTTCACTGAGCTAACTTTTACATGTCGTTTAAGAATTCCTTAAATATTACACTCTCCAGAAAGCTTTTCTGGACTCTCTTAGGGTAGGATTTCCTATGGTATTCTGGAACATCTCTAGCACTATGATTTTTATTAGTTTCTTGATGAGTCTATCCTCCCAAGAATGTGAGCTCACTGAATCTCCTGCCCTTAGCACTGTGTCTGGCACATGACAGATACTCAGTGAAGTTTTACCAGCTGAAGTAAGTAATTATTTTGTACCTTGCTGATAGCAGGATAACATCCTCTGGATGATTTCTGGTACTGGTATGCCTAGGTAGATGGATAGTTGATGGTAATCGAGGGAGATATTCTCAATGGGATTCTCCTTCACTTTCTCAATATCCTCTTGCTTCATCCCAAGGCGCAGAAGAATATCTGAAACTTTTTTCCAAATTGAATTGAATTGTGACTCAGTGAGACCATTCATCAAAATCTCACTAAGGAGGATATCCCTGTATTTGCACAGCCTCAAGATGTCTGCAGACTTAGAGAGATCAGAAGATGGTGGTTCCATATTCCAGCCTTTTTTGGGTGCAGGGAATACATTCAAATGTTTTATGAGAGCTAAGAGGAGGTACAAGTCAAACTGTTTGGACTGTGGTAGTTCCTTGTTTGGGGGATAAAGCAGATGCCATGCTCCACCCAAAGGGTGATTGGTCCAAAGATGGTTGTAGTAGGGTTCCAGCACATTCTTGTGTATAAGAAGCTCTTTTTTCAAAAGAGGGGGTGGCATAGCCTCATCAAATATTTGCCGGACAATGTCAGTACCAGAAATGATAATTATATGAAGCAGATGATAGAAATAATTATAATCAAGTTTGAAGATAGGCATTTCATCTGAAAATGAATTTTGAGAAGTCAAAACATTCCACATTAATGCTCTTTTTCTATGTGGTCTCTCGTATTACATCCTAAGCTCCTGTAGGACAGGGACTATTCCAAAAGAATGAAGTACAATACGGTGCTTTGCCACAGCCAGCGCTCAACAGGCATGCTGCTAACTGTCTAGCTGTCAAAAAATCCCAACAAAAACAATATATTCCCAAGCAAAAATAATCACAAAGACTAATCACCACAGAAGCCTTTCAACCATCCAGGGTTTTGTTCAAGTAAATTGTTCAAATGGCATAAAAAGTATTAGGCCTTTGAAAATTCTGAAGGCTGTCAAGAATGATAACTGCCAGTGTTTAATTCTACTTTATTTAAGCAACTATATTTTATCTTAATCAGCACCGTCCAGTAGAACTTTCTGTGATAAAAGTGTTTTAGATTTGGTCTACTAGCTACTGAACACTGGAAATGCTGCTTTTTTGCCAACGGAACTGAATTTGAATTATATCTAATTTTTATTACTTTAAATAGTTGCATATGGCTAGTGACTATCATATTAGACAATACAGAACTATATATCAAAATCATAAAGTGACCTAATGCCTTACTACTCAAAGTGTAGTCCGCAGACCAGCAGTGGCATCCCTATGGGAGCCTGTCAGAAATGCAGAATCTTAGCATCCCTCCAGCCACCTCCCCCAACCCAGAGCTACTGAACTGGCACCTATGTTTTAACAAATCACCAGATGATTTAAATATATATTAAAGTTTGACACACACTGACCTGATGATGATTCTTACCCTCTCAAAAAATAAATTAATGATTAAGTTCATTAAGTTTATTATTAAGATATTTCATCAATGAAATAGAATAAAGTATGAGAATGAACTACTTGGTATTTTTCTGGTTTAACAGCACTTCCAAAGGAGGAAAGTAGACTGAGGTGAATTAGAAAGTAATAAGAACTTGATATATGATGACATATTTTTTGTATGAATATCCAAATATATATTTATCATAAAATGCAGCTTTATTATTTTATCCTTCACGATTCTATGTTTCAAGAAATTTTAAACATAAATATTCTTGTTTGATATACTTGACATACACTATGGAGGCAAGCAAGGTTACAAGCAAATGACCCAAGGAGCTTTCTCTCGTTGGCCAAATAAGATGCTGGCAGGGATCAAGAACATTCATTTTCCCCTAGCAAGAAAGACTGCCACCAAACTAATATTCCATGGGACTAGGAGCCCTAAAGTATCCAAGCGCCGAGCAGCTGGCATTTCTTAGTATACTCCTAAACAGCTGGCACCTAAGTTTAGACTGCTTGGCCTTGAACCCAAACTTCATGCCTTCTCTTTAGCTCTAGTCACAGGGAATGCTACAGGAAAGGAGACGTTTGTTGGGAACACCTGCTGGAGTCCAATCTCATTGTGTAGTCACAGCTATACACACCAGACCTAGCAAACTTCTCCACAGGAGGCCAAGGTAATATAAGACTCATATACCTGATTTCTGTTCATGAATTCCAGCCTATGTCAAGTGATGCTTACTTAGTGTAAACCCAAACTCAGTGAATGACAAACATAAACACATGGTTGTTAATGGCATGATACACTACACAGCAAGTCAAAACTTTTAATATAGTTTTCAAGAGGAGGAATAGAAGAATAAAACAGTACCTTTTGTACTAAATTTTAAACTGATCTTCGGTCTTATATCAGTATCAGTGATTTTCAGAGACATTAACTTTTTATAACTGCAAGTAGAAAAAAATTAAGTTACAGTTAATACCAAAGTCAGTCAAGATTTCTGGCATCAGCATGGCTAAGTAAGTGAGCACTTTCATCTCCTCCTTCTCCTGGAAAAACTTAAAAACAAAGGAGAAAAGGGAATGAACAAACAAAACCCACCAAAAATGACAACCCCACACTGTCATTTTCATTGGAATTATGAAACAAATAGATATGCCAGACTTCATACCCCCCCCAACAAATCATGTGACTAGCTTATTTGTAAAAAGGCATGGCAGCAGAAACACTGTAGAAAAACCCAGCAAATCTATAACTCCTTCTGGACCCCCCTCCAACATAAGATCTTCTTACTAATCACTATTCCAAGGAAATTCAATTCATTCAATGACTAGTGACTTAAAAAAGAAAAAAACAAGGCAGCAACAAAGAACCCAGCATAATAGCAATACAATTAACTAGAAAAAAATGAGGTTAAAAGTAGCAAAATTTATTAAACAGATGAAACACTAAGTAAATGTTGCCATAAAACAAACGAATAACTTAAAAGACTTGGCACTGAGATAAACTTTGCCACAGAAAACAAAACAAAACAAAAATGGGACAATACCACCACAGAACGTTTGTTTAACAAGGACAGAGATTTTGGTGGTGCTTGTTGTTAACTGTTTTATCTCCAGCACCATAACACTGCCAACCATCCACTATACCAGAAACATTTTAAACTCAAACGGTATGAAGTACTGGCGAAGATACTGAGTAAAAGGAATTTGGTGGTGGGAGTGTGAATTGGTAAAACCACTGTGTGAAACAGTTCAGCAAAATCTAGTAAAGCCGAAGATACGGACAGATGGCCTACCAGTTCTACTCCTAGGTATAAATTCTGGAAAACTTTCTGCACATATACATTTGGAGACATGTCCAGGCATGTTCATCATAGCACTGTTTTTTATAGCCGGAATTCAGAAATAACCCATTTATCTACCATTGTAATTAAAGTAGTATAGCCATACAATAAGATTATAGCAATGAAACGGAAAAGCTATAATAAGAATGTATCACACAATGTATGGGTAAGCATAAAAAGCTTAAGTGTTTAAATGTATATAAAGTTCAAAACAGAAAGAAATTAAATTATACATATAAATATAATTATGAATTTATATCTATAAATAAAACAAATGACAACAATAGCACAAAAGATGGGAAGAAAAGGAAACATATAATAAGGTTCATACACTCTATGTGATATAGTATTTGAAAATGGACTTTAAGAAGTTAAAAATGTATATCATAAGTCTTAGAACAATCACAAAGAAGAAAGCAAGGAAAGGAAAAAACCCAAGAAATAAAACACAAGGAACAGATGGGGAAAACTGAAAACAACCAGGAAGATGATAGATTTGAATTCAACCATATCAATAATTACAGCAAATTTATATGGAATACACATTCCAATTTAACAGACAGACATTGTCAAGTTGGATATAAAGAAGCAAGACCTATGCTGTCTATAAAAACTCTCTTTAAAAACAGACATATACAGGTTGAGGTAAATAAATGCACAGATATACCATGCAAATATTAATCCACAGATATAAAATGACTAACAGGTACATGAAAAGGTGCTCAACATCATTAATCATCCAGAAAATGCAAATCAAAACTACAATGAGATATCACCTCACACCTGTTAAGAGTGGCTATTATCAAAAACACAAAAGATGATGAGTGCTGGCCAGGATAGGGAGAAAAAGGAACCCTTGTGCACTGCTGGTGGGAATGTAAACTGATACAGCCACTAGGGGAAACAGTACAGAAAGTCCTCAAAAAATTAAAAACAGAATTGATCCACCAATCCCACTTTCGGGTATATATTATATATCCATAGGAAATGAAATCTCTAGCTTAAAGAGACATCTACATCCCATTGTTCACTGCAGTATTACTTACAATAGCCAAGACATGAAAACAAACTAAATGTCTATTATGGATAATTTGGAGAGCATTATGCTAAGTGAAATAAGCCAGACAGAGAAAGTCAAATACTATATGATTTCACATATACGTGGGAGCTAAAAACCCCCAAACTCACAAAAACAGAAAGTGGAATGGTGGTTGCCAGGGATGAAGGTGTGGGGAAAATGAGTAAGGGGGTCAAAGGATACAAACGGGATCCAATTCCAGTGTACAGCGTGGTGACTATAGTTAACAACACTGTTTGTATACTCGAAAGTTGCTAAGACAGTAGTTTTTTTTTTTTTTTTTTTTAAGATTTTATTGATTTATCCTAGGGAGAGAAAGAGAGCATGCATGTGAGCAGGGGGAGGTGCAGAGGGAGAGGGAGAGAGAGAGAATTTCCAGCAGACTCCACACTAGGCTCAGAGCCCGACATGGGCCTTGATCTCATGACCCCAAGATCACAACCCCAACTAAAACCAAGAGTCTGATGCTTAACTGCCTGGAGCAACCCAGGTGCCCCAGAAAGTCGATCTTAAAAGTTCACATCACACACACACATGAAAAATGTTAACACATCTATCACCTCACACAGTTAACTAACCTTACCGAGGTAATCATTTCTCAATATATATGTGTATCACATCGTCATTTTGTACACCTTAAACTTAGATAATGTTATATCTTTAAAATGCTAGGAAAGGGGCACCTGGGTGGCTCAGTCGGTTAAATGTCCGACTCTTTATTTCAGCTCAGGTCATTATCTCAGGGTCCTGGGACTGAGTCCTGTTGGGCTCCACACTCAGCAGAGAGTCTGCTCGAAATTCTCTCCTTCCACTATCTCTCTGCCCCCCGCCCCACACACGCTAATAAATAAATCTTAAAAATTTTTTATTTTTAAGACGTATTATAGAAAAAAACAGCAATATGGAAAAAATAAACAGATCATGACCAACTGTTATTTATCCCAGGAAAGCTTAGTTTGACTCATCATTTCAAAATAAATGAATGTAATTCAGCATATTAATAAATTAAAGAATAAGAAGAAAACCATATGATCATCTCAATGCATGCAGAGAAGCATTAATTCAATACCCATTCATGATCAAAATTTTCAGAAAACTAGGAAAACAAAAGAATTTCTTCAACCTAAAAAAAGGTCAACTATAATCTACAGCTAACAACATACTAAGTGGAAAAAAAAAAGTGGTCTTCTCATTAAGATCTAAAAAAGGCAATGATGTCTACTCTCACCACTTGTATTTAACACGGTACCAGAGGACCTAACCAGTGCAGTAAAGAAAAATAAACACAAAAAATATAATTGGAAAAATATAAAAATATATAAATTGGAAAAATACAAAAATATATATAAAAAATATAAAAATAAATTGGAAAAAAGAAACAAAGTTGTCTTTAGCCAGAGATGATACGATCATCTGTAGAAAACCTCAAAGAATCTACAAAATGGTATTAGAATCATTAAATACCAAGTCACAGGATACATGCTCAGTCTATACAAATCAGTTCTATATAATAACTAGAAATTAAAATTTTAAAAATATCATTTGCAACAGCATAAAAGACCAAATACATAGGGACAACCTGACAAAATATTTACGAGACTGTACACAGAAAACTACACAACATTCCTGTGAGACATCAAAGAAGATATAATTAAATGAAGTTATAGTCCATGTTCATGGATGGGAAACCTCAATATTGTTAATATGCAAATCATTCCCAAACTGACCTACAGATTCAACATAATCTCAGTCAAAATCCCAGCAAAGATTTGGAAGATTTTATAAGGTATTTCTTAGATTTATTATAAAACAGCAAAGGATCTAGAACAGAAAAACAACGGTTTTGAGAAATAAGAACAAAGTTGAACTCATACCACCTAATTTCATAAGATAATACAAAACCATAGCAATGAAGATAGTGAGGTATTGGTAAATGGACAGATAAATGAATGGAACACAAAAATGAGTTCAGAAGGACAATACATATAATCTGTATATTGCATATATGTATATAGATACGACAGAATGAACCGTGACCCTTATGTCACACCATATGCAAAAATTAACTTGAAAACGATTATAAATCTAAATGTAAAACCTCAAACTTTAAAAACTGCTAGAAAAAATATAGGGGAAAATCTTTTGATTTCGAGGTAAATATTTTTCTTCAAACACAAAAAGCATTAAGAATAAAAGAAATATAAGACCTCACTGAAATGATTAATTTGTGTTTTTTGAAAGATACCTTTTAGAAAATAAAAAGACATGCCATGGACTGGGATAAAATATTTTTAAAATACATATTAGATAAAGAACTTGTATCTGGAACATACAAAGAAATCTTACAACTCAAAATAAGACAAACAATCCAATGAAAAAAGTGGGCAAAAAATTAGAACACATAATTCATCAAAGTGGGCAAAAAATTAGAACACACAATTCACCAAAGAAGATACACGGGTGGCAAATAAACACATGAAAAGATATTCAACTTCATTAGTCATTAGGCAAATGCAAATTAAAACCACAATATACCATTACACACCTGCAGAGAAAATAGAACTCTCCTATACTGCTGGTGAGAATGATAAAATGTACAGCTGCTTTGAAAACCATTTGGCAGTTTCTTTAACCTTAAACATATACCATATGACTCAGTGCTCCTGCTCCTAGGAATTTGCATAAGAGAAATGAAAGCATATGTCTATAAAAAGAGTATATATGTGAATATTTATAGTGGCTTTATTCATAATAGCCCAAACCAGAAACAACTCAAATGTCATCAACTGTTGAATGAATAAATAAGTTGTGGTACAGCTACACAATGGAAGACTACTTAGCCATAGACAAAAATAAACTAGCGATACATGCAATAACACAGATGAATCTCAAAAACATTATGCTAAGTGAAAAAGTTCAGATGCAAAGGGCTCTCCTACTAAAGGAGAGTCGGTAAAAGGCAACATTATCAGAACAGACATCATATAAGTGGTTACCCGGGTTTAGAGGTTGGGAGAGGGTAATGACTACAAAAGAGATTTGGGGGAAATTTGGGGAAGATCAAAATATTCTGTATCTTGATCATGGTAGTGGTTATCCAACTGTATACAAAGAAACTCATTTAAATGTTTGTTTCTCAAGAGTTAATTTTACTGTATATAAACTGTAGCTTGAAAAACCTGACCTATAAAAAGAACTTCAGTGTTTAGAAATGCATTTATAAGTGGCACTTTTATAAAGAAGAGCAAGAAAGGGATAACTGTGAGGTTCAGGACAACAGTTACCTAAGGAGAAGATGAGGAGTGGGGGAGACGGGAACAGTGAGTGCTTCCAGAGGGCTAGCAAAATGCTATTAACTTGGGTGGGGACACGAGAGTGTTTGCTTTATAATAACTGTTAAACTCTGCATTTATATTTTGTGAGTGTTTCCTTATATATATTTTAATAACAATAAAGCATTTTAAAGTTAAAAAAATAACCATCCTCTTATTCATTCATAAAACCCCATGAAGTAGCTCTTCCAATTTGGGTACTGAGATCCAGTTACCAGAGGATTCTCCCACAGAAAACAACTAAAAAATGTCGGCAAATTACAAAAAGCAGCTCCCTGAGGCACTGGAGAGTAGAAAGAAAAGACCAACTCTGCTGAGAGGGTGCACGCTCAGGGGAAAAGAGGAGAGGGCTGGATGAAATGTCAGTAAGTTCACCTATCTTACAGCTTGTAACCTGGGGCTAGGTATATCCTGGTGGAAAAAAAAAAAGTCTCCTCCACTGCAGGAACCAGAAAATTGAAGCCAGGGAACAATGGCTACTGAAGAGTGGGGGAATCCCAAAAGGGAAAGAGTCAGAGAAGAGATCCCCAATTGTTTCTAGCCAGACCTCTGAATGCTGAACCACACATGTGTGGAACAGACTCAAAGCAGCTCAGGTGAAGGCAAAAGATCCGAACTGAGACTGGAACCACCACCCTCAAGAAAAGAGTTCACAGTTCATATTCAAGTTAATTGACTGTCAGAACTAAAGTAACATACCCACTGCAGAATAATGGAATTCAGAACCTCTACATCTGTCATGTATTTATTGAGTACCAGCTATATGCAGGCACCCATATGGCATTATGCTATGCACTAGGAATATACTAGTAAGCAAGATAAAGTGCTTGCCTTCAAGGATGTTACAGTCAAATGGAGAAGATAGCCAAGAAAGTATAGTAAAACTTAGTACAGTTGACCTTTGAATTGGACGTGGGTTTGAAATTATACATGATTTTTTTTATAAATTCAGTATAGTACTGTAAATGTATTTTCTCTTTCTTATGATTTTCTTAATAACATTTTCTTTTCTCTAGCTTACTTTAATAATATAGTATACAATACATATACAAAATATGTGTTAATTGGCTGCTTATGCTATCAGTAAGGCTTCCAGTCGACAACAGGCTGTTAGTAGCCTGTTAAGTTTTGGGGGAATCAAAAATTACATGCAAATTTTTGACTGTGGGGGGGCAGGGAGGGTCAGCACCCCTAACCCTCACATTGTTCCAGGGTCAATAGTAAATTTTTTGATGGGAGAAGTAAAGGGAACATGTGATAGAAACACCTAATCTAATGTAAGAAAGGCTTTCCAAAAATTTTAATCAGGCAAAGCCAAAGGAGTATCCAAGCAAGGCCTGGAGGTCAAATAGATGGCATACAGAAGGACTGAAAAAAGCTTGGTATATTGGTGCATATATAGTAAGAAAAGAATGACGGGAGATGACACTAGTGAGTGCAGCAGGGACGAAGGTGTCTGAAGAGCTAACCTAAGAAGCCTGAACTAAATTAAGAGCAATGAGAAGCCTCAGAGAAGTGAAATAGTTCAATTTTCATTTTTCAGAAGTGTTCTTGATGGCTATGTAAATAAACAACAGAAGTGAAGAAAGGTAAGGCTAGAGACAAAAAGACCAGTATAGAAACTGTTTCAGAATTCCAAGTGAGAAATAATAACTTTATTTAGTTTAATGCAAATGTAGGGGCAGAAGGAAGAAAGCATTTACAATATTTTGGGGAAGCTGAATTGACTGGACTTAAAGTTACAGAACAGTGTTGTGAAGAAGGATTGCAAGTCTATGCTGAACAATAGATATTTTTGGAAAATAAAAGTGAAGATATTTAGTACACCAGTAGATCTAGATTTAAGAAGTGGAACCTGTGCTAGAGATGAAGACTTGGGTTTTCATTAGCTCATGAAGGAAAACTGATGTCTTAGATATCAATGCCATAATCCTGGTAGACTAAAAAATGGTAGACATTTACACTTGCAATAGAAGAAAAGAGAATCAATAAATTAGGAGAACATTTTATACTGAAATTTCTAATTTCAATAGCAATAATGTTCTATACCTCTATGAGTTCCCACCTTATACTGTACCTTGGCCTGGATGAGTTTTGAAAGCTAGGAGAAAGTTTTTATATCCTAACAACCTAATTTTAAATAACTTTAAGAAAAATATGTTTTGTTTTCAGGGAAGGATAATTTTCATACTTAAGGGAAAAGTATCCACAAAAATTTACTCTTATTTTAGAATTTAAATGTCTACAAAGTGGCGAATGAGGGGGAAATAAATGTTAACCAAAGACAGTTTTTTCATACAACTAATACTACCTTTAAACTTAATGGACCTCCAACAAGTGAACAGAAACAGAAAAAAGCAGCAAGTGAAAAATATATATATGCTCAGGAAAAAGAATATTTTATTTCAAGCTTACCTTGCTCCTAAATTTTCAATGGTTATATATTCATCCTTTCTCACAACTTCAAACTGCAAGTGATGGAAAAAAAAACAGCCCTAAAGTAGTTCAATTTTCAAAATTCTTTAGTGTTACTTCTTACCCTTAATATTTGAAAAAAGACAATGAGAATGAAGCTATAGAGACTTTAAAACAAGTAAAACAGAAGTAACAAGGTGAGCCATAAGCAATCCTAATCAAACAAACTAGAGTTGATCTTAAAAAGCAATTCTACTATATATCAGTATAGGATTTAAATGATGAATCTGAAATACAAAAATATACATACGTAAAGAAAGAAATAATACATATTTCTAATTTTGGTCTATTTATATACTGAAAACTCAACAAAATATTTCATTAAATAAAAAAAATTAAGTGGATACCATTTGAGTATGTAACAGGTATAATATGTGATGTTCTACAGATATATTTTTGGGAAGATACTCACAGACTAAAAGAAGTTCAGAAAGTCTGAAATTATTTTTAACCTTAGATGGCACAGAATTAGATTATCATTCTTGGTTTATGACTTTCCTCATTGGTACAGCCGTTGCCAGCTTTGTCTCTCTCCCTCCCTCCCCTTCTGTGTGTGTCTTTATTTTTAATTTTAATTTTTTTAATTCTTAAGGACCACATAAATTGTACTTTGAAAAAATCAAAGCAATAGAAAGGTCAGAGAGCTTACTCATCATCAAAGAGAAAAAATATGACTAGAATACCATTATTATGATTCTCAAATCTGTATGAAGTAGAAAATACCATTCCAGTGAGAAGGCAAGAAAAATAAGAAAAAGATACTCACCAAAATTTTAACAATTCCAGGTACATCACATTGCAGCATCCTTACCATGTCACCTGTACATCCTTCCTTCAAACATTTTTTCCCACTAAAGGTCTAAAGTTATCAACAGAAAAAACAAATTACTAATAGAAAAAAATATAAGCAATAAAATAGAAAAAAATCACTAATGTGCAAATCTGATTAAGGTTAAAAGCAGATGTTGCTAAACGGTAAAACAAAAGATGTGAATAAACTTTTGAGAGTTGTTTAAAGATAATCCATTTCATGTATCAATGGATTTCCTATTTAAAATGCATGATCACTCTTTTCTCTCTTATCATTTCTACTTCAAAGTCTTCAAGTACCAAAAAACAGCCTAAAGTGTATTCAGTACCCCTAGAGAAAGCAACTTCAAGTGAAATGTACTGATTAAGCAAGTGTAAAAAAGAATACTGAATTTCTATCAGATATATGAGGATTCCAGGGAAAAAAAATAAAAATGTTGACTTTCTCTGGCTCTGAACTTGCTATTTTCCCTAGTTAAGTTACTTAGTTTTCGTGTACTTCTTTTTCTGAGGTTGAGCTATATTGATTGTCCTAACAATCAAAGAAAGTGAAAAGTATTCACACGCTACTTAAAAAAAAAAAAGGAGAATAACACTTCACACAATGATTTTTGTGTACAATGCAAGTTCATGTTTTATCTATTAATCCTCACAAAAATCTTAAGAAGTAGGTATTACTATTCTCACTTTATGGTTTAGACAACCGAGTCTCTGAGTGGTTAAATCACCAGCCTAATGTAAAAAAAAAAAAAAAGTAAATGCCTCAGTCTGGACTTGAACCCAGATCACCCAACTCCATATACAATCCTTTTTCTATTATGCCACAATTGCTTTATAAAGATTTTCTGTTGTCTGCGCAATATAAACACTCTAGAACCAAACAGTATAAACCTAACTTATGGCCATTAGCTCACTAAAAAGTAATCAATATAGAATTGGGCTTTGGATTTCTCCTTTCAGAAGAATATAATTTAGTATATTACCTTAGGTAAATATAAATAATTACAAATATTTGATTGAAGACTATAAAAATTATTATTATTATTGTTCTCTATCCCTTAAAATAGAAACTATCCTTAAAATTATGTGTCCTTTCCATTTTTTTTGTTCAGCAATTATATTCTTTGATTATACATCCTTTATGTGAATACACACAACAATATTTCTATTTTTAAGAGCATGAACTAAAAGGAAGGGAACAAATTGAGAGAAATCACTAAACAAAGCAACTAGCAGAGTATCCCTTGCAAAGATGTGTTTAATAAATGGTGATGATGAACAAATGAGGAGAAAAACATCAGAGACAATAGGGAAAGAAAAATAGAGCGAGGAAAAAAAAGCAGAGAAGGATGTGAACACGAAGATATGGGATGGATAAAGGAAGAAATGCTGTAAAGTTCTGAAGGAAAAACAAATACCTGATCATTTTCACCTGGATATTTTAAATTTTTGAACTTTTTCCAACAAATTTTATGGAAATAAACACAGCAGCTTTTGCTGCACATTAACTGAAAAAATCCCTAGAAAAGACAAAAGCAAGCTGTTGATATGGAAATAATAATTCATATAGGTATAGAAAATACTACCATAAGTCTCACTCATTCATTCATTCACTTATTTAAACATGAACACCTTAAGTGACTTTCAAAATGATTCTATAACTACATGAGTTTTACATGGCATTTAAAATTTATCAACAGATCACTGGTAATCAAAGAACTTTGTAAGTCATTTTTACAGGTCCATTTTTTTAATGTTTTTTTATTATATTATGTTAGTCACCATACAGTACATCCCTGGTTTCTGATGTAACGTTCAATGATTCATTAGTTGCGTATAACACCCAGTGCACCATGCAATACGTGCCCTCCTTACTACCCATCACCAGTCTATCCCATTCCCCCACCCCCCTCCCCTCTGAAACCCTCAGTTTGTTTCTCAGAGTCCATATTTTACATCACTAAAGACAGAAGCATTAGGACAAAAAGGCAATAACTGGAATAAGCCAATGTAATATTTTCCATATACTGATATATATACTGTTGATCTGATACAACAAAATATCAGAAATCTGGTGAGTGACCTTTTTAGAGGAACATGTTGTCTACCCCTCTTCACATCCATTTTTACATTTCTCATTTCCTCTAGCCCCAATTTCATACCATTTTCCCCCTGGCATCTCTATTAACAATAGCTAGACCTGATTTGCAATATTAACGACAGATAGCTACTGCATTATCCCAAGGCATAAATTTCTAGTCCTTCCCAGTATGTACTCCCTGGGAACTACAATCCTGCTTCCTTTAAATAGGTAAACTGCTTGGATGACAAAGATCTAAATTTTGTGGCCAGGATCTTCTGATGCTACATGCTGTCCATGTGATTGGAACCCTGGAAGCCTCCCTGGGAAATCTTAGGACCATATCACCACGTCACCTAAACCAGACCCAACTTGCCCCCACCCTGAGCACTCCATTTCACCCAGCCCACTTCTCAACACCTGTGTTATCCTAATGAATACATTTTGGATTTCTCCCCCCACCACTCACTCATCATGCCTTGCAACTGGATTTCCATTATATGATCGAAGTGGTGTCAGATTGGTACTGATGATCACGTCTCATCCTATCTTGTGATTCACACAGCCTTATTCTGATATATCCAGAGAGAACTATATATATGACATACTTTGTTGAGTTTCTTCAAATCCAGGCTGGTTTCATTTGCTTGCCCAAGACCCATTCAACAGATACGGATCACTTACTTAGTAACAGAATTCTTGAAGAGTAACAACTTTCACCTTAGTAAAATGCTAATATTCTCAACCTATAACATTTCTAAGAATATTTTACATAAATTTTACTGTTATGACTGCAGGGACATTAACTATAACTACAGAGACATTTGAATATTACAAAATCCCTAGCAAAACTGATTTTTTATTGACTCACAGAATATATATATAATTCCTGCTCACTATGAATATAAGTTCTTAGAGATACTCAGAGAGAGAGGCGGAGAGAGTGCATGTGCACACTCGAGCAGGGGGAGGGGCACAGGGAGAGAGAGAATCTCCAGCAGACCCCCCCGCTGAGTGCAGAGCCGGACCCAGGACTTGATTTCACAACCTTGAGATCATGACCTGAGCTGAATGTTTATAAACAGCTGGATGTTTAACCAACTGAGACACCCAGGCACCCTGAGATATTCAACTTCTTAGCTGCATACTCTAAGTAAAGTAAGTACTCTTCTTAAACAATGTTTTGATGCATGATAACAGTAATGTTTTTCTAAGTTTAATTTCATAATTTCATTTTTAAAAATACCCAGTTAATAATTATATTACCTTATAATTGGTGTTCTTTAAAATGTCAGCTTCACAAGATCGTTCACAATCTAGGTAACTGCAAATGGTCTGCTTCATTATATTACTTTCCGTTGTCTTGATAAAATCATTAAGAAGATCCTAGATTTTAAAAATTAAAAAAATCTTATGAATTATTAGTAACAAGACTAATAATATGGAAGCAACGCTTCCCATAATTTACCTTAAATAATATGTCCATTGATTATCTCCCTTTTTGAAGGCACTGTATGTTTTTTTTAAAAAACAGTAACAGAGCATATTTCCTTCATTCAAAGTAAACAATATATGGGAAGGCCCTAAATTAGAAACACTGGATTTCTTACTGAACATAAACATGGAGAAAGGAAAAAAGTCTATGTTTGAAGCTGTACCTCTCTTAACCATCCTAACTCATAGCATAGCACCTGGCATGTTCCTATTAAAAACTACTTGCTCTCTCTCTCCTTCTCTCTCTCTCTCTCTCTCTATATATATATATGTAAAATACACACGCAGACAACAAATCACTGGGAGCCCAGGAGGGTCCGCTAGAACTGGTCCCCAGAAAACAATGTTGGCAGTGGGACTCCTGCAGTGGTCCAATATACCACTCACTGCCATTATGGGCAGAAGTAGAGTACAGAAATATGCTTCCAGTGTTCAGAGTTACAACTTGGAATGCAATTTCCTATTTTCAAATGCTGATTAAATGGAGGTAAAACACATTGTCAAGTCTACATTAAACAGGTCCTTAGACCAGGTCCTTAATACTTATCCCTTAAAGAGAGAGTATTACAAGATTCCAAATAGTAGTATTTCTAATATACTGAGAATATACAACATAACAAATAAGCTCCTATAGATTGTTTGATAGATCTAACCACCATTTATAACATCCCTTTGATGGCATTCAGAATTTTATTTTTTTTATTTTTTTAAAGATTTAATTTATTTATTCGACAGAGATAGAGACAGCCAGCAAGAGAGGGAACACAAGCAGGGGGAGTGGGAGAGGAAGAAGCAGGCTCATAGCAGAGGAGCCTGATGTGGGGCTCGATCCCAGAACGCTGGGATCACGCCCTGAGCCGAAGGCAGACGCTTAACCGCTGTGCCACCCAGGCGCCCCGGCATTCAGAATTTTAAATTGATGGCTGATATTGAAGAATAAAGATGTTTTGACCAGGTCAACTAAAATGTTTTAAATATCAAGATAAGCAAGAGAGAAATGAGAGGCACTTAAGGACCTGTCAGTATGAAGGTAGTATATCCTGTCAGCATAGCCAACAGCCTAGTGGAAATGCTGAAAAAAACAAACAGGCTCACAGAATGTATACAACTACTGTAGTTTCACATATCTCAAACTTAGTAGTTCAATATTGATCTACTGACACTCCCATCAGTTATATGCCACATACATATGCCTATATGCAGCTATATAAGTGTATATCTCTGTGATCTCCATTTTCTCTACCCCTGCACCTTGACTTCTTTAGAACACTAACTACAATTTGTAACTACTTTAACTAATTTTTTTTTTCCTTTTTAATCCTTTTGTCCTTGTTCTGTACTCCTTATTTCTTGCCTCTAGTCTTTGGCATTCATTCATTCAACATATTTACTGAGTGCCTGTTATAAGCCAGGTTGTTATGGAAGTTAAGGGATGTTATGGATGTTAAGGAGACAGTAGTAAACTTAGCAGGTCCACGGGACTTAAACCAATCTCATCTATCACTATCTATTCAGCTTCAAGCCAGAAATCTTGAAGTCATCCATTGCATAACGGATTCCATCACCCTTTGCACACAATATATCATCAAGTATTGTTGCGTCTTTTTCCAAATTACGTTGCAAATTCTTCCATTTCTATCTACATTGCTACTACTCTGTCTTACCTAGATTATTGGCTGTAATAGCTGCCTAACTGGTCCCCCTCTTCCCCCCTACTTTGCTCCAAGTTATTCTCTACACAGAAGCAAAAGATGTCAGTTCCTTGCTTAAAACCCCTCAAAGGCTTCCCACTGTGCCTAAAATAAAGTCTTAACTCTTACCAAGGACAGACTGCAAGGTCCTGCAGAACCTGCAGAAGCTAAATTCAGTATATCTAGCCATATCTTTGAATTTATCTCTACCCTTGTTCATTATAAAACTCATATGGTTTTATTTTTTCAGTTCTTCAAACTTGCGTGTCAAGGCCCAAGGGCTTTCCCACACTCTTTCCATTTACCTAGAATGCTCTTCCCCCAGTCTTCACAGAGCTAATTCTATTCTCAACCTTCTGGTTCCCACTTAAGTATCACCTCCCAGAGAACACACATGCATATGTGCATATATACACATAGATAGATACAGGTATACGAGTGTGTATCTGTCTGTTCTCTATTTCTCATTTTATTATAATTTGTTTATATCATTCCAGTGTTTAAAAGTCTTCAGGAGTTTCACATTAACTTCAAGATAGGGTCTGAACCTCATAGCTGGCTTATATAAGGCCTTCCATGATCTGGCTGACATTTACCTCTGATATATTATGCATTCACGAAACAAAAACGGACTGTCATTAAAAAAAAAAAAGGAACATTCATAATAACAGAAACTCTTGGTAGATAACAGCTGAAATAATCATTAAAATTAAAAATTCAATAGAAGGATAGGAACAAGGGAAATGTTAAAAATAACCATATGAAAGGACACTACCCTGCTAGGGTGCCAGCATCTTTAGGGGTGCTATATTCTCCCACCAGAATGAGTTTATCTAAGGAGATATATGAAGATAGGCGCAACTCGGGGCAGGGTAGGCCTTTGGTAGAACTCACCTAGCATAAAGCGGTACAGGTCAGCCTTCTAAATGCTCTAAAAAAACTAATCATAATGTCTGGGAAGCAAGACTTTTGGTGGGGTGCCAGGCACCAATCGTAACAGATTAAGAACATGCTGGCCTACATCCACAGCAGGGTCACTAAAGCATTCTGCCCTACCGGACATTAAACCTTTATTAGATTTTAAAGAAGTATAGGGAGGGAGGGCTGGTGGAAAGTCTAAAGCAGCCGGAATGATGGCTGGGTGTTCAAGAAACCCATGGCAGCAACTCTTTTTGAAACAGTATGTAAATATTTTAACATTATAACAACTAATATGATAGCACTAGTGTGCACTGCCTGAATATCAGCCCTATGCAGAAAGTTAAAGTGGAGAAAAATCTCCTAGAAAGTAAAACAAAAAGATAAAATGCAATAAATAGGGAAAAAAACAGGAAAATCATAGATTTAGTCCAGGATGTCAAGTATCTGAATAACAAACATTTCATAAATAAATAAAATTTTTAAATATCCCAGAACATTTTTAAAACATAAGCTCAGAATACTAGGGAACACAGAATACCCTAAAAACTCCCAGAAAGAAAAAAATAAAACAGGTTACAAGCAAAAGACTAAGAATCAGAATGTTAGATTTCTCAAAAGTAATACTGGAAGCAAGGAGATAACAGAAACACTCTGAAAATACAAAGGAAAATAATTTACAACCTACAATTCTATGCCCAGGCAAGATACAAATAAAGTGTACAAAAAATATTTTGAAGACTTGAAAGTTCTCAAAAAATTTACCTCCCAATCATACCCTTTTCTAAGAAGCTGCCAAATGAGCTGTAACACCAAAACAAGGGAGTAAACCTAAAAAGAGGAAAACTAGAGATCCAAGAAAGAGAGGATTCTACATAGAAGTGAAGGATAATCCATGGAATAAAACCCTGAAGTAAACTTAATAAAAATGTATAACTATTGGTAGGCTGGGGAAAAAGAAGTGTATGTGTAAAGGGGATGTATAAGAGAGCTAATAGGGGCGCCTGGGTGGCACAGCGGTTAAGCGTCTGCCTTCGGCTCAGGGCGTGATCCCAGCGTTCTGGGATCGAGCCCCACATCAGGCTCTTCCACTATGAGCCTGCTTCTTCCTCTACCACTCCCCCTGCTTGTGTTCCCTCTCTCGCTGGCTGTCTCTATCTCTGTCGAATAAAATAAAATAAAATCTTTAAAAAAAAAAAAAAGAGAGCTATAATAAACTCTCCTTATCTGCCATAGTGGGTAGTCAAAAGATAATATCTAAAATGGAGAAATATTATAAAAAGCAGTACATCTTTTCAAAAGATATAGATATATCAAAGAAATATGCCTAGAGATCTGGAAGAAAGTGTCTCTAGTTAGGAACCACAATTAGAAATGATGGACCACAGACTGTTAATGTTAAGTCTTTTAATATTATTTGACAAACTGTATATGTTTATTATTTTGCTTGAAACAAAAATTCACTAAAATGTTTGGATAATAAAAAAAAATATTTTAAAAGGAGGAGGAAAAAGAGAAAACTGAGACCAAGTAGGGACTGCTTTAGGCAAGCACAAAAGTTTAATGTTAAAAATAATATATAAAATCACTAAGTCTAGGTTTAAAGTCATATGATTTTCCTGACAAATGACAAAAACTGTCTGCTTATTCTACTGATTACTGAGAGAGCTATATTAAAATAGTACCCTGTGATTGGAGAGTTTTCTATCTCTCCTTCTAGTGTTACCAGTTTTTGTCCTGTATATTTTGAAGCTATATCATTTTATTAGGTTTATACAATTTGAGAGGCTATAGCTTCCAAGAAAATCGAATTTTGTGTTTTTTCAAAACATCCCCTTTGAGGAATGGATTTGGCTTTCAACTCAGCCAAAATATAAGGATCCAGAAAGGTTTAAAGTAAAACTTTGGAAAGAGACAGGTCATTCAAACACTAACCAAGAGAAAACCACTGTAGCTATTTTCATACTAAACAAATTAAAAAGTTACTTTAATATGGCTTAAAAGATGGGTAAAAATTACCCCAAAATTAAGAATACCAAGAAAGTATGGGGAAATGGAAACTCTCATACTTTGTCTTAAGAATACAAACTGGTGGGGTGCCTGGCTGGCTCAGTTGGTTAAGCATCCAACTCTTGACTTCGGGTCAGGTCATGATCTCAGGGTCATGAGATCCAGCCCCACGCAAGGCTCCTTGCTCAGTGTGAAGTCTGCTTGAGATTCTCTCCCCCTCCCTTTGCTCCTCCCCCAAGTCGCATGTGCACACACATGTGCCCTCTCTCCCCCTCTAAAAAAAAAAAAAAAAAGAATACAAACTGGTACAAACTTTGAAAAAAAATATGAAGATAAATATCAACAACTTAATAAGTGTGTAAAGACTTGATTCACAATTCCACCTTTAAATATTTGTCCTATGGGAATTATGTGGGAAATGCACAAAGATCACTTCACATAATAGTGAAAAACTGGAATGTTTAAGATAAACTAAACGTTCAATAGCAGGAAACTGGTTACACAAATTAAAGCAGTTATATGATGGATCATGAAAAAAAATATCATACTGTAGAATAATCTAACTACTGGGAAATTCACAGTATTCCCAAACTACACATCAATGTGTATAACATCATTCCAATTTACTAAAAATAAAGGGTACAAGTGTTTATACACGTCTGTCTGGAAAGACATAAATGAAAATACTAACAGTTTCTGCATTTGAAGAAATATGGGTGAATTTAATCTTTGAGCACCTTCATATCTTTCAAGTTCTCTGAAATAAGTTTTTCAAGTTTTCTTAGTACTTTTTAAATTTAAATCAACAACAAAATAATGTAAATATAATTAGAAAAAAAGAATTAACTATTACATTTAGCTCTAGCCATGTGAAGTACTGGACCAGTACCACTTTTAATCTTCTTGTTTTTAAATACTAACAAATCTTGTTATTTGCTAACCCAGCCACCCCACTTCTCTCTACATGCTGAATCTTACATTCTGCACTATGTAATAGAATCAATGTTGTTTCTTACATAAAAAGCTAATTTCCAACAAAAGAATGTGCTTGCTATAGAACATGACAAAGTTAGCACAGACCACACTTCATCAAAAATGATTCTAATTAGTCACAGATGAAATGTTCTTAAACAATTTCTTACTGTGAAAGTTGTAGGTAAATCTTCATCTTCTGTAGGATCTATGTCAAACCAATGATCATTTGTATCTATTTCTTGTAAGCTTTTGTGAAATTCTAGCAGTCCTCCATTATATCTGCAAGGCATTTTAAAATAAGGTTAGTTTGAATGGGACTCCGTAACTAGACAGTTTACCAAGAAGACAATAAGCAACCCTTTTATTTTATTTTATTTTATTTATTTATTTTTTTGTGGTAAGTAGGGTGGTGATAACCTCTGGCATGCTATAGAAATACAAATGCTAGGACTCTCACCTGTGGTAGATTGGGATGAAATACAGGTGGAAGGGGAGGCAATAGATTATGTAGTAGCTCAAGCTTGAACAGTATGGGGGCCATGGTAATTAAAGGGATTGTAGAGTTGGTTGGCTTTTGTCTACTGTCTTGGAAGCCTTGAAGAAAGAGAATGATAGGCACAGGTCAGCCAACTGTTGACTCAGGGCACACCATGAAAGACAGAGGACTCTATGGCAGCATTTAAAAGGCTCTCATCTCCTGCAGCCATAAAGATAATCTGTACTGAAAATGAGGCCAGATTTAATCACAAGGTGAAACAAACTGCAAAAGAGACCAATGCACCTCCCTGCCAGGACTATTATCAACTTAGGACACTCTGTGAAAGCTAAAAGGTCTCTATGGTAACATTTAAAAAACCTTTACCAAGTCTAACCTTATAAGGGCAGATGGTGCAGAAAATGAGGCCCAGTATTTAATCACAAGGGTAGAACACCAGCAAAGACTAAAAGCACTGCCTCAGCAGGACTGTTATGCTAAAATCAGGGCTTTGATAGGGAACAAGTAGACCCTGAGATCTGACCTGCTCCGTTTCTGACCTGGGCCAGTTCATCTGTCCTTAGGCAACCTGGTGGTCCCCCGCTCCTGGGAGGTCACCATATTGATGCCGAACTTAGTGTGGACACCTGATCGGCATAGTGCACTACAGCCCAGAACTCCTGGGCTCAAGCAATCCTCCTGCCTCAGCCTCCAGAGTAGCTGGGACTACAGGTGCGCCATCACACCTGACAACCCTGAGATCTGAAACAGGGACATTTAAATGAAACCGCTCAATTGTCCTGAACCCTCTGGCTGACAAGGACCCCTTCTTTTGCTAGAGGGGTGCAGAATCCCTTTATTGACCAAGCCAAAATATCATCTAAGGTGCGTGTATCAAAAGATGATGCCCTTCCTTCTCAAGATCTTCTCCTATCTCTGCTCATTGCTCATAGACCAATAACTCTAGGATCAAGTATAAGCAGAGCCCAAGCAGGAAAACAGAATCTCTGCCCCTAAAGAAAAAGCTGATTCGCCACAAGAATTACAGAACTTGACAAGTATGTACTGGCAGAAACATATGTGGGAGTGAATCTTAAAAGAGTGCTGAACCAACACACAAAAACACAGCTGGATAGGGAAGTGTATGTTGACATGGGATGATTCCTCCATAGTTCAAGATTTACTTTCCTAGCAAGGACACCTGAGCCATCTAAGCCAACACGCTGCTGAGAAGGCTACTTCAAGCTTGGATCCAACAATGGCCTATAGTAATTAAGGTGGAGATGCTGGAAGTTTTTTGGCAGGGTATTGAAGAAAGCTCAGGGAGATAAGGTTGTTAGAATGGACTTCCTACACAAGACCAAAGAAGCCACCACTTGACAAGATTCCCTGGAAAAGCCCAGAGGACACTCCACCCATTGAAGCAGTTAAGAAATACACAGTGGAAAGGCACCAGTGTCTTTGAGCAGCTCAGTGGTGACTGTTCTCTGTAGGCCAGGGATGAAAGAAAATGATGCTGCCATGTGACTGGGCTTTCTCCTATCAATGATATGGAAAACGAATTCTCTCCAACGTCCAACAGTAAAGAGACTAAAGAGTAGTTCACACATCTGAGGGAAGGACAGCAGTATACATTCTTTGTCTTGTCTCACAGCTATGTGAATTCTCTCTACAATATAGACTCTTAAAGAGATTCTGACCATCCTGAAATTCTGCAAAACATCACACTGGCCCACTGTATTGTTGACATCATGCTAGTAAATGGGAAGCAGAAAGTCTTCTGGGTACCCTAGTGAAAAACAAGCATGCCAGAGGATAGAAGATAAACCTTACAAAAGAATCAGGTAACTTCCACAGAGGGGACTCTTTCAGGAATCCCATGGTTGTACCCAGCAGTAATCCTGCATAAGGACTGGCACAGCTGCCAAATTCATCTTTCAAGTCTCAGCCAGACAGGATTTCCTCAGGAAGACTTCTGATTCACAGAACTGGACTGGGTGTCCAGTGAAGACTAATTATTCACTGCATTTTCCTTCATAGCTCTTTATCACATTTCATTATTATTTGTATAACTCATTATTTGATTAAGGTCTATAACCTTCACTATACTGTTACATGAAGACAGGAACTGTCTATTTTGCAAACTATCATATCCCCAACACTTAGCACACATAGTCTCTAGAATATACTAAATTCTTAGCAAATAAAATTAATAAATTATGCTACACACAGCTAAGAATCTCCATATAGAAAGTAAATAGATAGTCCACATAGGTTTCCCTGTACAATTTCACTAAATGTGTAATCCCCAATATTTCCCAAACCCAGCATCTAGACCTTTTCAATGCTTTAGAAGCTCATTTATACCTTAAACATCTATTCCCACTGGTGATGGTACTTATAACTATAACCGTCATTTATTTAATACACCTAACATTTTTGTGTTCTGAGCACGTATTTAATCATCTGCAACATCCTTATAAGGTAGACACTATTATTAGTTCCATTTTACAGATAAGAAAAGATAAAGCTGAGTAACATTACATTTCTCAGGGTCATAGATGAGTACATGGCAGAAAATGTATTTAAACCCAGGTCTGTCAGACTCCAAAGCCTATGCTCCTCATGTCTTTGCTACACTGCCTTTTATTGCTATGACCGGTTAAGTTTGATACTTAATATTCTCAAATACATTAAAGAAATTATTATCTATAGGAACTGAGGTGAAGAACCACCAGTAGAGCACAAATGTCATGATACCTGGTATACTTTAAAAACTTTATCCCATTTTACAATGCTAAAAATTGAAAGGCAAGATCTGCCCGTTCATTAAAATCCTTACCTCTTCTGAGCACATCGAAGCAAACCACGTCCAAAATAAACTAAAGACATAAAGTTCTCACAAATTTCATTCTCTTGAATCACCATCTTCATCACTAGAAATTTATTCTCCGCTTCTGTGTAATCCTGTAGTAACACAAAACTAGGTTTGGCTGATATAAAAAGCATTTGTTTTTCTTTTACAAAAATTATTTTCCAAACTGGAGAAGTCAGAGCAGCTTTCATATTGATACAGTCATGGAGTCATTTATTAACATCTCTAATCCTAGCATCTCTGTTTGTGATTACACAGATAATGTACTCAGTGATTAAAATACTTATTTATAAAAGAACTTAAGATCTTCTATAGCCAACGTTTCAAAATGAACATTTAAGAGAATTTCTAAAATTGACCTCTTATTAAAATGAAGTCAGAGAGTGTGAAAGATTTACAATGGGCAAATAACACATGCTACATACCTCTTTCTTTCCTCTTTCAGTAAGTGCTACTCCATACAAAAACAGTAATGTCAAATAATAACCAATATTAATCTGATGTGCCTAAAAGAAAAAAAAATTAATTGGTTATTTAGACTAAGCTAGTTTTCAGTATACCAAGCTTAATATCCTAGGCCTATCAAAAAAAAAAAAAATGAGATCTTACCATTTGCAACAATGTGGATGGAACTAGAGGGTATTATGCTAAGCAAAATAAGTCAATTAGAGAAAGATAATCATATGATTTCACTCATATGTGGAATTTAAGAAACAAGACAGAGATCATAGGGGGAAGGGAGAGAAAAAGAAAAGACAAAATCAGAGAGGGAGACAAACCATAACAGACTCTTAACTATAAGAAACAAGCTGAGGGTTGTTGAATACGAGGTGGGTGGGGGGATGGGGTAACTGGGTGATGGGCATTTAGGGGGGCACCTGATGTAATGAGCACTGGGTGTTTTATGCAACTGATTTAACCACTGACCTCTACCTCTGAAACTAATAATACACTATATGTTAATTAATGGCATTAAAAAATATATCCTAGGCCTACTTAGTGATTATTAAAAATAGCAAAAATTATCATCATTATATTGTCAACCATCTAGTAAGAATAACAGCAAATACATTTTAGATGTATTTGACAATTCAACACTGAAGAAAAAGGATAGTTGATAATCTCAAAATAAACCATTAGTTTGATTAAAGAAAATGAAAGCCATTGGGATTTATTGTCTCCTTCCTCCTCCCACCCTCACATGCTACAAATGGCTAAGATCTCCATATAGATGTAGTAATGAATACAACTATATTCTAAGTCCTGTGAGTCCTTCTGAACATGGGGGTAGGTTTTGGAGACTTCAGACACAACACACACTGTATGAATGCCAACTTTCTGGTTTTGATAACATATATTGTTATGTAACATGTAACTATTGAGGGAAACTGAGTGAAGGGTATGGCAAGACCTCTTTGCACTTCTGTATTATACAGCTATATTTTTGCAACTTCTGTGCATCTAAAATTACCTCAAATAAAATGTTTAAAAATTATCCATGGAGAAAAATACTGTACATTCTGTTCATAAGCTCTCTACTAACTGAAAATCATAACCGTATCTGTTGTCACATTAACTTTTTACAAAAAGACTGTCCCATACTATAAACAAGAGTTTCTTCAGGTACACAGGGTTGATAAGCATCTACAGGATATGAGTCTTTTTCTTTACTGATCTAACTGTATTCTCTTACCTAGCATACTTCTCATGGCCAACAGTACACATTTATGAGGTAACTGGCTGGAGTTAGAAGTTTGGCTTCAAACTGATCTCAGTGGAAACAGACATGTGTGTTTGCTCTCAGTGAACCCATGTAACATCTA
Organism: Ursus americanus; assembly: GCF_024610735.1. Taxonomy (NCBI): domain Eukaryota; kingdom Metazoa; phylum Chordata; class Mammalia; order Carnivora; family Ursidae; genus Ursus; species Ursus americanus. Next base: position 47,187,871 of record NC_142130.1, read on the forward strand.
ACTGGTTTCCATCTTAAAATTCCCATCTTTGCAGAGGTGGTAAAACGCAGTTCACAGAATAGACGCTAAGCCAAGACTACCTACATGGGTTTGTATCCTGACTCCACTATTTACTACCTGATGAATTAAGCACGTTGTTTAACCTCTATGCTTCAGTTTCAAATCTATAAAATGGGAATAATGAGGTGGGGTGCTTGTGAAGAGTAAATGAGCTAATCCTTACAAAAACTGTCTGTCATATAGCAAACACTAAATAAGTGTAAACTATTATTTTGTAACTTAAAAAAAACTCTCTTCATAAACAATATGACCGAGCCTTCGGCTCATACAACTCTAAAAAGAACACTCTGAGAACAGGATAAAATGTGGAATTGTAGTAATGCTACAAGTACAAGGTAAAGAACTCAGGAATTTAGAGATGTAAGCAGTACATTTCTAACCAATATGCTCTGCCCTTTCTTACCTCCCCCCCCCCACCAATAGCAGGGATTATTCCAAGTATTGGAACTAAATGGATATAGAGATATTACCGGCAACTGTCCCCCACCCTCACGCCACCTCCTACAACAAAGTTGCCCCACCTATCCTTGATAGCCTTGAGGAACAGGGAGAGCCATTTGCTCTGATTATGACAATTTCAATTCTGCTCAACAACGCTACCAAGAGAAGGATCTCCTCCATTCCTTATGTAAGACTCATCTTTGAAGTAATGCCCAAGTACGGTAGGCTAAGCAATCAGCATCTGTTAATGTTGATTTTATACTCATTTATTTTACTGCTTGGCAACCTGATCAGCGAGAGAAACAGTAGAGCTTCAGCATCCCAGAAGTTTTTGGGAATATTGGTTAATGCAAACTCCCTTTTGTTACCTCTTTTGACTCCATGTAGAACTCGTTTGGGGTGGTATATATCGCCACTTAGAACCCTCATCCTGAGAGTCCTAAACAAAGATGATTTCTCCACTTTCTTGTATGCCTTAGGGATTTGGTGTTTTTGGCTACCTTGGTTGGTACCTAGGTAGTCCTTTCTTGAAGATAACTCTAATCCATCTTCTATATGTGTGTGAAACTTAGTTTACTTTACAAATCCAAAGTATTCAAGAACTGATTTTTTCCTTTTACAGTCCTGTACTATTGGTTCTGATTTTTGATGCCAGGTTTATTTTTCCTCAGATTTTCTATTTATTTCTAAAGTATCATTTGATACTGAACATATAAATATATCTTGTCAATTTTATCTCGCATGAGTACTCATTAACAGATGATACAAGTTCCAATTTTTACAAATACAGAAATATCAGGAGTTGATTAATAACTAGGAGGAAAGGAAGGAGTCATTTCTGAAGTTTATAATTCTCCATTTCTAAATGGGAAAGCCCGTGCTTACTAGTTCAAGTTTCTCTTCATTTAAGATGAACAGTTTTATGGTAGGGAGGGGACTAGATTAGGCTCATTACAGAGATGCAGTCATAAAGTACAAGACATAGGAAGGAAACCAATTTATGCATACTTTTTCCCCAGAGGTAAAAGGAAAATACAAATTGGTCTATACCTTAAAACAAGGATTGTACCAGCTACGCTCTCACTGGAAAATGTTGTCCAAGTCCATTATTTCAAACTTTCAGAAGAAAACACTTACAGTATAATTAGTAGCCTGAATATTCCTAAGTGCTGCTTCCAGTTGTGTTATCAAGAAACGTAAAGTCAAAACAGGAACAATTTCCTCCCCATTCTGGCTGTTAGCTGCAACTTCTCTCTGTGGAAATAATTTGGTCAAAAATTTCTTTAAGTTAAAGCAAATACCTACATACATTTTTATTATACAAGTAATACATGCTAGTCGTAGAAAATCTGGAAATGATTTTTTAGAAAAATCCACACTACCAGGGTACCTGGGTGGCTTAGTCAATTGAGCAACCAACTTTTGATTTTGGCTCAGGTCATGATCTCAGGGTTGTGGGATAGAACTCCAAGTGAGGCTCCCCACTCAGCAGGAAGTCTGCTTCTCTTTCTCTCCCTTTCCCCCTCCCCGCTTTCTCTCTCTCTCTCCCCCAAATAAATAAATAATCTATACCATCCAGATACAATTGTTCTCTCATTTGTTTGTTTTTAAGTAGTCTGATAAATCTTCTTTGTAACTGTTTCCTCAAAACATTTAAAAGCACTCATGCCTGCCAAGAGTTGGCCACATCCACTCCTGCTTTAGAGGAAAGTGGTAATCCCAGTTTATTCTCATACCTTCTATTCTCTAAGCATGGCTAAAATCTTTCTTCCAACCCTGACCCTGCAAGAATGCTGACTTAATTCCAACACCAGGGCAAGGCATGATAAGCTACGATCTGATTGGAACGAAACTAATATAGGATTTTTTATATACCATACTTTGTTATTTACATGGATGAAATGAAAAGGAGGACTATGTCTTATCTTTGTGTCCATTTCTCAATGCCTTGTACCTACAAGTGCTTCGCTTAAATTCCATTATGTGTTTAACAATGTGTTATGTGTGTGGAAAGTTTAACCTACACTTAACATGGTTTTTAATATACAATACTTTCTTGTTTTTCTCCTAGATAACTACTTTATTTGTCTCCCAGCACTCAATTTATTGAACCTCTTCTCCATCAACATATATGTTCCCTAAAGTAATCCACTGCCATGTTTTTAAATAATGTCTACATATGGATAGTTTCCAAGTTTGTATTTCCATCTCAGAACTATCACTTGAATTCCAGACTCATTTATCCAACCAGTTACTCAATAGTATCTCTTGGATTTGAGTAAACATATAAAACATAACACTGAAGTTCCACCTCCTTTAGAACTAAAAATAAAAACCATTTTTTGAAAGCAACAGAAAGCTACCAAGGCATTGAAAACCTCTGGGGCCAACATTCAGAGAGAAGGAAAGCCTAGAGACATGAGACTGACTTTTAGAGCCACTTTTATCCTTAAGGCAACTCCCATTTTCAGCTGTGGCTGAGAGGCTGAGATGCTAGGCTGAGTTTTTAGCCAACTTACAAAGCTGGGGGGAAAAACAGAATGCATTACCTATCAAGGATAAGGGATCCTGGAAAACACTTCATCCTTTGGGTGGGGCCTTGAAGAAATATACCCTTAGAGTAAGAGTATCAGTTTTGTTTCCAGCTTGAATGCAAGTAGTTTATTTGGGAGGTGCAGAGAACAATCGTAGGGGAATAGAGGTGTGATACAGGGAAGGGAAAGCAGGCTTTAAATTAATGGGTATGTTATTTATTTATTTTTTTTTTTAAGAGAGAGAGGTGGGGGGAGAGGGAGAGAGAGAATCTTAAGCAGGCTCCATGCCCATTGTGGAGTCTGATACAGGGCTCGATTTCACAACCCTGAGATCATGACCTGAGCCAAAATCAAGAGTCAGACATTTAACTGACTGAGTCATCCAGGTACCCCAAAGGGTGTGTTATTAAGTTAGTTATCCACAATGGGAAGGCTGGGGTTAATACAACAGAGAAACTCAGTAAAACAGTGAAAAACACAAGCCTAGTATTATTCAACTCAAAGGGAGAGAAAACTGGGATATTTGCAGAACTCCCAAGGCTTATTGATTGAGTGGTGATGGGGTGATGCAGGAGTATTAATTCCCTGGGACTTCCGAACTGCCATGAGAAGTACAGCCTTCTGTAGTTCCAGAGAGGGGAAAAAAGCCTTAAGGCATAGAGATATAGACATTGAAAACTGGAAATTCTCCAGAGCATACTTTAAGAAGCCAAGGGTTATGTGCAGGAAACTGATAATATCTACTACAAAAGGTAAACCATAAATAGACCCTTATTTGCAGAACAGAAGCTTAGAATCCCCAGTCCCCAGTTGAATTAAGTGATCTGCCAGAAAAGCACATTACTAAGCAAAGACTTTGCTTAGTTTTTCAAGTACTTCTCAAAGGAAGGTTGCTCTAAACCAACTCAGGCAGCCACTGCAAGCAGCAGAATTCTCTATTATCCTTTAGATGACTATGGAATTAGTTTTCATGTTCATTCAAGCTTTGGGTTATTTCTGCCTTTTTAAGATTCTTACCAGGAATTTATCAACTTTACTGATCTTTAAAAAAAACAAGTTTTGGCTTTATTGACTTTCTCTATTTTACTTCCTTATTCTATTTCAATAGACTTAGATATCTTTACTACTTCCTTCTTTTGACTTTGTTTTTAATTTGCTATCCTTCCATTAATCTCCTAACTTTATGTTTAGATGATTGATATTCAAATTTGCTTCTTTTTCTAATATTTGCATTTCAAGCTATAAATATTCTTTGAAGCACATATTTTACTTATAACACAAGCTTTGATATATATTTTTTATTCAGTTCAAAAATTTACCTAATTTCTACTGTGATTTCTTTTTTTACTCACGGGTATACCTAGAGGTACATCTTAAGAACAATGATTTTTTAAATTTATCTTTCTGTATTGATTTCTAAATTAATTGTACAATGGTTAGAGAGCATGCTCTATATGTTGTGATTCTTTAAAATTTGATGAGACTTGCTTTGTGACTAGCACATGGTAAATTTTTGTAAATGTTCTGTGTGCACTTAAAAAGAATGTATATTCTGCCACTGTTGGGTGTAGTGTTTTGAGTTTGTATGTGTGTGTATGTGAATTAGATCGAGTTTGCTACAGTTCCACTAATTTTGTGTCCATGTTGTATCACTTATTAAAAGATCATGTTAAAATCTCCTACTGGAAAAAAATTAATTAATTAAAAAAATTTCCTACTGGGATTGTATATTTGTCCAATTCCCCTTTAGTATTATCGATTTTGTCATCTTCTGCAGAACAGTTCTGTATGCATTTGAGTCAACTTCTGGAATTTCTCTTCTACTTCCTAGACTTGTCCATAGAATCAAGAGCAAGTAATACAATCTTGCGGTTATGAGAGCTTCATAGTAAGTTTTAATATCTAAGTGGTAAATTCCCAGCCCTTCTCCCCTACACTTCTCTTTCATAATTTTCTTGGCTAGTCTTCCCTTTATTTCCCATCTAAACTTTAGGATTAGCTTTCAATAATAACAACCAAAAGAAACCCCTTTTGTCACTATTTGATATGTGGTATTTATAAATTTTAATTTAGGGAAAATGGCCAGCCTTATCACACTGTGTCTTCCTACATGTATTGCTTTCTATTTGGTCTTTTCTTTTTTTTTTTTTCTTTTTTTTCTTTTTTTTATTTAATGATTTTTTATTATATTATGTTAGTCACCATACAGTACATCCCCGGTTTGCGATGTAAAGTTCGATGATTCATTAGTTGTGTATAACACCCAGTGCACCATGCAATACATTGGTCTTTTCTTACCTTTATTAGAGTTTTAGAAATCTTCATTTACAGTTTCAATATAGAGTACTGATTTCTAAACTTAATGTGAAGAAAACCAGTGTGTAAATACTTGATAAAATCCAGACTCCAGACCTACCTCCAGAGATTTTGATTCTTTAGAACTAGGATGGGGTTCAGATAGTTTCATGTAGGAAAAACTTTGAGAAATACTAATTTGTATCTTGTATACTTTTTTGGTTGCTATAATTATTCTTCTTTCATTTTTACCTTCTAATTGGCTATTGTTTGCATATAGAAAGTCTACTGATTTCTATTTCCTGTTGTTGTTGTTTCTGGGTAATTTCCAAAAGTTAGGAGGGAAATAGTGGCATTATTCCACAGTTTCAAATCAGAATTCATACTGGCAAATTATCTCAGTTAAGGTTATAACTGTATGTAAAGTCTTTGGATATTTTTAGAGTTTGTTTGAATTTTTAATCATAATAGTATTAATTTGTTTCATGGAAATAATAATATATTCTTCCACAGAAAAGGCAACTGTGGCCTTTTCAAAACACCTATGGTGTTTTGTCCCCAATTAAAAGCTACAAAGATACGAGTAGAACATTTTCTTTAACTTTGAAAAACTCCATTCATTTAAGAACTGATACCCACCTTGTGCTGAAAGTTTCATAAATTATTATCTAAAAAAACTACTTCCAAGATACAAATCTACAATATATTCTCTAGAGTACTTATTTTACTCATAAATAAAAAGTTTTGGACATTGTTTTTATCTTACATTTTTTAAAATTTGTCAACATTTTACAAATTAGAAAACCAAAAGAATCCCCTGTCCTAGGGTGGCATGTCATGGGTTATTAGTGGAAGAAGAACACTAGACCTTATAGTCAACAGTGGCTTACTAGCTACTAACCCACATTCCCACCATTACTCTTGAAAGGTTAGCACCAAATAACTATTTAATAAAAGTCTACAGTCAAAGCTGACACCAGAGCCCTTCACAAAAAGTAAGATGGAGATTTCAAGACTTTAACTGCACTGTTGTGGGAAGGATGGAAGGAAGGAAGGAAAAGAGGGAAAGAGTCACTGTGAAATAATAAGAAATATATACATTGATATATGTTACTAGTTCCTGGTAATAGTTGGTCTTTGATCTTTGTTCCTGACACAGAGTTCCTAAATCCCTGGAATTTCTTGAGTGATAGGAGTATCTTTTGTTCTAATGAGGTGACTCTCAGTAGGCCCCTGGATGAAGGCTGGTCACCAGAAACACTAAGCCATAATTAGAAGCTTAGAGTTTTTAGCACTATCCCCCATTCCCAGAGAGGGAGGGGCTGGGCATTGAATTAATAATCGATCATGCTTATATGATGAAACCTCCATAAAAATCCTTCAAGTATGGGATTCATAGAACTTCCAACTTACTGAACACATCCACATGCCAGAGGAGTGGCATACCCCAACTCCACAGATACAGATACTCCCATACTTGGGACCCTTCCAGACTGCCCTATGAATCTCTTCATTTGGTTATTTTTTAAATCCTTTATCATAGCCTTTATTATATAATAAATTGATATATATTAAGTAAGTGTTTCCTGGAGCTCTGTGGCCCATACTAGCAAATTACTGAACCCAAGAAGGGGTCATGGGAACCCCAATCCATAGCCAGCTGGTCAGAAGTATTGGGGACAACCTAGGACTTGTGACTAGTGTCTGAAGTTGGAGCAGACTTGTGGAACTGAGCCCTTATCTTGTGGGATTTGATACTAACTCTAGGTAGACAGTATCAGAATTGAATTGACTTGTTGGATACCTAGTTAGTGTAGGAGAATTGGCTGATGTGGGAATAAATCCACACATCTAGTGTCAGAAGTGCTGTCAGTGTAGTAGTAGTGTGAGAGTAAAGGAACATAGTATGTTTTCCCTGGACAGTCATATACAAAGAGCTGTACTTCTACCCCAAAGAACAAATTATAATCTTACCTGCATAATTTGGAAGGAAAAATTTTCTTGTAAGAACTTCTTAATGTGAGGGACCACCCCTTTTGGTAGAGTATTAATTGCATTCAATAATTTCTTCACTTCTAATAGTAAGTTAACAGGGACAAGATCAGTAGGTGTGTCCTTTTCCTGTTTACCCTAGAAGAGAATATTTATTAAAAATGTACACAATTATACATTTTTGTATTACTCTAATATAAAGACCAGTAAAAATATTTAAAAAAGAACAAAGAGTGGGGAGCCTGGGTGGGTCAGTCAGTTAAGTGTACAACTCTTAATCTCAGCTCAGGTCTTGATCTCAAGGTTATGAGTTTAAAGTCCCACACTGGGCTCCATGCTGGGGGTAGAGCCTACTTAAAAAAAAAAAAAAAAGAACAAAGTGCCTTTATATACTATATGTAGATCACTGTGACAGAGCAATAGAAAATCCAAGTAAGAATATGACATTCTCGGTCGCCTGGGTGGCTCAGATGGTTAGATGTCTGTCTTCTGCTCAGGTCATGATATCCAGATCCTGGGATCAAGCTCAACATTAGGCTATCGGCTGGCTCAGTGGGGAGTCTGCTTCTCCCTCTCCCTCTGCTTTTCCCCCTGCTTGTGTGGTCTGTCTCTCTCTCTCAAATGAATAAATAAAATCTTTAAAAAAAAATTTCTTTAATTAAGAAAAAAAAAAAAAAAGAATAAGTCATTTTCTCTGCTCAAGAAACTTAAAACATAGCAGGAAATTTAAGACCAAAACTCAGGAAGCTTTAATATACAGAAGGCCAACATAAATTCATTTGGAAGTTATAAATTAAATACTCCAAAATAGGCATAATTACACCATTTTTAATAGGGTAGTGGGATGAGAAATATGTACAATTTAAGGCATAAATGTAAATTAGGCCTCAAAAAATGGTTGCCCATGAGAAATACATAGCATGCATTGAATTGATCTGCTTAAGGCATAAAAAATGCTGTTTAAAATATTACATAGATTATTCTACATAATAATATGAAAGCTAGATCTAAGAGTACTTTCTACGTATGTGACTGATGCTTTAGTTACTAAACACACAGCATACTGAAAATAAACAGAATTGTAATAGTTTAAATTATAAACAAAGTAGTAAAACAATGACTCTTAGTTCAGTCAGAGCTAAGTCATACTAAACTTGGGTCTACAGGAACTCATTTTTATGACTTAATAAGCCATCCTTAATGGCTAATCAATAGCTATATAGTCAAGTCCTGCTGGACTGTCTATTAACAGTAGTTGTGAAGAACGGGTGGGCAACAGAAATGGAAAAGCAACTGGAACACATGGATGATGGACTTCCTTCAAACCTTAACCAAGACACCACAGTTCCTACACCCTGTTTAAACTTTGGGAATATGAATATGTTGATGCTGACCTCTGAAAATCAGAAAAGACAGCTTCTTATTATGGAGGCCATGTGAAGCTTGAGTCACTGAAAATGCCCTGGGGGTGGGGAGAGGGTGACTCTTTGACCCTCAGTCAGGTCTAACAGACTGCAGTTACCCAGGAAAGTGACTAGGAATCAATAAAGTCCATGGTAGGACTATCTGCCAACTCTCCCCTTCTGGGTTTGAGTCTTAAATTAAGATTCCTCCAGCCCCATCAATACCCAACAAATAACCTTACATTTTATATTTCATTATATGAAAATTATACACAAAAATGTAGGAAAGTGTTAATAGTTTGATAAATCTAGGTAAAGGGTATATAAGTATTCATTGTATTATTCTTTCAACTTTTCTGTAGGTTTGAAATTTTTCAAAAAGTTACAAAAACAAAAAAGCTTCCACAATGTAACTGGACTAACCCTTCAAAAGAATTACCACTGTCAGTAGTGCATACATTCCAAACTAAAGGTCAGTTCTGCAGTCAAAAGTCACCACAAAATCATCTAATTACCAAACTGATACACAAGCAAGATTATGGCATGAATTAAAATTTTTAATAGAACATATTATAAGCTTAATGCTTATTAAATATTTTTATCTTATTATAAATACAATTTTTTGTTAAGTTGTATAAATACAATTTTTTTAAGCCAGTTATCAAAATATTTGATGCTCAATCCATTTCACAAAATTAATCTAGCCTCTAAACTAAATTCAGGTCAAAGTTTTCACCTCCTTTGACTTCTGTATTTCCAATTCTATATTCAGAAATGTATTTTCTGGATCTAATTCCCACTGGCTCAAGTGTACATCCCTATGTACATCTGTATATATTGTATTTTCTCTGCAACATTTTTTACAGTGATAACCTCACACAGGTGAATAATATGATTATTTTATGTTTATATATTTTCTCCTATAACTAGATAACCTTTATAAAATTTATTAACAGTGGACAGCAATAACCACATAAAACTATGTGTAAGGTTAAAATTACACTAAAAAAACCCAATAGGGGGCGCCTGGGTGGCTCAGTTGTTAAGCGTCTGCCTTTGGCTCAGGGCGTGATCCCGGTGTTATGGGATCGAGCCCCACATCAGGCTCCTCTGCTGGGAGCCTGCTTCTTCCTCTCCCACTCCCCCTGCTTGTGTTCCCTCTCTTGCTGGCTGTCTCTATCTCTGTCAAATGAATAAATAAAATCTTAAACAAACAAACAAAAAAACCCAAATAGCTCTTCGTCCATCCTTCATTAAATACAAGCACATGTGACATTCATATATGTGTGTGTATATATATTTTTTTAAGCTATCATGAAATATATTGTCATTGGCAATATAAACCTTATATTAATGTATGCTTTATTCTCTTTCATTTTGAACTGGAATATCTAAAGTAAAATGATAAAAACAGGAAAGAGAATTTCAAAACAACTCTGAAATTTCTTACTAAATAAAATTCTGTGTGTGTATGTTTGCATGTGCATAGTTTTCATTTTGTTTGGATTTTGCTTTTAAAAGACAAGTAAGGGATTTCTTAAAATTGTTGTGATGTTTCTGGGCAAGTCAATTCAATCACCTATGAGTTTTAACTTATAGTGAGAATTGGTGCTTATAATAATATTGAGACAGAAGTATCGATTATCAGAGATTTATTATGACCATAATTTTACTTATGAAGGAAAGTAGAGTCACCCCCAAATTCTTAACAGATAAGTAACCTGACTAGATTTAGAATTACATTATCACATATAATTACTCATTACTAATTAATTAACAATTAATGAAAATTAACTCTTCTCTTACCATTTGGTCAGTAGGCTTTTCTACTTTATTCTTGATTTCCTCCTTAGTCTGCTCCTCCACAGTTGGATCCCTACTTTAAATGAAAAAGAAAGGTATATTCAGAGTATCTCCTTACAAAGAACACAATTAAATTGTAGTAGTAAAGAATCTAACAAGTGAATTTGTCTGAAAGTTCAAAAGTGTAAACAATGTATAGCAAGACTGATAATAGTGGTAGGTGTCACACCTTTAGGGACTCACGTTAAAGAAAAAAAAGTATGCTCTGCCCTTATTGCCCTTACTGGATGGCGGTAAACAGAACTGAAAGCTGATATAAAAAAACTTTTCTTGAACAGAAATACAATATGCCATGGGGCGCCTGGGTGGCACGGCGGTTGGGCGTCTGCCTTCGGCTCAGGGCGTGATCCCGGCGTTATGGAATCGAGCCCCACATCAGGCTCCTCCGCTGGGAGCCTGCTTCTTCCTCTCCCACTCCCCCTGCTTGTGTTCCCTCTCTCGCTGGCTGTCTCTATCTCTGTCGAATAAATGAATAAAATCTTTAAAAAAAAAAATACAATATGCCAAAATCATGGGAAAAAATTAACTTTGTAGCACTGTTTCAATGTAAAGAAAAAAGGGTCTTAAAAAGGCTGATGTTTTGTGCGTGTACATGTGTATGCGTTTATGAAGATAATGAAGGTTTGGAAAGGATCTATCTTATGCAGGTACTTTTATTTGTTTCAGGTTCCTGGCCTTACAGTTATCCAGTTTTCCAAAATGATTTTTTTAAAATTGACAGAGAATATCATATTTAAAAATTATTTTTGTGAAAAGGAATAACTTGACAAGTATTGCTTCTGACACTGGCTTGAAATGTGAACATATGCAGCGTTACATACAGAACTGAAAAAACTATTTATAAAATTGCTTTTGCCTACATAGAGAACCATGACATAGGGCCCATAACATAAGAACCATAACATAGGATCATATAGGATTTATATGATCTTAATTCTATAAACTAGCAGAGAAAAAACTAAGAAACATCAATGGATTTACTCTGCACTGTATTTTACAAAAATTATCCTATCTTACTTCACATTTATGTATTCATTTCCTAGACAATCATTTATCACCCACTATGCGCCTACCGACTTTGTCAGTGGAAACTGGGACATATAAATAGTACAGTATTATCCACGTAGTGAAAGTTTCAACAGAAGATGATTTATACACACAAACAATATTTCACAAGATGGTTCTCAGTGCTCATAAAATGTCATGGCAAAAAAATCCTCTTAACTGTCTTTTCATCCACTTCTAAGTGCCACTCCAAAGAGGAACACAAGGAACTTTCTTGTGTTGTCAAGGAATGAAAAATACTGCAGCAGTATTCTGAAGCCTCAGGTTTGTGGAAGAGTACAAAAAGTTCTCAAATGTATATCCTTCTTGCTAACTCTATTTCATGATCATTCACTCCTCAACCCAACAGTTCTCAGTCTCAGATGCACATTAAAATCACCTGTGAAGCTTCTGAACCATCCAGATGTCCAAACCCTACTTTAGAGCTTCTTATTCAAGTGTGGAACGTGGGCTGCTATAATATTCACCATAGTTTCTAACAAATTTTGATATGTAATCTTAACTAATCCTCATTCCCTCTCCAACATTAAAATGACTCTATTAAAGGTTACTAAAGAAATCCTACTATTTGCTATTTCAACAGCTTTGTCTTAGTTCTTCACTCTACCTGTCTTTCTGCATCATTTAACATTGCCCATCATACCTTCCAACCTTCCTTGAAAACCTCTGCGATCTTTGCTGCTGCTGGTTCTCCTCCTAGCCCTCTCCTTCACAGTTTCTACCACTGGCTACACCTCTTCCTCATTTGTCATATTCATTTATTATTTTAATATTTAATACAAACTATGTAAATTAACAGTATCAAACCATGCTCCTGGTATATTAGAATAAGAAGGTACATAAGCAGTCATCTATGGCAGTCACTTTATATATTAAAATGATTAAATTGATGTCCAGAGAGATTATATAACTTTTTAAGTTACACACCTAAAGAATGTAGCAAAGCTAGAACTAGACACAAGACTAGTATTTTTCTTTTGCTATTTTGCTACTTTTACCACCTATATGTTTTGTTCTGCTGCTAAGAGCTGAAGTTTTGCTATCACAATATATCCTTAAATATACATAGTATATATACTAATGTTCAATTTTTTTTTAAAGATTTATCCATTTGAGAGAGAGAGCAGCAGGGGAAGGGACAAAGGGAAAGACTCTCAAGCAGACTGCCCGCCAAGCGTGGAGCCCGACACGAGGCTCAATCCCACAACCCATGAGCTGAAACCAAGAGTCACACACTTAACTGACTGAGCCACCCAGGCGCCCCACTAATGTTCCTTTTTTATCCCTCTGTTTTCTTACTACATTTTCTACTTAAATCAATTTCATTTATGCCCATGTATAAACAAACCCCCTCAGATAGGGATCAGGCCCTTCTAATTACTTAACCTCCAAGTCTCTATCCCAACATCAAACATAAAGTAGGCACTCAAATATTTATTGGATGAATAAAAAAAATAAGCAAACTTTCATGAATTCTATTAGCAGCCATTCTAATGACACCTGAATCTATACTTCCAGCCTTGCTTTTTGACACTTCTACAAATTTCTAACCATCTACTCAACAACTTCCACAACTTAAGACATCTTACCAACACCTCCATTTCCTCATATCCAAAAGTGATGCATCATCTGTCCTCTCTTTCTCATGCACACATTAAACTGGTCTCCATTTTTGAGCCCCATATTAGTTAATGGTACATATCTCCTTCTGGTCATTAGAAACCTTTGAGTCATCTCTCTTGTCCCTCTCCTCATATTTAAGCAGTCATAGAATTCTGTTCATTCTAGTTCTATAAATCCCTCTTGTTTTCTATTCCTACCATTGCAAGCCTTTATCAGCTTCTTCCTGAGCTAGTAGTGTTGTATTTCATTATCTCTTCCTTCCCACCATTAAGAAGTAGTCTTTCCAAAATACAGTGTAAAATTTCCTTTCTCTTTTTAAAATGTCATTGGTTCTGCACAAAATATAGCTAAACTCCTTATAAGACAGTTGAAATCCTCCCAATCATTTATCTTAAGTACTTTGTCTTATTGTTTCCTTCCATTTCTACATATATTAAAATGCTTCTTTCCTTTAATGTTCAGTTCAAGTGTCATCTTGTGGAAACCCACTTAACCCCAGTCAATCCATAGTAACTCTCTACATATAGCCATGGCATTATGCATGTACTTTACCTAAAGATATAACTTTTTATATATCTTCCTACTACATTATAATTCTAAGTACCCAAAATTTTGTCTGTCTTTATTCTCTAAGTACCAAGGAGGCACTTTACATTATAAGCATTACAGCAAATGCTTGTAAAATAAATTAATAGATCAATTAATCAATTTTGGTGAGAATGCCCACGTGTAGTAAGCTGTAGCAAATTCTTCAATTCTTAACTCTTTAGCTAGAGAGTGGTCCTTAAAAGAAATTTTCTGTAACTAGATTTCACTAAGTCTACATCCCCCACTAATCAAAGTCGATAAATTATCTCCAAGCATAAGGGTATCTCAATCACGCTAGCTTCCCAAAGTTATGTGGAAAGGACAAATGTTGTGTCTTCAAAATGCAACAAATGTAGTTGGTTTTTGTCAACCCATCCCTTACCTTGTAAAAAATTCCTCTGATAGAGAATCCATGCTCCACAATGTTGTTTTGCAAAAGTCTTATTCCAATGCTTGCAGACTTTTACTACTGATGTTTAAGGCTGTAAGAAAAGTAATATTTTTAGTGGGAAGGTAGAAGGATTACATTCTTTTTCCCCATTATAAAAATATACATAATTGAAGAAAATTTTGAAATAGCTATAAAAGAAAATGAAAATTACATGGTTTCACCATCCAAAGATAAGTCACTGCCTACACTTAACTATACTTTGTCCAAACGTATTTTACAAATTTGTAATCATACTGAATAATCAATGTTCTACACTACAGTTTTCACCAGTGAACACTGTAACAAAAGCATTTTGCATGTTATGTTATACTCCTACTATGTATTCTCACTGGCTACCCAACAACTGGTTGACTGGGGTTTCCTAGACCACTATCTTATAGATGGACATTCAGATTGTTTCCTAGTCTTCCATCATAATTAGTTTTGTGATAAACTCCACTATCCATAAGACTTTTCTATATTTATGATTATTCACTTACAAGAAATTCTCAGAATTTCTCAGTCAAAAGACACCGATACTTTAAGTCTTAGCACATACTGCTAAATGGCTTCCCAAAAGGTTCATACTAATTTATTTCCACAGAGTGTAAGAGTTTCTGTTTAACACAATCTTCAATAACACTAATTGTTTTGTTTTCTTTTAGTCTAAAGGCAACATTTAGCCACTTTCCCCCAATAGATATGATTCTGTATCTTCATAAAATAGGAAAGGTGGGATGTATACTCTGGTTCAAATATCAATGAATGTTGTGAATGTTTCCTCAAAGGAAAAAAAAAAAACCTGCAGCAACATAAATGAAAACAAAAAGAATAGAGTGTCCATTAGTATATCTCTTTATTTATATAACTCTCTCCTTAACTGTCCCAAGAACAATTCTTCTAAACTTAGTCACATTTACACCCTAAGCTGCACAATAACAATAGCCAAATTATGGAAGCAGCCCAAGTGTCCATCTATAGATGAGGGGATAATGAAGATGCGGTATATATGTATGCAATGGTATATTATTCAGCCATAAAAGAGAATGAAATCTTGCCATCTGCAATGACATGAATGGAGCTACAGAGTATAATGCTAAGAAAAATAATCAGAGAAAAGCAAATACCATAACCATATGATTTCACTCATATGTGGAATTTAAGAAACAAAACAAATGAGTGAAGGAAAAAAGACACAAACCAAGAAACAGACTCTTAATTATAGAGAACAAACTGATGGTTACCAGAAGCGGGGTGGGGTGGGAGGATGGGTTAAATAAGCGATGGAGATTAAGAAGTGCATTTGTGGTGATGAGCACTGGGTGAGGTACAGAATTGTTAAATCACTGCCTTGTACACCTGAAACTGATATAACACTGTATGTTAACTAACTGGAATTAAAATAAAAAAAAAGAAACACTTATATCTTAATGAAAGATGTTACTTGAAAGAAGGTATATACACAGTGTAGTTTTAATGAGTTGAGCATATGGCTTCTCCCATATGCTTCTATACATAACTCTGTATCCCTGCATCTTAATGAAAGATTTTTTTTGAAAGAAGGTTAAACAGTGTAGTTTCAATAAGCTGAACACAGGACTATTCCCATATGCTTCTACACATAAGTTTATAGACATATCTTAATTAAAGAAGATGTTACTTAAAAGAAGGCAAAGACAGTATAATTTCAATGAGTTAAGGATACAACTCTTCTCATTTGCTTCTACACATTAGTTTACAAATATTTGTACCTCAAAAAAAAAATAAAATAAAATTAGTCACATTTGTTTTGTATTTTTTGAGAGTTCAAGCCTCCAGACTCCATTGTTCTCAGCTAGGCTGATTTCCCATTCTAATCCCTTTGTATGAACGTCCAGGAAGTATTAGAGCAAGCGTGTAAAACCACTATTCAGTGCTATGGGACAAAGAAAGAAATAATGAAAAAAAAGAAAGTGGTAGCGATAGCATAAAGAAAACAGACCTAAAGTGCCTTGCTGCCAAGCCCAAGACTGGATAAAATTTCTCATTTCTTATCTCTGAACCACTTATTAATCCTAGTAACTGGGTAGCCAGTTTCTCTAACAGCATATGTAATATACAGCCATAAGTTAGAGCGGTAGAGCTTTTGGAGGCCCGTTATTAAAATGCAATTCAGCATAGGTAATACCCAAATCAAGAAAATACAAGATCATTCCCAAGTCACCTATTAAGAATTCAGATTGCAATTACTCAAAGAAACACTATTTTACCTGATGTTGACTCTCCCTAAATGGCAGAAAAAGCCAACTGAACACATAGAAAAGAAGTACCAGCAGTATCTGAACCCTCATAAGCCTTGAGGTTTGAGTATCCTGTCATTAGTGAACTTAACAGGGAAGGGGCAACTCAGTGCCTGGCTAAAACAAGTCCAAAACTAGTATTCCTAATTATGATACTGCCTGTATC
This sequence comes from Ursus americanus, assembly GCF_024610735.1. NCBI lineage: Eukaryota > Metazoa > Chordata > Mammalia > Carnivora > Ursidae > Ursus > Ursus americanus. The sequence continues at coordinate 47,204,610 of NC_142130.1, forward strand.
TATATTCTATATTTGACTCACACCAGCTCTAAATTACATGGATAAGTCTTGAGAGACAAGGGTAATTCTCTAACAATTCAATGGATACTTCTTAATCAAAACACACACACACACATACACACACACACACACAGACTTCTATCTAAATTTCTTCATTTACTAACAAGTGTTGGTGAGGATGTGGAGAAAAAGGAACCCTCATACACTGTTGGTGGGAACAGAAATTGGTGCAGCCACTGTGGAAAAAAGTACGTAGGTTCCTCAAAAAATTGAAAACAGAAATACCATACGATCCAATAATTCTATTAAGTACCCAAAGAAAATGAAAACACTAATTTGAAAAGATATAAGCACCCCTATTTATTGTAGCATTATTTACAATAGCCAAGATATGGAAGCAACCCAAGTGTCTGCCAATAGATGAATGGATGAAGATGTAGTATATATACATACACATAATACAATGAAATATTACTCAGTAATAAAAAAGGATGAGATCCTGCCATTTTAAAAAAAATGCTGGATCTAGAAGGTATTCTGCTAAATGAAATAAGTCAGACTGAGAAAGACAAATACCTAAAAACAAAACAAATGAATAAACAAAATAAAGCAGAATCAGACCTATAAATACAGAGACTGATGATTGCCAGAGGAAAAGGGGTTGGAGCATGGGCAAAATGGGTGAAGAGGAGTAGGAGATACAGACTTCTAGTTATGGAATGAGTAAGTCACAGGAATAAAAGGTACAACAGAAAAATATAGTCAATGATACTATAATAATGTATGGTGACAGATGGTAGCTATACTTGTGGTGAGCATAGCATAACCTACAGAGATGATGAATCACTATGTTATACACCTGAAACTAATGTAACACTGTATGTCAACTACACTTTTAAAAAGTTAAAAAAATAAATTTTCTGATTTAAAAGAGAGCTTTTTAAACCTTAGTTTCTTGCCCATCCCTAACAAAATATGTCTTGCTGTCAGTATAACTCACCTATGCAGAATCCAGTTCTCCTAGGTAAATTATTTTATAGTTTTACTCTTATTTTTAAAAACTCAGTAAGCAGAACCATACATCTATTTAAATTTGCATTCTCTGTTCAATACCGATGAAAGATACAACCTAACCCTAAAATGAAACAGAGCGACGTTCTTTCACACTAAATCAGATCTACTTCATCTCTTCAATAAAGCTGTATAGAAAAGGACATGGCTTTGAGAATTCTAGGATTGTGATCAAACTGTTTTTATGTTTTCTATAACCTCCCAGCTTATTTTTTTAAAAAGTTAGGCATTATCTCACAGACAGAACATACAAACAGACGCCTTTTCTAGACAAAGCAATCCCCTCATTTCCAGAATTTAAAAGCCCAGATACAGATACCTCCCCCTCTGATAAGCTCTCCTTCAGCCAGTTGTTTGTACAGATCACAGCAAGGCTGAAAAGGGAAGAAAATTCTCTGGCAACAAGGTAAAGATGGAAGGCCTCTGCTAAGGTATTCAGTGTTCAGCTTGAAAAATAAAAGGGCGTAATATTAATTAATAAATCAGAAGATATTTGGATCCTGAATTAAGAGTTAAGAAAAGCTAATGGCTTTTTCAGTTTGCTTAGAAATACAACCTGAGCTGAATCTCTGTGATGAAAGGTTTTCCAGGAGAGTATCATCAACCCCATCATCTCCCAGGAGCTAAGCAGATCACGTGTGGCACACCCCACTGCAAACAGCAGCAGCGGCAGCACTTTACAGCCTCTGTGGGGAAGGAAGGCGTCAGTGCCTAGCAACGGAAAGGAAGTAGCCAGCCTGAAACGTTAACACTGTGCTTCTAAAATAATCCACAGGTTCTTACCATTCTAGAAGAGGCTGAAGGAAACCTTTAAAATCAGGGTTAACATGGGAGAAAGGATGGATCTGGTTTCCCCTGGTGTATTCATTTCAATCAACTTTCCCTGTCAGGAGGAAACTAAAAATTTACTCAGCCTTCCTGGAACTAAGGGACTGCTCTCCTACAGGAACCTATTCGGGTGCTGGCTGGTTGATCAGAGGGCGAGTTAAAGTTCAGTGTCAACTTACAGCACATCTTTGTCCACCAAGCAAAATGATTTAGCCATAGGCTATTTTACTGGTTGGAAAATAAGGTATTGCCATCTTTATCTTCACTACAGTAAGATGCCTTCCTTATTGCTCCGAGTTCCTAGCCCCCACTTTCCCTCTTATCTACTGAAATTATAGCAAACTTTTTTTTTTTATCACAAAGGATTTTCCCACTTTTAAAGTTGTGCTTATTCACATCAGAAGGGACACAGCTTTTGTTTATAATTGTTTAATCATTCGTTCAAATGTTTACCTTGTAGCACGCTTGTCACCTCCCCCAAACAGTATATGAACATATTGTTTTTTAAATCCACTTAAGCGCTCACCTTAAGTCACCCGACCAAGGTAGAGGCTCTAACTGGCCAACAAGTTCATATTTCAGTGTGTGGGTAGATATCCCATTAATTTGCTACCCTTGTCAGTTCTGGCCCTCACACAATGCCAGGTGGAAAAAGAGAGTATCAAGTGTGCAAAAACAGTAAAAATAAAACTCACTTTTCTCAATGCTATTAGCTTGAAAACAAAATAATATACTTGGTATTTTTCAGGAGAGAAATTCAGTTATGAGAACTTCTCTTATGCCCACTAAATCAGGGTTCCTCAATCTTGGCGTTATTTACATTTTAGGCTGGATGATTTTTTGTTATGGGAAGATGTACTATGCATTTTTAGGATGTTAAGGAGCACCTCTGCCTCCCACCTAATAGATGCCAGTAGCAACTCTATCCCACCTCTCAGCTCCATTGTGAAAAGCAAAAATGTCTCCAAACACTGCCAAATGTCCCCTAGGGGACAAAGCGCTGCAGTTGAGAATCACCTAACTGATCAAAAGTGAAAAGGTTAATTAAGTAAACACATAACAGATTGTTCTGAGGCAGAACAGTAAGACTATCCTGGATTCATATAGCATGTACAAACACAAGCAAATCATTTGCCTACAAGAAAGAAATGACGTGAAATATCTTATTTAGATTTCTCAAAGTCAAAAGTTAAGAGATTGCATAGCATTGGTAGTTAAGAGCACAGAAACACTGGAATCAGTCTGCAAGGGTATATAGAACTGCTTTGACACACATTAGCTGTGCAACCTTGTTTGAAACGAAACTAACATCTGTGCTTCAGTTTCCTTGTCTGAAAAACAGGGATAAAGATGGTCCCAGCTTCACAGGTAATCAAGACTGAATGTTTAAAACATGTAATAGAACAGTACCTAGCACATAGTAAGCACTATATAAGTGTTACTATCATTACCACCATCATTATCATCAAATTTTGTTTAAATTTATAGCAAAATCAGTTCACTTTTTTTCCAATTCTCTACCTCGATGAAGAATTGCTATTATGGAATGATATTAATAATGAGCTTAAGAACTGGGACAAAAAAACACATTTTTCAAATATATCCTACATGGCACAAATGGCAGCTAGTACGCACATCTGGCATTTTGAGTTTTTCACACCAGCATATATATATCTCTCATATTTCTTAAACTGTATGATATACCGTTGTATAAATATATCATTTTACCAGACGACTATTGATAAACACTTCCTCTTTAGTTTTCCCTTTTTTTCTTTTGCTATTACTAACATTGTTCCAATAACAACCTTGAAAATGCAACTTGGTAAAATTTTGATAGCTATTTTCAAAAGTTAGATTTACTACATCAGCATTGAACTAAGTATACTTAATAGAAGGTCGTGGGTCTATTAGCAAAGTAGACTCTGATAATGCTTGTTAACACTTCTGCTAGATTTTATCAAAAGAATTCCAAAAAATTCCTTGAAATTGAGAGGTGAGATGTTTTGATCTGTATAAGTAGTAACTACTTCAAGGCTTAAAAAAATATGAAAAGGACAGTTTCTAGGAATAAGCTAAGACATTTGGGATGGGAGTTCTTAAAATCAAAATTTTATCTATTATTGATCTGCTTATGTATGCTAGGCAACCAGCAACAGCCATTCCGGGTGGCTTTTAAAGCAGTAAAATAGGTGCTCTGTGACCCTAACACTCCAAAAGTCTTTATTTCTCAAGTGTGAGCTCCAGGTAGACAAGAATGACTAGACCATGAGGTTAGACTCATTATTTTGTTACTAGCTGTGTTAAGAGTGAACAAAATATACTGATTATTTGGTTTTCTAATTTTCCATTAATTTCATCCATTTTTGTATTTGTTCAACTTCTTGGCAAGGCCACAAAATGAACATACCTAGACACAGGTAGCCAAAACATTATTTTACCCCAAAGAAAAAAGTTTGCTTAGGCCATCTTCAGGACTGATGGATGATGGTTAGAAAATCTTTGTAAAAGTTATCAGAAACTGAAGATCCTTCCTGCCCCAAAAGATCAGGGCATTCATGGTCTATCACAGCTCTTGCCATTTTGCAAAAATCATCATTAACACTGTCTGGCACCTTATTTCAGAAAGCAAGAACACTGCAATGCCTACCCAGTACTCCTCCTTATAAATCTGCCAAAAAAAAGAAACATCCTTGTCAAACTTAGTTTCTTGTCAGAAGTAGGTTTTTAATTCTCTTCAGATCTATTCAGTCAGTTACTTCTGGACTTACACAGCAAACCTATAGAATATATATATTAATTTGTTTTCAATATCTGGAATGTACCTACAATGAATATGCACAAGGTTAGGATTTACCTGGAAAAAAATCCAGATATTGAAACACCCATCAATTTCAGTTTATGTACAGGTAGCACTGCCAAAACCATGCTGTTCAGAAATGTTGCTAGAAACACTTGGAAGGAGCACATGTTAACACTAAGCAAATTTTCAAAAGTGGAATATTTTCAGTAATGTTGTCATTACTGTGGTTAGACAATAATGAAAAAAGGAAAGGCAACAAGACAGAATGTTGAGACACGACACAGGTAGAGCTGATAATCCAGCAGGGAGTGGAGGACACAATATGTATTTGACTCTCACCACCAATGACAAAGCCTACAATACCCAAATCCAAACTGATCCACCAATGTTAAGAACACTGACGGCCCCTCATTATCTCAGAAAGAAATATGTTAGTAAGAAAGATTTAGTTGAGAATGTAGGTGAAGCTTTTGGTTATGAAGAGTTCTCTGTCATAAAATTAATTGGGTGTATTAACTTTGATTTCATCAAAAATAAGATTAATTTTCATCAGCTCCATCAGACACATATGTCTGGCCCTGGGCTGAATATCTATATTCTATATATATATGGCTGAATACAAATCTGATCTTCACACAACTCTGAAATATAAACATGACTGTAATACATTTTAAAAAGTAAGAAACTGAGGGTTAGAGAGTTCATATCGCTAACAAATTAATAAAAGCAGAAACTCAGGCCCAGATTCACCAACTGCAAATTCCATGTTCTTTCCACTATGTCCCATTAAGTGCAATATTTAACTTGATATAAGCGTGGTGTTCAATTATGAGCTGAACTAAATAATGTGCATAAAGACAAACACTCAGAAACAAAACTGTTCACATGGTCTTACTGGTTAGTAAATGATACTGCAAAGATAATTAATCAAGACATCTTAATATTTCATCATACAATACTCTCGTCAGTTTTTGCTAAGAGAATTCATTTGTTCAACAAAACCATTCAGAAAAATGCCAGGTACTACACATGGCACTGAAATGAACAATAATTAATGTGTCTAAATGCTCTGTTAAGCTTAACGATTTTGGAAAAGTCTCCAAATTTTTTTGATCACATGTATCTAAAGCAATAAATCTGAGAATACACTGAAAATACATAAATAGCAGTTCATTTATGAATTATATGCAGGTATTACTATAATATAAAAAAAAGAATGAGATTTTAAAAAAGTAAAAAGTTCCAATATTTGTTCCCACACCTTGACAGTTTCACATACCCTAAGGTGTGCATATTCCACTTCGGACATCACTTTCTTAGAAAATGGCTTCACATTTTAATTCAAGAAACAGATATCTACCCTTTCCATGAACTAAATAATATCCATTTCTGAAAGATCAGAAATTTTAAAACGACATATGCAAAGGACTTTGCTCTGTTCAAAGGTCTTCAATAAATACTAGTTATAATTAAAAATGATTACTATACCTTAATTTAAAATAAAATTATGTCACTTGTCTTTATTTACAAAATTGGATTCAGAAACAATGGATAATACTCATATTTTTTTAAAAAAGCCAATCTTCTGATACTAGGATATGAAATTAGATGTGAAAATAGGGTAAAAAAAACACTTATCCAAATTATCCAAACGTACTTAGACTAAAGTTAAATTCTGGAAAATGTATTTTTAAAAAAATCAGGGATTGTTTGAAAAGTGAAAAAGTTAATTTTACAGTTTGGCAAATCATTTAGAGATTTATATAAATTTTAATACTTGATTGGGAAAAGAAACAGGAAGAATAACTGAAAAGAGAATAATTTTAGCTTATTTAATAGGTTCTTTGCCTTTGTGTTGAAGGTAACATTTCTGAAAAATGAGAGTTGAAATTCTATAGACTGTTTTCTGGCTCTGCATAAAGGGAAAAATTGATTTAATATTAATATTTGAATTGTTTTAACCACAGTAAAGACAGGGTATCTAAATGACCCCATGCGTAGACCTCTGCCAATTTTCTACCACTAGATTTCTTTGCCTTGGATCTTGAGAACCTGGGCTGCTGGAACTTTTGTTCTACCTGCTGTTTATTCCTACAATCTCTTACTTTACATCTGACCTCATGTCTCCACTGAACAGAAGCCCCCAAAAGTCAGAATTTTTTTTTAAATCTTTTTGTTATATCCCCAGTGCCTACAACAGCACCTGGCACACTTTCAGCACTTAATACTGATTTAGAGAATGAAGCTATCCATCCTTCTGCACATCACAAGTCCTCTGAAGGACTCTGCCAACCTAGATTCCTCCTTTAGGGGTCAAAAGCAGTCCACATACTACCGTAAGACTGATCCCTGCAGATAACCATGGAATAAAGACAGGGCCTCTGTCCTCTGGCAACCAGTTCTCCATGTTCTTTTTGGTTCCTCTAAGTATTTAAGTACCCTATGGTTCAGTCTTTTCTATCCGTACTCACCCTTTATCATTTAGGCTGAAGGCTTTAAATTTTTATCTTCAGTCTTAACCTCTCCGTTAACTACAAATAATATATTCGACAGAACACTCAGCATCTCCTGGACGCCTAGTAGACATCGCAACATAACAGAAACTGAGCTCTAGATATTGCCCTCTACCCACAAAATGACTGGAGCAGAGCCACTCAGCCAAGTTGGGTCTAGATCAGACTAACTGCAGTCAACCCACAGAAATAAATGCTTATGGTTTTAACCACTGAGTATGAAGTGATTTGCTATGCAGCAAATACTGAACTGTATGCCATACTATCTAAAATTCCAACACTCCATCCTGACTCTGATACCTCCTATCCCTCCTCCTTTTCTTTTCCTCCACAGCACTTACTACTACATTCACATATTTTACGTACAGGTCTTATTTGTTGACTATATTTCACATTAAAATAAAAGGTCCAGTTGGGTATTTTTTGTCTACCATATTAATTAATTCACTGCCATAACCCCAGAACCCAGAAATGTACTTACCACTCAAGCACTCATTAAATGTATGGTGGGTAAATGAACAATTAGCCCTGTATTCTGTTATAACTCCCATACTACAAGATTTAGTATTCTACGAACTCTGTACTTCGGTCAAAAATTTGTATCCTCATTCAGGCTGATTTATCTAACAGGACTTAAGCCCTGGTCATGAGACATTAAAAATTTCCATTTTACTCTTCAGTACTGATGATATGTAAAGTTTTTCCAAAAGAAATAAAGGAGATAGAAAGCCCTAATACTGAGTTGTAAGGTCCTAAGAAAGTTTTTTTTTTTTTTTAACTCCCTTTAATGTGTTTCTGGAACTACAAATTAAGGAAAATATCTATGCAAATATAAAGGACAGCAATAAAAATATATGAAGAAAAGGGATTTTAGGCCAAACCTTGAAGATACTGATATTTTGCCATAATCAAGTATTAAAAAAATATCATGTGGGGGTGCCTGGGTGGCACAGCGGTTAAGCGTCTGCCTTCGGCTCAGGGCATGATCCCAGCGTTCTGGGATCGAGTCCTGCATCGGGCTCCTCCTCTGGGAGCCTGCTTCTTCCTCTCCCACTCCCCCTGCCTGTGTTCCCTCTCTCTCTGGCTGTCTTTCTCTCTCTCTGTCAAATTAAAAAAAAAAAAAAAAAAAAAGGCAATCTCTTTCCCATGGGTCAGAAAGATTTAAAAAAATTAAAAAATTAAAAAAATTAAAATATATCATGTGTTCCTAAAGCTAATCTATTTCTCTCAACAGCACTTATGCCGTTTTGTCTAACAGAATCTAGCTCTTTGAATATGAAGGAATATTAGTATTTTAAAAAAATTGTATCTGATTGGTTAAACTAATTTAACTTTTTTTAAAAGTGAAATACAGATGCTCACTTTAGCTACTGTCTTCTTAAAATCTGTGGGCATAAATGTTCTTTATAAAAATATATACAGTATGTAAATATGCTAACCTGAAACTTTTAAAAACTATAAGAATAAAGGAAAAATTTGTATATGGATGGAATAAACATAAAAGTAAAATTAATGATTTTAAAAAAAGAAAAACAAAAATAAAATCAAAGTTGGTTCTTAAAAAGTTGAATAAAATAGACAAACCCCTATGAATGGAATTAATAAGCATGAAAGTAAAATTAGTGATTCTGAAAAAAAGAAAAACAAGAATAAAATCAGAGTTGGTTCTTGAAAAGCTGAATACAATAGACAAACCCCCACAAAGCCCAAATAAGAAAAAATACAGATAACATTACAATCAAAAAGGAAATTTAAAACTACAATGAAGAGATTAAGAGAATTACTAGAATTCTGATGAACTTTATATCAAAAAATCTGTAAATCTAAAGAAATAGTTTCTATGTTAAAAAAATTTCCTACTTTCAAACTTAAGAAAGGGTAGGAAAAAGTTATCGGATCTCTAACCATTTCACAAATTCAAACATTTTCTAAAGATCTACCACTAAATAAGGTATCAAGCTTGACTTTATAGGCCAGTTGTATACAATCTACAAGGATCAGATGTTTCCAATGTGAGTCTCATTCTATAGTACAGAAAGCAGAAAAACTTGATTCATTTTTCAAAAGTAACATATAACCCAAATTCCAAAAGAGAGAATTAAAAAAATTAATGAAAAATTTCAAATATAAAATCCTAAATAAAATATTTGCAGCATAGCAAATATAAGGTTTGTTACAATTACCTGTATGACCTTGGGCAAATTATTTCACCTCTCCTTAGTTTTTTCACCTGTAAAATGGATATCATAATAGGACCTAATGCATGAAGTTGTTATGAAGATTAATTAGTAAGTATAAAATTCTTCAACAGTGCTTGACATATAACAAATACTCAATAAGTGTTAGCTACTATTATCCTAAGAACAAAATAGCAACACAATTCATTGCATTATCATGTTAAAGTGGAAATTGAGAACTATAAACAAATATTTGATAATTTTTTCTAAGTAGACATTTTGGAAAATCTTTAAATAAAACAGGTATAAAAGACAATCTCCTAAACATTTGAAAGGCTATTACAAGCCAATAGAACAAATTATACCTAGTGTTAAAATACTGGTCATTCCCATTCAATTAAGTAATAAGACAAAGATGTTCAGTATCACCATAATTATTCCATTTTTTTGGCGTGCATTAATGAAATAAAGACAACAAATACTGGAAGAGATGAAATTATTATTTGCATACGATATGCAGCTAGAAAGTCTAAGAGTGAGCAAAATTCTATTAAAATTAATATGAGATTTTAGTCAGGGTCTGGATAAAAGACATATAAAAATCAGCTCTTTTTTTACAATAGCAATAACAAATTAAAATTTTAAAGGAGAAAAAGGGAACCCACTCATATTAACAAAAATTATATAATGTCCTGGAAGAAACTTAATACAAGATTATATGATAAATTATATAAAATTTCACTGAACATAAACCACATGAATACTATTAACTACCTCAGCAATATCTATATCTTCTCAATCACCCAAACTAGAAACTTGAAAGCCCTCTCTTCACATCTGAAGAGTCACTAAGTCCTGCCCATTTTACCTAATACATATTTCTCAAATCTGTCACTTGGTTATATGCACTTCAATTACCCTGGTAATCCTTTGGAAAGACTGCAGCAAATTAAACATTCTCCTTACTTCTAACCTTATCCATCTTAAAATCATAGCCCACCCAGCTGTCAGAGTAATCAACCTAAAGCACAAACCTAAATAGATCAGGCCCCATTTTAAAACTAGAAATCACCACTGAATTCAGGATCAAGAATAATAAGGTCTTTAGTCATCTGGACTAAGCTTCATCTCCTCCTCCTCCTTCCCCCCTTTTTGGTGCCTAAAATTAGGCTCTGCGTTTCTCATATTAGGATATGCGAGTATTTCTGCCTAAATACATGAGGGCTTCTCACAGCGACCGTCATGGTACATCCTACTAAACTTCCAACATCAATTTTTTAAGATTTTTTGAGAAAGACATTATTTTATATTAAAATGAATATTTTACAGAAGAGAATGCAAATTTTATATAACTGTTTAAGTTAAAATGCAAGATTTTAAAGAAAGATGGCATTTACAACTAGCAGCTTTGACCTTTTCCCTTGGCTCAGAGTGAGTATGAAGATGACGCATTTGTTATTATTAGTGAAAAGTCTAACACTAACCAAACTGTTATCACTGCATTTGCCAATGAACCAAGATATAACTAACACCTGCTGAGAATGTAATTATGCCAGGCAACTGCTCTAAATTTTTTAAGTTGATAAACTCATTTTATAATGGTTTATACCACCTGACATGACCTCATTTTCACTGCTATTCTCACCCTTGCTCTCTATTCCAGTCAGTGGCATCCTTGCTGCTCCTGACAAACTTCATGGTCCCACTTCAGGACCTTTTCCCCTAGAGAGCATGACTCTCTCCTTCAACTCCTTGAAGCACTTACTCAAATATTGCTTTCTCTTTCCCGACCTCCCAATTCTCTTCTTCCCAATCGCCATTACAATAAAGAGTAATTCGGCTAATTTTTCTTTCTTCATCTCTTTCCTTATAAACACTGTTATTTCCCCTACCAGAATGTAATTTCCATAACATAGGATTTTTTTATGCACTAAATCTCTAGTGCCTAGACAAGTACCTAGTACACTGTAGGCTCTCAATGATCTACTGAATTATTTATTGACCTTATCTTATTAAACAGGTACTACAGTTAGCCGGATTTTATCTCATGAAGAAACTGAAGCACTGAGAATCTGCCTTACAGTCACATAGTAAAAAGTGGAACTAAAGTTTGTAAGCACACAGTCTGGCTTCACTCTTTAAATAACTGAATGGTGCCTCTAACTTACATGAATTCTGTTATGTACTACCCATTGAGTACATTTCCCTAATTAGGCAGTTGCTTCTCAGCAGGGGATTCTTCATGATCTTTGTTCTCTCATGACTTCTAACCCGTTTTACAATCAATAATTGTTTACAGAATGAATGCATAGATACATTACTCAATTATTTTTACATGTATGTTTCAATTGGTTGGTTATATTAAGCTTTCAGATTAAAATATTTTTAATATAAAAAGCAATCCTGCCTTTTAAAACGTAGTGATGTAAAAAAATATTTTCTTTGAATTGACAAAACATGATTAATGACGACTGATTTAAAGGACATGTACCCTACTCTTACAATTTTCTCCAAACTGATCTTTAAAGCTTAATTCAACATTAGCATACATTAAGCAAAAAAAGCTCCAGAGCCAGCTACTCAGTTCATTATATACACATGCACAATAATTATCAAAAACCGCAAACGACAGTGCCATGTTCAGAGACACCGATATTTAGAAAACATTTGATCATGCCAGATAAAAAATAGATACCTTCACTTACAAAAACTGATGCTAATGAGAACACTCTCCGCAGCAATACCTGGCCCAGAAGTCACCAGGAGCTAGCTTTCTGGAATTAAGTTTGACGACTACCTTAAGGGCATGGCTACCTTGCCACAGAATCCCAATGGTCACTGGCTTACTCTGAAAAACAAACATTCCTGGGTTTAGAAAGGCTGGACATAGGAGAGATTTTAAAAAGAGGCCCCTCCCAGGCCGCCTCAAAATCTAGAGCGCAAGATTCTCCTCAGAGCTCCTCACCGTTGTCTAGACTAGGGGGAAGCGACCATTTCTCAAGCAGCGGCTCACGCACAAAAAAACAAAAAACCAAAAAACCAAAAAAACGGCCATCCAGCGTAAAGGCCGAAAAAGCAAACAAACTGAGAGCTCTGACGAACAAGAACCCCCAGGCGCCTAACTGCCTCTTCGCAAGTTGAGCTGCAATCACATTTCTCGCGAGATTTATCGTCTCCACGCGATCTCGAAGCTGAAACCTCGCGGCTTTTTAGCTAAGCGAGGACTCGGTGGGTAGTGGGAAGGGGGTTCTGGAAGGACAGCTCCCAACCCCCTTGGTGAACCCACAGACCTTCTCGACCCTCCTCCCCACTTTTCCCCTTTCTTCACTGAGAGCAGTTCCCCAGGGTGCCTAGGGACTTCCGGAGCTCTACCGGAACCGGAAGCGTCGGGAGTGAGGGGGTGGAGCTGAAAAAAAATCAAAAAAAGCGCGGCGAAAGCTGGAGGCCGGAGCTGGCAGGTGGCGGACCTCAGGAGGGGTTGTGGCGGGTTCCCATGGACTCCACCGCCTGCTTGAAGTCCTTGCTCTTGACCATCAGTCAGTATAAAGCCGTTAAGTCGGAGGCGAATGCCACTCAGCTTTTGCGGCACTTGGAGGTGAGGGGCTCCGGGGTGAGGGACCAGACGGGCTTCCCTGTAGAAATCCTTACTTCACGGTGCGGCTGGGGTTTAGCGGCCGCAGCCTAGGAAAGGAAGGACTGCGCCTCGCTCCCTCAGGTGTCTTTTTGTATTAGTAAGGAAAGCGAGTGTCAGCTTTGAATTCCCACCCATCCTCTTACTCCGCCCCAAGTCCCTCCGCGTTCAGCTGACTACAGCTAGAGAGAAGAGTGACTAACTCAAAAGTCCTAGGAATAGGGTAAAGTGTGATATATGGTTGGGGAATTTAAGCTGTGTTTGGGATTGGTAGAGGAGAAAGTTCGGAGCTGTATGTTTTCCTTCCTTTCTTTGGTTTTTCCATCGCAACAGAGCCCTTACAGAATAGAATGCACAGAAATTCTCGGGGGTGGAGGTGATGGGGAGTGACGATTAAACTTGTTTTATTCCTTGTCCCTTAGGCAGTTTACAATATGAACCGGTTGCTTACTGCTTTTCTTATAACTCATGTTGAACTAAGATTTGAAAAAAATATTTTAATTTTTTTTGAGTTAAGAAGTAATCTCACTAGTAATCATAATCTTTTTTTTTTTTTTACCAAAATATATTGCTCACATTTTTCAAACCTAAATTGCTAAATTGCTTTCACTTTTTCTGTTAGCTCCACTGGTTTGTGTCTAGATCACTTATTCACAGCTTTCTGTGTTCCTGTTTGTTTTTAGGCTTTTAATCTGTCATTTATTACATATTCATGGAATTCCAACTAACAATGACCTCAACTTAATAAACAGTTTAACTCAATCGAAGCTTATTTTAATTCTTTCTGTCAGCTTCTGTTAACATAGAATTGAACATAATTTTAAAATATATTCTATTTGCTATGTTAGCTCTATGATATAAAGGCTACATTACCAGAGATTAGCAAAATACATACTACAGAGAGAAGACGATTGTGAATGGGATGGCATTAATCTTTGGTGAAACTGGAGTGCATTAAATATGCCTTTGTTTTCTCCAGCTTCACTGATGCTCCTCCTTATGACTTCGGTGCCCACCTTTCCTAAGTACATTTTCTTTTTTCATTCATTATTTCAACAAATCCCTGCAAACCTAATAATTAAGGTGTTAGCTGTTAAATGGTAAAGCTTGGCTTCTCAGAATAAAACAATGTGCTAGTGGGCTCCAGAAGCCCCAGAATGAGCAGTTTTATTTAAGAAGTAGGAGTACAGCATTTTGAATACTAATCTGAAACATTACTTCTCTTTGAGAAAAAACAGATATTTCTTGAATCTGAGAGCCATGTTATAGTGAATTGAAGGAGACTCAGAAATTGGAGGCTTAGAGACTGATTCCCTGATATTGCATTCCTGAACTTTTAAGAGGTTTATTGAAAACTCTTCTGCCATTTAGAAAGATAATGTGCATACAATGCATAATGTGCATTAATCTTAAGTGAAGAGTTTGAGTTTTTAACATGCATGTACAGTCAAGTAGCTACTGCCTGTTCCATGATACAGAACATTTCCAGTTTGCTATAGGTTTTTTCAATTGTCCCTTTTCATAAGGTTCTGATGAGTGGACTCATAAGATACGTACTTTTGTGTGTGGCTTCTTCTATTCTATAAATCTGTGAAATTTATTCATGTTGCACATGTGCTAGTACTTCATTCTTTTTTTATTGCTGTGTAGAATTCCACTGTATGAATGTACCACAGCTTATGTACATTCTCCTGTTGATGGGCAATTGGGTTTCTAGGTCTGGGTGGAATTTTGAATAAATCTGTTATAAACATTTTCATACATTTTTTGGATATATGCATTCATTTATATACCTAGAAGTGGGATTGTTAGGTCTTATGGTAGGTTGATGTTCAGTTTCAGTTGAAACTGCCAAGCAGTTTTCCACAGGTTACACCATTTTTACCTTCCTGTCAGCAATACATGAAATTTGCTGTCACTCATCCTCATAGATCCTTGGTGTTTTGAGATTTTTAAATTTTGACCATTTTGGTGAGTGATGTTAACGGTGAATATCTTTGTGCATACTTCATGAGAGCAACATTAGAGGATACAAAGAAATGGTTACCATGTGAAAGGAGATGATTCATTTTGCTATTCTGCTGAACTTCTGCAATATTTTTTCTTTATAGCCCCATGCAGAATCTGAACTTTGAATTTTTTTTGTGATTGGCAGAGCTGAGCTGATCCCATTCATAATGGTTTTTTATAGCACTGATGTTACATAATGATTATGAGCACGGATTCAGGAACAATGAATTTCAATTATGCTGCTGTCTTGGTGTATGCCTCAGTTTACTCATCTGCAAAACAGCACCTAGCTTACAGTTATTATGAAGATGAAAAGAATTAACATATACAGAACAATGCTTAGGCCAAAGTAAGTGCTTAAATATTCATTATTACTAAAATAAATTCTATTTGCATGAAAACATCCAAGGAAAGAAGAAAATTTGTAAAGCGATTTTTACATTTTACCTTGTAATAAATAACTATTACATGGTAGAATACTTACGTTGTTGAAACATAGGTCTCATCCTGAAGGAAACTGTATTTAAAGCAGAGCATGTCTTAATCTCAAAGGCATAGCTTCATAAGTACGCAAAAGGGCAATCAGAACATTCCTTACCCCCCAAATATCTACTATCAGTATGTAATTTCACCATTGGACCTGTATTTTCTGTCTTTTTAGACTTCAGTGTTAAAACACATGTTCCTTGGGAACAGATATTCTGAAGCTTGCTTGCTTGAAGATTTATTTATTTTAGAAAAAGAGAGGGAAGTGAACACGAGCAGGAGGGGCAGAGGGAGAGGGAGAGAGAATCTCAAGCAGACTCCACAGTGAGCACAGAGCCCAAAATGGGGATGGATCCCACGACCCTGAGATCATGACCTGAGCCGAAACCAAGAATCAGTCGCTTAACTGACTGTGCCACCTAGGCACCCCAGATATCAGCAAAGCTTTAGAAGAAAAACTGACATCTGGGTGAGGAGATAAAGGGTTGCAGAAAGAAAAGATTAGAGGGATGCTAAAACAGCCTGTTTAGACCTTATCTTTTAAAAATAAAAGTGTTTGGAACAGATTTTATCTAATTCTAAAATAATGAATTGTTTTTCCATCCTTATAGAAAAGATACTATCTTTATAGAAAAGTTAGGCTTTTAATAACATTCAAAAAGCCTTTCGAAAATACCTGGCTATCGAGGTGCCTGGGTGGCTCAGTCAGTTAAGCATCCGATTCTTGTTTTCTGCTCAGGTCATGATCTCAGGATCCTGGGATCAAGCTCCCCATCGGGCTCCCCACTCAGCAGGAAGTCTGCTTGTCTCCCTCTTCCTCTGCTTCTCTCCCTTCTTGCTCTCTCTTTCTCTCTAAAGTAAATGATAAAAAATCTTTTAAAAAAGGGAAAAAGAATACCTGGCTATCTGACTACAGTTTTTGGCCTTCAATCTCAGCTTTACATTTTCACATGTGAAAGGGAAGGATGGTTTATAGAGTTATAAGAAAGTAAAAGTGGAATAACCAAAAATAAAATTTGTCTATGCATGACCCGGCTACTTAAAAACTTTTTTTTTTTAACTTCCATTTTTGTAATCTCTAACTTCTGGGCTCAGCTACTATCTTTGGAGGGAGTAAAAGGAGTAACCACATAGTTAATGCCATAGCTAAGCCTTTGGATTTAGCTACTTTTCACTTTGCATTGCCTTCCTCAAGATAGGTAGAATGCATGTACCAGAACTTATTTACTCAATAAATACATTGCAGTAGAGTGTTGATTTATACCCTATGCCTTCATAGGGTGTTCAGTGTAGTAAAGAGGATAAATATTGCTATGTTGTCAAAGTTTGCCAGCTCATAAAATAAAAGTATAATGTGCTATAGGATAGTGGAATAGGCAAACATAACCTACTTGGTGAAAGAGGGTTAGTTTCCTCCTTCAGGAGGAAACAAATTAAAACTTGAATCTAAATGATTACATGAGCTAGTGAGAGAAGAGATAGGTAATCTTTGAGACAGAAGGAACAGCATGTGACTTTTCGAAATTGGAAAAAAGCATGGCAGTGTCACTTTGGAAGAACTGAGCTCTTATTTGAAATGGAGAAGAGATGGAAATTGCCAATTCTTAACTAACACATTTTAATTACTATTTTATAGGTAATTTCTGGGCAAAAACTCACACGATTGTTTACACCAAATCAGATATTACCAAGTGAATGCTTGAGTTGCCTTGTGGAGCTACTTGAAGACCCAGGCATAAGTGCACCACTGGTCTTAAGTATCATCAGCTTGCTATCTCAACTAGGTAATGTATTTAGTTTCTCTTCATTTTTTAGAAGATGTTGAATTTAATGTTTTTGTAAAGGGAAGATTGGGTTATAGTATCTTTTGAAGAATGATTCACATTCAGAAGATTTCTTCATTGTAAGACCTTTCAGAACTTTTTGCATTGTGAATCCCTTATAAAAAGAATATATTGTACGTATCCTTTCTTAAAATTCTTGGAACAAAGAATCTGAAGCATAGCAAAGGTTCAGGGGTCTACAGAAAAGAATACATCTTGTGAAATGCTGACCTACTTTTGAATTTAAAAAAAATACATGCACATAATGCCTGTATTAAATACATCACTCAGAAAAGTCATAGCTAGTGAAAAAAAGTCATCCTTTTTTGATAGACTACACTGAACTCAGAGCTAAGGGTAAAAATGCAGGTGTTGCTTTTTCTACTTTTTTCTATCTTTAGTTTTTAAATTTTCATTTCATGGGTAATTTTTTTCTTGATGTGTGCTTGAGAGTGGAGGGGAGATAATTCTTGTGTGGTGATAAAATTAATGCATGCTTATCATAAAAAAATCCCAGTGATCCAGAAATATTAACATAGATCATCGTGTCCAGTGGAACTTTCTATGATGATGGAAATTCTATATGTGCATTTTCCATTGTAGTAGTCATTAGCCACATAGGGCTTTTGAGCATTTGTAGTGTGCGTAGTAGACTAAAGAACTAAATCTTTAATTTTAACTGATCTAAATTTAAATAGTCACTGTGGCTTATTGTCTACCAAATTAGCACAGATACAGAGTAAAAGAGAATGTCTTTGTTCATCACCACCAACTCTTATCATTTCCTTTGGTAGATAATATTTCTTAATGGTCTGATAGGTGTCTTTCTAGGTCTTTTTCTATGCTATAACAAATTATTTTAGATCAAATAAATTAAATACTTTTTTAAAGATTTTATTTATTTGAGAGAGAGAGAGAATGCACAGTCGGGGTGGGTGCAGAGGGAGAGGGAGAAGCAGGCTCCCCACTGAGCAGGGAGCCCAACTCCTAGGCTTGATCCCAGGACCCCCAGACTATGACATAAGCCCAAGACAGACGCTTAAGCAACTGAGCCACCCGGGTGCCCAATTAACAAATAATTTTGGTTGTTTTTAAAAAAATGGTGTTGCGGAGCATCAGATTTTTTTTTTTTTAACTTAGCATATGTTAGCTATCTTTCCATATTGGTGTCTTTTTAATAGCTGCCTTGTACCATACTGTAGAGTACTATAATTTATTTAACTACTCTTCTAGTGGTGGGTACTCATCTATGCTCTTTTTCAAGTTTTCGCTATTAGAATCAATACATTTTTATGTATTTTTGCTCAAATATTAGTCTATTTCTGTTGAATTAATTCTCAGAATTTTCAGGTCATTTTTCAATCCGATAGTCATTACTAAATTACTTTCCAAAAAGGGTATCCTAATTCTAGCATCCACCAACCTTTTGTATGAGAATGACAGTCATTTTCAACATTTAAATATATTAGAAATTTTTTAAATATAGTCTTTTTATTTTGTTTAAGTTTTATTTTTTAGTTAATAGACTTATCCTTTAGAACAGTTTTAAATTCCAAAAAATTGAGATAATTGTCTTTTAACTGAAAAACTTTTGCAAATATGTAAAGCAAGTTTTTTCCTTTAAATTAATTTAGTCCACATAGAAAAATCATTTGTTTATTGAAAAAAAGGAAAAGCTCATACTCCCTTTCCTTTTCCAGCTCATACTATTTCTGTGATTAAATTCCAAATTGTAAGGTAATTATAAATAGAATAGCCATATCATACTTGATATTTTTATACATAGTAAATTTAATATGAAATAAACTTAAAATTATTTATCTTTTTTCTGTGAAGACCATATATAAAAATGATATTTGGTGCCATTTTATTTGCACTTATAGCTGTAGACAATGAAACCAGAGACTGTCTTCAGAATACATATAACCTGAACAGCGTGCTGGCAGGAGTGGTTTGTCGGAGCAGCGCTTGCCATAGTGATTCGGTGTTTTTGCAGGTATACACACCTAGACTGTACTCTTCACTTAATATTTGTTTTTCCTTCTCTATTTGCAGATCAAAGTTGACGGTATGTATTGTAAATTGCTAATTTATAGTGTATGTGCTGACATAATCCTGCATGAATAGGACAGTTCTCTCCATTAACAAATTTAAGAGCTGGTTAATCACACATGTACTACTATTTAAAAGTTTCTAGAGAAGGGAAGCTTATCCACATCTAGCATTATTTTTGAAGAAAAACAAATCTACCTTATAACCACTTTGACAGACTTATAAACACAGATGTCAACATTTTGAGATGTAAACTATTTGTATTAAAATCGCAAATTGAGTTGGCATCTAGTCCTAATCTGTTGAGGAAACATTCTACAAAAAATTAAAGCTATAGATTTAGTCTTGTTTAACATAGACTCAAAGCTCTCATACAGATATTTTGTTGAACCTAAAATGCCATCAGTTGCAAGAAAGGAAAACTTCACCGATTAAACTGGCATGCCGTTTTAAAAATGGCAAAATATGAAAAAATATATCTTAGAATTCATGGAATATGTATATGTTTTAGCCTGCATATATGTTTAAGGTAGTTAAGTGAACCAGGTTGATGACAAGATGCTCTGTTTAAGATAGATTTTATAGAAATGTGTGGAATCAGGAGATGAACCCTAAAATTCTTAGTAATCTTATTACTTTATGTTTAAAAAGCAGAACCATTTTAAGGAATAGAAAAGGTCTTGCTCTAAACTGCTTCCTGAAATGGTGACATGTTCAGAACATGCTTAGGAGTCCATGCTTGTAAGCATGCAGTATGTTTTTATATGTTTATATTCATTAATATTTTCTTATTCTCAGTGCATTCAGCTTCTGCAGAGATTAACATACAACGTCAAAATTTTCCATTCTGGTGCCAATATAGATGAGTTAATTACCTTCCTGATAGATCATATGTGAGTATGCAGCCAAACATGTAGCCAAATAATCTGTTGATTTATTTTTAAACTAAAACTATGTAATAGTCAGTTTTTCATAGATAGGATTTTCCAACTTTTTAAATTGAATGAGACTCCAATTCTTGTTTACTCCTTTTAGATGATTTCAGGGATCAAATGGTGTAAAGCAGCTTTAATTTTCATAACAGAAATTTATGAAATGAATTGATTTGAACAGAAAAAAACTATTGAAGCTGAAAATTTTATGCTTATGTTTAATCTTGATAGAATATACTGATGACATAGCACATGGTCATTCTAACAATTACTTCCATATTTCTGTGCTATTATTTAGTTTCAAAATATATAGTGAATGGTCAGTATTACTCAAAGCTTGACTGTCTTCACATGTTAATCATTTTTGCGTATAAAAAGTTTAAATATAAATTACTATAAAATAATTTAGAATGACCTTAATGCTTTTATCTTTTATTATCTTCCTTAAAACAACAGTCAGTCTTCTGAAGATGAGTTAACAATGCCTTGTCTAGGATTATTGGCAAATCTTTGTCGACACAATCTTTCTGTTCAAACATACATAAAGACTTTGGTGAGTTTTGCATAAAATCTTTCTTATTTGTGGTGGGTTCTGTGCTTAAAGAAAATTATATCCATGTTTTTCTTTAAAAAATTAACAAGAGTTCTCATGTCTCATCCAGCTGACTCATCAAAGTTAAGGAACAGATTGACACATAATTAACTTGAAGTATTCCAACCTTTGCACATGTTGTATTTAAGATGTTAAGTATTAATGAAAACGTTGAGTACCAAAAGTTTTCCTTCTTCATAGCATCCCATTATATCTATGCTAAATTATTTTGTGCTCAAAGAAAGGACATACATCACTGACAATCCCATTTACCTCAGATCTTGTATTTCCACAAAATCAGTGGCAACTCCACCAGAAAGATTCATGAATAAATGACTACAATGACTACTAGCACTTATAATGAGTGAAGGCATACAAATGAGGTTAACTGAACCACTGTTAGAAATATGTTAAATCAGGAAAGTTCATTGATTCTTTAAGGTACTTTGTGAAAAGTTCCCCTGCTGTGCAGTATCCAATATTACCTGTTTCATTTCAAATTAAACAATATCTCATTTGTTCACATACTGGAGGTTCTTTGGAGGTGGAAGTTATCTTGAGCCATGGAAGTGTTTGAATAATCTCTTAAATTGATAAGGTTGTTTAATAAAAGTTTACCTACTCTGTGCAAGATACACTGTCTAAACCAAAATATAAAACTAATAATTTTTTATTCTGATTTATTTAAAAAATTTTTTCTTTCTCAGAATAATGTGAAATCTTTTTATCGAACTCTTATAAGCTTCCTGGCCCATAGTAGTTTAACTGTGGTTGTGTTTGCACTTTCGATATTATCAAGTTTGACATTAAATGAAGAGGTCGGGGAAAAGGTAAATATTTTCTTTATTATTTTTGAAAATAGTTCTGAAATGTATATTCTCTGATATTTTAAAAATCCTTAACTTTGTTAAGCTTTAGAATGGTGTCAACTTAAATTTGTTTGTATAATATCCTTTTCCTAATTTGTTTTTAAGCTGTTCCATGCTCGAAACATTCATCAAACTTTCCAGCTAATATTTAATATTCTCATAAACGGTGATGGCACATTAACTAGAAAGTATTCAGTTGATCTATTGATGGATCTCCTTAAGAATCCTAAAATTGCTGATTATCTTACCAGGTATGGCTCTCTGACAAATTTTAAGACTTGTTTTGTTTTTCTTTTCAATGAACCAATATATGTTTGTGATTAATAAAATTGCCTTTTCAGATTTGGTATACTTGGATTCTACTAATGAACAAGGGACTCAACTGAAATGTTGTAATGTGCTTTATTCCCATTCTTTTTGCTTTTCTGGCCTGAAATGTACAAGTATAAGAACGTGGGCAGGTGGGGAGGCATGTTTCAGTCTTTGTCTTAGATAAATAAGGTTGTATCGCTTTCTAAAATGTACATATCTTGATTAATCTTTTCCAGCGCCAGATTTAAATCTTGAACATTACGGTTTTTGGAAAAACATTGTATAGGAACGTTCATGTCAGTATATATTTGTCTTTTCTTTTTTGCATAAAAATGAATAGCATTTTCTTCATTATGTGCCTCTGTTGTGTCATAAGGTAAAATGAGAGCATATGTTTATGTGCCCATTCTATCTCAGTGGCATTTCATGTGGTCATTTATCTTTTGAGATCAGTTAGCAACTGTTTTCCAAAGAACTCGTGGCCATTTAATAGCTTTTAATTTTTAGAGAGGGATGGGAAGAGTGAGAGGGTGGGAGGAGGGCAAAAGAATACTAAGCAGGCTCCACACCCAGCGCAGAGCCCAAGGCAGGGTTGGATCTCAAAAGCGTGAGATCAGTATCTGAGTTCAAATCAAGAGTCAGACACTTAAACAACTGAGCCACACAGACACCCCTGGCCTTGTTATATCTTAAGTGAAATTTTCCCAATGCTTCAGCTGTTTTGTGGTCATAGGTTAGGAAATTGTAGAAATTGCTTCAAAGAGTTCAATTAATCATTCACAAATGAGAAGACAATTATGGAACCCCTGTTGTGGTCAAATATTGGGGGAGGTGGGAGTGTTAGCAGAGACAGGAATTTGAAGACATATCCCCTAATCTTTGAGGAACATGGAATCCAGAGATTGTACAAAGACAGAGTCCCTAATTTTAAGGAACATAGAATCTAGACGTTAAAAAAAACAAAACACTATGGGGCGCCTGGGTGGCACAGCGGTTAAGCGTCTGCCTTCGGCTCAGGGCGTGATCCCGGCGTTATGGGATCGAGCCCCACATCAGGCTCTTCTGCTATGAGCCTGCTTCTTCCCCTCCCACTCCCCCTGCTTGTGTTCCCTCTCTCGCTGGCTGTCTCTATCTCATAAATAAATTAAAAAAAAAACAAAAACAAAAACAAAACACTAGGGCAAGGTTGACCACTACCCATGTGGTTAACTGATCTTTTACAGAACCAAGAAGCATTCACATTAGTAATGAAACAGAGTTGGAAAAAAGACAGGCAGGGACAAGGGGCCCCACCCTAAGAGGAGAGGATTTTACACCACTCTGGAAGGAGCCCTCCACCCTTTCCCACGTGATAGGTAGATGACAAGAATCTGATTGGGTGACAGGCTCATGGACGATTAATCAAATTAAAACTGCCCACCAACAAGCCCATAAAAACCCTGAGACTTAGAAACTCCGGTGGCAGCTCTCGCAGGTCCCCTCCCTCTTCGAGAGCTTTGTACTATCATTGAATACACTTTGCTTTGAGGTCACTCTTCATCTGATCTACCTCTTCATTCTTCGAAGCAGCGGGACCAAGGCCTACGGGCAGTAAAGGAAAAGAAATCCCACAACATTAGCATTTCATTTTTTTTTTTTTCTTAAGCATAGGTGGGTAAGAAAATGTTCTTCCAGAGTGCCCTTCTTTTACTTGTCCTCCCTTTATCTGTTCTAAGAGTCCTCCCAATATACTCTCATGTAACACCCATTCTGACCACCAAATAGTTGTTTAACAACTCTAAGGAAACAGGATATACCTCTGCAGGACCAAAGTATAATCTGATTTAGCATTAGTAAGTGGTTGCTTAATCACTTCTTCTGTAAATCTCTCAGTTCCATTATCTGTTTTCTTTTTATATAGCCTAGAATTCCAGAATCACCTCTGGAAAGGAAGTTAGATTTAATCGTGTTGTCTTCTTGTTTATTTGCTATGCCATTTAGCAAAATATTCCTGAATCTGTTCCAAAGTCTAATTTAATGTCTGGGTTCCTAATCAAAACCTGAGAAAATCACACTTCATGAATTTGTATTCTTATATTCACTACCTCTAACTTTATCTGGGCAGCACTTCTCACATTTATTCCCAGCTTTCTTTCACATTTCCTATAGTAGCCCTTTCAAATATTTACTATGCTCTTGCCACTTTTCACTCCAAAGATGACCTTATCTTTGTTTCACAGGAAAAAAAACCAAAGAACAAAACTGAATCCCATCTGATCGGAGTTCTTTCGAATTTTTGCTCTTAAACCAAGTTACTTGTGTTTATACCAGTTCTTAGTGTCATTTTGTTTTGCTCATAAACACATTCCTTTATTCTATGCATTAAATCTCATTCTGTCCTATTTTTTCAACAGTACCCTTTGTTTCTTCAATGTCTCCCATTCCATTGACTCCCTTCACTTATATTTGACTTTCAGTGTTTCCCTCAGCCATATGTCCATTCTAAAATCCGTGATTTCCCATTGCATTCGAGGTAAACAAATTCTCAGTATAGCCCTCTAAAATCTGGTCTCTGGGAACCTCTCAGCCCTGTTTCTTTACATTTTCTTAGGTACTTTTGTCTAATCACTTCAGACAGTAAATAGAATCTCTAACTTGCTAGAAATGCCTTTTGTGTATCCATGTGCTATTCCCTCTGAAGTACTTCTGCTGGAAAGCTGGAATACTTTCTCCTGTGTATGTCTAATTCCCATTTATTTTATAAGACTCAAGTGTGGGGAAACCTCATCTGATCAGGCCTGCCACACCGAATCTGAATTCCATATTCATCCTCCTAGCATTCTATATATTTCTCCATGATAGTGTTGTATTTTACATTGTATAATATTCTGTGTTTCTGCCTTCCTTCTTAGACTGTTAACTCTCTCATAGAGCATCGTTCTCCCAAACACAGGATGCACTAGTCACATAGACAATAATGTGGGTGGTATCTCTAGTAGCTCTTAGAGTTCTGTAACACAGGGCCCTGTGCCTTACTTCTGTATATGCAGAGCTTGATATAAAGCCTAGCTGTTGTAAGTGCTTTATAAATAAATAGCTGCCTGATTTATTAGTCTATTTCATGTCCTTTGAATTTTTACAGACTGAGCATAGCTTTTAAAAAAAAGCAATCGAAGTACTGAAAGTTTCAAGGATTTATTTATTGCCACATGAATCATTGTTTTTTCACTGTTCAATAAATAACGGAGCCAATTTATGTATATCGTAGTGGTGGAATGTTTCAAATTTTAAGTATAAATTTTGCAAAGACTGTTCTATATTAGAAGCTCAAAATAAATAGATGAAAGAAAATACACTTAAATTTTATATTTATTTTGTATATAAATTCTTTTTGATGTATCAATTTCATAATTATCATTTGATGTATATTTTTATTTTAAACTTAGGTATGAGCACTTTTCCCCATGTCTCAATCAAGTATTAGGTCTTCTTAATGGAAAGGATCCTGATTCTTCTTCAAAGGTGTGTAAAAACATGACTTTTTGTTTTAAACTTTTGAAAACTAATATGCAGAAAAATCTTAAGTGTGCAGCTCTCTGAATTTTTACAAACTGAACACAGTCATATAACCATTATCTAGATCAGATAATATAGCATTACCAATACTCTAGAACCTTTCTCAAATCTTCATTCACTGGTACTAAATAAAAATTGTTTCACAGTGCCTGATGAATATATGTATACCGTGACACAGCAGTTCCACTCCTAAACCACATAGCAAAGACAAACATGTCCGTAAGCTCATCAAAAGACATGTAGAAAACGTTAAATAGAAAATGCAGTTTTAAAAATGATACTATTTTCTGATTTTTAAAAATGTCGGATACTTAGAGGATAAATACAACAAAACACATACAAAGTCTCTACTCTGAAATTACAAAACATTGAGAGGTGTAAAAGATCTAAATAATACAGATATACCAAGTTCATAGATTAGAAGAGTTTCAAAATCATGGCAGATTTTAGTGTTTTTTTTGTGTTTACATTTGTTCTGGTGTATGTGGACATTGGGAAAGTCTAAAAATAACTAGTGCTATCCTGAAAAAAATGAACAAAGTTGGAGGACTTCTAATACTACCTGATACCAAGACTTACTCTAAAGCTGCAATAATTAAAACAGGGCAGTATTGTCATAAGGATAGACAGCTAGCCCTCTGAAACAGTACAGTTTAAACAGAGTACATAAAATATGGTCTCCTGATTGATAACAGTGCAGTTTTAAAAGTATGGTCATTTCAATAAATGGTACTGGGTCAATTGAATATCTATATGGGAAAAAACTGAATTTTATTTCCTACCTCATATCAAATGTGAAAATTAGTTCCAGAAAGATTGTAGATCTACAAGTGAAAGGTAAACAGTGAACTTATAGAAGAAATGCCTAGCAGAATATCTTTACAGCCTTGGAATAGACAAAGATCTTCTTAAATAGGAAACAAAAGCACCAACTACACAGGAAAAAAGTTAAGTTGTATTAAAATTTAAAAGCTTCTGTTCACAAAAAGACCGCCAGTAACCACAGCGGAAAGGCAACCCACAGCATGGGAAAAGGTATCTACAATACATATATCTAACAAAGGACTCTGATCTAAAATATATTTATTTATTTTATATATATTTAAAAACACGTATATATAAATCAAAGAAACACTGAATCCAGTAGATAATCTGAACAACAACAAAAAGAATTGGTCAATAAATATGAAATGGCTGTTCAACTATATTAATCTACAAGGAAATGTAAATTTAAATGATAATGTGATGCTACTATGTGCCTCCCAGGTCGTTAAAATTTTTAAAAAGAGCATCAAATATAGATGAGAATATAAAAAACCCATAAGGTTGTAGTACACATGGGCTGAAAATTGGCACAACCACTTATGAAAAAGAGATTATCTGGAAATTTTGGACACATTCGTAGAGTATGAGCCAGCAATTTCACTCTTAAGTGTTTACCCCAAATAATCAAATATGTACGTTCACCAGAAGACGTGTATAACTGTACTACTCCTATTAGGCAGGAATTAAAAACAATCCAAATGCCATCAACAGTGAAATGGCAGATAAATTGTGATGCATCTATACATTAGAGTACTACAGCAATTAGGATGAGTAAAGTGCAACTGTGTGCAATAGTATGGATGAATTTCACTAACCTAATGCTAAGGTGAAGTCAGATGGAAGGAAGGATATACACTGTAAGAGTCTTTTTATATATAAAGTTCCATGTGACTTGTTTTATATAAACTGGCAAGCTGATTAAAAAATTTATCTGGAAATGCAAAGATCCAAGAATAGCTAAGATAAAATTAGTCTACAGTGTCAGAAATCTGATGGAGAGGAGTGATTGAGGCATTCATTGTCTGGGAGGGAACACAAGGGATTTTAGGAGTTTTGGTAGAATTCTCTTCATCTGGTTGCTAGTTACACAGGTATGTTCACTTTGGAAAAACCATCCACCTCTGTAATAGTGATTGATTAGTTTATTTCTGTACATTATACTTAAAAAGTGTATGTATATGAATGAGAAGGTATTTTCTTATATGGGTATAATATGTCTCTGGTAAGAGAAAAGAGAAACTAATAACATTGCTTGCCTTCAGGGAGTGTGGCTAGAGATCAGGCTGCTTTGTTTGGCCATGGAACCAAGTAATTGCATTACCTATTCAAAAATAAGTACTATAATTTATATTTGAAAAAATCAAAGATTATCATTTGTTCATAGTAAATGCTAATGGGCTGAATTCTATTAAAATCAGATGCTATCAAGTTGATCAAAACACAAATCCCAATTATATGTCATTTATAAAAATACAGATAAAGGTAGAAAATAAGTGGATAGGCAAAGAGATGCCAATATTTTTTTTTTAATGATAGGTTGGCAGTATATGAAATGAGGTAAAATTTAATTTAGCTAATAAGTATGTTGGTGTAAGATGTTATGTGATGTTATAAAGGCCCAATTTATAAGGTAAAGAACTGAGGTAGAATAGAGGCGCTAACAGGTATAACGTCAACAGTGTGCAAACAATGTGGAAATAGCCATACTTAAGGTTTTAAAGCTTGGGAATACCACTTTTCAGTATTATCGTAAAGTATGCTTTATAGGAATTCTCAAATCCCAGCATGATAGTAAGTGTTGGTGGTTTCTAATTTTATTTTTTAATTTTTTTTCATTATGAAAACAAAACATATCTGTGCTTTGGGGAAAAAAAAGTACTATAGAAAGCATATGATATTAGTGGAATTTGCCCTCCTTTCTTCGGCTCTAACAGTCCTCCTTCCTAGGAGTAACTACCATTAACAAATTTCTTTGTAACCTTATGGTACCTAATCCCACATTTTGAAAAATATTACTGAAAGAAAAATTGGAAGCTGTCTTTAATTTTTGTTTTAGAGTATCTTCTTTAAAAATGTGTCATTTTCAGCTTCATCACTTGGTTGCTTTGTACATTAAAGGCCAATGAAATTGACATTTAACGAAGACTTTATATTGCACAGGTTTTAGAATTACTTCTTGCCTTCTGTTCAGTGACTCAACTGCGCCACGTGCTCACTCAGATGATATTTGAACAGTCTCCATCTGGCAACACCATTCTGGGAAGCCGTTCTAAATGTTTAGAACCTACTGTGTCTCTACTTCGTTGGTCAAGCCAACCTCTGGATGGGTCAGAAAACTGTTCTATTTTAGCCTTGGAGTTGTTCAAGGAAATATTTGAGGTAATATAATGATAGACAAATTGACTTTTCCATTTAATGATTCTTAGTGAACAGTTTACTTTCAAACACATCCACAATGATCATCATTGTTTATACACTTTAGGAAACTTTTTAGCAAACTTCCTTTCATTCAGCTACTGAATTTCTTTTTTGGGGCAAAGTCAGGAACGTTGGCGTTTTCTTTTTCTGCACTGAATAGCTTATGTATACTCCTTTCAGTGCAATAAGTAAAGGTATTAGCTGAGATTTGTACAGCTTGTTGTTGTCTGCTTGTACTTCTTGCAGTAGTCACATTCTGTTTCTCCATCTTGGTAGATACTGTCTACTGTCTTTATTAGCCTACTGAGTGGATTAATATAGGAACGTTGGATTCAGTCACTAAGATGGAGTGGAATATGCCAGACACTGGTAGGCACTTAGGATACAAAAATTCTTTCCCTAGAGGCCATTACACTGTGGTAGATCTTATTTTCTAGGTCATTTAGCGTTCTCTACTGTTGTCCCTGGTTTTATACCCATTCTGCCTACCACAGTATCTTCTTAGAGTATTTCCCCTCATGACTGGATCCTATGCACAAACAAAAATGTATATGAGTGATAAAATACATTCGTCAAAGATGATGCACAAATCACTCTTTCTGTTTTATGTTGGTCTTGACTGTTAATCAGTTTTAGCATTTAAAAAACTCGTCAAGATTCTTGGTGGGAATTATTCATGGTTGTAAAGTATTAAGACCAGTGGTGGTTATTTAATTATTGTAATTCCACTTAGCAAATTCAGGATACTTGTTTTCAAATCATGGACACAGTCCATTGGAAAGTCTGGTTTGCTTTTGAATAGCTTAAAACCTTATTGTTCCATATAAGAAAAAAGTCATCATAGCCATCAAAACTGGATAAAAGAGTAGATTTTAAATAGGAGACACAGGTCAATTAAATATTGAAGTAATTATAAGAGATTTGATAAGAATGTTGCAGCTTGGTGATGACTTTGTCTGTGCTCTGTATTCCATCTTAATTTTTCATCATTGGTGGGGGTTAATTCTCCAGGACATTGTAGATACTGCTAACTGTTCCTCAGCTGACCGTTTTGTGACCCTTCTGTTGCCTACAATCCTTGATCAACTTCAGTTCACAGAACAAAATCTAGATGAAGCCTTATTAAAAAAAAAATGTGAAAGAATGGTCAAGGCCACTGAAGTTTTGTTAAATATCCTTTACTATTAAAACATGGAAACTATGGGGCGCCTGGGTGGCTCAGTCGTTAAACGTCTGCCTTTGGCTCAGGGTGTGATCCTGGCAATCTGGGATCGAGCCCCACATCAGGCTTCTCGGCTGGGAGCCTGCTTCTTCCTCTCCCACTACCCCTGCTTGTGTTCCCTCTCTCGCTGGCTGTCTCTCTCTCTGTCAAATAAATAAATAAAATCTTAAAAAAAAAAAAAAACAACATGGAAACTAACCACTCGTTTTTGTCTAGCATTACCTTTACTGCATTTTTATCTTTATTGGTAATTTTGTCACTTCCATGTTTATCTATCCAGAATTATTGAATTGGGATTTAAACTATGAACTAATTCTCAATGGGGAGTCTATAAAGGAGTTGTCTAGACTTCCTTCCCTTATTTTTCTGTGTAAAATTTTTAACCTAAAGAATATTTTCAGAATGTTTTTTAAACTTGATTTGGACACTTTTACCTCAATTTGAGATTAGGAGGTACAATCTAATATAACAGCTGGGTTACTCTCTAATGCTAATTGCTGTCTCTGGATGATTTGTGGTGCCATCTTTGGCTTGGTGTATCAGAGAATAAGCAAAAATTGGTAGAGTCATTAGTATTTTAGCTTATATTATAATTTTTACTGAAAATTAAATCCTCTAGAAATGTTTTAATAAAGATGATATCACACTAGATTATAAAAAAAGACAAATATTATCAAGACACATTCATTCATTACAAAAAAAGAAAACCTTGAGTGCAATTAGTGTCGCTACCTAACTTCTGTATTCAGATTTTCTTAGGTCTTTTCTTGTGTTAGCTTTTTCTTTTAGATCAGTTGATTCTAAGTCTTTATGAAGCCCAAGTCCCATCTTTAAAATATTTCATTAATGTGTTTTTATTACTATCAGCAAGGAGCCATTATATCTCAACCAGATCTTTTATATTTATCTGGTCAATTTTCCTTGTATCTCAGCAACAAGAATTTGCTCAACTTCGTCCTGCCCTAGAGCAAATTCCACATCTGTTTACTCTCTTCTTGGAGTTGCTGCTCCTTAATTTTCCTCTTCCCTACAGCAGGGATTCTCAGTCCTGATTATGTATTAGAATTACCTGGAGAACATTTTAAAAATCCTGACACCTGAACCTTACTTCCAGCAATTCTAATTTGATTGGAGTAATGCGAAACCCTGGTGTAGGGGGAGGGGGGGAAGGGGGAGGGAGGAGATTGTGATTGATCAAACTACCCCTGTGATTCTAACATGTAGCCAAAGTTGAAAACCACTGTTGTAGAGACACATTATTTTGCTTGGTTGTAGAGATATCTGTAATATATGCAGGCCTCAGAATTGGTACCATTTTGAGCCAAATTTGACTCTTTTTTAATGATATTCAAATTAACTTATAATATTACAAAATAGGAAAAAAAATACTTCCCTTAGTTCAGCAAATACTGAACCATTGTAATAACCTGCTAACAAAATACTAACATCCAGCAGAATAACAGACATGGTGTCAGTCCCATCTCTTGCCACTTACCAATCACTTAAATGCTCTGAGCTCTAGTTTCCTAATCTGTCATTGAGCTAATGTAACAATGACTATATGGGAATGCAGTGACAAGATAATTTGTATGAAATCACTCTAAATACTATAAAGTGTTATACAAATATAAGGGTTTTTTTGAGAATTTTTTGTTTGTATTCCTTAACAAAACTTACCTCTGTGTGGAGATGATACTCTAAAAATGCATGTTGCAAAAATTCTGACTACTATCAAATGTACCACTCTGATAGAACAACAATTTACGTATGGCAAGATTGACCTGGGCTTTGGAACGAAGGTAGCAGATTCTGAATTGTGGTGAGTATATGAAATCCAAATGGCAAAATGGTAACGCCAAACATAAAAAATCAAAAGATCTAGTGATTCTCTTCTCTTTTGGAGGGTAATCCTTGGGTATGCACTGTTAACTCAAGGTGTAGCAGAGAACTAACAAGTTTTTTCATAATTTTTTAAAAATTCATTCAATTCATAGATTACGTGCTTCGAAGAAAGGATAATCTTAACATCTGTGATTTGTTTTTCATTGTTTAGGTCTGTTTTGTGTTGTTTTAATTGTGATTATCTAAGGGTCTTTTGTACTCCTTTTCTGGAGGTTCTTTCTGACATTGCCTCAGTAATTTTATGTTTTAAGCAAAAAAACATGAAAAAACAGAGGAGTCACTTTTTTTATTACTAGGAAATCAGTTACTACTGAAGGTTTCCTACTGAAAAAGACAGTTCTTTTCCTAAACGTGTCAAGACTTATGGTTTAAAGGTGAATTTTCACTGATAGTGATTAGAGAGATTATTTTATCCCTCCCCCCCGCATGAATTAAGCCCATTAACAAATCTTTATTGAGGACTGGAATGCTAGACATTGATTTGTTCCAATTTCCATAAATGACATAATTGTCAATAATTGTGCTCAAGAACAAGGATTACCTTTTTTCACTTTTTTGTACTCCCTTTGTGGTATGAGTCTAAGAACATGGCTTAGTATAATTTATTTGGTAAATATTAGGTATTCTGTATTGCTTAAGGTTGCCTTTTATTGTTGATATTCCAGTGACAAAGCTAAGAATTAAATAGGTCATGTTGCTGATGCTGCTAGTAATTTGGCGCAGAAAATGAAAGCTTGGTAGTATTTGAGATTAGAAAAAGAAACACTGTCACAATTTAGACTATTAATGCCAATTTTTTCTTTGGGTGCTTGGGTTACAAGGATGTTGGTCTCTATTATATTTTTAGTTCTCCAAAGAAACTTTATCTTCCTGAGGTTTAAAAACAAAGGTAGTGTTTTTTCAGAATTTCTTTAGAATTATGGACAGAAACAATATTGTAAGCAATTTTTTAGTTATCTAATTTAAATATGATTTATTTTTAAGCAAACTTGCTGCTGATGTAGTTTTGAAAACTCTTGATTTGATGAACAAACTTAAACAGTTGGTTCCTGGTATGGAAGTAAGCTTCTATAAAATCCTTCAGGTGAGTTTAAGCTCTTCAAATATTGAAGTTTATTCATACATAAATGCTTCCTAATGTGTGAGTTTCTGTTTTAATATTCTTCGTCTTTAGAAAATGTTTCTCTGAGAATTGGCCATCAGAAGAAAGTTAATTGCCTTAAGTAGCTATAATATTCCCACCACCTGGTAATTTTACTTAGTTTTGCAGGAATTGAGCATAAATGCCTCTGACTGTAATGTACAGGATGTTCATGATAGTAGAGCTTCCTCAGCCTTTTTCCTTTCTTGTGTCATACTTTAGGTTTCTTCGTTTATATCTAATAGCATTGCAGTGACGCGGGAGTGGTATTTGTTTTGGAGTTTTTGTTTTTGGTTGGGATTGACGATGTAGGGTACTAAGGGGATAAGGGACACATCTGGAAGAGAAGGACTTGATTGTGAGTGATAATAAGATTAGAGACGGTATGCAGAGAATAACTGACTCACAAATTCAATGATGGTAGCTGTAGAAGAGCTCTTCTATTTACCTTGATAGCCACAACACCTGACTTATAATAGATACTTAGCAAACGTGTGAATTGAGTTACTATAACAAACAAAGATGGCTCTGGTCTGTATAGACAGGTTAGAAGCCAAAACTGGAACCTTACACAGGAGCCACTTGTACACTTTTTTTTTGCTTAAGAGATGGGGTTCAGATGTTGACTCCACCATCAGTCAGTCAGGTCAGTGCAGACTTGAGCAAGCTATTTCACTTGTCTGAGCTCTAGCTTCCTTAAATACAGATTGAAAATAATGAATCTCCCTCCATGGGAGCAGTTACGAAGGGTTACCATGAGGGTTAGAGATAAAGCCCAGCTTTTAACGTGGTTTTGTGGCATAAGATTTATACTTGAGTACTTACAAAACACTCGACATTGTAAAATGTAGGTAACTATAAAGGAGTCATATTTTAATATTTTTTCTCTGTTAACAACTTAAAAATTGAGTCAAACTGATTTTGCATCAATTAGATGTTTTTCTGAATAAATGATTTGGGGCTTACAGTACTAATGTAAAATATTTACTGACATGGAGGACTTACACTTCAAGTATAATTGTTTCAGTTACTGAATTAGAATTTTTTTAGTTAATTTGAATTTTATTCTTATTTTTTACTTTAATTGGAAATGACTAACTGTTGTTTCTTATAGCCATATTTTCTTTTAAGGGTAGCTAGAAAAATAAAACAACAATTCAAAACATCAGTCAGTTGTAGATGATATTTTAAATTCATCAATATATTTAATATGTGATTTTCATAGGCACAACAAAACTCTTGCCAGTTTTTTTTAAAGCTAGTGTTCATATTGACTGCATAGATAATTATAACAAAGTAAAGGCTAATAAATACATTCAAACATCAGATAGAAACCTTTCAGAATTTGCCTAGAATTATTTTATGATTTAGCTCTGTTTACTCACCTTGCTCTAAAAATCCTGACATTATTTATTCTTTGTGCCTCTTGTTTTCTGGTTTCTGATTTGCTTAGGATCCACGCCTGATTACTCCCTTGGCTTTTGCTTTAACATCAGATAATAGAGAACAAGTACAGTCTGGATTGGGAATATTACTGGAAGCTGCTCCACTGCCAGATTTTCCTGCTTTAGTGTGAGTTGTAGTCATTTGCAGTGTATCTCTTATGGTGCAGGAGTACCCTGCTGTGTTTCTTTAGTAGTCCTCAATATAGATAGATTAGAAAATTTGTGAGCCAGAGACTTCATTATAACAGTAATTTTTCAAGTAATTAAAAGAAAATTTGAGGGGCGCCTGGGTGGCTCAGTCGTTAAGCGTCTGCCTTCAGCTCAGGGCATGATCCCGGCATTCTGGGATCGAGCCCCACATCAGGCTCCTCTGCTGGGAGACTGCTTCTTCCTCTCCCACTACCCCTGCTTGTATTCCCTCTCTCGCTGGCTCTCTCTATCTCTGTCAAATAAATAAATAAATAAATAAATAAATAAATAAATAAATAAATAAAATCTTTTTAAAAATAAAAAAATAAAAGAAAATTTCATTCCAGTAACTGAAAAGACCAGGTGTATACTCAGGGAAAAGCTAGCTTCAGGTGAGTTAAATATGTTTTCCAGGCACTATGCCCCTCTGTCTCTCACCTCCTCTATTTGACATAGTAGCTTCTGGACTTTGCTTACATCTTACCAGTTTAGTTCTTACATAAAACAAATTTTCCCTGTGTCAGCTATACTAAAAAAAAAAACATTTAGATTAGATGTGAGGAGGAACTTTCTCAGTTTAAGGGTTGTAGATAACCACAGGATTGCCAGAAGTTAAGATGGGAATCTGCTCTAAAGGATTAAACACTTAAATAAACAACATAGCTTTTAGGACTAAAAAACAACCAACAAAAACAAAACAGGGAAGAAAACAAAGAGCTTTCCCTTCCCAGTTGTTTAAAGGATAAGTCAAACATCACTTTCATCGACCAAATCTGGGTCATTTCCCAATGAGGGACCTTGGCAGATCCCCAGGATTCATCTGTGAGAACTACATGAACTCTAAGTTAGTTTAGGGGCGGTGGGAGGATTCCTAAAGAAAAATTCTGTGCTTTTATCAGAAAGTGGAATAGATAATGGCCAAGCAGAATTGTCCACTATTCTCATTAATTTCAAACATTAAGAGAATATTTGCTATTATGTTTTTTAAAAAATTGAGATTTTCGGGGCTCTCCATAAACTAAATGAATTGATCAAACATCCAGTTGTATTCTACTTTAATTTTAAAAAGTTTAAGGGGCTTATATAAATGAATTTGCAAAAGTGGTTTGAATAAACTGAAGTAAGTTGGTGAGTAGGTGAGACATTCTATATGCCAGGGGTCTGAAAACTATAGCCAGCAGGCAGGAGCATATGTTTGTAAATAAAGTTTTACTGAAAAAAGGGCACATCCATTCATTTTCATATTGTCTGTATTTTCTGTGTCTACATTCATGCTACAACATCAGAATTGGGTAGTGGTAAGAGAGACTATATGGCCCCTTAAGCTTAAGATTCTTACTGCTTTGTCCTTTAAGAAAAAGTTTGCCAACCTCTGCTATTTTTCTGTTGTTGTTAAAGATTTTATTTATTTATTTGAGAGTGAGAGAGAGCGTGTGCACAAGTCGGGGGAGGGGCAGGGAGAAGCAGTCTCCCAGCTGAGATGGGAGCCCGATGTGAGAAGACATGGGGCTCGATCCCAGGACCCTGGGATCACGACCTGAGCCAAAGGCAGATGCTTACCCGACTGAACCACCCAGGTGCCCTCTCTGTTTCTTTTAACTGACTTAGCAAACTCATTTTTCAGAATTAATTAAGTAGTCATAAATTAAGAGATTAAGAACTGTGGAGAACAAGACCTAGAGACCACATAATCAAAATTCTCTTCATTTTATAGTAAATACTTTTTAACAAATGGACAAATAGGGAGCTTCTCAAGTTAAAACCTGGAAATGGTCTGTGAAGCTGCTTCATTTAGTCGTTGCTCCAGTTGTGGTAATCTGACATAAAGGAAAGCCCCTAAGTTTCAGAACGAAAGCTTCAGCTTCACTGAAAGTGGGAGTCTCATCCTCTGTCTCTGTATATGAGTTCTTCCTCCCATTTCTTTGTATCTTGGCTGCCCCTGTCTTACTGGTGTTACATAATTTTCTCTTTAGACACTATCTCAGGTGTTCCTTTATTTTATTTATGTCTGTGTATGCCTTTGTTTATATCATCTTAGTTTAATAAGGTAAATTTATATGTTGGATGAATGGGTGGGTGGGTAAATAAGTAGGTTTTTTGGTGTGCGTTTCTATCTGGTGAGGGCCAGCTGTGTGCCAGGCCCTCTTCTAGTCATTTTAGATACTGCAGTAAATTAGACTGGGGGCCTCTGTCATATGGTTTACATTCTAGTTGGGAGACAAATTTAAAAAATTAAGTTTCATAATGTGTATGTCAGTATGGGTGGAGGGGCCTCTCTGAGGAAGTGAATTTGAACTGAGACCTGATGATAAGAAGGAGCCAACTCTATGCAGATCTGGTGGGAAGAATCTTCTAGGAAAGAAAAAGCTCATTCAAAGACCCTGTGGCAGGAACAAGGCATGATAAATGGAAGGGGCAGAATGAGAGTCAGGTTGGTGAGAAGATAGTGAGAAACGGCAAGGATGAAAGACATAGGTAAAGGACAGGTGATGTTGCCCATGGTGAGAAGGATGTTCTTACCAATAGCAATAACATTGTACTTAATTTTTATAAATAATCCATACTCACAGACTAATTCTAGTGCCTCCAGACCAGAGGTGGAATTGTCATTATAAAGGATTGTAAGTAGAAAGGCATTTCTGTGGCAAATATTTAGGGTATTTCCCAAAATTTGGCTTCATCATAGACTCCAAGATTATTTCAAAAATATTTGAAGGCTTATATTCCTAAAAAGATCCATTCTAGAAGTCCCCTAATTCTATACTAACTGCCTTTTCATCTATTTTTTTTTTAATTTTTTATTATGTTTTGTCAGTCACCATACAATACATCCTTAGTTTTTGATGTAGTGTTCCATGATTCATTGTTTGTGTATAACACCCAGTGCTCCATGCAATACGTGCCCTCCTTAATACCCATCACCAGCCTATCCCAATCCCCCACCCCCTTCCCCTCTGAAGCCCTCAGTTTGTTTCCCAGGGTCCCTAGTCTCTCGTGGTTCATTCCCTCTTCTGTTTACCCCCTCTTCAGTCTTCCCTTCCTTTTCCTACTGATCCCCCTGCTATTTCTTATGTTCCATAAATGAGTGAAACCATATGATAATTGTCTTTCTGTGCTTGACTTATTTCACTTAGCATAATCTCCTCCAGTCCCGTCCATGTTGTTGCAAATGTTGGGTAATCATTCTTTCTGATGGCTGAGTAATATTCCATTATATATGGACCACATCTTCTTTATCCATTCGTCTGTTGAAGGGCATCTTGGCTCCTTCATCTATTTTTTTTTAAGATTTTATTTATTGAGAGAGTGCACACAAGTGGGGTGGGGGGAGGGGGCAGACAGAGAGGGAGAGAGACTCTCAAGCTAGCGCAGAGCGCATGGCAGGACTCAATCTCATGACCCTGAGATCATGATCTAGGCCAAAATCAAGAGTTGGACACTCAACCGACTGAGCCACCCAGGCTCCCCTTCCACTATTTTTTTGTAATTCTTTCATTCTTTTTTTTTTTTTTTTCTTTTTTAATTCCTATTCAGACTTGGAGAAAGCATAGCAGCAAACAATGCCTACAGACAACAGGAAACAGAACATATGCCCAGGAGAATGCCCTTGCAATCACTAAATCACAGTCTTCCAACTTCAGTAAAATGTTTAACTCCTCCACTTTTGAAAGCTAGAGTTCCTGGGTTGAACATTGAGGAATTAATAGAGAAACTTCAGGCTGGAATGGTGGTGAGTGGTAAATAGCCATTATAAATAGGATTCTGCCTTGTACATACCAACTAAATATCAGCCCTGATTATAACATTTATTTAAATAACTTTAGATGCAGATTTGATCAATGAAACCTTATCTTTTAATATGAAAACAACAATATTCTAGGAAGTTTGGAAAGAAAGAAAAAAAATTAGCCATAAAATTCCCACATTTTAACACAGCAATCATTTTTCCCCCAGTCTTCCCCAATTAGCCTACCCACATCCTCTCTACCCCCCTGTTTAAGAAATATATCCCATAAGCATATCAAGTCCTACCCAGATACTCTTCTGCAATAGCCAGGTTAATGAAATGTTGTGAACCTTCTAATACAACACTCATTTTTTTACTTTGTTACTAAGTTTTAATGATTTAGTTTCACACTAGGCATTTATTTTTTTGTTGTGTTGCGTGTTAAAATTTTCTGATTTTTGACTGTTGTATTAAAACTTAGGTAAAGGATCAGATTAACGATGTGAGAATATCTGACATAATGGATGTATATGAGATGAAACTGTCCACATTAGCAGTGAGTACAAGCTTATTTTAACTATTCGTAACCATTAAGCTTAAATAGATGTTTCTCTGGTAAGTGATAAAGATTAACGGTATGTTTTCTTACAGTCCAAAGAAAGCAGGCTACAAGATCTTTTGGAAGCAAAAGCTCTAGCCCTTGCACAGGCTGATAGACTGATTGCTCAATATCGCTGTCAAAGAACTCAAGCTGAGACAGAGGTGTGTACGATATAAAGACTTATCTGATCAGTAGAAAAATAAATGAAGTAGAACATGTACAAAATTTTAGTTATATTTTTGTTACTGTTTGAACTAAACTGTTCTCAGCATTTGACACAACTACTCTCTTCCATCTTGAAACCCTTCCCCCTTTAATTTTGGTCACCCCATTATCTTCTGATTTTTTTTCTACACTAATGGATATTCTTTTCCTATATCCTTTAGCGACTTCTCTTTCTCCACTCAACCCTTAAATGTTGGGTTTTCCCAGCATTATGGTCTAAGCCCTTTGGCCTTCTTTAGGTGGTCCAGGGTTTCAGTCATTACCAGAATGTTAATGCCACCAATTTTATGTGCCGAGCCCAGATCCTTTACGCTAAGCACTAATGCTTCCTGTATACCTCTGTTTAAATATATAGCAGATACTTCCCATTCAGTATGACCAATGCTGAACTCATCATCCTTTTTAAAAATTTACTCTTTTTTTGTATATTCCCTCTTGTTCTGAAGAGTTTTCCAGACAAGAAACCTGGAAGTCACACAATTTACTTCCTATGATTAGCCATCCACCAAACCCAGTTGATTCTACCTTCTAAATATTACTTTTTTCGGCCTTGTCTCTTCTTGCCACTATTTGCTATGGGTCAAATCCTTGTCATTTTTTATATGAATCATAGCAGAGCCTCTAGTTAGTCTTTTTACCTTCAGTCTGGAGCCCTCCTCTTAACCACCATCTGTGTGCATCCCAAGTCATCTTTTTGTATTTGGTTCCGCCCTCCCTTGTTCCCCTACATTGATTCCTGAGGATGTAATCTGATTTTATTGCTCCTGTGCTAAATATCCTGCAGTGGCTTACCATTTTACTCAGCAGATGATTTTAAATTCCTTAGTTTGGCACACAGGATTCTAAAACTACTATCATTCCTCATCTCCTTGCATTTCTGTGCATTCTCTGCAATCAACTGTATCAGATTACTTTGCAGTTTCTTACGCAGTTCTATTGCTTTGCAGTTACTTGACATACTCTTAGGTTTCCCTGTGCTTGTACTTGCTCTTCCATGTCTGGAACACCTTTTTCTCTTTCTCTGCCTAACTCCTAATAATCCTTCAGATTTTAGTTTAAATACCTCCATTTCTTTTTTTTTTTTTTTTTAATGATTTTTTATTATGTTAGTCACCATACAGTACATCCCCGGTTTCCGATGTAAGGCTCGATGATTCATTAGTTGTGTATAACACCCAGTGCACCAAGCAATACATGCCCTCCTTACTACCCATCACCGGTCTATCCCATTCCCCCACTCCCCTCCCCTCTGAGGCCCTCAGTTTGTTTCTCATAGTCCATAGTCTCTCATGTTTCATTCCCCCTTCTGATTACCCCCCCTTTCTTTATCCCTTTCTTCCCCTACCGATCATCCTAGTTCTTATGTTCCATAGATGAGAGAAATCATATGATAGTTGTCTTTCTCTGCTTGACTTATTTCACTTAGCATTATCTCCTCCAGTGCCGTCCATGTTGTAGCAAATGTTGAGAACTTGTTCTTTCTGATAGCTGAGTAATATTCCATTGTATATATGGACCACAACTTCTTAATCCAGTCATCTGTTGAAGGGCATCTCGGCTCCTTCCACGATTTAGCTATTGTGGACATTGCTGCTATGAACATTGGGGTGCATATGGCCCTTCTCTTCACTACTTCTGTATCTTTGGGGTAAACACCCAGTAGTGCAATGGCTGGATCATAGGGTAGCTCAATTTTTAACTTTTTAAGGGACCTCCACACTGTTTTCCAGAGTGGCTGTACCAACTTGCATTCCCACCAACAATGTAGGAGGGATCCCCTTTCTCCACATCCTCTCCAACAATTGTTGTTTCTTGCCTTGTCTATTTTTGCCATTCTAACTGGCGTAAGGTGGTATCTCAGTGTGGTTTTGATTTGAATTTCCTTGATGGCTAATGATTTTGAACATTTTTTCATGTGTCTGTTAGCCATTTGCATGTCTTCATTGGAAAAGTGTCTGTTCATATCTTCTGCCCATTTTTTGATTTGTTTATTTGTTTCTCGTGTATTGAGTTTGAGAAGTTCTTTGTAGATCTTGGATACCAGTCCTTTATCTGTAGTGTCATTTGCAAATATATTCTCCCATTCCGTGGGCTGCCTCTTAGTTTTTCTGACTGTTTCCTTGCCTGTGCAGAAACTTTTAATCTTGATGAAGTCCCATAAATTCATTTTATCTTTTGTTTCTCTTGCCTTTGGGGATGTATCATGAAAAAGGTTGCTTTGGCCGATGTCATAGAGGTTGCTGCCTATGTTCTCCTCTAGAATTTTGATGGATTCCTGTCTCACATCGAGGTCTTTCATCCATTTGGAGTTTATTTTTGTGTATGGTGTGAGATAGTGGCCAAGTTTCATTCTTTTGCATGTAGCTGTCCAATTTTCCCAGCACCATTTATTGAAGAGACTGTCTTTTTCCCACCGGATGTTTTTTCCTGCTTTATCAAATATTAGTTGCCCAAAGAGCCGAGGGTCCATTTCTGGGCTCTCTATTCTGTTCCATTGGTCTATGTGTCTGTTTTTGTGCCAGTACCATGCTGTCTTTGTGATCATAGGTTTGTAGTACAGCTTGAAATCCGGCATTGTGATGCCCCCAGCTTTGTTTTTCCTTTTCAACAGTTCCTTGGAGATTCGGGGCCTTTTCTGTTTCCATACAAATTTAAGGACTTTTTGTTCCAGTTCTTTGAAAAATGTCCTCGGTATTTTGATCGGGATAGCATTGAAAGTGTAGATTGCTCTGGGTAGCATGGACATTTTAACTATGTTAATTCTTCCGATCCATGAGCATGGAATATCTTTCCATCTTTTTATGTCTTCCTCAATGTCTTTCAAGAATGATTTATAGTTTCTAGAATATAGGTCCTTTACGTCTCTGGTTAAGTTAATTCCAAGGTAACGTATGGTTTTTGGTGCTATTGTAAATGGGATGGATTCCCTAATTTCTCTTTCTTCGGTCTCGTTATTCGTGTATAGAAATGCAACTGATTTCTGAGCATTGATTTTGTATCCCGCCACGTTACTGAATTGCTCTATAACTTCTAATAGTTTGGGAGTGGCTTCTTTTGGGTTTTCCATATAGAGTATCATGTCATCTGTGAAGAGAGACATTTTGACTTCTTCTTTGCCGATTTGAATACCTTTGATCCCTTTTTGTCGTCTGATTGCTGTTGCAAGGACTTCTAGTACTATGTTGAATAATAGTGGCGAGAGTGGGCATCCTTGTCAAGTTCCTGATCTTAAGGGAAAGGCTTCCAGCTTTTCCCCATTGCGAATAATATTTGCAGTAGGCTTTTCATAGATGGCTTTTATGAGATTGAGAAATGTACCTTCTATTCCTACACTCTGAAGGGTTTTAATCAGGAAAGGATGCTGTATTTTGTCAAATGCTTTTTCGGCATCGATTGAGAGGATCATATGGTTCCTGAGTCTTTTCTTGTTGATATGATGTATCACGCTGATTGATTTGCGAATATTGAACCACGCTTGCATCCCAGGTATGAATCCCACTTGATCGTGATGGATAATCCTTTTAATGTACTGTTGGATTCTATTAGCAAGTATCTTGTTGAGGATTTTGGCATCCGTATTCATTAGGGAAATCGGACTGTAATTCTCCTTTTTGAGGGGGTCTTTGCCTGGTTTGGGGATCAAGGTAATATTGGCCTCATAGAATGAGTTTGGTAGCTTTCCTTCTGTTTCTATTTTTTGAAATAGCTTTAGGAGAATAGGTATTATTTCTTCTTTGAACGTTTGGTAGAATTCCCCAGGAAAACCAT
This sequence comes from Ursus americanus, assembly GCF_024610735.1. Classification (NCBI taxonomy): domain Eukaryota; kingdom Metazoa; phylum Chordata; class Mammalia; order Carnivora; family Ursidae; genus Ursus; species Ursus americanus. The sequence goes on from NC_142130.1 coordinate 47,247,727, forward strand.
CCGGGCCTGGAGTTTTGTTATTTGGAAGGTTGTTTATCACTGACTCAATTTCTTCATAATTAATTGGCCTGTTTAAGAAATCAATTTCTTCCTGTTTCAATCTTGGTAGTTTATAGGTTTCCAGGAAGGATTCCATCTCTTCCAGATTGCTTAGTTTATTGGCATATAGCTGTTGATAAAAATTTCTAATAATCCTTCCAATTTCAATGGTGTTCGTCGTGACCTCTTCTTTTTCATTCATAATTTTAATAATCTGGGTCCTTTCTCTTTTCTTTTGGATAAGTCTTGCCAGTGGTCTGTCAATTTTATTGATTCTCTCAAAGAACCAGCTTCTAGTCCTGTTGATCTGCTCTACTGTACTTCTGGTTTCTGCTTGATTGATTTCAGCTCTAATTTTGGTCAACTACTTCCTCGTGCGTGGATTAGGCCTGTCCCTCTGTTGCTGTTCCAGCTTCTTGAGGTGAGAATATAAAAACTGCATTTTAGATTTTTCTATTCTTTTGAGTGAGGCTTGGATGGCTATGTATTTCCCCCTTAGGACTGCCTTTGCAGTATCCCATAGGTTTTGGACTGTTGTATTTTCATTCTCATTGGTCTCCATAAATTGTTTAATTTGATTTTTGATTTCCTGGTTTATCGAGTCATTCTTGAGCAGGATGGTTCTTAGTCTCCAAGTGTTTGAGTTTCTTCCAAATTTTTCCTTGTGGTTGAGTTCCAATTTCAGAGCGTTGTGGTCTGAGAATATGCAGGGGATAATTTCAGTCTTTTGGTATCGGTTGAGACCTGTTTTGTGTCCCAGAACATGGTCTATTCTTGAGAATGTTCCATGGGCATTAGAATAGAATGAGTATTCTTTGGTTCTGGGGTGTAGTGTTCTATATATATCTATGAGGTCCAACTCGTCGAGTATGGCATTAAAAGCCTTTGATTCTTTGCTTAGTTTTTGCCAGGGTGTTCTGTCTATTTCTGATAGTGGAGTGTTGAGGTCCCCTACTATTAATGTATTTTTATTTATATGTCTCTTTATTCTGGTTAAGAGTTGGCTTGTGTATCTTGCTGCTCCCCTGTTGGGGGCATATATATTTATAATTGTCATATCCACTTGTTGAATACTTCCCTTAAGAATAATATAGTGCCCTTCTGCGTCTCTAACTATAGTCTGTAGTTTAAAATCCAATTTATCTGATATGAGAATTGCTACCCCAGCTTTCTTTTGAGGTCCATTTGCGTGAAAGATGGTACTCCATCCCCTTACTCTCAGTCTGAATGCATCTTTGGGTTCGAAATGAGTCTCTTGTAGACAGCAAATGGATGGGTCATTTCTTTTTATCCAATCTGCAACCCTGTGGCGTTTATGGGAGCATTTAAGCCATTAACATTAAGACTGAGTACTGAGAGATATGATTTTAATGATGCCATGTTGCCAGTAAAGTCTTTGTTTGTATTGGCTGTGACTTTCTGTTCTGTATCACTCTTGGGGCCTTTTTACTTTTATAGAACCCCCCGTAATATCTCCTGTAGGGCTGGTTTCGTGGTTACGAAATTGGTTAGTGACTGGCGATTCTGAAATGTCTTTATTTCTCCATCAATTCTGAATGACAGCCTTGCTGGATAAAGGATCCTTGGCTGCATGTTTTTCTCTGAAAGAGCTTTAAAAATGCTCCCCCAACCCTTTCTCTCATTCCAGGTCTGTGTAGACAGGTCTGACGTAATTCTGATGCCTTTGCCTTGGTACGTGAGAAATTTCTTTGCCCTGGCCACTTTCAATACTGTATCCTTGCATCTAATATTTGCGAAATGCACTATGACGTGACGTGGCGTAGGTTTGTCATGGTTGAGCTTGGGAGGGGTCCTCTCTGCCTCTTGGACACGAATGTTTGTTTCCCTCGCTAGATTAGGGAAGTTTTCAGCTACAATTTGTTCAAATATCTCTTCTAGACCTCTGTTTTTCTCCACCCCCTCGGGGATGCCGATGATTCTAACATTGGATCGTTTCATTGAGTCAGTAATCTCCCGTAACCTACATTCATGGGCTTGGATTTTTTTAAGAGCAGCTTCTATTTTGGTTTTTTCCTCTATTAACCCATCCTCCAATTCACTAACCCGTTCCTCTGCTTCTGTGACCCTGGCCGTCAGAGCCTCTAGTTTTGCCTGCATTTGGCTCATAGAATTTTTAATTTCTGTCAGATTCGCTCTCATTTCTGTCCTTAGGGATTCTATATTCTCAGTAACCTTTTCGTTAATAGTTTTTTCAATTCTACTCATCATTTTGACCATCGTTACTCTGAATTCCATTTCTGATACTTTGGTTACATCCATATCCATTATTTCTGTGGCAGAGGCCACAGACTCACTGTCTTTTCTTTGCTTGGGAGGGGGTCGCTTCTCCTTCTTGTCATTCTGATGAGGAGAGATTGCGGGGTTGTCCAGAGCCCAAATTATTGACTGGGTCCCAGGCCGTGCCCCTTGTTTTATAGGGATCTTAGGGATGTGGGCTTCTTCTTTAAAGATTTTATTTATTTATGTGGCAGCCAACCAGCGAGAGAGGGAACAGAAGCAGGGGAGTGGGAGAGGAAGAAGCAGGCTCCCAGCGGAGGAGCCCGATGAGGGACTCCTTTCCGGAACGCCGGGATCACACCCTAAGCCGAAGACAGGCGCTCAATGACTGCGCCACCCAGGCGCCCGGGTTGTGGGCTTCTTGATTTTTCAGCCTGCCTTCTGGGGGAGGCGCCTGCCG